>NC_023165.2:1305000-1930000 GCF_000231095.2 Oryza brachyantha | reverse complement strand
TATTTTGTGGTGAATAGTTGGCTTGTAAATTGATAGAATTTGGTTTGAAACGGTTATGGTGTTGGTGTGAGTGTGTGTGACTAATGTGGGTCAGGTTGCGATATCTGTACCCGAATACGGTTGGTTTGTCTCTATGTGTGCAGGAGACTTGAGGTCAACTGAGGTTTGGATGGCGAGGACCATGACTAGGTTCAAGGAGGAACTGAGGTCTGGATGGTCAGGATGTCATGTGACATGGTTGGACTAGAGTCGTGATTTTTGGAGGTCAATATCAGTCAACGGCGGTGGGATCGTGACTAAGCTCAGGGAGGAGCTGAGGTCCGAACGATCGAGGATGTCGGGTGATGAACGTTGAATATGAGGTGACACATGGTGGAGGAACAACATGTGGGGAAGGAATCGTAACGGGCTTCACATGTTGTATGTGTAAGCGCCGGAAAATCACGAAGTAAGTCGGATCAAAATTAGAGGCGAAAAAGAAAAGGCGATTTGCTACAGTTCGGATACTGTAGCAGCGTCGGATAATGTAGCACCGCGGTACTGTAGCACTCGAATTACTGTAGCGTCGTGGCACTGTGGCTCTCGCGGTTACTGTAGTACTTGCTCGTGATTTTGGAACTTGGACTCTGGATCCTATTCTTATTTAGAGATAGATTTTTCAATATAAATAGAGACCGAGGGTATGTCCTCGGTATGCTTTTTGTGAGATTTAGAATTAGAAAATTAGAGTTGAATAGTTGTTGATTCTGGGTCGACAATTTTGAGAGGAGCGCTGTTGGTGCGCTTTGTAAATTCTAGTTGATGTAATAAAGTCAAGTTCATTCGATCTATGTCTTCGGCTTTTATATACTAGTGATTTTCTGGATTCTGACGATCTGATCGGCGCTGGTGACTTTCTGGATTCCGACGATCTGATCGACGGCACAGGAGCGCCGCGATCAAGATAACGGTGGCATAGGAGCGAGACGATCAAGATATTCTTCGACAGAGGTAATCTTTTATTCCACGTAAGATTTTTGAGTTTTGGTTTTCTCTGCCATTTACCCCCTCTGTTAGGTCTGTTTAACACCCCTCTGTTAGGTCTGTTTAACTCTGTTTCGATCATACAGAAACAACTCGTCATGAACATACTGCAAGTACTGCTATTTTGCCCCCTCTGTTAGGTCTGTTTAACACCCCTCTGTTAGGTCTGTTTAACTCTGTTTCGATCATACAGAAACAACTCGTCAGTCTGTTTAACACCCCTCTGTTAGGTCTGTTTAACTCTGTTTCGATCATACAGAAACAACTCGTCATGAACATACTGCAAGTACTACTATTTTGTCGTGGCACATGTAACTGGCAAAAGAAAACAAAAGCTAACATACGTGGGAGGCCAGTTAAGTACGAGACAGTCATTTCTTTTGCTAGCGGACTGACGAATTTTCTTCCGGGAAGGCCCCGGGGTGGCCCACCAATTCCATTAGACCATTTTTCTCATGGATGAAGAGGTCTCACTGCTTTTAAAATTTGGTATTTTTATAAGAGAAGATACCAAATTTTATATAGAAAACAGTAGCACCTTATGCTATTTATGTAAGGGTAGGTAAAATGCTGATTCCATTAAGATGGGAAGCATGTAGAGTTAGTTACAGCTCGGTGTTAAGTTGATGTTTGAAAATCCTGTCTGCATCCACAAAATGATTTCATCTCTGATCGCATTGAAGAGTTGCGGTGCCGACCTCGGATCAATTACCAAAAATATGCACATTACGCTCGTTCCAAATCATCCAGAAGATTAGGAGACGAACTGAATCGAAAGACTTTCTGAACTTTAGCCCGAACTTCAGGCGTCTCTAGCCGCCACTCAACGAGCGCCAGGTCCATTTCGCCGAGCACTTGATCTCCATACCGCACACCGGACGAACAGAGATGATCACAGCTTTGGTATGACAGAGCACACAAAATGTTTGCTTCGGCCACGTAAACTATCAGCTCTGAGACATCTTCCAGCCAAGCGAAGAAACAGACCTTCCTTTGGCTGACGAATTAATGTTGGTTAGTGAGGTGAGCCTCATCATACTTTCGCCAGTTTTTGTAAGTGACATGCAGCAGTGTGTAGAATGAATGCATGCAATTTTGGATTTTTCAAATGCAAGTGTTTTCCTTGTCATAGAGAATAAATATCAGAATACATAGTACATCCATATTTCCTTGCAAGCTTTGAGCGACGCCAAAACCGGCCGGCAATCAAAAGCTTGAAACGTGGCAACTACGTACTCGTACTTAACCCAGTAACCCAGACTCACACCCACACTATATTTTTGTGTCCTCCTTATCGCAGCTTAAGCTTACACGCTTTCAACGGTGTCGCGCAACGCGACGCAGATTACAGCAAATAATATTTGGGAGAGTAGTATTTATATGTGTAGCGTTTTTACCCTTCTACGCCGTCCATCTCGCGGCCGGCCGGCGGATCAGTTGCTCAGCGCGACGGCGGCCTCATGCACGAGCGGCTGGGTGGCGTGCGCGACGCCCTGCGCCTCCCGCTCCACCTGCTCGCGGCACATGTCCCGCGCGCCGGACCCCGACATGCGCTTCACGAACGCGGCGAAGCGGCGCCAGTTGTCTGGCTGGAACAGGTCGGGGCCCATGCGCAGGTAGGTGAACGCCACCATGCGCTCCTCCTCGGCCTTCTCCGCCGCCGTCGTCACGATCTGGTCGTGCGCCGTCTCGTCGTACCTCGGCAGCGCGTTCTCGCCGGCGAGCCCCACGCCGGACTCGCGCGCCGCGGCGGCCACCTGCTGCACCAGCGCCTCGGGCCGGCACTGCGCGTCCTGCGGCTGCTCGTGGTCGCGCATCTCCACGCACGTGAAGTTGAGCACCGCGCCGTGGCGCCCCAGCATCCGCGCGATCGGCTGGTACCCGTCGTGGTGCCTCGTGTTGTAGTACCCGGCCGTCAGCTCGGCGGCGTGGGAGCGCGTGCCGTAGTGCCAGTGGATGCCAGCCACCTTCACGGAGATCTTAACTCCCGGGGTGCCGGTGAACACGCCCGACGCCGCCGACAGGATGCGCTCGCCGTGCTCCAGGAGCATCTGCGAGTACCAGCTCATGAAGAACTCACCGTACGGCGTGTTCCACCCGCCCTCGCGGCGGAAGAACGGCGTGTCCTCCGGCCAGTTGTTGTATCCGCCGGAATCACCCGGCCCGGCGTTGCCCCACTCCGGCTTGCCCACCCCCTCCGCCGCCGCCTTGAGACTGCTCAGCATGTACTGCGCATCAAAAGAACCATCACACCCAGTCAGATCACCGGACACACGCTGCACCACCGTCCGCGAAACAAGAAGAGAAACGGCAGAAGCATACCCTGTCGTAGCACTGGAACTCGCCGATGCCGGGGAACCTCCAGGTGCCATTGCTCTCCGGGTACGACGGGTAGCGGAGCTCGCCGGCCGGGCCCATGCCGACTTGAATCTCCTGCACGTCGAGCGAGGTGTCATCACCGGTTAGCACGCGGAAGCAATCAAGAATGGTGAAAGGAAGAACCAGTCGCCAGAGTTGGCACGGGGACGTACGACGATGGTGTTGCCCATGAAGGAGGCGAAGTGGTCGCGGAAGGCGCGCATGAAGTCGCCGTAGCACTGGACCGGCGTGCGGCCCTTGAGCACCGGAAGGGCGTCGGCGCCGAGCGAGATGTACTCGTGGTTGCGGCGGCCGGACCGATCCGTGTAAGCCAGGTCCTGGTCCTTGTCCATCTCCTCCAATGCCCATCTCGGAAGTGGTATGCTGCAACGAACACCATCAATTCAGAACATCATAAAGCTTCAAACGGCAAGATCAAATGAAGCTCTCTTATTAGCAATCACGTCAGTAATCTAATCACATGACCGTAAATAAAATAGCAAAGCCCCAAGCGAGCTGCAAGATGCGAGGCCCTGGCACGAGGTTCTTCTGGTCACAGATCTCGTGGTGAATCACATGCAGAGTGCAGCAGATCGTACGCTCGCCGGGGGCAGCGCCACCGTCCAAAGGGGATCACGTTTAGTACTACGGCCACAAAAAAGATCGTGTTTTTATTTGCCAAGAGAAATGGGATCTACGGTCGCTGACATGCGGGGTCCAGTGTGATTCGTGTCAAGTCCACATCCCACATGTCGGTGTAATAATTTATCACGCAAAAGTGCAGTAAAAACAAAAGGATAAGTATAGATGGCACAACCGGCGCCGGTGACCTCTACATCACGAGAAGCCCGTTGAACTCGCTGAAAAATCCGAGCTTTTTGCTAGTCGAAGCAAAATCACCAACGGCACCGGGAGCTTCGTGAACCAACGTGAAAGATCTAGAATTTGTTTGTTTCCCAAGAGGAAAAAAAATGGTATTTTCCATTTTGAGGAGAGCGATATCGAAAGGTTCTGACCACAGCTACCGTATTTGCTGGTGCCGACAAACACAACAGCATGGCATCATAATCATATGCATGTTATCTAATCCATTTGTTTTTGTGGTTTTCTGAAGATAATCTGAGCTTCTATGCAGAGAATTAATTGCATGTGGTTATGGGCAGTGGGTACCAAGTGCAGCTGAGCCCATTCCATGCATGAATGCTGCAAGAACATGGGGAATTAAAATGGAGGTGATCGATCTGCGAAACGTACGTGACTGAGTCGCCGACGTTGCCGCCACACTGGTGGAACGACATGACGGCCTGCACCTTGAGCCCGTTCTTCTTTGCCATCTCCATGAGCTCCATGTAGCCGGCGAAGTTGTAGCGGCCGGGGGCCTCGCTCTCGGCGATGCCCCACCACACGTCCACCATGATCCCCTCGGCGCCGGCGCTCTTCAGCGCCGCCAGGGACGCCTCCACCGCCTTCCGCCGGTTCAGCCCGTTGCCGTCCTTGCGCACCGTGTCCAGCGGCATCATGACGTACACCGGCACGCCCGCCTTCCGCCGCTCCTCGCCGGCCACGTCCGGGTGCTCCGTCTCCGGCAGGCTGTCCACCAGCGCCTGGCAGGCCATGGCGAGTTCTGGCTTCCCGGCCAGCAATGGCTCCGGCGTTTGCGCGGGCGCCGACGGGTCAACCGTCAGCGTCTGCAGCTGCAGGCCCGGAGCCGCCGCCGGCGCTACCGACGGCGCAGACGCCGTCGCTGAAGCCGCCGCAACCACCGCGGTGCGGGGCGCCGCCGGTGCAGCAGCAGCAACGGCCGCCGCGGCGCCGGTCTGGTGGGCCAGGTTGAGCGCCATCATGCACAGATCGGCGTACGACGACGACGACGACGACGTAGGATCAAACGGACACAAAATGAAACGAGCTACCAAAAGCTTTCACAAACCGAGCTCCTCAGACAACCAAGAAATCGTAGCGAAATGGATGTTGGAAATGGATTCGGGTTAGGACTTGGGGATCTCCCTTATTGCTGCTGCGCCGAAGCGACGATGTCCTCGAACGGACTTAGTGAGGGTTACCGGAGAGGGACGAGGAGGCGAGCGGCTTAAATAGAGGGGGGAGGGGCGGGTCCGCGGGTGTCACGAGCGGCGCGTGCGGGGTGACGTGGCGCGAGCTGCGCCGGTGAGGGGAACGAGAGGCGGTGGCGAGACGCGACTGGAGAAGAGGGGGCAGGGCAGCGCAGCCAGTGGACGGCGGGATCCGCGACGCGTGAACCGGCCTCGAAGCGTCGTGCGGGACGGCGACGTGGGTGGCGGCATTGGGCCACGTCGCGCGCGGGGCGCCGGATGGGCGACGCGTGCGCGACGGAGCCGGCCGATGTCTCGGCCGTTTCTGGCGCGCTAGAACCGCTTTTTTTCTTTTAATCCATGGCCAAAGCCGTGGTCGGCTTGGGTTGGGTTCCAAAATCTCTCCCTCTCTCAGCTTCTGCTTCACATGCATTCTTGGAAAACTGATACACTTTGCACACGTCCCGTGAGCTCTGTGAGGTGATTAGTGCAGTGTGTTAGCGACTGATGATGCACGTTGCACGCTTGACACTGGATGGCGCATTCAACAAATATGGTATGGGTTCAGGTGAAGTAACGATTTTATGATTGCGATGGATCGAGCTGTTGTACAATGCGCGGTAACACTGATCACTAAAATACTTTAAAGAACTTGAACTATTATTTTACCCCTACCTCTTCTCATCCCATCACTCGCGCAACACGTTCATCCTCTCTCTCATATGACAACCGTCTTTAATCGTAAGAGTAGTCTTGCTCAGTGGTGACCTAGGAAGATGTTACTGACGGTTTATAAATGTGCTCTCCATCAACGTCGCCATCACCAGTATGGCAGAAGACACGAAGCTTAAATGAAATTGAACGTTATCTCGCATCAGGCAAAAAAATTCATTATTTTAAAATCAGAAAAAAATTGAAGAGAAACCATTTATTTTCTCTATAGACTTATTAGCACATTATTAGTTATATAGATATTTTCTCTTCTTCAATGTCTCTTCTATTAATAGAAGATCCCTGGCTGCGAAGCATAATTTTACCCTAACCTAACGTACTGTCCATAGTCCATAGATCAAATTATTTCATGCTATGAGTATATACTGGATCTATTACAATAAATGAGTATATTACGACTAAATATAACATTTCGGTAGGTGGATCCAAAAATAATTCTAGACACTTCCGTCAATTCCATTTGTATTCGTAGATATGTTCCGTATGAGGATTAGGTTTTTATGGACGACGTTAATCTCTGCATTTGTGGACAGCTAAAGAATATTTACTCAATGCCACAGCTTATGTGAGTTATGCACCGTGTCCTTCGGAATCTGGAGAACGCATGATGTAACTGTAGCTTACACCTACATAGCACTGCAGTGGATTTAGATCATCTACGTATAACCTCTGCAGTATTACTCATTAAATATCACAATATGTAAATCTAATAGCACGTTAAGACTCGCTTTGCCCATCGCAGAGGATTCATTCCCAGCTTAGCAAGCACATGACCGGAGGTTCTACGTTTGCGTTAAGACCGCCTAAATTTGGTGCAAAACCAGCTTGTAGCCGAATATGTCAAGAGGACAAATTACCAATTTGGGGGTAAATTTTGTCCATCCACGCGTCACTTTTTCGCTGGTAATATCTTCTCGCTTTTCTAATTCTCGACGCCAAACTGGGTTGGCTTCTATTTTTGTGGCTGAGAGTTGGACTACAACCTGATGAGAAGGCTAATCTTATCCTGTCTGTGGTTGTGGTGAAACAATCACAGGTTTCCCCGGGTTCGACTTTATCCGACGTATATTTAACATTTTCATCGTTTTGTTTCGCAGCTGTAGCTTCCATTTGAAAGCAAAGCAAAAGGTGTCTGCTTTCTCGTTTATAAGCTACTCCTACAGGAGTAAGAAAGTTGCTTCGATTGCGAACATCTTATTATAATAGTATGTCCACCCTGAAATTGCTTAGACTACCAAGAACATCTGCAGGATTCAAGAATGATAAATCGAAGGAATCATCGTAACACGCATAACATTTGGTAACCAAACCATACAGCAACTCTCCCCCAAACGGAAATCTGGCATTAGCGATAGAGTTTCAGCAATATGAACCCAAAAATGCAAAAGATAATTTCACATCTTTCGCTGCATTTTCTGAAACGACGGAATGACAAAAACAGAAGCTTTCAGCAGCCACGTATAATCAGGGCGACAAGGGTGAAATCAACCATAGCAAATTCTTTTAATGTTAACCACAGAGGTTCAGATTCCATACAACAAAATGGACTAATCAGTACCAAAACATTCCGATAAGCATAGATGCTAATTGGATTCACCAGTTCAAGAAACAGGCATTCTAGTAACCACCCTTGAGATCATTGACCACATCATACGGAATGGGGGTGACTGTCTCCAGTGTAGCACCCTCAACCATGAAGCCAGGTTTGGGTCCCTCGGGCTGCCTCTTGGTGCTGATAACCTCCCCACGGGCCTTGGCTTCAGCCTTGAGCTGATCGTTCTTGATTTTCCTCAGGCGGAGCTCCTCGGTGCACCTGGATGGCTGGACATGCTCCACACGGACATGGATCCTCTTCCTGATGATCCGGTTACCAACCTGATGACAGAAAGCACTAGTTTCAATGGAATGCTACCACAACAAGTAGCTCCATATTTGATTTCCATACTCAATACTCAATAGTCAATGTTTGACATTGTACTCAATCTATATGGTGCACATGTGATTTGTGAAGCAGAAGCGCATATGCTAACAAATGAATCAAGCCAGCCTATATGCATCTGTGATCTTGAAGCTGAAGAATAAATATGCTAACTAAAGGATGGAGAATTCAGAGCGACATGGCAGGAGTGATTTGTTACATAGAAATGCAGTAAAATTGCAGAAACATTCATAAAACCAAGCATAAACGGATCAGGAACCACATTGGGTTGAAAGAAAAAGCTACATACTGTGGTTAGCATGTAAATTTGTATCATCCAAACAGGCTTTCCATACTGCTGCTGGCGCAGATGGGCAGCCAGAATGACAAACTGAATGTATGCCCATCACACGTGTAACGTGTGCCACAAAAACCTCTCCCGTGGAATACCACGCCACCCCATGGCTTAAGAGGTAAGCGCTCGGCCTAGGGCAAAAAAAGTAAATAGGACGGAATAGGTCTGGAAACAAGATAATTTGAAGTTGGAACAAGAAATTAGCGTCACATTGAACCATATACATTAGGATGTATTTTGGCACTCAAAATCAGACACCACACAGATTACACTGCTACCAGTATTCCATGGTTTCAAAGCAAAATGCAGAATCGAGTGCTGTCATTTTGCGGCATTCCAGGAGCATTCGCATTTTGATTAACATAAGGTTGACTACACATATCTACACGAGACATAATAACCCTCCTGTACAGAATCCACAGATTCAAGGGTAAAAACCACCTGCAACATTTCGCGCCGTACTTACTGTATAAATAAACCTCCTATGCATGATTCAAGGGTAAAAAAACACATGTAACACTTGCCGCCGCGATTACTTTGCAAATATTAGCAGTTTTGCATAAGCACAAAAAAATCACTACTACGTATTAACATTCAGCGAGCTAATGGAGCACGAAATATTCATATCAGATTTAAATGATTGCTATAAGTTCCAGCGAAAAAAATTAAGACGCGCGGTGCCACTAAGAATACAGATCTAACCGATACTTCGCCTTCGCCTTCTCCTTCTGATAAGAGAAGAGAAGAGGGAGGGAGGGAGAGGAGGAGATGCCGCTATTATGGGCGGCGGCGGTGGATTATACCTGCTTGTTGATCTCGACGCCGATGGCGCGCTTGGTGACGTTCCAGACGCGGCCGGTGCGGCCGTGGTAGAACTTGTGCGGCATGCCCTTGTGCACGGCGCCGTTCACCTTGACGTCGACGTAGTCGCCGATCTTGTACGTCCTCAAGTAGGTGGTGAGCGGGATGTACCCCTTCTTGCGGAACGGCCGCGCGAAGAGGTCACGCGTCCGCGACCGCAGCCCGTGCCCCGCCGGCATCTTCCCTCTTCCTCCTCCTCCTCCTCCTCCCTGCTGCTGGTGCTGCTTCTGCTGCTGCTGTGGGCGGCGGCGGGAGAGTGTGCGGCGCTAGGGTTAGGGTGCAACGAGGTGCCACCATTTTATAGGTGCCTTTTGGGCCGCGGGCTATAGGTGACACTATCCCGTAATGGGCCGAGCTGTTAGAGCGCTGCACCAAACTAGTTTGTATGTTGGGCTTTATCAGGCCCATATAGAGATCCTCACGCGTCATGCATAATTGCGCTGAATGGCCCAACGCTGAATCGGACGTGAGCTGAGACATGCTCGGACCAAACCAGCAAACAAGGGCTGGATTGGTTTGTTACATGCCAAAAATATTGGTAATAACAAATCATAGGAAAGTTTGTGTTAATGTTAATATTTTGGTAATAACAAATCATAGCAAACAGGGGCATCCATAATATAATTCAAAAGTGGTCCATAAGCAATATAATATATGATTCAGTCATCTAGCAACAATGTAAAACTAGTCCATAGCAAAGAAATAACTAAAACTACCCATAAGCATATGAGCTGCTCATAGAGAATAAAATATATGATTTGTCTCTATCTCTTCTCTCCCCTAATGCTATTTGCTATCCATATCCATGGTGAACTATCCATATCCATTGTGAAAGTTACAATAGTTAAAAGTTTATATATATGGTCCCATCTATATGAACTATTTTTGCCATACACATTGTTATTGCTCACAAATCAAACAATGGTCAAATTTACTATTCAAAGTGTCAATGTTTTGGTAGGGCAAATTTTGGGTTCAAACCAAACATGTTTGAGGCTAAAATTGGCCTTACCAAAATTGTCGATATAAAAAATTGACATTACCAATGTTAGGTAAGGTAAAGTTATATCTGGCTTGAGACCAAACTGAGCAAAAGCAGAAAGTTATATTTGGTTTGAGATCAAACTGAGCAAAAGCAGAGTTTGATACAGTTTTATTTGGCTTCTAGCAAAAGGCCCTGCCAAAATTTAACACCAGACCAAATATTTGAAGAACACGGGTTAGGATGACCAAAGTTTTGGTAAGGCCAATTTTAGCCTCAAACCAAATAAGACCCAACTGACGGAAATCACTATCAAAAGCTTGAATTTGAAAAAAAAAATGGATATAGATCAGACAAATGACTCTCATCAAAAATTTTCTACTCAAAATTTAGCATTAATTCAGAGCTACAATTCAGAAAGATCAGCACTAAAACTCATCTTTTGTCTTTGAGTGATCTGTTCAAGTCTCCTGAGATAGCTTTGTACTAGGTTGTACTGTTGTAAGGCAGGCTACGAAAAACTCTGCCAAAGCTAGCATTTGCCAAGTCTACGAACACTTCCTCGTCCTGATTTGTGATGATGCTGCAGCATGACTACGATTAGTTTCAACCCTGTGCCTTGACGTTGCTTGAGTAGGTAGATGACCAGGCTTCATTTGAGCATGTAGCTGACTGGGTTGAGTGCTTGGCAACTGTTGATGCATTGGTGGGTCAATATTGTAATCAGAAACTCCCAGCTCCGAGGCCAGATTAGCAAGTGCCTCATTCAGTTTTGTTTTGTTAAGATCTGCCCATGGATCTTGCTGGCATTGAATTCCCTGGGTTGGAAGTGAAGAACATCGAGAAAGCTGCAGTTCAGCACTAACCACCCTGCCTGGATCGACCTGGAGATATGATGTTGGCTGAACCTGGAGTCCCTGAGATATACCTGGAGCAACCTGATGATGTGATGTGGGGTGAACCCTGAGTTCCTGAGATATCACTGGTGTACTGGAAGGATTCTGAGGTGAGTAACCCCGTAAAGGCCTAGCAGCACCGAGAGAATTATGAAATACTGCAGAGGATGCTGGCTGAGATTGTGCTGCAGATGGTACTGACTGAACAAGGACAGAGTTAGAGACAGGATAGCCCAAATGGTTAATATTTGTGGATGAATAAACTCGAGGATCTGCACCATCACTTCTGAATCTTTTGTGCGAAATGTTTGCCCTAGGAGATGATGCTTCTTGCATAACAGTTTGCCCCACATTCCGTGGAACTCCAATAAGCGGATGCATCAGCTGTTGATTATGGCTCTCAATATTTGAAATAGAAAACCCAACTGGAGAATGTCGAGCTAAAGTTGATGGTAATGGTTGTTGAACTGATAAATGATCCCCTGTATATTGGTGCAATGAAGCTGCAGGTGAGATTGGCTGAAAAAAGTTACGGATACCTTTACGCTTAGATGCTGGCATGTTTTTGTGCCTGAATGACTGCCTCATTTTATTCCATTTTGCATCCTTGTCCGTAGCATTACAATGATCAGTAGGCTTTGTACCACTGCCCCAAAAGGCGCAGGGAGCAGGAGAGTCACAAACATAACAGTGGCACTGCATTTATAGGAAGAACAAGCAAGGTTATGCTAATGCATTACAGTTGGAATGGCAGGTAATAGTTATGGACTATATACTTTTATATGAATCAAGAAATAATGTCTCATAATATGAACAGAGCAGGGGTTGCTTACTGACCATAGCACAGTATTCTGCACGAGAGTTGGTTCTGAATAGCATGCTAACACATAGATGGCGTGGATGGGGGAAGTCCCTGCATGCTAACTGAAAAAAGGGCGCAAATGTCAAGTAACATGTACTCCTGTAAAATTTGAAGTTTTAGATGAATCACTAGTGCCGGAGTATAAATCGATAGAGATGCTGAAAGGAAAACATGTATTGCAATAACAATGACTGTAGCACCAGCAATTCACTTATTTAGGCACTAACCAGTACTAGGTTAGGTTTCATGTTATTGCTAATTTATCGGTTAGCATCTACAAGAATAATATAATATGTTTGTGTTTCCTTTCATTCCAGTTCATATTTGGGTTGGCCTTTATATTCTCCCCTCTTGGCCGCTGCTGCTAGCAGATAGATGGTTGTAAAACTGTTTTGCTTCCTTCTAATATACAGATGCACAAGCCTCTTGTGTGTTTGCAAAAAAAGGCACCAATTGCAGCCATTTTACGATTTAATAAGTGCATGGGAACTCAGACAAGACCACATATGATATACATCAGCAGCGCAAAACGATTACTGAACTATTGAGTATTACCTTCCACAAAAGCTTAAGCTTCAGAATGAGTTTAGTAATGCATAAAAATTAGATAAATCCAATAAGAGTTTTTGCATAAGTGATTAACAACAGGACAAACGACCATGCAGATTTGATATTACCTCCGTTCCACATTATACGATTTTTTGGCTCTCTCTAGATATATATGGATGCTAATAAATCTAGATACATATATAAAATGTATATATTAATCCATGGACGAATCTAGGTAGAGCCAAAACATCTCATAATGTGAAACGGGGTGAGAACTTATAAAAGAAAAGGTTTTAACAGAACCAAGATCTAAAATAGTGAACTTAATTTGTGCTATCAAATAAAGTTTGGTAAACTTAAATAAACTCCTACAATAATGAATCACAATTGTGCATAGATTAGATCCATTTGATGAGTCCAAGATTGTTAATATCGACTAGAACCAGGATCTGGGCATGTGTTCAAGGCCCCATAAAGGAGCCCAAATCTACACTTAGTAAGGAAGAAAAACTCAAAAAGATTACAAGGCCCAATCCCATGTAAAATCCCATGCATGCTACTGTATCCAGACACTGTCCCACCGTCGCGGTCAGCTGCTGAAGTGTTGATTCATCCATGCCTCATCCAGCCACAAGACCGCAACTCACCAATGCCAGAACTCCCTCTCCCGTATTCCCTAATCACTAATCCCAAATCTTAATCTCTATTGTTTGTAGTAGAGAGAAGCAATTACAGATCGCAGCACCAGCTAGCAAGTAAAGTATGTATGTGTGATGTGTCCATCAATCCATTAGTTCTTTGTGCCATCACAATTCACAAGTCATAAATTAGGTTTTTCATCTTTAATCTCTAGTTAAGTCTGAGTCTAAGATTCATGTTATAAACAGTGAGGAGTTTATTTCATCAGTTATCATGTCTTCTAGAAATAGGAGGTACGATTGTGTATATAGAAATAGGAGGTAGTATGATTCTAGTTGTGAAAAGCATAAGAAGAAAAGAGACTGGTTATACTACACTTTGAAGTTTGAAATTTTTAGGGCCCCGTTAGACGTTTCACACATGAGCGGCCCTGACTATACCGGCCATGTCTAGTTGACAAACAAGGCAATGATGGTTATGCATATACTAATTGAAAATTTCAACCTGGTTTGGCTTATCACGACGAAGACAATGTAGGATCTGAAGTGCAACTAGAAAAAAAATAATAGATACTAGAAGCAAGCAAGTAAGCAATACCTCTCCTTTCTCTGAAATTATCTGCAGTTCTTCTGGGTCAGCTTGCCCAGGTCTCTCCTCATTAACAACGACAACCGCCTTATCAGGGTCACCGTCTAGCACCACGCAATTATCGTCGTCACCATCATCAGCAGCAGCCACATCACATGCAGCCTTTTTGTCATCCAGCATAGACGCCAAAAATTCCTTGAAGGCAGAGGGATCAATATCGTCTAAACCCTCCCCAACTCCATTGCAGTCTTGAGGTCGAGGATGCGAAGCCAACTCAGAAGGAACTTTGGGAATCTTGCCAGCAACAGGAATCGCATCGTCGTCGGAATCGATCTCAAGAACAGCCTCTGCCGACCCCATTCACCCCCAAAAATCTCCACCTCCGAATAGAACGATTGCCAGGGAGACGAAGATGCCCACCGCCGTGGACCAAGAAACGGAAGCACATCACAGACGGCACCAAGCCGATGAAAAACACAATCTTTGCTCTACCAGAGGACGCTTCGCGCCGGAGATGACCAGAGTCTTGCAAACCGATGACGAAAAATAAAAAAGGATGAGATTGCGGCGGCGCCGGGAGAAGCAATGCCTGCGTTCAAGAAGAAACCAAGAGGGATTAGAGGGGGGGGAGCACAGTTCTTGAAATACTTTCTGCAACTCCAGAGGAACAGAGAGGGAAGAAAACCAAGAGGATGGGGGGCCAGGGGAGAGAAGCGGAATTCACCTGGAGTCTCTTCGCGACGCCAACGGGGGGAAGAGCGGAGCAGACGAAAAGACGAAAAAGAAGAAAGAGGGGGAAAAGGGATGGTAGTAGATGACGAAGGTGAAGCAACTGCAGGCCTGCACCCTCTCGCTTTCGCAGAGATTTTGGTTGTTGCAGGCAGCAACACAGCAGGCGGAGCCGGTGGCGTCGTGCTCGTGCTCGCGCTCGCGCGGTGCCTCCCGCGGCTGGCACGCGGGCTCGCGGAGAAAGAAGCGGCTGGCCCCGCTCGTCAGTGAGCTCCGATGTGAAGAGGTGGCGAGGGGATGACAGGAGAGGAGAGGAGATGAAATAGACGAGCGGCGGTGGCGGGAGTAATGGCCAACTCTGCGCTCTCCGTTTAGGTTACTTTTTTCATGGGGAGATGGACCGTGGTTGCGGATAGGTTGAACCATGGTGAGTAACAACAATTCCTTTCTGTTTTTTTTTTTCATTTTCTCGACCAGAGTCAGAAGCGACTCGAACGGTGTTTTGGAAAATTTGTGGGAGAAATGTCACGTCAAATGTTTGACCGAATGTTGAAAGGGGTTTCGGACACGAACGAAAAAACGAATTTCACGACTAGCCTGGAAATCGCGAGACGAATCTTTTGAGTCTAATTAATCCGTCATTAGTACATGTTGGTTACTGTAGCACTTATGGCTAATTATGGGCTAATTAGGAGATTTGTCTCACGATTTCTTTTATAACTGTGTAATTAGTTTTTTGATTCATCTACGTTTAATGCTTTATTTAGATGTCTAAAAATTTGATGTGATGTTTTTGGAGAAAAATTTTAGGAACTAAACAAGGCCATAGTTTGTGTGTTTGTTTTTTGTTTTTTAAAATAATACATGTTATACATGATAAGAGGACCTGCTAGTCTAACCGTTGTAAAACGTGTTTATATTTTACATTTACACAATTATTATAATCCGCTTTTGTTTATTTAAGTTGTTTGCAATTAAATTCGTATTAGTACGAAATTTATTGATTTACTACATGTAAACATGTTCACGTACATCAAATATTGTAAGTCTGTAATATACTGATGTACCTAACGTATAAATTGTACATCGATGAAATGGTAGCTAAGATATTTTTCTTCACTAGTAAGCTAGTGTAACATGGCTAAGGCTCCATGAGGTCAAATTTTCATTTATAGTCCCGATGTTTTCAGCATTATCACGATTTGCACATATATACTTAATTAAGTTGTTGTATAGCAAGCTTTGGGCTAACATGGTAACTAGCTTGGAAAAAAACTTATATTCAATACAATTTGAAATAATGACAAAGTTAATTGTATAACAGCTCACACCTTGTGAACAAAAATCAATTCTACGTGTTTGCCGAGCTGAGCTGACCAGACAGCCAGCAAGTAACATCAATAGTAGCTACAACTAGTCATATGCTCCTATCTCTACTATAGCCAAGTGTTATCTATTAGACACATGCCATAATTTTCACCTCTTCACTTGAGTTGTTCCTTATGAAAGACAAATATGAAATAAAACCTAAATAATAATGGGGCATATATTAGCTAAAAGGCAATAGTCCTACGATTAAATTTCAAATTCCAAGGGATGGTCTGCTGAGTTGGTTGTGCTACAGGAACCAAACAACAACATCAATGCAACGATTATAGGTAGCCATCTATAGTCAAACTGGCATTTCGAATCCCTAACTCTATTGTAGCCGAGCATCTAGATTATGCTATTGTAGCCAAAACATTACGACCAACATATCCCCAATTTAGATGGTCATCATTAATTTCATAGTTGTGCTTGAGTTGTTGCTAGCAAAGATTATAATTAAAAGGATATGTTTAATACTGGCTAACAATGACAGCCTTATGATCAAAACTTTCAGGTATATAATGAGACCGTTCGATGATATGAATGTCAGAATGTTTATAGTATAGCAACCAAACAACGCATGTAGACTAATGGTTAACCATCTATAGACTTTTGGTTTTTCATGCACCGCGACCGTGTGGCGTGGCGTGGCGTGACTTACCAAACGAACTCCAGGTCCAGGCCCTCGGAAGTTTCACGCGAAAACACACGGCTTTTTTCGACGAAAGGTCAATGGCGCGTCAGTTCGTCAGGGCTTGCATGCCATGCCGGCCCGTCTGCAAATGGAAGAGATCACACTATAACGGCCGTAACACGATCAGCCTCCACGAACGGCCGGGGAAAAGATGCATGTCAATATTAGTAACTGTTTGGTTCCAATCAACTTTTTTTTAAGTTTCTGTCGTATTAAATGTTTGAACACTAATGAGATGTATTAAATATAGATTATTAATAAAAATTCATCTTATTCTCTGGACTATTTCGCGAGACAAATCTATTGAGCCTAATTAGTCCATGATTAGCAAATGTGATGCTACATTAAATATTTGCTAATCATGGATTAATTAGGCTTAACAAAATTATCTAATGAAATAGTCTGTATTTATGTAATTAATTTTGTTATTCGTCTATATATAATACTCCTAATTAATATACAAATATCCGATATGGCAAAAACTACCAAAAAGTCCATGATCTAAACAGCCCCTTAGTCTCGACAACTTTTTAGTGTGTGCAGTTAGTCTCGACGACTTTTTAGTCTGTGCAGTGCGGCAAACTGCCGGTGACATTTTTGCTGAAAAAAGATTACTGTTAGTGTTTCACATTTTATTTTTAAACGGATCTCATGAGCATGAGTAGCAAAAATTTCTTTAGCACCGGTCACCAGTAATGTTTAACTTTGTCTTGAGGTTGAGGGACTACCTATATATCTCCCACGTGATTTTTTTCACTAAAATCATATGAATGTAACTATAATATAATTATAGTAATCAAAATATAACTAATATGCAATTACAAATACAACTGATATATAACTTGTATGTGAATATTACCTTCGTTCTTAATAAGTACATCCTTGTAGTTCAAAGGGACGGAGGTAGTAACTTTTAAGCAAGTTAAAGTATAATTTCACATTAGTTATATTGTAATTATATGCTATTTTATCTTCGTGATAGTGTGGAGCTAGACGAATTTGTTCTTTACGTTTTGATGCGGTGCCTTGTAAAACCGGTTTGATGTAATGTTTTCTGGCTTTATTGAAAAGTTGGGCTTCGGCCTTTATAAAAAATGCTATTTTATTGCAGTTATATTAGTATTATAGTTGCATTAGTATAATTTTAGTAAAATAAAATACACGAAGATCTGTATCAAAACTGAATTCTGAATGAGCAGTCGCGATGCCATAAAATTTATCGAGGTAGGTAGGTCGAACTTTGTAAGCAGATTTGAAGCCCAAGCCCGCTATGAGTCGAATAAATTTTTGTCATCTAGACTTGCGGGACAAAAGGCCCAGGTTAACCCCGAGCCCTTTCGGCCAGTCCACAAATGTGACCCTTTTAACGTGGAAAAGGAAAAAAAATGTCAAAAAGCCCAGTCCTAGACTACCCCAGTTAATTATCCAAAGCCTAGATAACATAGCCTAGTAATCTTCTCATTCTAGGCTGGCCCATTGGGTCAAAATGACGAAGAGAAAATGGGCCAGGCCTTTTCTTCCAGCCTAGGATTTCGCGGACCACCCAGAATGCAGCATGGAAGTGAAGTGACCCTGGTAGGAATAGGTTAACATGTTACATTGACACGAAGCTGAGATCAGGGCCGCAGAATTCAGATACCACAAACGTGATTCCGCTTGGTGATTAAAACAGCAGTTGTACAGACATACTGGACCAGCCATTTAGCGCTCCAATTATTGGGAAGCTTAAAACTACTCACTGAAATGAACGCGAACCTACCAATCTACCACGTGCTACAGTAGTTTCAGAGACAAACAACAGTGCTCAGGTCGTCGCGGAAGCCAAGGACGAGTGAGCCGCCGCCGCAGCAAACCCAGCGTAGCCCAGCGCCTCGCTGCTGCTGCTCCCCTCCGGCCCGTCGCCGTCGTCCGTGTCCCACAAGAACGCTGCGTGCGCCGCGAGAACGTGACTGCAGCAGAGAAGAAGATCACAATGGTGCAGCCATTGATGGATTCAGGGAAGGAATGGGAGCTTGTGTGGGAAGGGGAGGGGAGCGAACCTGTTCTGCGGGGACGCCTTGGCTGCCCGCTCGAAGTAGCTGGAGGCGCGCTCCTCGTCGCCGTGCACGTCCCAGACCAGCTTGGCGTACTCCGACAGGAGCTCGCCGTCGTTCGGGTCGGCGAGGATGGCGCGGGAGTAGTACTCCTCCGCCCTCCGGCTGTCCCCTTTGATCTACCCGATTGATTGCATTTGCAGGTGAGACATTGGAATGATTACCAAATCTGTGCTGGAAATTTGAAGAAATGGACTAATGGAGCGTGGTGGATTTACCTGATACAGGAACTGTGCGTAGTTTCTCAAGAACAGGCCGTTGCATGGATCTTCCTCGATCATCTTCCTGTAATGCATCTCGATGTCGGAGCGATTCCCTCCGTTGTCGGAGGTCACCAGGTAACTGCCGCCGCCGCCGCCGGAACCGCCGATGCCACTGCCGCCGCCGTCGGCGCTCAGCAAGCCGGAGCCGAGGCGGTCGATCCCGAGGCCTCTGGCGAGGAACAGCGGGTGCTCCTGCGCGAACGTGCTGCTGCCGCTGAACCGGAAGTTCCCAAAGCTGAGATCTTGCTCCGCGCTTTCGTCGTCGTCGTCGTCCTCCTCCTCCTCGTCCGTGGAAGCGCCGTCGCGTTGCGTGAACGACTGGATCGTCTCGAGCGCCGCCGGCTTGGAGCGCGGCGCGCACTTGGCGGACGGCGGGAGCTGATGGTGGTGGTGGTCATCCCCGCCGGCGCCTAGAGCGGCGAGGTTCCCATCCGAGCAAGCGCGGCGCAGGCCACCGAGGGAGCGGCCGTGGACGTCGGAGCCGCCTGGCGTGAGTCGGCAGGAGAAGACCGGCGCGAGGTGCGGAACCGTCGGCGACGAGTCGCCGAAGAAGTGGACGGCCGGTGAGGACACGGCCGGCGAGTGGCTCCCGGACGGGAGCAGCGCCCCCAGAACCGGCGTGGACGCGCTCCTCGCAAGCATGTCAGCTCACCCTACCAGAATTCCCTCTCCCACAAGAACCCCGGTTGCTCCTCCGTTGCTGTGGCTTGCTGCTACTAACTGGAGATAGAATAGAAGAAGCAGTTGTGTTTGGCTCAAATTAACCACGGTGAGCATCGGGGAAGGGGAGGCGTTTTGGCCTGACGCGCCGAGTCCGTGTCGCGCCGCGCAGGGGAGCCGCCATGCCTCCACGGCCCCCCGCCCGCGTAGGGTGGGGGTGGACGCGTCACGTCGCGTCGCGCGGGTGGTGTTGTGGTGTGGTGTGGGGGGGAGACGCGGCTCCGGATTGGAGGGGCTCGACGGCCGCATGTTACGTGTACGGTGTAGGCCACCCCCTTTCCAGTGCTCCACCCATCGGCCATCGACGACGGCTCTTGTGTTGTTTTGCGCTTTTGTGTGGGGAGCCGCACGGCGGCTCCGCCGCACTACCGTGCGGACCGCGTGGTCGAGAGAGCGACTTCGGGTTGTTCTCACGTGATTTTTCGGCGGAGAAAAGGAGAGACCGTTGCCTCGTTGGTGCCTTGTCTTGCGTTGTTAAGGCCCAGTTTACTTCGCGGAAAGAAAATTTTTAGTATTGTATAGAACGTTTGAGTATATATCAAAATAAGTTTTTAGACATAAATAAAAAAATAAATTTAATAGCTCGTCTGAACACGAGACGAATCTTTTAAGCCTAATTAATTTGTTATTAGCACATGTGTTACTATAACACTTATGACTAATTACGGACTAATTAGACTTAAAATATTTATCTCACGATTTCTCCTGTAAGTGTGCAATTGGTTTTTTGTTTTATCTATAATTAATACTCTGTTTATGTGTTTAAAGATTTAATGTAATGTTTTTGAGAAAAAAAATTAAAAACTAAACGAGACTTGTTTGGGTTGTTCTCCCGTGATTTTTCGCCGGAGAAAAGGAGAGATCGTTGGTGCCTCGTGTTGTGAAGTTGATGAAACTCTGCTAGGACTAGCGGAATCTGCTGCCGTTGGAGCTGGGCGTGTACGAAGCCTGGGGTTGTGCCATTGTGGAGGTGTGGAAGCTCCTGCCGTGTATCGCGCGGGGCACGTGTCCATGGCGACTATGATTGGAGGTACACGTATGAGTGCAAATGTATGGTCACTGTTTGTTTTGGTTTCGGATTCTTTCTTTTTTTTTTAAATTGGGAAGCCTCACGTGCGTGGGCAATAGAACTGATCAGTGATAAATGAACACTCGTGTCTGCCGAACCCAACCCATAGTTTTAGCGTGAAATTCTTATATGTATAACAAATATGTTTTGCTATAAGCCATAAGCACATAACCAGGAAAACCAGGCCTGAGACAGCTTAGATTTAAGCTTCACGCTTGTTTGAAAAAATGCATTAGAATGGTACTAAGCTTTTGTTAAAATTTATTGAGAAAAAATATATACTCAGTCATTGAGTACTAGGCTTAGGAATTTTGTGTTTTTGCCTCTGCCTATAACCATAACCATGTTTAAAGACTAATTTTATCATTACAAAATAATATCATCTTTACCCTTTCATACAATGACAAAGATACCTATATGGAGGGTGCTCATAAACCCAGTTTGAAAAACTTTTTAAATATATAATATCTATTTTTATCACATGTACACCCGTCAGTTCAAATCTAAGCTCCGCAACAACTCAATATGAGAAAACAAATGATTGACACCCTATTTTGTTTTAGCCCTACCCATACTCTCTTGTTTGTGCCAAGATAATAAATTCATCATTGAGCCCTACCCATAGATTAATCATTACTCTCTCCATATTTTTTTATATAACATCGTTGACTTTTAGGTCCATGTTTGACCATTCGTCTTATTTAAAAAATATATATAATTTTTAGTTATTTTGTTATAATATGATTTATTATTATAGAAACTTTAATTATGCATTATAATTTTGTATATTTGGATATAAATTTTGAATAAGACGAATGGTCAAACGTGATTCTAAAAGTCAACGGTGTCATACATAAAAATATGGAGGGTGTACTATATAAATCTTACTTGGACTAAAAGTTTTACAACATAGCAAAAATTGTTATGGTTACCTTTTTCTCCATCTCCTATTTTTTAGATTTTTTTGTTAGTAAGTAAAAATATCCCATCATAAATGTACTCATAAAATTATATTGGATCATTAGTCACCTGTGTTTGATTTATATATAAAGGCACTAAAAGCAATGGATTTTGAATTTTATTTATTAAATATAATTCTGTATTTCAAAAATTCACATAACTATCTCATGCCGCCCTCTAGGAGGATGGAATACTAACGTGTCAAATGGCCACCCGGCCGGGATGGGCGTCCGACAACGGCACGTCGGACCATTTTACATTTAGCTCCTTTCCACTCTATTCTGTCCTGGAGACTAGAGGTTGAGCATATTTTTCTTCAATTTTTGCCCATTGTGCTCCAGTGGAGATTCGACCTGTGGTCTTTCTAGATAGAAGAGAGATGATGATCACTGACCCAATTACATATGTTAGACATATATGTATCAAACCATGGTTCAATTGCGAAAATTTCCCGGGGCACGCATGGCTATTTTGTATTTACCCCCTTGACGCTTTTACAGAAAACGGAAAGGGGCTAAATGCAAAATGGCTCTACGTGTTGTTGCCGGCCGTCCCTCCCGACCAGTTGGTCGTTTGTCACGTCAGCATTCCGTCCTACTAGAGGACGGCAGGAGGTTAGTTTTGTAAATTTTTCAAATGCAAAATAAATTTGTAAAATATTTAATAAATAAAATCAAAAATTCAAAAAATTCCTATAGACAAAGTGTAGTTGCCCAAAGAAACCGATCCATGTGTACTACACATACTAGCTGGGCCTATAAACCAAAAGAGTCTCCTCAGCCCAGTACGGCCCGAGCATAAAACCGACGAACCAGATCTCCACACAACGACACATCAAGCCCAATAGCCTCCCCTCCACGCGGCCCAGTCCACAGCGCCGCTCCGAAATCTTCTGGAAATCGCCATCTCCCAAATCCTCTCGCCGACGCAGCGGCCGCGCTACGAGCGCCGGCGCCGCGGCCTCGGCCTCCGGCGGCGGCTCCGACAGGCGGGCGTCACCAGGACCTCTTCCTCTTACCGCACCGGCTACAGTCTACATCCACTTCCTCTTGCTCTCCCGCTACCCGCCTTGCTCCGCTTCTCTCTTCCGCCTCCGTTCCCGCCCTAGCGCCGCCTCGTTCACCTCATCCCTCGCCTCGATATCGCCGTCTTCACCCTCATCCGCCATGCCGCTCCTCCTCCGCCTCCTCGGCATGCCCTCGTCCCTCCTCGACGACGGCTTTCTCTTCTCCTTCTTCCGCTCCATGCCCGTGCCGCCTTCCGTCGAGATTCATTTACACGCCACTCCCTTCGAATTTACATCCTCCTGCCTCGTTGCTTGTCACCCTTCAGTCTTGATCCCGATCCCGTTCGCCTGACACAGCCCGCTACCTGTTCGACGAAATCCCTGTTGCCTATTTGCTCATTGGTACCCCCTCTGACATCTTGCAAAATGGGCTCGAATCTAGATAGTCTCTTTCAGTATTAATCAAGATGCGCTCAAAAGTTGTATGGGTTGTGTAATAGCGGGATTCATGCGTGCGCAATGTGGTTTCAATGCTTGTCATCATGTGTCCCAGGAGTTGGGTAATGACTGATGATCAGAACCTGATTATTTGGAATGCAGTCTTGATAGCTCTGAATTTATTCTTCTCTCATTTGATATTAAGACTTTAAATTCTATATTCTGAGCCCCAAGTCATTTCAATCTCTTTGTATGTTAATGCGGTGCAGGCTTGCTGTCGTGGACTTTGGTTTCACCACTTCACCCGGAGTATTTGCATTTCATATTTTTCATCAAACTCGCACTTCCCATTGTGTATAGCGTAGTTCTGTTCTTTCGTCACAATGGTATTGTTTCTTGTGCATTTTGAAAACTATACTCTGGCTCTCTGGCCTTCCTGTGCATCTCGTCCTTTCATATATTTCACTGAAAATTGGACTCTCTGGAGAAGTTTCAAATTGTTATTTTGCAAAGTTGCAGTGTTTTCCATGCTTTTTTGTACCATCAATTTGTCTCGTTCTCTTGCGGAAGTTTTCCTCTGCTCAAGTCTGATAGCTTCTGTAGTTCTGTTCTTTCCCGTGCATTTGTTTTCTTATGTTCATTCATGTCACTAAAAACATGAAACGTTACTGCTGTGATAGTTAAAGAATCTAATGGTTTGTACTTATAATCGTTGTCCTATCGCGAGCATGTTGCCACTAGCAAAGATGCTGTCTGGACCGAAGAGAGTTTCTACTAACGGTTCCTTTTCTGTGCATCTGTGAATGAGCAGGACAAGTGGACTCTCTTATTGAATATTGAAAACTTGGAAAACCTTTGCCAGATGCAATTTTGTGTGTGTGTGTGGTTTGATCCCACGAACTTGATCCTTTGTATCTTTTGGGCCTGAAGACACTGAATGCTAAACTATCCATTCAAGTTGCAAAGGGAATGGAAGAGCCAGAGAATCTTCATGCAAAATATTAACTGAGGCGTAACATTCCAGGTATATACATTAATACATGCTCGAAGATAACTTATCTCTATAAGATGTGGGCACGTTTCTTTTTGTTAACTACATGATCTGTCTGATTAGAAAATTCAAACGAGAGGAGCATTGGATGCTAAACACTTGAACCAGAAGTTGAAATATGCCAAATGGAAAGTTCATGTAGCATGTACCACTAGAATCCATGGTAGTATGCGTATGTAAGAGATCCCAACAGTTCATCTATCCCATTCTCTATCTAAAAAATAGAGGGAGATTTAACTTTTTATCACTCTTAGAAATAACACCTAATATATTTGCCACCTGCTGTCTATGACATATGGGTCCTCATGTGTCTATGACATATGGGCCCAGTGACAAATTATGTTAGCACTATTTCTTAGAGTGACAAAAAGTTAATTATTCCAAAAATAGAGGATAAAAGTTAACGATTGAGCTCTAACAGAACATCTATTTTATCCTCTATTTTTAGATGTCATCCATATTTAAAGAGAAAAACTCTATATTTAGATGTTCTCTCCATCCTCAAAGAAATATGGAGAATGTCATATATTGATGATCTGCTGGAGTAAAAAAGATATAGAGAATGAAACTGTTTTAGATGATCATCCAAATAAAAATAGGAATAACCAAATAAACAGATGTTTGGATGTTTTTTTTTTACCATCCACCTACTCTCGCAGCTGTTATGCCTGCAGGATATTAATGTTAAGAATCTTTTCTTTACGTTCTGTAGGGATTCTTCTTTTCACAGAATCAGCATGTATCTGGAGTATTGATATCTGGCATTTGCCAACGACTGGGTTCAGCAGTCAATGGGACGAATCCTTAATGTTCAGTAGTCAATGGGACGAATCTTTGATGTGATCAAAGTACGAGGGGTGTTAGATGGCAAAAAATTTTTGGCACTAATGTCACATTGGATGGTTACCGGATGTCAGAAGGGGTTTTTGGATACGAATAAAAAAACGAATTTTACAGCTCATCTGAAAACCGCGAGACGAATCTTTTGAGCCTAATTATATCGTCATTAGTATATATTGGTTACTGTAGTATTTATGGCTAATCATGGACTAATTAATCTTAAAAAATTCGTCTCACGATTTCTCACATAAATGTGCAATTAGTTTTTTGATTTATCTATGTTTAATGCTTCATTTAGATATTCAAAGATTCGATGTAATATTTTTGGGAATTTTTTTTTAACTAAACAAGCCCTCAGACTCCGTTGCAAGTTTGCAACCCCTTCAAAAGCATCCGTACATCCGTCGTTGTTGCCGTGAGCGGCGCTCTGAAGTCTGAATCGCATTGAAAGACCAATGAACTGTTGTTCAGGGTGAAAAGCAGTCATGATCATCAGAATATGGGTCTCATCAAGCAGGATCAACTCAGTCATCATCATCCTCAGGAGCCTGGAGGGTGGAGGCAATTCATGGTGCCCGGATCTTTTAACTGAGGAAAGGCTTAATAAATGTTCTCATAGTGAGGAGTCTCAGGACAGTAATGCTCTGCCTGCTCACATTTCCTCGCTTTTCACCTACTCGTTCAATCTTTCAGTGATGAGGGAATCCTGAAATCTCCAGGGCGCACTTGGTGTGTGGGTCATGCCGCCATATCGGCAGAGTTGGAGCAAATCCTTAGTACTGCTTATATGCATATATGAATCTTCGTTTCTTTTGGCCTATGCCCATTCGCGAGGTATGCAGTCTATCGTTATTTTGTTTATGCTTCTGCTTATACAAGCTAAAATTTGAATTTTAAATTATTGAGTTGATTTTTGAGGTTTTCTTATCGTAGTTTGTTTTTCGGCTTTTACTTTTAGATCATTAAAGAATACTATATAAAAAATTTATCTGCAAATTATGTTTCATTTGCAATATGACATTTAGCTTTTTTTTAATGAAAAAGCCAAAAGATAACCCAATGCTCTGCCCATCCCTCTCTATGCCACTGCTTACTGCATTTTTGCTTGCTAATTTGTCCGTGCTAAAATAACTTTATTTTTTTTCATCCATCATGGTATATCAGTATAGAAGAAAAAAAAATCTACTATCCTTAGCTTTACCAAATATTAATGCTCTTCTCTCTCACTTTATCTAGTTTAAATGCATTTATTCTTTACTTTTACATATTTCAATGCAATGATTCCTCAAAGTTGAACTTATTTTGGAGTAAACAACATGATACAAAAATAATCTTATTTTGGGATGAGATGGAAGAGTATTTGGCTCATTTTTGTAATCATCAAACATCTTGATTTGGTGGCGCTACAGTGTCAGGAGACACAGTCTCATTAGGAGAAATCATTAATTAGTCGTAGGCCCGTTTATTGTGTTGGCCATAGATGTGTCTCCGGGAGTAATGCATACTACTCACACGTCTTAAGTGGAAGTGTTTTGTCCCACTGGTGGGCAAAGCCTCGAAGTATAATGATAATGTTTAGTGGAAAGGTACATCTATAAAAACGTGCATTGGAAGGTAGCGAAAGTTTCATTTGCCATAAAGTAAGCCACAAATGCTGTAACCACGCACGCCAGCTGACAGCATAACCCCCTTAACTTGCTTCAGTACGAGCACTAGCAAATACTACATTCGCTAAAAAACTATTTGCCGTTTAGAAGCTATTGTTAAACTTTTAAAATTTTGACAATCAATAATTTCTTGAGCTATTTGACCATCGCTCGCGCTCGGCATTGCAGCTCTTCAGCGAATTCAGGGGCGAGATCAAACTGTTGTGGGGAGCAGGTTTCTTTACACAATACAAGAATTAGGTCGTATTCTTTTCTTTTGTTTTTAGTTTCTATCCCGGCTCCTCACCGGACTCAGCAGCTTCCTGCTGAGACTGGAAACTTTCACTGTTCCCCATCATCCTGTTTTCGCTCTCGATGGAATTAGCTGGCAAGATTTTGCTCGAGAAGTACTATCACAATATCATAAACTTATTAGATTTTATAAATTTATTTTAATAAATAATTGGTTGGAATTAGAAGGCTGAACAAATTTTTATCCTAGACGATCAATATCTTTGATGAAGTACTGCTCTACACCACAGAGTGAGAGATTAGCCGAAAGAGAAAATGATAGGCCTGTTTTACATTTCGAAGTAGATCTATGTTGGGTTAAAAGATTGAGCTAGCACAGTTGCCCCTGGTGAGAAGTAATCATGGAAAGGGGAAAGGAGATTAAAGTGAGAGGAAGTTTCGTGCTTTGATGCCTGTTTCTCACTTTGCTCAAAGGATGCAAGTGGTAAAAAGGAGCGCAGGAGGTTCCGATTGGAAAATTGCTTTTGCGGAGTAGGACCCGACTGTGACCATTATCACTATACATGTAAGGCACACCCAAGCCTGTGACCAAGGCCAGGTCCCGCATGTGAGGATTCAACAAATACCCCTCCAACGGAAACCACCCTTGTTAAAATGTGTATAATCTGCTTGAAAACCTCATTAGGGGCTAAACCGTGTATGTAATTTGATATTGCATTTGTTACATGTGTTAAGAACCCAATGCTTCCCCTTGTCGCCAGGAACAGGGTTACAACTCCCAAGCGAACCCTACCAAGTTGTTTCAACTTATCAAGCGAACCCTACCAAGTTGTTTCAACTTATCAGCAGGGATATATATTTTCGCTTATGTTTATACTTATAAGTTAGAATATGAATTTGTAACCTTAAATTTAGAGTTGATTTTGAGGATTTTTTCACCAAAGGTTATTTTTCAACCTTGGCTTTTAGATCGCTAAAAATACATATATAATTATTTTTTATTCGTAAATATGTCATTCGCCTTTTTCTATGAAACACCCAAATAATTTACCCGGGTTCTTCTACTACTAGGTAGGGCTACGCCTCTGGCTAATCCTGCTCTTGGCAGCAACTATGGTAAACCACAAAAAACCATATACTATCTTCGTCCCAAATAGTTCTATGTTGTTTGGCATATATTAAGTTTGATAAGTTTGAGGAGAAAAGATTGTGGTCCTTTAATAAATAAGTAATAAATGATGACACGAGGGTATGTGTGGGTAAAATAAAAAAAATGAGTGAGAAATGCTAGAAATGCTTATATTTTGGTATAATATTTAAATACTAGAAATGCTTACATTTTAAAACAAAGAGAATACAATTTATTAAAAAATTAAATTATTTTTAATATTTATTTAAATTTAGTAGGGTTTACGGGGATATTACCATTATCACGCCCGGGTGTCAACCGCGAGATTTTAGAAACCCTGCTTGCCTGCGGAAATCCAGACCAAAACACCCCTCCCCCTACATCTGAGGTGCTGCTCGTCTGCTCCAAACCTGAGAGCCTCAGCATGCTGCATGCATGCTAAAGTTGGGACCTCACCGGCCTCATCCGCTGCAGTGCTGCCTCTCCTTGCTGCAAATCTTTTTATACTAGAAGATGCAGAAGGAAACAACCACTTAATTCCAAGAGAATCAAGGCTCCTCCATGTATTAGCAGTGTCAGGTCAGATGGTGGCAAATAAAAACTGGGGAAACATGGTGTGGCGATCTCTGCTGTTCTGTCTCATTCCCCACTCTCACCAAATCGAATTCCTTTGCTTCCTTGGTGCTCTGCAAGTAGTCTAAAGTAACCACACTAGTCTTCGTAAAGAGATCTTCGCCTGGTATTAATAAGCACTGATCGTGATTAAAGAAATGCATAAGCTGTTGTAAACTTGTAATGGTATGGGCCTCCTGAAAGGGGATGGGGATTCTCTGTGATCATGAACGTGTAAGCTGCATACCATTTCACATGGAGAGCTGCATACCATTTCACATGGAGTAAAAATGACTACAAATGCTCTCTTTCCTCATAGTATATATCTCCATCGTTTTTAACTACTATTGCAATTTTTTATCAACAAAGATTTCAACCGTTTGATTTAATTTGTTGGAAGTTGTACAAAAAAAATCAAGATTCATTCACAGTACATTAGTGTCCATAAAAATATATTTATACCTTAAATTGATACGTTAATGCATGGTATGTGGTTTATAAGATAAGTATATGCTGATTTATAAATTTGTTGTCTTCTCTTTGGCCTAATTTTAGTATATGAACTTTTTATAAACTCTAGGATCCATTATACAGCTTCAATTAAGAAAAAAAGGCACAAGGCAAATGCAACAAAAGTTTCAGAGAAGCACATGCAGATACAGTTACCTAAACAGGGAATACATACTCTAGCCACTACAGTGTCTTGAATTGTGGTAAGTAAAACGGTGTGCAACTCGCAAGATGTAGAGGATGCAATATGCATACCTAAAATGCCCCAAACCCAGGCCCACTTGTACTTGTCGGTACACCGTGCGTACACTACTTCAAAACCCCATTAGAACATCCCACACCTTATCTAAATTTAGTCATACATATCTTTATTTAGATGATTATCTAAACTAGTTTCATCCTTCGTATCTCTATGTACTCCATTAGATTATACATATGATATCCTCTATTTCTCTTTGGAGAATGGAGAGAGATCATCCAAATATATATGTTCTCTCTCCTAATATAGATGTCATCTAGAAAGAGATGATAGAATAGTCGTTTCGTTGGAGCTCAATTTATAGTTTTCATCCTCTATTTTCAGAATAGAGTATGTGATAGATGAGTTATTGGGGATGCTGTTACCGTATAGACCAATAGACAATATCGTTGGTAGTGGCCAATGGTCACTTGGCCTCACCTATGCACACCTAATAAATTAAGCATGTATCTAAGTGCTGCAATAGGCTCAACGTGTCGCTACATACTCCATCAAATTTCATAATTCATGTTGTTTGCAATCATGTAGGGTGATCATAGGTGTCACCCGATGTAAATTAGACGATTGCAATACCCCTAAATTAGGTCAACCTACGTTGCTACAAAATCATCACGGTCCCAGAGCTAGCAATATCGTTAAAGGGTGTGATGCCAATTAGAATGAAAAGTAGATGCAAGATAGGCAATAGCCTCGGGTATACATCTGAACTCTCTCCTTACTCTAAGTATGTGTGCAAGACTATTTCTTAAATATTATATAATTAATATGAAATGTTCAATTGACATATATATTAATAAACTATAGTTGTACGTAATATGGATGATCCTATAGTACAATCAGATATAGAAAAGGAATCTTTTATGATGGTTATTTAAATATAGTATCTAATTCGGAGGAGCTGTTTGCATGCTCTTATAGTATAAGGATTTATCTCAGCGAAATTGCTCTCTTTGCTGTCTATTAAAATATGTCAACTATTGACACGTCTCCATAAGCCTTGTGTTTATTATTACTAAGTAAAAGCTTTGACGTTCCTATCTGGACAGCAACATTTCTTCTCTGATACTCACCAGTCCATTAATCGCAGTGCTCCCTACAAGCAACGCAGGTCCATGGATAATAAACCATGGAAGAGCACAAATCCTGATCATGTCTGTTGCAATCGCAACCAAAACTGATCACCGGCTACCACCTGCAAAGCTGAAGACCGAAGAGCGCATCAGATGTTGCAACAACTTTGGTCTTCGGGAGCTCGCACTGGGACTCTGTGCTTTCCTCTTTTTATCATTAACTGCAACGACATTAAGGCCAAAACAAAAAACTTGCAAGAAACCGAGCGAAAAGGAGAAGAAAACCAGTGGGTGTCACACGCGACGCACACTCGAGACGCCGCCCTGACGAACACTGGTGGAGTGCGGAGAGAGGAGAGCGACAGGGTGGGAGTGGGAGTGGGAGGAGGTGAGGGTGGCGAGAGATCCAGAGATGGGCGTTCCGAGAGCGCTTCTGATGCTGCTGCTCCACGTCGCCATCGTCGTCGTCCTGCCGGTGTCCTGCGCCGACCTGTACGCTCTCGTCTACAAGGGGTGCTCCAACCAGAGCTTCCCCGGGGGCGCGCTGCCGCCGACCGTCGCGGCGCTCTCCTCCACGCTCGCGTCGCAGTCCGCCTCCGCCAAGTTCTACAAGACGTCGTCCTCGGCGTCGTCTTCCTCGACCTCCTCCGTCTTCGGCCTGTTCCAGTGCCGCGGCGACCTCTCCGGCTCCGACTGCGCCGCCTGCGTCTCCCGCGCCATGTCCTCCTGGTCCGACGTCTGCGGCGCCTCCGTCGCCGCGCGGGTCCAGCTCACCGGCTGCCTCGCGCTCTACGAGATATCCGGGTTCCCCCAGGTGTCCGGCACTCAGATGCTGTTCAAGACCTGCGGCACCGGCGGCGGCGGCGGCACCGACTTCGAGATGCGCCGCGACACCGCCTTCGCCCAGCTGGAGGGCAACGTCGCCGGGAGCAACGGCGGCTTCTTCGCCACCAGCTACCAGCAGGTGTACGCCATGGCGCAGTGCGAGGGCGACCTCTCCTCGGGGGACTGCGGCCAGTGCGTCACCCAGGCCGTCCAGCACGTCGAGGTCGAGTGCGGGGGCGCGCCATCAGGCCAGGTGTACCTTGACAAGTGCTACATTAGCTACAGCTACTACCCCCATGGCATACCCCATGGCGGCGGCATCGGAGGTCAGTTTCTTCACTCGCCTAGTTCACTCGACGAATTTGTGCCTGTGCCTACAATCTGATGCTTAGCTGCTTACATTAATGATTCAATTGCTTGTTGATCGGTTTTGATGAGTGGTCTAATTATTCCCCAAAAAGAAGACGGTGATCTAATTAAGTCGCGGATATATTATTCAGGTTTAGGAATTTGGGAAATTTTATTGCTTTGTGTATATCAAGTAGTGAACTTTTTAAGATTTGCCTGGCTGGCTTGCTTATGCATGTGAAACATTCCATGGTGGATTTGTTTGTATGTGTGTTGGTGAGATCTTGCTAGGGTTCTTTGTTTAGTTGTCCCTGAGAATCGATTGATAGGGATTGTGGGTGGTGCCTTTTGGTTGTTTTGTTGGTTGATTCTGATTGTTTGGGCAAAATTGTGCTGATTAGTGCCCTCTCAGGTGCTCTATGTATAATTAGATTACAAGCTTTAGATGGTCCAGTACTGGTAGGTAGGATTTATGCGGGTATCTTGCCCGTGTTAAAGTTGAAGGCTGGTGGAGATAGTGGCATGATCTTGTTCCTTTCTTGTTTGGTTAGTTTCTGAATTGATAGACAAGTATCATTGTTGTTTGCATTGTGACTTGTGAGTCTCCTACTCTTCTGTTTTATGGATTCTTTGTTTTGTGTACCGGTTAGCTCAGTTCATGCTTTTTGCGTGGGAACTATATGGCACTATGGCAGTAGATTAGTGCAGCTTCTGTTCTTCCTAGTTTATGCGATCTGTCAAATTGTATATTCAGGCTTTGAGAAAAGTTGTTCACTACCTTTTGCCTTTCTTCCTGGACTTAATGGAGATATGCATCTATGATTGCCTCCATGATTAGACGTGGTATGCCTAGTTTGATCCATCGGTTCTCCTCTTCTCCTTGTGCTTAACAGGGCAGCAGACAGCAAAGACTGTAGCCATTGTTCTCGGTGGAGCTGTAGGTCTGGGTTTCGTGGTCATATGCTTGCTTTTCGCCAGGAGCCTGGTCAAGAAGAAGGAGGGTGAGTTAGTGGAATCACATGGCGCTCAGCAGCCACCATCTCTCCAATCGGCTATTCAATTTGCAGCTACCATTGCTTCCTCTTCTGGTGCCTGCCTTCTGTTCCTCTTACGAAAAATCTGTGCGCGTTTCTGGCTCTTCTTTTGCTTGCAGATTATTGATGGATGCGCATGGAGCAACTGGACAAAAGGCATTGGGGCATGGTATGCATTTTGATAGGGGTCTGGATGTTTGTTTCTTCAAGGTGGTGAGTGGAATACAGAGGGGATTGTTTTTTTGGCTCTTCTTCCTCTGGCCATGTGAGGGATGCCATGCCACCTCGCATGATGAGAGAGGGGTAAAGGAGGTAGTAGTGCCTAGTAGTTCAGAAAAGGGGACTCATTTTGGGGGAGTATCTATTTTGGTTCACTGATTAATTGGAAGTAGATGGTTATCTCTTTGGGCTGTACCACCTTTGCCTCTCTTGCTTAGGGCTCTAGCAGTACATCGATTCTCTTGTATTCTTTCCCCAAAGGAAATACATTTAGGTTTAGGATTTAAGGTTTGCAGTGACAGCCACTGCTGCAGGTTCTCAGTCTCTGACTTGATTGGTTCTTACGCTTATGAAATTGTTTCATAGTAGTATTGCTCCAGAAGAACCAGGTTTTAACTCTAGATTATGGGAACTGGCAATCTCTAGATTATCTGTTGTTACAGTGCTAGCTTTTGCTGACCTCAAACCAACACAGCTGTGCAGTAGTTAGATGGTTGTCGTACTTGTCAGACATGGCTTCAGAAATTGCGCCTGATCTGGCATGTAATCAAGGAGGGGTCAAATGGTTTGACATCATCATGCCCTGCTGTCTTCTAGAACATGTGCTGATATCAGATGAAACCGATCTATGGATAAGAGTTTGACAGAGTGTGTAATGCATGCTGCATAGTCAGATTTGTCATTTTTGCTGCGATAAAAATATCTGACACAACATGGCAGCTCTGCACTTGTTCACTGTCTATTCAGATCTTTTCTTTATTAATCTGCTCAGTAGGAAAGTAATCTTACGGGTAACATCTTAAGCATGTGCCTTAATACATTGGGCCGATTGTGGCCAGCCCATAACTTAAACTAGTTTCATGGTTAGTTTTGGGCTACATGGTTGAACAAACATGTTTCAGGCTTTTCGGTTGGGCCGTAGATGGGGTTAGAGGGGTGGTAATGGGCCCTTTCAAAACCCAACTGAGCCCATTCTCGAGTCCAAGCCCTTAAAGTTTGTAGGCCAAACAGTTTGGGCCCATTCAGATATCATGGGCTTGGAGGCAGCGCAATTAATGAGCTTGCCGTGGTACGTACGTGCAAGTGAACTGAATGGGCCATCACGCATGAATGCAATCAACCTTAACACTGTGCTAAGATATGGGCGTCGCCATATATAGCAAGTAGCATCTCCTAATCTCAAGACATGACACAATCATATGACACACACCCCAAGTTATTAAATTCGTAGTATCATTGAGTGACTCGGATTACAATTCTGATGCAATCAATGTGCAGATTCTTTTTAGGGCTCTATATATGAAGCACCACCACGACACCAACATAAATTAAACCCTGTACAGCATGTAAAAAAGTATAGTGATCACACTTAAATAAGGCAGTTTTAGCTACTAGCTTAGTGCTTTTTTAGCTGTTCATCACTGGCTCTCTTCTCTTGACCCTGACCAAGAGGCCATTCTTCATGTGGAGGATGATGGACAGCCTCGGCTCCACGACGTGCCCCGGCACCACCTCCACGGCGAAGTTCCACGCCATGGCCGCCGCCGTCACCTTCATCTGCACCAGCGCCATCTCCTTGCCGAGGCACGTCCTCGGGCCGGAGTTGAAGGCGACGAACTTGTTCGACGGCACGTACCGCAGCTTGCCGTCCTCCGTGATCCACCGCTCCGGCCTGAACTCCCTGCAGTCCTTGCCCCACACCCGCTTCATCCTCCCCATGGAGTAGTAGAACACCAGCACCTTGTCGCCGGCCATCACCTCGTGCCCGCTCGGCAGCACGTCGGCGGCGACCGCCGCCTTGTGCTCCAGGGGCACCGGCGGGTACAGCCTCATGGCCTCGCACAGGGCCGCGTGGAGGTACAGGAGGTTCCTCACCTCGCTCGCGTCGAACGTCACCATGCCGCCGTTGCTGCCCGGGAAGAGCCGCCCCTGCTGCGGCTGCAGCTTGCGGGAAGCAATGGGGGCCAGTTCTTGCAGGAGCTTCTGCTCGACGCGCGGGTTCGTGGAGACGAGGTAGAAGAACCACGAGAGCGCCGAGCTGGTGGTGTCGCGGCCGGCGACGAGGAGGTTCATCGCCATGTCCCTGATGTGCACGTCGGAGTCGGAGTCGGCGCTGCCCGCCGCGATCTCGTCGTCGCAGAGGAAGGACGACAGCAAGTCGGCGACCGGCAGCTTGTCGCCTCCTTGCCTGCACCTGCCGTCGTCGGCTCGGTGTTTCTCGATGGCCGAAGCGACGAAGCTCTCGATCGTCCGCCGCGCCTCGGCGTTCCTCTTCTCGTGCCCTATCCCTAGCCATCTCATCGTCTTCCAGCACGACACCGGCATGGTGTGGCGGAGAAAGATCGTCCGCAACGCGTCGTCCATCGCCCGCGCGAACGGGACCTCCGGCAAGCCGACGTCCAGGCATCCCGGGTCGACGCCGAACACCAGGTGGCACGTCGCGTCGAGCGACCACCGCGTGAACACGTCCTGCAGGTCGCACGTCCTCCCGGCGTCGGCGACGTGGGCGAGGAACGGCAGGAGGCCCTTCTCCACCTTGTCGAGGCTGGAGCGCGCCACGAAGGCGCGGAACCGCGGCGTGGTCATGAGCATCTGGGCCTTGTTCCGCTGCCGCCGCCACCGCTCGCCGTCGGTGTTGAAGATGCCGCCGCCGAGGACGTCGAACATCTCCGCGAACACGTCGCCCTTGGGGTAGTTGTCGAAGTTGGACGTGAAGATGTGGCGCACGTTGTCCGGGTCGCAGGTGACGAAGAACCGGAATCCGGCGAGCCAGAAGCGGCACTGGAAGTTGAGCTGCGACGAGGCCAGCAGGAAGGTCACGCCGTCGAGGAGCCGGTGCATGTTGGCGACGATGGCCGGGAGCACGCCGACGATAGGCCACTGGACAACCCCTAAGCTACATTTTTTCATGGATTTCAGGCGATGGTAACGGTAGCAGACAACGAGCACGCACGCTGCTGACAGGAGAAGCTGCAAGACGAAGAGCAAATTGAACAAATCCATCTCACCAACGTATCTATCTATCTATCTATCGATCCATCTATAGTGCAGTACGTGTGTTCAACAGTTTGTATGAGGAGCTATGGCTCATGGGATGTGGCGGTGCTTATATACGCGCGTCCAAGGTGCATCACATCATGCCGCCGTCGTCGATGGCACAAAATCAATCAATGCTAGCTATCTCTCCCAACAGTTAACAGAACCATTGGCCATGATGATCTGAAGATGCTGCTCGATCATTTGCACGTCTCTATTATCTCTGCATAGTGATATCCTGGATGGCGCCATTAGCAAAATTATGGCATCAACAGTGGTAGGTAGCATGCGTGCATGGGTTCAGCCATGCATCGTAATTAATTAGCCTCTAATCCATCCTATACACATGCAATACGTGATATAGATGAACGATGACTGGGTAGGTCATGCTTGCAGTTGTGTCCCGGAGGGTGTGCCTGCAACTGCAATAGCAATGTTATGCGACGAGAATAATGTGGGTCGCTGTAAGACATCGGCAATTTATTTGTAAGCATGGGGCGTGTATGATTAATCGCCCGTACCAATAGCTCACTCTCCTGCAATTCGAGGACCATACTTTTGCTGACCGCTCACCGACTGCTTGCCTGACCGGCGAGCTAGTCCACACGATATGTTGGCTCCAGCCGGCAACGGCACGGTCGTTGGAGCCACCACCAGCAGGGATGGAGTGTACACTTTTACGTGGGTTATGGATACGTTGGGTTGTATTTTTTTACGTACACTTTTGCTATTGATCACACGTTTGATTTTTTGTTTTTCTGTGAAACATGTACACGTGGGATGACGTGTATGGCATTTTTAACTTCCATGCACGTCTTTCTAGTAGGACCGAATTTGACTAATGGAATTAAAATTTTCAAACATTTGATCACCGGGTGGACCTATTTTTTTATGCATGAAAAATGATCAAAGAAAGATTATCTGACTTTTTATTAGATATCTAATGGTGTAAACGATAACTACTATAAAGTTTAAAAACTAAATGTGAGAAAACATAAACGCAGAAATCGAGAAATGATCGTACTTTAGCGCTACAAAAGATGCAGTTGGGTTCGTATGTAAACCAAGTCAGAGAACAGAATCGATTTCCCACCGGCACGGCACCACGAGTCGTGAGTTTCGTGAGCGTCCATCGTGTAACCAACACCACCAAACAGGAACGAACATTGTCAGAGCTCTTTAGGCTGCTCTTATGTGGCACTTCGTATGTGCTTAATTGAACATCATCAAAGCTCTTAGGTATGCATGGCTGTGATTTGCTTTCCTTGGGTACAAGATACTAGTGTTCATTGTGGCGTTTCCCTGTTCCAAATCTAATAAAAAAAGATGGAGATAAAATATTTGGAGATTTGATGTCGAAAAATTAAGAAGAAAAATGTGACATCGATCTTGAATCAACACGCTAAAATAGTTTTTTTACCGTCTTTAAAAAACAATTTAATATATTATAGTGTAAAATTTTAGTATCTTAGTGTACTACATATCATATATCTTAAGGTAACGAAATTTTACCCTAAAAATTTTAATACCTTAAAATATTTTTTAAGAACGATAAAAAAGCACCGCTAAAACTACGCACACTTACCGCTGTGCCTTTTGAGATATCCCGGTTTCATATCTAATAATATGAGGTAGAGTTGTTTGTCGAGTGTCCAATTTACGGGGAGAAATATCAGACGGCCTCCAAATCACGGTCTTCGTCCAACAACGAAGTCTTATCTGTACTGATATGCTTGCAAATTTCAATTGTTCGAACTAATGATGTTTCATCTGTGAGCGAAATGTTTCAACTACGATACTGTTGTTAAGGTCATGTTCTTTTCAGATTACCGAAACGAATTATCTTCTCCATACTTTGAAAAGTACGCATTCTCAAAAAGTGAGCAAATTGTACTTTGGACATCTTTTATTATACAAGTTTCACTTTAGAATGGAACACCCTTAATCTCTTCCTTTTGCTTTAGACCGAGTAAATTTATCATTGTCGTAGTTTAGACCATCCTAGAGAATCTTTTCGATACACATCAATAAAACTCAAATGCACTAACACTAGTACATGGATAAACTCATATCTATATATAGTCTATTTGTTGAAATAGAGGGTAGACATGACAAAAGTTGTTTGGATGTGGTCCAATGCAATAGCAAACTTATCCGGTACAAAGTAAAAAAAAAGATAGTTTAACGGCGGTGGTTCAAATTAAAACTTGGTTGATTAAAGGTGGTAAAAAAAAGTGCAATTTACTAACTGGACACCATTTGTTTTGAGCTATCTGTTTCTCCTTGGTCAAACTAGCTAATCCACGGTGATAATCTGCAGTAGTCTAAATCGAACTAGTCTTGTTTTTTATTGTTACAATACTATCTGTTGTTTCAATAGTTGAAACACGATGTTTTATACATAGCAGAAAAACGTTTCAACTTGATTTTGATAGTGTTCACCTTTTTTTTATTTTTTTAATGTTGCACTTCACTTCTCGAGATGTTTCATCTATTTATCTCTAATATTATTTTGTTGTGTAATAGTATAATATAGGAAATTTTTTAAAATGTTTCAAAAACTAAAACGTTTTGTTTAACAAAGTATGCATTGGGGCCTCATCTTTTCACTATTACTTTTATTTAAAATTTTAATATTAAATTTGGAGCTGACTTTCTAGTTTTTATATTATAGCTTATTTTTCAGTCTTTAGTTTTTATTGCTGACTTTCTAGTTTTTTATTTGTGAATATAACATTTGGTTGTTTCACGAAAACACCAAATAATGATCCTCTTGATGTTTCACTGACCATCCACTAAAACATTTGGCCCTTTGCTTTGTAGTATCATTAGTAATAAGTCGATTCATCGCATTGGGGTATCTCTAAGTATAAAATTAGAGTTTTTTTAATCACCCTTGATAAAGTACTTCGAGCTATCATATTTTCTATGGAAAAATTTAGTATCTTAGGTACCAGATTTTTGCACTAAAATTTTCAGTACCTCAAGGCACTTAATTTTGGTACTTTAAGGTACAAACTAAATGGAGGTATTAAATTTTACACTCAAAATGTAGTTCCTCTCAATGTTTTTTTAAGAATAATAAAATTACTCTTTAAGTTGATTTTGCTATCCTTAAGAAAGTATTTAGAGATACTGTATTTTCTAGTCTAAAATTTGTTACCTTTAATTATTGTGAGCTTCAGGTTACTAAAATTTTAAGTTTAAATTTTAGTACTGAGAGGTACTTTTACAATAATAGTAAAATTTTCCTATAGAGAAAAATCAGACTTTTGATCAGCAGTGTTGTAATAAAACGAAACGTAGGTCAACCGACTAAAACATGAATAATTTTACCATCTCTAAAAAAACGCTGAAAGTTATCATAATAATTTATAGTGTAAATTTATGTATCTTTATGTATTTTGTATTTTAAGATATTAATATCTTAAGTGTAAATTTTTACCTCGAGGTACTAAGGTTTTAAGTTTTAAGTGTAAATTGTTGTACATTGGCGTACTTTCTTTAAGAGGATAAAATTGCCCACACCACGTACGCTTGCCACAGCTCCGATCCTCCGGGTACGTGTCTTATTCGAATGTAATAATAAGAAACAGAGGAACAAAAACCATATATTTCAGTGTGAAATATAACCATGGCACATAGATCATGTGCGATGTCGCCATTTCGAACAAGCGGTTGGGGGCAGACATGGGCGGACACTCGAGCTTTTGTCCGGGCATCAGCGTTTGATTGCTAGCCAGAGGCTCACCTTTTGATTTTTACGTGGAATAAATCACACAGTATGTTTACAAAAAAATTATAGATAAATTTTTTACATATGTTAATTAGTAAATGCTAAAAAAACAAACTTTAATAAAAAAATTAAAATCGACTTCAAATCTAAAGCTGAAAATTTAAAGATGTGGCGATGTCAACACCCGAAACTTGGCGTTCGCGCTCGTCGTCGCCGGCGAAAACGTTATCGAGCACGCAAGATTGGGCCAAAAGATCGCACTGGTGGAGGTGGCTACCTAGCAGGTTAGGCGGAGTGTGTCTTTTGCTTCTGGAGCAAGACGGCGCCATGCGCAGGCCGGGCGGGCCACGGATCGCGTCGGCTTCCATTCGCCCGAGAGCAATCCAGCGCGCGCGCGCGGTGCGGTCGAGCGTCGCCGTCGCCGTCGCCGGCGTGTACCGCGGATGGCGTGCGTGTGGTCGTCTATGGCTCGGCGGTTTTGGGCTTGTGCAGCAACGGTCCAACGACACGTACGAAAGCTACAACCTACAAGCTCACTGGCTGAGGACTCTACACTGAAACGTCTCGTGCTTCTGAAAGAAATATGGCTTGGCTTTATTTTAACACCGTGAAGGGGAAAGCTGGCTCCCAAATAGTAGGCGTCACTATCGCTGGGTTTTGGCTGTTACTTATTAGTATTATTGCATCTTGGATTGCGTCAATGAAGATCTTAAGACACAGTGAGCTGATTACATGTGACTGTAGTTGATCGACTTAGCTCCAAAGACCGAGTTATCACACTTCACACATGACTCCACCATACCTTGAAAAGTTGAAATATCTCTTTCACTAGTACTATCTCTTGGTTTTCATTGCACCACAGTAACAGGCATGCAACATAGTTGGGCTGGGCCTGTGGGAGATGGGCCTAGCCGAATGAACTGGTGGGCTGCATATCAGCCTGCCCTGCTCCTCGCAAGCCGGGCCAATTCGGGATCCGCGTCCTACCAGGTTAGTTTCGCAGCTTTGAGCGGTTTAGACGATGATTTTATCCTCCATACCATCCTTATGTTATACTCCCTCCTTCTTCGTTTACTTGTCATCGTTGACTATTACTATTTCAATTTTAACCATTAATAGTAATTAAATGATCAGTTGATGATTATTGAAAGTTATACTGCTGTATATTTATATGTCATACATCACAAATATAACATGTTTTTCGGTATACATAATATTTTTTCAAAAAAGACAATTGGTCAAAGTTCATAAATGAATAGTAACTGGTGTCAATTATTTGAAACCAGAGGGAGTATTGAACTAGTTTGCATCGAATATAATATTTACATGGCGTTTACATAGTGTTGTCATTATATTAAAACGAATGCGTCGTCCAAACCACGAGAGAAAGCAAAATGAGACAATGCCGATATCTGAGGCCTGATGGATGTAAAATCATCGTCTTTGCGCTGCAAGGCAACCATCTCGGTTATTTAGAGGGCTACCTGTCAACCTGTGTAGTGTTGGGTTGCTGACCCGCTGCCATGTCGACTTCAAACCACTCAAAGCAATTTAAGCCATGAATTTATTGATTTAAAGTTAATAAAAAGAGAACAACAATAGAAAATGAAACTGTCAACCCAAACATAGACGACCGAACCAGCTATAGCCTATAGGACATAGTGAGCATAGTTGGATGATACTCTCCTGTCCCATAAAGAATGCATTTTTTACAATTTGTGTTTAACATTTGACTGACCGTTTTATTTAAAAAATGTTTTATGATTAAAGCATTCACAGTATAAGCCAAAAGTGATCCTTATAATTTTATATAGACTTTTTCCATTGTGGAAGGAGTGTTAGAAAATAAAATAGAATAAAATATCTTTAGCTATATGGATTATCCGTATGAATTAAAGTATATTATCTCTCTTATCTCAGAAGAGATAGTTATGACTTTTGGATGTGATTTGTGGATCTTAACTTATGACCATTACTGTCTTTATGCATGTGCAAATTGAAATTATAAAATATCAACTATATAGGTTTCATCCCTATAGGCTAAAGGCTAAGCATTTATATACATTATGAAACATATTGATTTCTATGTAACTATATTTTAAAAAATAATAGAATTTTTAAATAAAATAAATAGTTAAATATTGGACATAAAAATCTCTAAATGCCGTTAAATTGGAACGGGTGGACTAACACATCTATCGCGTCTCTCAAAGAGACGCCCATATCGAGAGGATCAATACCTAGCGGTACGGTCTCGCTTCATCAGAAAGATCCTGAGTTGACATCTAACCGGCGCGCGGATGTGGCCATCTCGTGCAAATCGTGCAACACGTACGCATGTACCAACCTCGTGTTCCGCTGTGCTCGCACAGTCCGCAGTGCTACACGTTCCAGGGTGGTGTCGGTTGGTCGCCTATACTCCACTGAGTTAAACAGTAAATCATCTTATGTAATCTCTCGGGAATCAACTTCTAATGATAAATCTGGACAACTAACACTCATTCAATTTGCTTTTTTACAGGGGGAGTAATGCTCAATGCTTAAAAACATAATGCACAAATTCCAATCTCCGCCTGGACTGTTCCCAGGATATACCAAACAAAAAAAATTTAGTTTTAATATATCTGATCGACATTTCCCGGCCTGTGAAGTGTGGACATGGAGTGAGAAAAATATACCCATTCTTAATTAACATCCAAATGCAATTTTAATTGTAGGCTGAAAAGATCAAAATATCCCTCCCCAATAGAAACCAGTATTTCGTATAGGTTGTTAAGGGGTATTAAAAGGATAAAACTTTTGGATTTATGGAATGAAGTTATGTAATAGGGAGTGAATTATTTTTTGAAGTAGAGTTTAGACTATAAGAATGTGCTCATTTTAGACCGGAAGGAGTATTCTTTTATATAGTTCTAAATAATTATGGATGTTTTGGACAACGTTAGAGTCAAACCATATGAAGTTTAATTATAAATAAATTTTAAAATATTTTGTTTCGAGATAGAAGTATAGATTTGTCTTATAAAGCACTATCATAATTTAAGTATTTATTTATTTATATATACATTGTACTAAAAATATAGTTAAAGATATATTTTATCACAAAATATAGAATTGGAAGGAACTGGCTTATAAACTATACTCCCTCAGTCCTATAAGAGATTCATGTTGGTTTGGAGAAATTAAAGGTAAAGAAAAGGACTAGTGTCCCTCTTGATATCGGGAGTGCAGGGTGGATAGGGATAAAATGGAAAAATTTTGACTGGTTCCTAATTAATATGACTTCTTATATTGTTATTGTTAGACAAATTTTTAATACCATATGACCCATTATATAAAATAGATAGAGAAATTTAACTATTTACCACTCTTACAATGTTAATGGGTCACTCTTTAAATATCACTTTTACGTTTGTCTTACAAAATTTCCACCTGGAAGAGGTTATTCAATAATTATTTGACACTTTTGCGTAAGATTGCTAGTGTGGCACATAACGTGAAAAACATCATGGACCCTATATGTTTGTCCCTCCCCTTTCGTTAATCTCCTTCCCTATCAGTCAACCATCTTCCAGTTGCTTATCACCATGCAAGTTTGTTGTTTTAGGAGCTCTACTGTATAGGAGGGGCATCGAGGTTATGCAAAGAACTAATTGTTGTAGGAGCTCTAGCCCGACAAGTGCTAGAGGAGTTCCAGAGTGAGCGAATAACCAAATAGGTGGTGAAAGCAGCGCACCAAGGACGTTGGCGTCCATGGAGAAGAGATGACACGAAGGAGAAACCAGAGGATGTCAGGTAGCAAGGCACTGAGGATGGTGGTGGGGACATAAAAGAGCCTAACAATGAAGGAACCAGAAGGTATTGGTGGCATGGCACCAAGGACGGTAGCTGCCCATATCTAGTGATGGACGAGCAATGAAGCTCGTTCCCTGGGTGGCTAGGAGTTTGCGATGCCCCATAAGCAGTGAACACCAAGTTATTGGTCCAACCGATGTCAAGCTCATATTGGTCAAGATGGTCCATCTCGGCGTCGTTATTAAGTTCGAGTGACGCCACCTCGCCGTCAAGGTTGAGCTTGAGGTGTGTCACACCTTGAGATGAGCCCGATGGCAAGCAGCACATTTTGTTGTCTGTGGCGGGCATGATGATGACGAGGCTGTGATGGTTTGCACGGAGATAAAAAGACCCCTCTTACCGCATATGCTTACGCTTTCACCAGAGGCATGGGACACCGGTGGCTGATGGCCGATAGGCAAGATAGAGATGAAGGGGAGGGGAAATGCTGACATGCAGGACCCACATTGTTTTTATATTGGTGTGCAAAGCTAGCATGCTACGTAGGCAAAAGTTGTCAGTAGTTAAGAAATCACTTCGATCTGATGGCAATTTTGTAAGGTCATGTGTCATTTAAAGAGTTACACATTATAAGAATGGCAAATAGTTAAATTTTCCTCCTTCTTTACCGTATCTCAATGGTGCTATGTACCTTTTAGAAAAACAAACGATGCTATGTACCAAGTGTTTGAGCATCCCTAGTCCATATACATGGATCCACATATGTGTTATTTTGCTATTTCAATCTGCACAATATATAAAGATAGCAACGGATATAAAATAGGATCCACAATTCACATCCAATAATACTAGAGCATTTTTCCCATCTTTAAGGAGGTACCACCGTTTTCTATGTAAAATTTGGTACCTTCTAGTATCTAAGATATTATGTTGTAACAAATTTTATGTAGAAAACAGTGGTACCTCTTGGTATCTACTCAAGATGGTAAAATTGCTCATAATACTAGCTCTAGAGAAGAGGGATGAGAGAGATAATATATTTTAATTTATATATGTAGTCCATATAGCTAAAGTTAGCTTATTTTATTTTATTTTCTAATGCCTATTTTTATAATTGAAAAATAGTCTATAAATAGTTATAAAGACCACCGCTTTGGCTCACATTGTGGATGCCATTATAGATGAATCAGCACGTTCAACTTTAAAGAGGACTTATTATAGACAGGTAGTTTGGCAACCTCTTTCTCGAGCAGTGGTAAATAGAGACTTACTGTAGACATGTAGTTTGGCTTACCCAAACGAGTGAAAGAACAGCCAAATGTAACATGGTGTACATACTGGAGAAGTGGGATCCATATACAGTGCACCACTGAATCGATCACTGATTCGTATACCAGATTGTGCTCTAGTACAACTCTACCAGTCCGACTATAAATAATGATGCATCCAAAACTAAGTACGCCGTGCACCGTATGCATGTGCAGAGCACCATGATGCATCTGCGGAACGATATGATATTTTAAACCCTTTCAAACGCATGGATTTTACAACATTATTTTTCTCACGGTAGTACTTCAATTCTAGGACAAGTCAAGAAGGGTTTCATTACTTGGGGTAGATATGTACTCTTTTCTTAAATGTAATAAATACTTATTAAAAAAATTACAAGACGGTTTAATATAATCCACCAATATGTAAATTCAAATTCAACTCCTATAAATTATAAAAAAATAATAATGATTGCAATTTTTTAAAAGAACTATTATTATTTAGATAATTAGATGACACGTAAGAAATGATTGAATGTCTAATTGAGGATGAAAACACATCTCCATGGAGAAGATTGAAGTTATTCACAATCTAAGGGCATATGCATGATGGATAATCTTGCACATTATATCCACCTACGCCGCACGTACAAGTTCTAGGAAAAATGAAACAAACAAACGCAAATTAAGCAACAAGCAGCGTACAACCGAAATAAACAGATCACTAACAGTGACATACCAACCGTACCTATACATAGCCAATATAAGCGAACATGCATATACGTACATGCATGCATGACGGCGGCGTGCATATGCTAAACTTTCACTAATACCAACATTAAAAATAACACAAGGTTGACAGATACATATACGTACTGATGAATGCCGATACGTGTCACCTACGTGTAGCTTAATCCATGTACCGTGTAGTACCATACGATCAAGAGGAGACGTGGCGTACGTCATTCTTTTAGCTGACGACAACGCCACACTGGTCTTGGATGAGGACGTCACGAGCGAAATGATCGACCATGGCCGACGGCTCATGAGCTATCCATGGTGCTGGCCATGGCCGGCCCTCCTCTTGACCGTGACGGCGAGCCCATTCTTCATGTGCAGGATGATGGACAGCTTCGGCTCGACGACGTGCCCCGGCACCACCGCCACGGCGAAGTTCCACAGCACGGCGGCCGCCACGGTCTTGAGCTGCACGAACGCCAGCTCCTTGCCGAGGCACGTTCTCGGGCCGGCGTTGAAGGAGATGAACTTGTAGGACGGCTCGTACCGCAGCTTCCCTTCGCTGGTGATCCACCTCTCCGGCAGGAACTCCGTGCAGTCCTTGCCCCACACGCCTTCCATCCTGCCCATGGAGTAGGAGAACACCAGTACCTTGTCGCCGGCCTTCATCTCGTGCCCGCTCGGGAGCACGTCGTCGGCGACCACCGCCTTGTGCTCGAACGGCACGGACGGGTACAGCCTCAGGCACTCGCACAGCGCCGCGTGCAGGTACACCAGGTCCTTGAGCTCGCCGGCGTCGAATATCACCATGCCGCCGTCGCCGCCGCCGTCCTTCTTCCGGGAAGCGATTGGCGCCAGCTCCTCTACGAGCTTCTGCTCCACGCGCGGGTTCTTGGAGACGATGTAGAAGAACCACGACAGCGCCGCGCCCGTCGTGTCGCGGCCGGCGAGGAGGAGGTTCACCGTCGTGTCACGCAGGAACTCATCGGTCTCGTCGTCGTTGCTCGTGTCGTCGTCGCTGATGAAGGATGATAGCAAGTCGTCCGAGTTACTGGTTCCTTCTCGGAGCATGTCGGCCCTGCGCTTCCCGATGGTCTCGGCGACGAACTTGTCGATCGTCCTCCGAGCGACGGCCATCTTCTTCTCCGTTCCGACCTCCAACCGGTTCATGACCTTCCAGCACGAGATCGGCATGATGTGCCGGATGAAGAGCGTCTCCAGCACGTCATCCATGGCGCGCGCGAAGGGGATCACCGGCAGGCCGGCCGACAGGCAGCCGGTGTCCACGCCGAAGACGAGGATGCAGGTCACGTCGAAGGTCAGCCGCAAGAACAGGTCGTGCAGGTCGCAGCGCGCGCCTGCGTCGGCCGCCTGCGCGAGCAGCGGCAGGAGGCTCCTCTCCGCCTTGTCGCGGCTGCACCGCGCGGCGAAGGCGCGGAACCGGGAGCCCGCCATGAGCATCTGGGCCTTCGCCCTCTGGCTGCGCCACGACTCGCCGTCGGCGTTGAAGATGCCGTTGCCAAGGACGTCGAAGATCTCGGCGAACTCGTCGCCCTTGGGGTAGTTGGCGAAGTTGGACGTGAAGATGTGGCGCACGTTGGACGGGTCGCAGGTGATGAAGAACCGCACGCCGGTGAGCCCTGCGCGAGCTTCGAAGTTGTACCATGCGCCGGCGAGGACGTCGGTGGCCCAGTCGTGGAAGCGGTGGATGTTGGCGAACATCCCGAAGAGATGACCCAGCACGGGCCATTCGGTCGGCTCCGAAGCGCTCGTTTTCTTGGACTGGAGGTGGTAGTAGTAGATGATGCAGCAGCAAAGGATGGAGAAGATCTCCACGAAACAGAGAAGCATATCCATGGCTCAGGAAAAAGATGGGAGCAGCTTACGAGTGCAAGGTGGTTTGCTTCTTTTTGTAGTTTTATACTAAGTAGGCAAGACGAGTCCATGAGACCATGACTGCATGAGATATGCCATATGTGTACAACAGTAGGCGACGTGTCACCATCTCATCTCATCTTTGACTGTGATTAATTACTTGCCTACGTTACGGGGAAGCAATTTTTTCCACACCGATGGATATACCTCCGTTGCTTATATGCCATCTAAATAATCATAAAAAATATGAAAATTTTTGATAAGATAGATAAATATAAGTTATATCACTTCACAAATATACAAGTTTAAATTCAACTTCTACATATTTGTGGAGTGATATAACTCATATTAATCTATCTTGTCATTTCTTTGTCATTCTCCAGAAAGCTAGTTAAAAGAAGCATTAATTATTTTTAAATTTTTAATTTAAATTTGGATTTCTCTAAACCATATTTAAGAAGTGGACTCTATTTTACTTTTTTTAATTTTTAACTCCGAAATTGCATTTCTAATTTGTTTATATTTTTTGTTTTTAATTAATGTGAGATTTTATGACATAACGAACGTGATGGCTCCTTTCCCACTTTTACTATTCGTACGTTTGATTTTTTTTTCTACTGTCAAAATATGCGTAATGCATAGGAGACTGGGAGGAGGGCGTATATGTGCTTTTTTGACTTGCGTGCACGCTTTCACATTATCATTCAACGGCAGTGATCAGATTTAGTTGATGAAATTAAAATTTTTAAACATTTCATCACTAGTCAGACTCTTGCTACGCACATGATGTGGGAGCAGACACCGGGTGCGGGTGGTGGTGTGGGCGAAACCAACTACGAGCTGGCCGGCCTTCGAATCGAGCTGCTTGCCTGTTTAACGTCAGCGTACAGGAGAGAAACTTCCACTAGGCTGCAGTGCGCTACTGCACTATCAGTCTACTATCGCTGACTCAAGGCCACAGGACCACAGGGTGTTATCACCGTCATATGGTACGTAGAATGTGATAGGAAAATAGAAGTGAAGTGTGAGACAGTGAGAAAGAAGTCTTTGGAGCTAATCGATCAACAACCGTCACAAGATAGGTATCAACCAACTGCGTTTTAGTGCGTTCCAAATCTTTGATGATTGAAGCAATCCAAGACACACCCAAAACCCAATGATGACGACGACGACTAGACGGCCTTCACGGCGTAAATAAATCCAAGAGTTTTTTTTTTTGTTTTTGACGACAAGACTCAAAGAGATTAGAGATGTTCAAGGTGGAGTGAAGCAGCTTGTAGCTTTCGTGTTCCTGGACTAAAATCCATCCTGCCAAAGCCCAAAACACACCGGTCCATATACGAAGACAAGGACACTCGACCACATCGCTGGTCTCATAGCTTTGGCGAAGCCAGCCGTGGCCCGGCCTGCGTGCCGTCTTGCGGCGAAAGACCCACGCCGCCTAACCTGCTAGCAAACAACGCACAATATTTTGGCCCAATCTGCATGATCGTTTGCGCCCCCCCGCGCCGCCGGCCTGGGTGGCCAAACGCAACTCGCGGGACGCAGCCACGCGGCCACTTGATACGACGTACTACTAATAAGATAAACGATATTATATATATATATATATATATATATATATATATATATATATATATATATATTCACGTCATATTAATTATTCTACATAATATTATTAACTCACGAAAAAATTAGAAGATATCTTCATTCGTCTACTGTTCGAGAATATGCTCTAAGCTGCATGTAACCATTTTTAAAGAATAACTTTATATATTAGTTGAATATAACAGATACAAAGCATTAAAAAATAATATATTAAATATTATATTAGATGTGGCCGACTCCGGTGCATATTACTTGTAGTATAATTTAATCTAGATCGCTGATCTAATTTTGTTGGACGGTTGTGATTAAATTATATTAACAACAAATTTAGATGTAGTAGAATTTTGAGGGGGCAATATCGTCTTTTTAACTTTTTTTACTGTGATAGTAAGTGGGACTTGTTGGGTTTTTTTATCCGTGCATAATGTGATAAAAAATAATAAATATAAATCAAATATTAATCAAAGTACGAAAATACCATTTTAGATCAATAGACGAGATTAGTTCTACTGGTAGTATTATACTATAAGTAATATGTACCGAAACGTTGTCCTAGATAGATAGCTTATTATATAACTTGCTTATTTAGCTATCGGTTTCTTATTTTATCTATTGTTTGAGAACATGTTTCTAAGCTGCGTGCAATTATTTTTTAAAAAAAACATTTTAAAAAAAAACTCTATACATTAGTTACCTATAACAAACAAAACATCGAAACCGCCCAACGCTAGGACGACGAGTTGGCGATCGGCAACGCAACGGTGCTGTCTGCGCGACGTCAAGTAGTGCGTGCCCCCCGCCCCAATCATTTCTTTCATAGTTTTGCTGACCACTACGCGTGTGTCGTGTGCTAGCTAGATGGTTTCCACGTAGCTTTCGCGGCTCCGGCCGGCCGCCGGCCGGGTCCACGTCTCTCACAGTTGCGCTGACGCAGGGACAAAATATCGAGGGCCAGCCACGTCTGGCTGCTGCCTCGAACAGTTTGTTTGAGATCGGAGCACATGTTGTGCATGCGACTTTTCTATTAACGAACTGCATATACGGTCGCACTCCCTGTCTCGATCATAATGAATTCGACGGTAACGGTTACCCGCCCCTCAATACTGCAAGCAAGCATGTTGCTTAGTTAGCGCACTTTCTTAAAGCTAGACAGGTATGGTTAGGTATTCACGAAGCTAAATTTCCCCTTTTTGAAACATAGCATGTCATTAGGAACAAATATGACGAGATGATTCTTTTGAAATATTCATGTGCCTCTTTGTTTAAACAGATGATTGTTTGGATGTTTTAAAAAATGAAATAATATATTTACAAACGAAAAATAATTTATGAATAAAAAAATTATACGTATTCTTAGTGATCTAAAAGCTAAATTATTTACAAACGAAAAATAATTTGTGAATAAAAAATTATACGTATTCTTAGCGATCTAAAAGCTAAAGAAAAAATAAACTTCAGTAAAAACCACATAATTAACTCCAAATTTAAGTTAAAAATTTAAATTTTGACTTATAAGCATAAGTATAAGTGAAAAGATTAGGTCGTATCAACTGACCCCGGTGACAGGTCATGGATCCACAGATCATTCAGAGATAAAATAAAGAAAAATAATATTTTACTCTATCCATTTCAGAATATAAGTATTTCTATATTAGTTAGCTTAATAAGAAAAGACTATAAGTCACTTATTTAATAAGAAATGGATTGATGTTGAGGGGTGTGTAATGATAAAATAAAAAGGGGTGATTTGTTTGACTTTTTTATAAAAAAAACAAACGACATATTTACAAACGAAAAATAATATATGAATAAAACTTTTACATATGTATTCTTAGTGGTCTAAAAATAAGGGTTGAAAACTAAAATTCGATGAAAAAACCTTAAGATCCACTCCAATTTTTAGTTTTGACTTATAAGCATGAGCCAAATTTCCAGTGCTCGGTGCGGCTTGGCAGCCAAGAAGGTTGATCCCATCTCGGCGAGGAACTGCTTCGGTGCCACGAGCATCTCACGAAAGCAGCCATGTGCATCGGCAAGGAGGAGGAGGTCACCACGCGCGTGCGTGCTCTTATGTTTGCGCAAGCATACAGTCATACTCGATGAGGGGATGTGGTAGAGATTTTCTTGTATGCTTTTGATTCACATGAAGCATCTCGTCTGTTTGCCCAATTCAGATTTGGTAGTTCCACGAAGAGGCTCGTTTTATCTGAAATCCCTTCATTACCTAGCTTTAATTGTAGATGAGAGAGAGAACGAGTCTTTATCTCTTTATTTATGTCTAAATTTATAAGTCAAAATTTAAATGGTAAAACTTAAATATAGTGTTACTTTTGAGTTCTTTTTTATAATAGTTTATTTATCAGTTTTTATTTTTAGATCGCTAAATATACGTATATAAAAATTTTAGGGTTAAATCGTTCCATGCCACTGTAGATATAGCTCTTCAGAAAAATGTCATTACAATTCACGTATTTGGATAGGTGCCACCACAATTTTTTTAAATTAGATCCATGCCACTACCGTGACTTTTTCCATCCACTCCGTTATCTCCTCTACTTCTGGCCGCCACCGAAGTCGCCTTCCGGCCGCCGCCGAAGCCGTTGTCCATCGGGCAAGGCTGCCGCTTCCGCCGTCCAGATCTGGCCGGAAGTTAGTCGCCGCCACCGTCCGAGAGTCGTCGTCGCCGGCCTCCGTCCCGCCCCGCACGGCAGCCGTTGGCCTCCGCCCGCCCACCGTTGGCCTCGCACGCCCAATCCACCCCGCCGGTGGCCTTCGCTTGTCCCGCACGCTCGCCGCCAACCTCCCACCTCGCTGCTCACCGTCGCTGCCCTCCTGCCGCTCGCTGTCGCACACGGCGGCCGGCACCGACCTCTCGCCCCGGCCCGCCTCGCTGCTCACCGTCGCCGCCCTCCCTGCCGCTCGCTGTCGCACACGGCGGCAGACATGGATCTAATCTGGAGAAGAGGGAAGAAAATGGAAGGAAGAAGACAGATGGATGAAAAAAGTCATGGCAGTGGCATGGATCTAATTTAGTAAAATAGTGGTGGCACCCGTCAAATATGCGAATTGTAATGACATTTATCTGAATACCCATATTTGCAATGGCATGGAACGAATTAACCCAAAATTTTATCAATGAATTGTTTTTAAATTGTTAATAATTGATTCACTTATGCTTAATATAAGCTTAAAGATAAAAATCTCATGGAGGGTGGAGACATGGTAGTTCTCGGAGAAGAAACCGGCCATCCTCTAAACGCCGATTGCATAGGATCTGTAACTTAAACGACGTGGAATTTCTCATGCAAGCCTGACTCCGGAACAGAGGAAAAAGGAAGAAGGTGGGTGCATGTAAAGCGACGTACTTATTAAAATTCTATTTTATAAATGTGAGACGATAAATTTATAAAGATTTTTTTAAAAAAAGAAATGTAATGTAAAACCCAAAAAATAATCTGTCATGCCAGAAGAACCACGGAAGGGCCGCGACGACATGGACTCCGTAACAATGGATGAAAATTGGGCGGAAACAAGCTAGGAATTTCATACTGTTTGGAATCATGGTAGGAGCGATGGACACGAAAACAGAGACACTCCATATTTTTCCAGCATATAATTAAAGATTGTACGGTTGGATTAGAAACAGGAGACGACATAGTACACTGGAGTAGTACTACTGCTCGGTGCAGTACTCTAGTCAGCAACACAGTACAATACTAGTCACTAGTCAGCCCACCGGATGAAACGGGGAAGGAAGAGCTATATACCATGCGTACTAGAGGTATGCGCCAGGAGGTTTACACGTACGGACCATGCATACACGTACAGAACTACTGCTTAATCGCGATTCCCCTCCTACTTGTCCTAGAGCCATCGATCCAATACTCCCTAGCGATCCGCCTGCCTTCGCTTCACCCTCACCATGAATCCATTCTTCATGTGGAGTATGATGGAGAGCTTGGGCTCCACGACGTGCCCCGGCACGGCCTCCACCTCGAAGTTCTTCATCACGGCGGCCGCCGCGGTCTTGAGCTGCACGAACGCCATGTCCTTGCCGAGGCAGGTACGGGGCCCCGAGTTGAAGGACATGAACTTGTAGGACGGCACGTACCGCAGCTTCTTGCCGTCGTCGGAGATCCACCGCTCCGGCTTGAACTCCGAGCAGTCGCTGCCCCACACCGACTCCATCCTCCCCATCGCGTACAGCGACACCACGATCTTGTCCCCCGGGAGCACCTCGTCGCCGCTCGGCAGCACGTCGGCGGCGACGGGGCCCTTGTGTTCCATTGGCACCGGCGGGTACAGCCTGAGTGAGTCGCACAGGGCGGCGTGCAGGTACACGAGCCGTCCAACCTCGTCCGGGTCGAAGACCACCATGCCGTCCGGGGTGGTGCTGCTCTTGATGGAGTCGAGCTCTTGTAGGAGTTTGCGCAGCACGAGCGGGTTCTTGGTTAGGAGGTAGAAGAACCATGACAGCGCAGAGCCCGTCGTGTCGCGGCCGGCGAGCATGAGGTTCACGGTCGTGTCGCGGAGGAAGGCGTCCACCGTACCAGCGTCCTCGTCGTCGTCGTCGATGTAGGATGAGAGCAGGTCAGCGGAGGCGTCGATCCCGGTTTTGGCTTTCTCCGCCCGCCGCTTGGCGATCGTGTCGGCGACGAACCGGTCCATGGTGCGCCACGCCACCGGCATCTTCCGCTCGTATCCGATCCCAAGCCGCCTCGCCAGCTTCCACCACGACAGCGGGATGATGTGCCGTAAGAGGAGCACGCTCATCGCGTCGTCCATGGCGCGCGCGAACGGCACCTCCGGCAAGCCGACCGCGACGCTGCCGGGGTCGACGCCGAACACCAGCGTCGTCGTCGTGTCAAACGTCAGCCTCAAGAACACGTCCTGCAGGTTGCACGCCTCCCCTGTCCCCGCGAAGTGGGCGAGCAGCGGGAGCAGCGCCCTCTCCACCTTGGCGCGGCTGTACCGGGACACGAACTCCCGGAAACGGGGGCTCGACATGAGCAGCTGCGCCTTGGTTCGCTGTCGGCGCCACGACTCGCCGTCGGCGGAGAAGATGCCGTCGCCGAGGACGTCGAAGATCTCCTGGAACTCCCGCCCCTTGGGGTAGTTGGAGAAGTTGGTGTTGAAGACGTGGCGGATGTTGGCCGGATCGCTGGTGACAAAGAGCCGCATGTCTGATCTTGGTGGTCCGATGAACCGGAAGTTCAACGGGGAGGCGGTGAGGAGGGAGGTGATCCACTCGTGGAGGTGGTTGCAGTTGGCGAGGAGCGCCGGCAGCATGCCCACCAATGGCCATTGCAGTGGGATGACGGGGTTCTTCTGCTTCGACTTGGCGTGGTAGTAGTAGAAGAAACCGAAGCAGACGAAGGAGAGCAAGAGCTCGAGGAATGAAAACGAAGACATGGCCTTTGCTTTGCTTGCTGCAGTTCAACGAGCTGGCGATCAAAAAGATCACCGGGGTGGTGGATTTTGTAGTGTCACGGATCATCGATGCATTATTAATGTACATGAGACATCAAGTGGTTAGTAAGATGAGAAGTAAGGACAGGTATTAATTAGCACCTGTTGACTAATTTCGCCAATTTGTTCTAGAAATCTTTTTGATATCTAGCATGTTGATTAAGAGCATCTCCTAGTATATTGGGCCAAAAACATTGAGATCAGGTTGCTTTCGTCGTAAACGAAAGATTCATCTTGTTGCGATGGACTTATCTATGTATAATCTATTTTATATCTATACTAATTAGTTTACTTTATAGTCGGTACGGAAAATCTAGCGGTTGATTAGATGGTCCGATTATTTGTGATCGTATATCCGCACATAACATTGTGGGTCAGAAAGTTTCTGTTCTGCATCTCGTAGAAAGTAAGGCTCCAAAATAAATACAACTAAGGCCCTCTTCCAAACACATAGATTTTATAGAATTTTTAGATAAAATAGTTCAATTTCTCTAATTTTTCTTTGAAAATCATTCAAAACAAAGAGACCCTAAGTTTTTACTAGATTCAAATTCTAGACTTATCAAAATTGAGAAGATATTAGGTAACTATAACTCTAAGCTGAATACAACTTGGTATTTACGAACTACATATTTCAAAACCATTAAATCACGATAAATCTCGTTTTAACCTTTTCTAAATGAGTGAAAATTACTACCAAGTGCACCCAGAGAACCAAAATATAGAAGATAGACCTGTTATCAGCTCTACTAACTCCTACTGTCCCTGTCCTCTCTCCCAGAAACAAAAGCATGCTCTCCGCAATTCCACGTCACTATCAGAGTATACGACTGCATTGATCCCTAGTGATCGCAGGGAACCTCTCTGAACCACGCTTACATACAAACAGCGTGTCCGATACGATTGGTTGCGCCTTTTTTTTCCCTCTTTATACAAAAGATTGAAATTATCTAATTTTATAATAATTACTAAATAGTTAAATAATAAAAACAAAGTTAAAATATATATTCGGAGAAAGATGATATTATGAACGGGTATATAAAAACAGTGTGTACGTGACTAGAGAGAAAAAAAAATCTGTACTGTCTTTAGCCAAACGAAACGCAGGTGAAAGATTGGAAATCGGCTCACGTGTCCTCCATTAACAGATGCAGACACGTCAAACACGCCTCACCGCACACTCGGCTGCACTGCACAGTCACTTCTAGGCGGTTGCGTGCGCGTGCGGCCGGCCGTGGCGCAAGCACGGTCCCGCTCCCGCATCGGCGCCGGCGTGCAGCGCCCATGGCCGGATCGCGCTTGGACGGATCGGGTCCATCGGGAATCCACGGAGCGTGGGCAGAAGCAGAACAGCCGGTGATCGCGTGGATGCGCGTGGGAACGGCCGGCCGGGGGCGCAACGGTCAAGCAAATTTTGGACCACCGGTCGGTACGCGCGTGTCCGTACGTACCTACGCACTTTGGGCTTATTGTTTGGTTTTTTTTATGAACAGAAATGCCAATATTATATTTAAAAATTATAAATATATTTAATTTTAACGATCCAAGATTCAAGTCTGAAAAGTAAATTTGGTGAAACAACCACAAAATAAACTTTATGTTTAAGGTTCAAAATTTAAATTTGGGTTATAAGCATAAAAGATGAGGGTGTTTATCCACAAGGAGGAAATTTCTGAAATGAAAGTATGCTGATCTGCAGCCGTTCTGTACTTATGTTTATCGCTAAGATTATTTTACGCCTTCCGTAACTACGAACTCATTTTTCGTTATATTTATAAACCAAAATTTGAATTTTTAATCTTAAATCTGAAGTCGATTTTGGAGTTTTACTTATGACATGGAAAAAGGAAAAAAAATGATTAACCGTACCTCATCAAATCTCTAATTTCTAATTCTAATTTCTAATAATTAGAGTAAAATCAAATTGCTTAACACGATAATTAGCTAGATTATCAAAATTTGCCTTCTGACCCTTGTAGAGCTAAATCAATCAATTAGCGCATTTAGACCCTCTCAGAATTTGGGGAGCTTTTTCCCATCCTTGAGAAGGTACATAAGGAACCACTCTTTTCTATATAAAATTTGGTATCTTTTAGTATCTAGAAAATAATGGTATCTCTTGGTATCTTCTCAAGGACGATAAAATTGCTCAAATTTGGGTGTTATCATTTGGCATTTGTTTAGGATCTTTTGCATAAGCTGATGGTACATACATGTCCTCCTTAAATTATATATATATATATATATATATATATATATATATATATATATATATATATATATATATATATTGCAACAATCCCATATTTTCTTCAAAAATCACCTTGTTGCAAAAAAAACCCCTCAGAATTTGATAAATTTTACCCCTGAGCCTTCATATTAAGGCCTCTAAATATTATGGAACCTTCTAGAACCCACAAAAGTCACGATTTCTATCAATTTCAGTTCTCGAATATTATAGAACTTTTTGGAAACTTCGAAAGCCTTGTCCAGTTTTTTTATCCCAAAATGATTAGCATCCATTATAAGCAACTTGATTATCTATTCGTACAAGGATCGATAAGCTGCATATGGTAAATATATGTTAGGGATGAGAGGATAGACACTGTTTTTTAAGTAGTTTAGAACTTTAGATACAATGATGATGTACCGTGTACGGAGTTGAATACCAAGTATAGTTTAAACATCATCATCCATTTTGGTCTGGAGCTAAAAGTTATGGGCCTACATGGCTATATGTGTTTGTTGCTCGTGCACATGCTGTGCTTGCTCTAGCTGGGTGCATCCGTGCATGGGTGGTCGATTGCCCGTACAAGCTATCCAGCTGATCGAACTGAACATCATACGAATCATACGTGGCCTGATTTGGATCGCGCGACTATATGTGAGAGTTAACGATTGGTACGTGTAGCTAGTGACTGTCGCAATCTCTAGCTCATCATCGAGCAGTGGCTGCAAGGTTAAGCTAGCGCCATGCCTGCTCCACACGTTAGCTAGATAACCCCAAGCTGTCCAAGCAGACTCAATTATACAAGGTACTGTTACAATTACTACTGTAGGTGCATGATGATGGTAGTACCATGGTCGCGACTAGGGTGGTTTAGGTTACCGCAGGGACAGTTACTGCTTTTAGCAAAAGTATGTATTTGAATGAAGGGTTTTGGGTGGATAGGATATGTCGGTCTATTTTTTTTATAGTTGTTTGGTTGATGGACGAGAGTAGGATAGGATGGCCCCGAGAAGAATATTCACCACAGATGCCGGATGGATGAATCGGTCAGCGCCCCAGGCGAGTCGGGCGACGGCGACGACGACGACGTGCTGCTGCGGCGGCGGAGGGAGCAGCGGCAAGCACTGGCGTGGGCGACGAGCGTGGCGGCGACGACGATGCCGATGCGTGCCCGACAACGATGACGTGCTGCGGCTGGGAGGAGGAAGCAGCGGCGAGCGATGGCGCGGGCAACGAGAGCGGTGGCGACGGCGATGTCGATACGTGCCCGGCGACGACGACGACGACGTGCCAGCGAGAGGCGCGGTGACGGAGGAGGCGTGAGGCGGCGGCTGGGGGAGGAGGCGGCGGTGGCGGTGAGCTCCCGCCAGCTAGATCCAGATGTTTTTTTTCCTTTTTTTCTTTTTCTATGTGTATTTATAATGGGGATAGTAGTGTAAATTATTGGAAATTTTATGATTTGTTTCTGTATTAAAATTTGATGGGGCTATACCACACTTATAAATTCATCCTACTTTCTCCGACCAAACAAATAATTGGATCACCAAATCCATCTTCATCCCTACAATCAAACAAAAAACTGGATCGCTATATTCGCTTAACCAAACAAAAAAAAAACTAGATCGTCATATACAACAAAATATGAACCGCTATATCCCATCTAGTCTTAACCGTGAACTAAACACATCCTCAGTGGTACGACAGTTATTGCACGGTAACCATGATTAAATAGTGCAATTTTACATTAAATTAATTAAACTTTTATTTTAAAATTTTATTTAAATTTGGAGCTGTTACAACGGTTTTACTGTTATAGATTGCTTGTGTCACTGTGTTGTGTTACTGTGGTTACCGCAGTAACCGGACGGTTATCGACCTCTGTAAGATTCAATTCATTTGTACGCGATTTCTGCCATGATATGATCGTAGCTCAAACACAATTAATGTCGAATAGACGAGCTTGCGCACGGTACATTAATTACCTATGATATATATCTGTCTGCCACTCTCTTGATGGCACGAGGTCAGCCAAAAATTAATTACCTAGATGTTGGCATGTCGCCAACTCCATAAACAAAGTCAACAGAAAATGTACAAACTTTTGTTGTCAAGGGTCCATGCTGAATTATGCGCAAAAGTATGGTACAGTTCGTTGATCATCACGCTGTGTATAGATAGATATTGATCTGATAAGGTATGTGGCAATACACTGCTTCGTCTGAACCATCTGCAGGACAAGCTAGCAGTACTGCAGTAGCATGATGGTGCAGTCCGTATCCTGAATAAGATGCTCTGTTATCTTTCAGTTGTTCATCCTAGAAGCTTCCCATACTGTTTGTACACCCTGCATTTCAGTACACGCACATCGATTGATCATCCTCTCCAATGGTGTAGGGGCATGAATGCGAGTGACGTTGATCTATAAATATATTGAAAACGTGCCAAAGACCGAATTATTTCCATACGCTGACGTGTTGTGTCTCATCTCGCAGGGGACCATTAGCCGTGCAATGGTTCAGCATTAAAAAAACAAAATTATCAATAAAATTTTTATATACATGTTCTTAGCGATTTAAAAGTTAAGCCTAAAAAATAAATTATGATAAAAAATCACAAAATCTTAGGAGGTTACTATTGTACGGTTACTACGGTATACCGCCTTGGAACGAGATTATTCCGGTGTGGTACCAAACATGATACCTCGTTGGTATCAGATCTAGTATCGCACCGGTAATAGCTAATAACAAAACGGTACTAGCTGATATTCTATCGGTATTATCTGGTACTGGAGGTGGTATCAGCCGATATTCTATCAGTAATAACTAATATTAAGATGGTACTAACAATACTCATCAATTCCAAGATAATACTCTAAATTATAAATGACAAGAAAACAGATTGAACGGTTGCTAAGTACTGTAAAACCGTCTCGTTCTAAACTGTATTCTAGCTTTTTTGATATTTATAATATAAAGATTTTAGCAATGTAAATATATAGCCAAAATAAAGTAGGAGCATTTGATCATTAGAGTTTAATGAGCATGCATGTACAATATCCCATTGTCTTAGGGCATTCCCAACTCATAACACTAGATATGGTTTCTATAAACTTTCTATCATCAAGAAACTAGTACTAAACACTACTCTTTCAATGCAAACACCACTGTTCCACACTTAAATTTAATGTTACTTATCTCACATGATATCTTGGATGTTGTGTAGAAATCATGTCTCATGCAAGACATTGTTTCATTCTCTTTCCTCATTTATTCACTTGCCACGTCATTTTTCATCCTATGTGATAACTTATTTAATGCTATAGACACCATCCTGGTTATTGGGTTGGAATGCCACATCATTTTTCATCCTATGTGATAACTTATTTAATGCTATAGACACCGTCCTAGTTATTGGGTTGGGAATGCCCTTAGTAATGATTATATAAAGTAACCATCAACTGGTGAGAGTTACCCACTAATGAGTGGACAACGACTGTGTTTTCTTTGTTTTCTTTTCTTTTCTTTTCTTTTTTTTTTGAAAACGGCATGAACCATTTCAGTTGTTTCTTGTATATACAAATGGAGAGAACATCCTGACGATTAAAAACTACTAGTTAATTTGCCCCAGTGTTAATTATGTCAGGCAAGGCTATACTGTTGGCCGGAATGGTACAATGTTGTATAGCATTTACCTAGATTTAAGTTTGAAAATTCAAATTTTGACTTATAAGCATAAGTAGAAATAAAAAGATGAGGGTATCATGGGATGATTGTTTAGTTTTTCATAAAAACCAAACAACACATTTGTAAATGAAAAATAATTTGTGAATATAACTTTTATAGTGTATTTAGCGATCTTAAAGACAATGCTGGAAATTAAACTTTGGTGAAAAAACTTCAAAATCAATTTAAATTTAAGGTTAGAAATTTAAATTTTGTCATATAAACAAAAGCAAAAGCGAAAAGATAGAGGTGTCCAATTTGTGAGTTATATTGTTTTATTCTGCAATTTGCAGTGAGGCTGTGGTGCGTACAGATAGGCAGACATATATTGTGCAATCATCACTGATCTCTTGTCACGTTACTCCGGCTACATTATAGATAATGCGCATTAGTGCATATTTTGGGAACCTTACAAAATGTAAGGTAATGGTGTCCAAAGACATGCAAGGGAGATGAAGATGTATCACCAGACATAGCTAATGGACGAACCATATTATTGGAACTGCGACCAGAATGATTGATTCGATTTGATAGCTCGTTCGCTGGCTTTCTAGCTAGTGAGCTAGCCTTCCGTGATCGTCGCCTCGTCGGTGACAATCTGTTTGTCCCAGTGTGGCGTGAGGACATATAGATTGATTTGTTCTAACTGTACGTTCTTGTTGCGATCTGCATGCCATGCATGCATCAACTTTCGAGCTGTGGATCCAGAATTCCAGATTAATTTACTATGAAATGGAATTTGCATGTCAATTTCATGGAGCATTTCTAGTTCTACTATTTATCATGTCCAAACCGTTTATTCACTAGGTTGTTGTCATGAACTTAACAATAACAAATAACTAACTTAGAACAAGTGATCTAAATAATACCATTCCACGAATACTTTGTTTTTGTGGCCGATTCCGGTGCATTTTACTTATAGTGCCACTGATCTGTTTTTATCGTGTGACTGTGATTAAATTATACTATCAATAATTTTAGATGTAGTAGAATTCTAAGGGGACAATTTCATTCCTTTTCTGTGATGGGCCTGGCTGGGCTTTTACCCCTCCTGGCACAGCGCTGATCGATCACATCTCTTCCTCCGACCTTTACCCCTCCGCCCTGATCGATCCCATTTTTGCCTCCGATCGATCCCATCTCTGGACGATGCATATTCAAGATAGAGAATAAACGATGCAGACCTAGACTAGGAGAATATTCGAAGTGATATAATAATTAATAAAAACAAATCAAATATAAATCAATGTACCAAAATACTCTTTTAAATCAATGGACGGGATTAGTTCTACTGACTGACAGTATAATACTACCAGTAAAATGTATCAAAGCGTTGCTCTTTATTTTTAGTTTCTCATATTTGAAAAGTTACCGTGCATTCAATTCATTGAGTTTTATAAAAAATAAAGAGTGTTTTAGTTTTGTGGCTTTGAATTGATTTGTATGAGATATGCTAAAAATGAAGTATTTTTGGAGGACAGATTACAGTAAAAAACAATCAAAGCTAAGCAATGCATCTTACTGGACGTCTTTTGCTTAGGACATACTGGACCAAAGCTACAAGTAATAGTATACTTATGGAACCGGAGCCGTGCGTCGCTTGCACCAACAACTAACAAGTAGGAGCAGTACCAGATGTTTAAAAGGACTTTAGATTATGAGAAGCAGCGGCTTGTAGTCAGTTTCTAAGAATCTGGAAAATCTTCTAAACCTAAATTCTCCCACTTCTAGAATTTTAGTTTATTTTCTAGAATATGTAACTATATATTCTTAGAAATTGTGAACCGTTTAAAACAATAGAAGTAGTTTTTGGAAATGTTGCGATCCAAACAGGCCCAAGAAACCAAGAGCAGCTGCACGAACTTGAGCACTCTGCTTGGATGGCTTAATATGTTCGTTTGCCGATGGAACCAACCGTACGTTGGGTGGGAGCTCGACATGCATGGCGAGTCCAGCCACGGCGAGTGCGAGCCGGCCCCAGCAAGTCTGTTGGGCGCAGGCCGTGCCGCCGTGGGAGCGCCCTTGTTGGGTTTGTTTGACGATTAAATAAAAAAGGACGCGCAAGTGGATGGACACAGACTCGTAGATCGCGTACCACCTCCGTCTACTTTTTTGCTTTCAATCGGGCAATCCATCCGGCGATTCCGGCCGGCCGGCCGGCCCAGGTGTATCAATTCATGGCGCATCTTTTTCATTCGCCGTCTCGCCGAGGAGGACTGCCCCAACCTTTGTCTCTCCTTTATTATTCGTAAGTACTAATATTAGTTACAGCGGTACATGCCGTAAGAACAGTACTTGCATTCTAATTATTTTTTGTTTTGCATGATCTTCACTGCAAATATAAACACTTTTGTAAATTCACACCAATATAAACTTATGAATTATAAAATACAAGTATTTTTTATATTTAAATTTTGAAAAAAATATAAGTATTTTTAATAATATTCGTGGTAGTAGTTATCTCATCAATCAATTTCAATTCAAATTCTTTCAATTTTATTCTCATGTATTCTTCTATAATCCTTCCTTCCTTCCTTATTTATTAAAGCATATTACAGTCTTTTCTTTTGAAACTTAATCACTAAAAAACTTAAAAAAATTTATATTTCAGGATAGAAAGAGCACGACTCGTGTGTGTGTGTTAGTGGTGTGTTTCTCCAGAAATGAGGCTGCAAAGCCTGCGCTAAGGCAAGTCCGGCCGGTGACCAGTGAAAGTCACGATTACATCATGTTCAGGCAGAAGATGAAGATCAGTGCTGTAGTACAGTGAGTGAGATGGATGTACCACTCAACTCAAGTAGAAATGTCAAAACTAGCACGGTGAAGCATCGGTGTCCAGTGCTCTATTCCTGGCTCGATCAGCCCCGAGACAGCCCCACGTGATGAAGTAACATCTGGGAAATGATAGCAGTCCCAGTAGTACATGTGGACCGTAGTGGAGTGCCTTGTACTACCACCACACTTCTCTCGCGGTCTCTCGCTGTAGCGGGTTCAAGGCCGTACAATACAACGTCGCGGAACCACGAACAAGACCCCCGGCACGGCACGTCTGCCATTGGTAAGCAACGTTAATTAGGAGGACGTGAATGAATCCGGGGGTGAGGTCGCCGTCTCGCTGTACGCACGGCAATACGGCATCGCACGCTACGGAGACAGCATCGGCGACGCGAACGCGACTCCCACGCCCCCGCCGGTGCGCATCCGCGCCGCGCCTAACCCAAAAAATTACTCCGTGGTTAGCTGAACAGAGTGCTAAACAGTTCGCGGGAAATACACTGTTTATCAACAAGAAAAATATATGTATAAAAATCAGAAATAACATAGTAAAATCAGAAGAAAAAATGGTGAAAAATATCGCAGCAGCCGCATGTGTGCATCACGTGGCGGCAATGCACATCTAGATGCGCCGGTTTCACGGAGCGGGATTTTCTGACATGTGCGAACATCACAAATCTTAGGGTTTTTCTGTGCTTATAAGTAAAATTTTAAATCTAGAGTTAATTTTAGATTTTTTTTATCATAGTTTATTTTTCAATATTTATTTTTAAATAATTAAAAACATATATATATAATATTTATTCACTAATTAGTTATCGATTGCAAATATCTTATTTGACTTTTCTTGTAACATGACAAGATGATCCCTGAAAAACACCGGCGCGTGTGTTGCCTTTGCCGCGGACGGAGAAGGAACAGTTATCTGGCCGTACGTGACTAGTAGATATCTTCGCCCTTTGCTCAGAGACTAGTCAGTGGAACGTGTATAATTAATTAATTATTGCATGCAGCACGCGCACAAGCTAACCTGTCTATCTTCTGTACTGTGTCCCACTTATCTGGAGCACTGCAACTTTGTGAGGGATTGATACTAAAAACGTAAAGCTTTCTCTTCGTTTTCCCCGAAGACTTAAACTCAAATACAGTATTTTGGTCCCCATGCTATGTCCTAACTTGTTAGTTTCTTTAAATTCAAACTAGTTGAACTAGAAAAATGAAATTATATCACGGTTAGCATACTGTTTTTTTGTGACATGTGACGTGCCTCACTTTCTCGTACTTGATCCAACCTTATATGATCTGGGCCGTTCAACACTGATGATTTGTGAGGATCCAAAATTACATGGGCCAAATTTAGATCCTTATTACTGTTTGGCACCAAAGTACTTGGGCCGAAATAACTGTTTGGCATCCAAATTTTGTGGGCCTTGCATCTATCAGAAATCCGTGTGATTTTTTACTCTCAAACCAATCGCGCGGCAAAATCCTTTCGTGATAGGGCTTGCGCCAAGGTTAGACCTTAAATTGACTTAAGACTTGAGTTCATGTATCGTGTTGAACTGTTTGGCCAAGAGACTAAGACTTGGAACGGAACAGCAAGAATCAAAATGATATCGAAAAAAGCAAACTGACTTTTCTCCCTATGTTTTTATTACGAGGAACCACATCCTTTTTTTTTCCAAGGTGGAAAACGACAGTAAGTACACAAATATCCACACGTAGACCTCCGAAATATGCCCCAGCAAACAAGAAAATGACATCGTGCAACCACATATTATTGCTAGATGATTCAAATTCCGACGGTTTAAAGAAGTTGAGCATTTGTCGTCCTTCTCTTAACCCTGACCATGAAGCCATTCTTCATGTGAAGCACGATGGAGAGCGCGGGCTCGACGACGTGGCCGGGAACGGCCTCGACCTCGAAGTTCTTCAACACGGCCGCGGCCACGGCCTTGAGCTGCACGAACGCCATGTCCTTGCCGAGGCAGGTCCGTGGCCCTGAGCTGAAGGCCATGAACTTGTACGACGGCACGTACCGCAGCTTGCCGTCCTTCGTCACCCACCGCTCCGGCCTGAACTCCCGGCAGTCGTTGCCCCACACGGCGTCCATCCTCGCCATCGCGAACAGCGACACCACGATCTTGTCCCCGGGACGCACGCCGTGCCCGCTCGGCAGCACGTCGGCGGCGAGCACGCCCTTGTGCTCCAGAGGCACGGGCGGGTACAGCCTGAGTGTTTCGGACAGGGCGGCGTGCAGGTACACGAGCGGCCTGAGCTCGTCCGAGTCGAAGGTCACCATGCCGTCGGCGGTGGCGATGCTGTCGATGGCGCGAAGCTCCTCCAGGATCTTGGACACTACGTGTGGGTTCTTGGTGAGGAGGTAGAAGAACCATGACAGGGCCATGGCCGAAGCGTCGCGGCCGGCGGAGATCAGGTTCATGGTCGTGTCACGGAGGAAGGCGTCCGCGCTCTCCTCGTCGTCGTTGATGTAGGACGAGAGCAGATCAGCCGAATCCTCGGCCTCTCCTCGAGCCTTCTCTGCCCGTCGCTTCTCGATCGTCTCGTGGACGAACAGGTCACAGGTGCGCAACGCCTCAGCCATCGTCCGCTCGTACCCGACGCCCAGCCTCCTCGCCAGCTTCCACCATGACAGCGGGACGATGTGCCGGACGAGGAGCACTCGCATCACGTCGTCCACCGCGCGCGCGAAGGCCACCTCGGGCAAGCTGGTCGCGAGGCACCCGGCGTCGGCGCCGGACACCATCATGGTCGTCGTGTCGAACGTCAGCCTCATGAACACGTCCTGCAGGTTGCACGCCTCCCCCGTCGCCGCGAAGTGGGCGAGCAGCGGGAGCAGCGACGTCTCCACCTTGGCGCGACTGCACCGCGACACGAAGGCCCGGAACTGGGGCCTGCACATCAGCAGCTGGGCCTTGGCTCGCTGGCGGCGCCAGGCGTCGCCGTCCACGTTGAAGATGCCGCCGCCGAAGATGTCGAAGATCTCGGCGAAATCTGGGCCCTTGGGGTAGTTGCAGAAGTTGGAGGTGAAGACGTGCCGGACATTGGCCGGGTCGCAGGTGATGAAGAGCCGCATGCTGGAGCTCGTCGGGCCAGTGAACCGGAAGTTGAGCTTGGAGACGGCGAGCAAGGAGGTGATCCAGCCATGGATGCGGTGGCGGTTGGCCAAGAGCTCAGGGAGCATGCCCACCAATGGCCAGCACAGTGGGATGGCACGGCTCTTCCTCTTCGACACCATGTGGTGGTAGTAGAAAACGCTAAAGCAGAGGAAACAGAGCGCGAGGTGCAGAGTGCAAGCGAAAGCCATTGCTTGATTGATCGTGCAGTTGCACGTACACGCGTGATGCAAAACAATGGCGCCAATCGATTGGTCAGGGTGATCGTGTGTGAACGTTTGCAGTGTTATACGTGTATTAATAGGTGTTTTTTTACCGTCCTTGAGAAGCATGTTAAGGTACCAAAAATTTTACTGATGTGATACTAAATTTTTATACTAATACTTCGAGATAATTTTTAAGGTTAGGGAAAAAACTCTTATTAATATACTCCAGCGAGTAGTAAGATGAGGCCGGCGATGTTAGCGACAGTGTTTGTGATCTTTGTCTGAAATAGTTTGATTTTTATTCCCAGTAGAGCGCCATTGCATCTTGAGATATACCAGAAAGAAAAATTAATCAATGTTGGCCATGTTTGCTTGAACCAGCTTTCTATCGATCGATGGGAATCAGTTTGCCTTTTAAACTCTGATCTCCTCCACACATTGCCGCCATTTCGTGTCTCATTGCGCATGTTGTTCTTGCTGCTTTCTCGGTGTCACCGTGGAAGTGGAACTAAATTATCCCATTCTGGATACTAAATCACATCTGGACAGAGTTTTGACTAGTGTCTCCCGTAGGCAACTAAATATCCCATTCTGACTTTGTTTCTTTTCTAAGCAAGGTTACAGTGTCGTCATGACATACGTAAATTCCTGCAATCCCCAGATATTTCCTCGAGCGTTAGAAGTGCCAATTTATCAAAATTTAATCTGAAAACTTTCCATTTTCAAATGTTCATGATAGGGATAACATAGTTCGCCCTCTATATCTACCAAACTTAGAAACCAAAATTCAAATAGAAGTTCAAACGAAGACTCGGCATTTATAAAATATAAAAGTCTTTACCATATCTATGTTACTTGACATGTATATATGCTGAAAAATATGAAATGATGGCCGGCCCATATAAAAGGGCATTTCTCTCATTCTTAAGAGAGGTACCATGAGATACCACTATTTTCTATATAAAATTTGGTGAGATACCAAATTTTACATAAAAAATAGTAATACCTCCTGGTACCTTGTCAAGGATGGTAAAATTGCTCCATATAAAAAGAGTATGAGTCACGCCAGTTGGAGCAGTATAAGGTAGATGACATTGTCTCAGGGTTTCACTTATCCTGATAATTGCAATAATCGTCCAAGCCGCCATGACATGATAGCGATATGCTGCGGTTTTGCTCAACAAATATCGCGAGAATTTTAATTTTTTTGAAAATAAATGGAAAAACCAAAAAAATCATGATAGTATATCGCGATAATGATGACATATTGCGCAATAATCATGTGTTTTTATACCAAAACCGTGATTATCAATATCGTGAAAACCACCACGATTATTGTTACTGCCAAAATCGCTATGATAATCGCCTGATATTCACGATTATCACTTAATATCGTGTGGTTTGACCACCTAAATCATAATGATTTTTCTAAAAAATTTGAATTTAAATTCATGTGATTTCTCCACAATTATCGCTGATAAACGTTTGTCTACTGGTGCACGGTTTTAGAGGGGAAAACAATAAGTGAAACCCTCCGCGGTCTAGGCTATTGTTAGGCTCTCCGCTGCTACCTCCCCATGAGGCCATGACCATGAATTGCTGCACCAAAAGGCCCAATAACAGGAAAACCTAAATTTAAGTGTTCCATATATATATATATATATATATACATTGACTTTATTTATTGTTATTGTTCATATATACTAGCCTACCAATGATGTAACGTAACAAATCAATTATGTTTCCCTACTAGCTTGCTACGGCTAGCTGTTACTTCTATGATACAGTTGTATTTGGGATTTGTGAAATAGTTGAGTAACTATCATATATATGGTATATACAGTTGTTGCTTTGATTTTATATCCAAATAAGTATTCGTAACCGGGATCATTCATATCCATCTTAGTACGTATTTGTTTCATATTTGTACCTGACATGATTTGTCTTTGTATTTGTATTTGATAATATCAGTATTCGACCCGATCCTAAGAAGAAAATGTGGGTTAGGGTATAGGAAATGTGCTATCCGACCCAGTTTTACTCCTACTTGCTATTACTAGCAAATCGTTAGGTCTCCATAGCATGTGTGGTGCACCAATTTCTAGATTTTCATATTAGAAAACAGTGTTGGAGTACGCACGTATGTGACACATGTATAGCACTGCAGCGTTGCAATCTATCATCGTACAAGCGATGATGGTGGTGTCATGTGCAGGCTGGAATAGCCTATTCCGTTCTATAAAATTGGAACGGTATTGCATTGTCTAGCATTTCTCTGACAATTTTTAAAATATTTAGTTTGAAAACATACTTTAATAAAAATAAACATTTCTTTTATTTATACATACATATAATATAATATCACATTTAAAGCTCCCATTCATAGTTCTGCTACAGACGATACACGAGGAAGAGTTTTATGGCGGTTCTTCCTTCTAATTACAGGCATATCGATCTATGACTCTTTTACCTGTCTAAAATGATTGTAATTATGAACATATACGGGAGAATAATTAGTTGTTAAGCACCTGCCTTCTCTTAACCTTGACCAAGAAGCCATTCTTCATGTAGAGAATCAAGGACAGCTTGGGCTCCATGACGTGCCCTGGAACGGCCTCGACCTCGAAGTTCTTCACCATGGCGGCCGCCACGACCTTGAGCTGCACAAACACCATCTCCTTGCCGAGGCAGGTCCGGGGCCCCGTGAGGAAGGACAGGAACCGGTAGGACGGCACGTACCGCAGCTTGCCGTCGTCGGAGATCCACCGCTCCGGCCTGAACTCCCCGCAGTCGCTGCCCCATACGGACTCCGTCCTCCCCATGGCGTACATGGACACCACCACCTCGTCGCCGGGCCGCACCTCGTGCCCGCTCGGCAGCACGTCGGCGGCAAGCACGCCCTTGTGCTCCAGCGGCACGGGCGGGTAGAGCCTCAGCGACTCGCACAGGGCCGCGTGCAGGTACACGAGTGGCCTGAGCTCGTCCGAGTCAAAGGTCACCATGCCATCCGTGCTGCTGCTGCTGGTGCTCTTCTTTACGGCGTCAAGCTCCTCTAGGATCTTGGACACCACGCGTTGATTCTTGGCGAGGAGGTAGAAGAACCAGGATAGCGCCGCGCCGGTGGTGTCGCGGCCGGCGATGATCAGCGTGAGGGCCGTGTCACGGAGAAAGGTCGTGTTCTCGTCGTCGTCCTTGATGTAGGACGACAGCAGATCCTCCGCGTCGTCGATCCCTTCTTGCGTTTTCTTTGCCCGCCGCTTCGCGATCGTCTCATACAGGAACAGATTACCGACACGCAACGCCTCCGCGCCATGGTCCACTCGAATCCAACACCCAGCCTCCTCAGCAGCTTCCACCATGACCGCGGCACGATGTGGCGAACCAGGAGCACATGCGTCGCGTCGTCCAGCGCGCGCGCGAAGGGCGGCACCTCCGGTAAGCCGATCGCGAGGCACCCCATGTCGGCGCCGGAAACCGGCATGGTCGTCGTGTCAAATGTCAGTCTCATGAACACGTCGTGCAGATCGCACGCTTCCCATGTTCCGGCGAGCTGGCTGAGCAATGGGAGCAGCGATCTCTCCACCCTGTCGCGGATGCATCGGGACACCATGGCCCGGAACCGGGGGTTGTGCATGACAAGCTGAGCCTTGGCTCGCTGGCGGCGCCACGACTCGCCGTCCGCGTTGAAGATGCCACCGCCGAAGACGTCGTCGAAGATCTCGGTGAGACCTGTACCCTTGGGGTAGTTGGAGAAGTTGGAGGTGAAGATGTGCCGGGCATTGACCGGGTCGCAGGTGAAGAAGAGCCGCATGTTGGTGCTCGGCGGGCCGACAAACCGGAAGTTGAGCTGGGAGGCGGCGAGGAAGGAGACGATCCAGTCTTGGAAGCGGTGGCGGTTGATGAAAAGATCGGGGAGCATACCCAGCAGGGGCCAGCTCAGTGGGAGTGCAGGGTACTGCTTTCTCTTTGACTTGATGTGGTAGTAGTAAAATGCACTGAAGCATATGAACAGTGCCACGAGCTGGAGCATGGAGATGAAAGCCATTGCTTGTGTGATGAAGAACGGGTAGAGGAGGCACCGATCGATGGTAGCACAAATCCTGTGGTCACTCACTGGGGGTGATGGTTGTATCGTTATATACTCGAGCTGTTAGTATGATTTGGCGGTGGATGCTAGCGACAAGAAATGTTTGCAATTAAGGTATGAAATGTTTATAAAATTTTTGTTGCAGAATAAAAACATGACAGCAAATCCTAGGATTGAATTTTCATTTGCTTTCTCTATGATTTTTATTTCTGAATTAATACATTGCAGCATAAAAGGAAATCACCAGTGGCGATAACAACCCGGCCTTTCCAAATTTAAGTATGCATGCGTGCATGCATGCAAGAAAAATTAAAGCTGGAATGTACCGGCCATTTGAATTGACCTAGCTTCACCGTTATGAATTCGAATGCTATATATTTTGTTTGGTTGTTTAAATTAGGTTAGCAATAAAAGTTACGCAAAAATCAAAGTAGGGAATAAAATTGAAATGCATCTAAATTTGATTACGCCTTATCGGCTAACGAGCTGCCAAATACAGACGCAATTTTAGAATTTAAATACTCCATCCATTTTAAAATTCAAGGATTATAAGCATTTTTGCACTAATTTTTATGATTTCAATCATTCCAATAATTCAAGAACCAATTAGTTGTTTAGAAAGGTAATCTAATCAATTCAAAAATTAAAAATTAACCACTAAAATGGTTAAAAGATAATTTTTTAACATCTCATTAGTTTATGCCAGCCAATCTAAAAATAATATTTCAGAATGGAAGCAATACATTTGTACCCTAGTTTTGATATTCCGGGCGCGTGAATTGCACTTTGTTTCTACTTGCCATGCTTTCTTTACAGCTGCCAAGCGGTGTAGTTGCTCTCGGAACCGGTGTACATACCAACGGGCAACTGCCGTCATGCGAGCAACAGTCGGCACGCGCGTCCAATCTCACGTTGCGAAACCACAAAATTCTTAGGCATAGCGCTCAATGATAAAAAAAAATTTAACTAAATTTAGTATTTTTCTAATGTGTTTTTTCAACCAGACGCTCCTGCTCACATACCCCGTGATCCATGTACAATAGGATTAGTTATCGGCCTACCAAATCAAACGGACATTTAGTAATCTCTGTCATCTCATCTGTGGCATAGAGGTTTTATTTTTAAAGTGATTAATATATAAGATTTTGCTAAAGTATAGAATAAACACACGGAAAGTTGCTAAATTGGAGAACAAAGACACAAAGTGCATGAAGGTTTGCTAAAGCGAAACATGTTCTAGTTTATTATTGTTTGTATTGGCATATGTTAAAAATTTTCGTGGGGCGAAGTTAGCGAGCAGCAAGCTGGCTAACTAATTATGGGCATGGGCAGCTGGTTAACTCGATTGATCATTGATGACGACGTCGACCGATGCGCGTGCACATTCATGGCGTGATAGTATGAAACATGAAACTTGTGTACACATGTGATCTGAAAATCGTGATAGGAATGGTTTGTACCGAAAATAAGTTTATTAGAGGTCTCTTAATTTAATATCGAATTTGTCTAATGTCTGTTAACTCTAAAACCAGAAATATGTATCTCTCAACTTATAAAAACCGTTTAAAAAAGGTCCCTCAACCGTATCGACTCATCTTTACCGGGTTTTACTGACGTGGCATCCAATAAACCCCATATATCAGATTTTTCTTTTTTTTAATCCTCTTTCCTTCTCTTCTGTTCCTTCCCATCTTTCTCTTCTTCGTCTCCTCTTCCTCTCTTCTAGCCCGTGCATCAAGGTGGACGGCGCTGTCGAAGGCTGGCGGCAGCACGGAGGAGGTGGGGAGGAGGAGCTTGCGGAGCCGCGTGGGGGACTCGGCGAACGCCGCGACCCCCGGGAGCGCGGCGGCGTCCGCGGCGAGCGCCCGCGCGAAACGCGGCACGAAGGAAAGCGGGGAGGGGAGCGCCGGGGGCAGGTGCGGCTTCCGCGACTTGCGTCGTCGACGGCGCCCTGAGCCCGTCGGCAGCCGTCGCCCACCATCAGTGCCCCAGCTCACCGGGCTATTGCCGCCCGCCCACAGTCCGCCGGCCGCTGCCGCTGGGCCAGGAACGTGCACCCGGCTTCCACAAGTAGCGCCGCCGCGTCGTCGATGGCGCCCGCATCCCGCCGGAACCCGAACCCGCGCAGCCGTCACCACTGGCCCCCGCCGGAGTCGCTGCCGTCGTCTTCGGAGTCCAACGCCGCTGTCCGCACCGCGAGCTAGCTGCACGTGAGAGAAAGAGGGGAGGTGTTGATGACGGGGGAGAGCGGCTGGTTGATCTCGGCCTGGAAGGCGAACGTCTCCCTCTCCGTCTCCATAGCCGCCATCGGCACGTCCGTTGCCGCCATTTTTTGCTGCTTAATTCTTGCTCTGCTCAACAACGTCGAGTTGTCGATCGATCACTCACCGCTGGAACTGGAATGCAACAAGAGAGAGATGGGAAGGATGAGAAAAAAAAAAGAAAGATGATTAAAAAAAGGAAAAAATTGAAATGTGAGGCCAGACGCCACGTCAGCAAAATCAGACAAAAAGCGAGTCGATATAGGGACATTTTTTGAATGCTTTTTGTAAATTGAGGAATACATATTTCTGGTTTTAGTGTTAAGAGATCTCAGACAAACTCTACATTAAATTGTTGAGAGACCTCTAATGAATTTATTCCTTTTACCTAAGCTTGCACTGCGTGTTATTGTTGGGCTTATTTCAACTGGTCCGGTACTTATCTTGACCGTGTTAGAAGGCCCATTACAAGGTGGCTGTGTTCTTCTTCTTGTTTTTTACTCTTCTTGTTTTTTACTCGCTTTTTATGTACACGTTTTATAAAGAGTTAAATATTATAATTTTTGCTAAACTTTTCCCTATAGAAGTTTATTCTCTCGTATTTCTTAAGTAAGTAGTTTTTTAACTTTATAGAAGTTAATTTCATTATTTATAAGATTAAATAACTATAAAAATATTATATTATGCTTCATATTTCATCAATAAAAGAACACGACCTATTAACCATTATCCGTATTATTTTTTTTGCCTCAAACCAGAATCCTATCGAATTTGAAAATTACAAATGCTTATATAAGATATGTACTATTAATTGTATTAGTTGACCTTTTTTATAAACTTGGTCTGACTTAGTCATATTTTTTTTCAATTCACCTTATTTTAAATTATATTTTCATTAAAAAAAACTAGGGATTGAAGAATTAGGATACTACGTAAGATTTGGTAGGATTGTATTGGAATGAATCATAAGATCGGGATGTTGTGTAAATTAGAATACTATGTGAGATCGATATCATTTTTGTTGGTAGGAGTATAGTATTGTAGGATACTAGGGTACAAATCGGTATACTGATAACATTGATCCACTGTGCTTGATGCCCTACAGTAAATATATTTTCTTGATTTTAAAAGAATCTTACCTCCATTTCGTTGAAACAAACATAAAATTAATATTGTGTTATTTTATAGTTCTATATAGTCATATAGATTCATCCACATTGATCAACATGTGTCAAAATTTATTGGTATTCATATATAAATCTAAATAAAACTACAAAATCTTACCTATTTCAACGAGAAAGAGTACATAGATGCAGACGATATGTCGTGTGAGACGGCTCATGTCATCAATAGGCTTGGTATGTCACCATGTCATGTCGTGCAACGGGTACAACCCGGCTGTGGCTCACTCGTACGGACTCATGCTCTGAGAAGGCATATGGGGATGGATATACAGTACGTGGTAAGAAATTATTTGTGTCATCTCTATCCAGTTGTGGGTGAGGATTAGGTATGAAAGGGTCGGTAATATGAAATAAATCATTTTCACATCCGTACTATTTGTTGGAAACAAAATTAAAAATGGTAAGCTAAAAATAAAAACACTATCAGAAATATCGCTAATGAAAAATGCGCAAACCAGGTCGAAGCAGAAAAATGGGTAAACCACCAGGTCGAAGCAGAAAAATGGGTAAACCACCAGGTCGAAGCGAAACCCGGACGAGGCCGAGCGGGGCGGGTGAATCTCCCGTCCCGTCGCGCCATCGGGACGTGTCTGCCGCATCGGCGCCAGCCGAAGGGGAGGGCCGATTTCCGTGGCCCCCGCCCCGCCCCGCCCCGCGCGTGCGCGTCGCGACCCGGCACCGTCCGTAGCCCAGACCCGGAGCTGCCGCTACCCTAGCACGTACCCGCGCGGAACGGCATCACGGCCGTTTCGCCCTGTGCTAAACCGCGAAAAGACGGGGGGGAGACGCGGGCGCAGCACCCTGTTCCGCTAAAGCGGGGACACCCGAAGCGCGCCCCAGATCGCCGTCGCCGCCCGCTTTTTCCCACTTGCATACAGCGTGCTCATCTGGAGTAAGTTGCGTGAAGACCCCTTGCCCCGGTTGCCCCTCTCTCCCTTTCCCTGCCGTACGTGCCGGTGCCCGAACATACAACAAGCACCATTTGTACGAGCCGAGGTGGATTCGGCCTAGCTGCCGCTACCCTACTCGATCTCGCAGGCTGCAGATAGCGAGGGATAGAGATAGAGAGATTCCAGGAGCAGCGAGGCGTGGTGCCCTAAACCCCTCTGGGACCTGGCCTGGCCCTTTTTTGGGGACTGACTGATGGGCATTAGTTCCATTTCGGTGAGTGGAAGCAAGCAAGTGCACGCATGCGACCCACTTGTGCGTTAAGCTTCGGCCGACTTTGTTCCTGTATTACTCTAACCTGTCAGAGCCCGGACGGGAGGGGCCTCTCCTGTCGCCGGTACACTCTACTCTCTACTTGCTTGTATTGCTGCTAGGAGTAGCTTTTGACACTCCATGATTGGAGATCGCGTTATAGATTACCTTTCTCAGCGAGTGAGCGGCAGCCATAACGTTCTCGTCGCTCGCAATCGCTACCACCCGATCTCTCGGTAGTGGCCACATTATTCCGGGGAGGTGGAATTAAGCTAGATATAGCTATGTTTTTCTTTTGCTGAATGTTGACTACGGAAAGAAGCTGGGTAGGTCGTACGTGCAATCTCGTGCTTGGACTGGCTTAATTGTCGTTTGCTAGCCGGGATCAACGTTATTTGGGAATTGGAACGTACATGCATGCACACACACCTGTCGATTGCTCCGACGTTTTTTTGGCGAAACAACAGCAACTGTATCTTTCCTTCAAGTAGTAGCGAACTGACGCTGATCGATCAGTGAATTAAGCGTGGCAAGCACACGCAAAACCATTCGAATCGGTCGAACCTTGTGCGGTGTCACAACACGCGTCGATTGATAGGAGATCAGAGACCGAGAGAGCGTAAAATTCATATACAACAAATGTACATGTATTTGCTGAGACGATCGAGTCTGTGGTTTTGTCGACGTCCACGCCGAAATAATCTCCCGTACGTCCCGTCGGGAGATCGGAATCTGTCACGCAGGTTTTGGATGCCCCCGGCGGCCGATATCTCTGGACGATACGCTGCGTGAATCGCCGTGCCGGGGTTAGACTGCAAAGCATGTTACCACCGTACGATATATGCTCTGTGCTTACTACTGTCACTTTTAGGGGTTGTTTAGATTGGGCTAAAATTTTTAGCCTCATGTCACATCGGATGTTTGGACACTAATTTGAAGTGTTAAATATGGACTAATAAAAAAACTAAATTTATAAATGAGAGCTAATCCACGAGATGAATTTTTTGAGCCTAATTAATTCATAATTAGCAAATGTTTACTGTAGCATCACATAGACTACTCATGGATTAATTAGGCTCATTAGATTCGTCTCGCAAACTAGTCCAAGATTATGCATGGTTTTATTTATAGACTATGTTTACTATTTTACTATTTATAATAAATATCAAACATTCGATGTGACTATGGGCTAAAGTTTAGCCCTAGAAACAAACGCCCTTTAATCAACATAGGTGCTCATCCTTAAAACTGAAGATTTGCCGTGCCTCTAGGCACTGGGGTAGCTGAGCAGCTAGCCAGCACGTACAGGCTGACATGAGGTGACCCAAAGCAGTCGACCACTCGACCAGATAACATTCGCAGATAGCTGCATTGTCGAGTTATTATGAGTCTTTGCTAAACACAGGCTACAGTCCAACACGCGGTTACATCGATCAGCCATAATCACAACAGTAATCAACTGAAGAAACAGCACCTACCTTGCCTACCATAACTGAAACTAGCATTAAGCATCTGAATCAACAGGAGGGGTTTAGTTCCCAGCTGAGCTGTTTGGGAGTTGTTCATCGCACCGGACGGCACCAAAGATAGCAAAGGGTGAGCATGCTGTCTCTCGCTAGGTTCCCCCTCTCTCTCTTCCCAACTATAAATAACCTGCTTCTGCATTGGCCATGGTTCGGCGACGAAATCCTTTTGACGTTTCTTCCTCCTCGCGGTAGCTTGTGAAGCCACTGCAGCCTCCTAGCTAGATTTCTATTGATATACGATACCTCGCGCCCATACTGTGCAACCAACACCAGCACATATATATATACATATACCTGGGGATTTGGGTGTTCTACAATATGATGATGATGTTCGAGGCGGACATGGCCATCAGAGGGATGATGTTGGAGGCGGACACGGCCAGCGGACCGATGTTGTCAGACCCGCTCTGCATTGTAATTTCTCCAACCTTTGCTTTCTATCTGCATTTTTTTTTTGTTCTTGAAGAGTTTGTGGCGTTTGAGTGTTTGATTGATCAGTTCTGTTCTTGGTTAATTTTGTGGCCCTGTTAGCCTTCTTTGCTTCCTTCGTCACTACTAGTTGCATATGTATGCAAACAGAGTTAGATAGATACAAAATACTTGTCTCTTGTATGTTTTCTTTATAATCCAACTGCAGCCTATTCTGTGAGTTAGAAATATTAAATATAGTTATGCTTTTTTGAGTTAGTGCCATGCATGCTCTTACATAAATGTTGTGCATTGACTACGTATCTCTGATTAGCAAATCTGAATGCAAGTTCTTGTTAGGCTGCCTTCTAAATAGGGGCTTGCATTAGTCGATTAGCCGCACGCAGAATGAGAAACATAGTTAGTATATGACTAATGGAGTATTATAATAATTTAAAAAATAAATTTACGTTTTTAAAAGCAACTTCTATATAGAAAGTTTGTACACAAAATATGTTTAGTAATTTAAAAATATGCTAATAGTAAATGAGGATTAGCTAAGCTAAAATAACTGAAAAGAACAGACCCTTAATTAGACACACATATCTAATCAACACAAGGATTTTTTTTCTCAAGCGCGCAAAAGGTTTACACGTCAATATATTAAAAGAAAAGAAGTGTTGCTACATAACACAACAAGATCGGACCGACCTCGTACATGGACCCCAAAGGAACGAAGCTAGAACAAACTTAATACATACACCAAAAAGAGAGAAAATGGCAGACAATGCTACTCTCCCAAAAGACCGCCAAAGGCCGCTACTCCGGCGGAGGAACACATATGTCCATCTGAGCATATGGTCTTGAGTACCACTTGGGTCGAGCACGGAACATTGTGTCAAAAATTTTACGGTTATACTTCTTCCTGAATTTAATATTATGTTCGTTTAGTTTGATATAACGTCCTGTAGGTGCAATCCGACCTGAATTTATTAAAGAGATGCTATCCATATATTGCATAACCAGATTTTTAGCAAGGGAATATCGATACAAAATGCTCACACTCCTTCCTGAATTTAATATTATGTTCGTTTAGTTTGATATAACGTCCTATAGGTGCAATCCGATCTGAATTTATTAAAGACATATTATCCATATATTGCATAACCAGATTTTTAGCAGGGAATATCGATACAAAATGCTCACACTTTTCAAATACTACTACGCAAATAGTCTTCAAAATAATATTAGATTCGTTGTTAGTTTGGTAAATTAGACACCATAACTCGTGCAAAAATGTAATACTAAACCCGTTCTATATATCAATGAAAGTAACTCTGTTAGTATTCAACATGTTTTTGCTCATATATAGATCGAGGTTTGATTCTTTTTTTTTTTACAAAAGATCACATGAGGGGAGAGGTTCCCATCTGAACTTTCATTTCATATTTTAAAGAAAATCATAGTCTAGTGCAATACGAATATTTAAGATTATACATTCATATTGAAGGATTGTAGGTGAGATGAGAAAGTGGCATTCCAATTCGTTAGTATTCTTCGGTTATCTAACTTTATTTCTTCTGTTCAACTCGTTCTTCTATCCCACATCAGTGTGAATTGACTCAAGATTATGAAACTGCACTTTTTATTTTAAAAAATTTCTAATATTTTAGAATTATTTGATATTGTTAATTGTTTAAAACACAACTGTACTATTTGCCAACATATATCTTGTTTCGTTTTTAAAAAAGAAAAAATATAGTAGATAAAACCAATATAGTCGATATTTTAGCATGATTGTTGGATCCTTGTGGTTATAGAGGAGGTAAATATAGACACACTTAAGACCAACAATATCATATTGACTTTTTTATCTTTTGATACATAGCAATTTGAGAAATGCTAGATCAAAAGATAAGCCATTCAAAAAGTTATATCAAAAGACAGAGATTCAAAAATAACTTCTATGCGAGAACAGAGGGACAGAAGGAGAGACGTCAAAAAATAAAATAGAGTATTGAAAAATCCAAACATAAATTAAATACAGAAAGCATAAATTCGGAATTTAAATGCTGTAAATAAATTAAACTTAAAATTTCATTGCATTGAAATGGAGTTTACACAAACATGTATTACACTCTCATAAATCTATCCACTGAACTAAAAAAACACTAAAAATATAATAGCAAAACAAATCTCATAAAATATTTCCTCTATCTCTTAAGGTGCACTGAAAAACCTAGCTCTCCACCTTATTATATATGTCTAGGATGACTAGTTTCTCTCATAGTAAAGTATTAAAGTGCCCTCAACATGTAGCCCCTACTCTATTTCTTTTTCATGACTAGATGAAGATCTAATGCTCCAAATTTAGCCACATGGCAATTGTTCAGATCTATCGTAGGGGATCCGCAAGCCATAGAAGACCGTGAATAACCTACTGTCTCCAGCGTGCACGGAGACTGAGGAGCCTTGCCACGCGTCGACCAGAGATACGCCGTCCTCCCACGTAGCAAATCAAAGAACGGTGCGTGGCTTGTATGGCGGCAGCGCTCTCGCTCGCGGACACGCAACGTGTGGGCTGGCTTGGCCACGCGTCATGCTTTAAGTTCGCCAATTTTCCATCATACCAAGATTAGAACACTTTTGGTTTCACAAAGATACGTATTCAAATACCATATATCAAAAGGTAGCAGATAAACAGTGTTGATGCAATATCATTTATCGTGATAGATGGCAAAAAAAACACCCGGAGAGAATACACACGAGGTAGTTCTTCCTAGTATATGGGATGTTCAAGTGATGCATTATAGTGCACAAAAATAGCATCCCGCGCAAAAAATAGCATCCCCGTGCATAGGGGCATGTTCGATCGCGTGCTTAATTCTTAGCTTTGTCCAAATCCCCGTTCCTCTCCTGAGCGCGAGTGTAGCACACAATTTCGGGCCGTCTTGGACGCCATTTTCATCCCACGCCCATGAATCAAATCCTTTATTAAAGCCCCTAAGCAGAACGGTTTCCCTTCTCAAGGATCAATAGGACGAGAACACTGATGTTATGTTTTGGGTTCAAAACAAGCTTCACCACAAAGCGAACAATCTCTCTGTTGAGGATCAATGATGCTTCCCGACGATTGCGTCAGTGTAATTGTTTCTATGATCTTGCTCGGTTTATCCTGATGTTTATGGGGTCCTTCTATGCTATGATCTTGATTTTGTTTTCATTTATCTTGTTCATAAATGCTCGTTGAATTGTAACTTAGATAGCGGCCTTCTGCTGCATAGGCCAACCCGTACATATCTGCATACCGGATATAATCTTTTTTTTTCTTTTTGAATACAGAAGCGTTATTCAAAAGCAAAAAACCGACGTGAAACCTTTCAAATTTGGATCTGGGGCAGTTCCTGAGATCGATATCTCAATTTTATTCTTTTTTTTTGCTTTTTCGTTGACATCTGTGAGTATTACTTAACAGATCTTTTTCAACTAAAATCACATGGATGTAACTACAATACAATACAGTATAATTATAGTGCAATTACAATATAACTAGCTTGTACAAGTCTCCCGTACTACTGAGTACATTAGAATTACATGCGGTTATATTGTAATTACATACGAGTTACATTTGTGTGAAAATCACATGGAAGAATTTTAGCAAAACCGTAGTCGTACACACGTAAACTTGTCGACATGGTCTGTTCTCCATTTTTTTTTCCTCATGCAAAAAGTTCAGGCAATGCAATAAAAGGTACTCACAGGTTCATTCCCATGCAAATTTTTCAGGAAGGCCTCTCAAGCCCCATAGCTGCTCAAATTCTTGATTTCTGCGATGACGGCCTGGGTGATGATCTATTCACTGCTGTGGCTACTACCTCTCAGCAATTTGCAGCCTATTCCGAGGATGGTTCATCATCGTCCACAGCCACACCTCCTCTCTGCAGTAAAAGCGATGACATTGCAGCAGTTGCAGACACAGCTTTCTCCCCATTACTCTCCTTTGACTCCACCCTCTCGGCCTTCCTTGAGCAAGAGCAAAACCCTGACCAGGACGCCAAGCTACTTTCCTCCATTGATGAAACCCTTACAGCACCAGCATACTTTCCAGTTGCCACTGAGGCCAACATAGAGCAATTCAGCCAAATAATGGTTCCAGATCACACAGCTGAACCAATGCCCCCAATGCAAATTAGCAGGGCTACAGCTGCCCTGATGCCCATTGCTTCAGGGTACGATGACAAGTGTCTCACAGCAGCACTAGCTGGAGAGTACATGGGCCTGGATGAAACCCTGTATCATCAGACAGGGGTAATGATTCCGAATTGCAATGTGGAGGCACCACAAGTAGGATTTTTCAACCATAACAGTACTAGTAACAATGATATGGTGATGATGGATATGAATAATTTCGGTGAGTACCAGAGGATGATGGAAGGTGAAGGACTGACCAGAACATATAGTGACAAAGATTCCATGCAGGGGGCATTTAATAATGCTGAAGAGATGCAGGTAATATTCTGAACCTATTTATTTAAATGGAAAGTGTTATACATGATAAATAAGTGTTATACATGCATGAATATTATGTAACACGATGAACTTTATACTTCTTGCTAATAACTGAAATATCATCAGTATCTAAACCAAATATTTTACTGAAACAGATGGGAGAAAATAACCAGAACATGATAGCTGGATGCAATGAAAGCCCATTAACATTGCCTTCAACAGAAGGCTCAAGCTTGGAAGATACCCCCTACAAAGGTGTGCGTCTAACAGCTGAGCAGAGAAAGGAAAAGATCTCCAGGTACATAAAGAAAAGGAACGAAAGAAACTTCAGCAAAAAAATAAAGGTAATATTAAACATTTCAAGAATATAAACTACCATGCATCTTACCAATTATATTGTACTGATATGAAACAAAATGCAGTACGCTTGTAGAAAAACCTTAGCAGATAGCAGGCCTCGTGTCCGCGGAAGGTTTGCGAAGAATGATGAACTCTGTGAAGCTACAAGATCAAGCTCCCAAAATTTTGAACAATATGAACATGCTGTAAGTTTTCTAGTAAATTACACTGTCAAATCAGAAACTACATACCAAATTTAGCTGAAACTATTCACAGATAAAAATGAAAGGAAAGATTACCTTATTAACCTTAGAGACAATGCATCAAGATGGTCATATAATCATCTCGTCATTTTCTCCATTGCAGTCGTAGATTAAATATTTAAACTCATACTCCCTTCGATGTTTTATGTTTGATGCTGTTGTATTTTAGACATACATGTGACCATTCATCTTATTCATTTTTTTTGTGCAACTATGCAGAAATATAAGTCATGCTTCAAATTTACTTGATGATAAAACAAATCATAGCAAAATAAATAATAATTACATATTTTTTTCTTGAATAAGACAAGTGGTCAACATAGGTTCAAATGTCAATCGCATCAAACATAACAAACTGGAGGGAGCATTGACTTTTTTATACTTGCTACCTATACCTAATTCATCCATTTGGCTTTTTCCAGGTGGGCATGAAGGGAGAAGACATGCTTGATTCTTCCGATATTCTAGCACATTTAAGTGGGATGAACTCTTACGGCTATAAGTACAACTACACTGTGGAATCCTGGATATAATTCTGATAAATCACACAAATTGAAGTGTGTTTTCCTTCCAATTGTGCAAACATTAAACACATTTTCCCCTTGTTCCCAGTAAAATAAGATTGAAGCTTTAGAAGCTCTATTCAGCTGTTTGGGAGAAGTGCTTAGGTCAAGTTATTGTAGATCTTGTATCGTATCAATATGTGCTCGCTCGTCGCCATTCTTGAGAGAGAGAGAGAGAGAGAGTTCTGCATAATAGTATAACACTGATTTGTAAATAGAATTGTTCCTTATCTTAATAGAGATACTAGTTTCGAGATTTTCTTGCAATTTTTCCATGTTATAAATACAGACTTGGTCTACTATAAGTGTTCAAGCGAAAGTAACACAACAGTTGTGAAACCAGTAATATCAGCATAATCTTAAAGCATGATCAAACCTAGCTAGTTCTTACCATCCTCATGTGAAGAAAGCCCGTAAATCAGAATCCAGTAAAAGAATGAGTAACTAGAAAGTGGATTGCAGCTCATAAACATCTGTTGTTTCTATTCAGCTCATACATATATGTTCTTTCTACTCACATGGTATGATATGACTGTGTACCCATATTGAAGAGAAGGGGTGTAGAACTCAAGCTGGTCAGGATTATAATGATACAAACACACGGGAATATGGGAATAGCAAAATAAAACCACATCATCACTGTGCAATCTAGTTTATGACAGAGACACTCCATTTAACAAAGATAACTGGTCAAACATCAATTTCAATACCAGGAGGATAATCTGATTTGGCAAAAAAAAAAATATCAACAGGTTTTAGGAACATTTTAGCCTCTTTATCCAAGTTATACATGGCACATTGTGCAAGCATAAACTGAAAAACAATACTTTCAAAAGTGTTATGCATTGAATTGTGGATGAAGCTCAAACTGAAAAATCAGTGACACTTCCAAAACTCAAATGCCAAAAAATGGGCAATATTCTATTCCAGATCCATAATTCAACCTTTTATAGGACAAATTTAGTAATGTTCTACACTTGTAAGTACACCATTACAAAAAAGGACATCTTAGTTATGTTTTTGCTTCCATTAGAGTTATCAAGGCATAAACTAGAAATAGCAATACACCATTGTTTTAAGGCGAATATTTATGCCTAAATATAAACCATGTTTCTTTCTGAAGGTTAAGCACTCTAAAGCAGTCCCAAGACAAACTTTCAGCCTAAAAGGTAAATGATTTAGGTACCCAAAGCAAGGTGAACCGAACACATTTGCAGTGCTCCATTTTGGCAAAACTATCATGTGTCAAAATCGAAACTATAGCTTACTCCAGCGCCGGTTGGAATTCCTAAGAGGGTTCAAAGAGAATCTGGGGAACCCAAAAAAAATCCATACCAAGATATACTCTTTGTTTTCAGAAATGTTAGTAACCTTGCATAATGATGAAGCCCATACAGTTGAACTGAGATGTTGTCGCACAGTTAATTAGCCAAACTTAACTAAGAAACGAGAAAAGAAGCAAACATTCGAGCAAAATTCAGAGCCATCTCTACATGATATCTTATATATGCAATTGTACAACAATTTTGTGCTAAGTGCTAACTCACTAATAATGTGTTGCCTCAGGAAGTGGCACCGCAAGGCAGAGTAAGTCCGACCCCTCTCGCCCTTCCAACTGTTTCTCATCTCCATCCATCGCAACTCTTCCAGCTCCATGATCCAAGAGCACAACTTGGGCTTCAGATTTGCTATACCGAACAAGCAGTAAACTGCTCGGCCGAGTAAAGCCGAGAAATTGCACGGAGCACCCCCGTCGGCCGCCCCAGAATCGACCGCCGACCCATACGGCGACCTCGGTGGCGATTACGGCGACCTTGACGACCACCCCGAGCGCGTCGACCCCATTCCTGATGCCCTTGTGCACCTGGAGGCCGAGGAAGCCCTCGATGACCTTGGCCGAGTTCTTGGAAAGCTTGTAGCCAGACTTGAGGATCGCGAGGGCCGCGACGCCGGTGGGGGACGCGACGGGGGGCGGCGCGGCGGCCGCGAGGCGTAGGAGCGAGGCGGCGGCGAACGCGGCCTTGAGGCGCTTGTCGGAGGGGAGGGAAGGGAGGCGCGCGGCGGGGCGGAGCGTTCGCGCGGCCTTGTAGGACTTGGACGCGGCCTTGGAGGCCGCGAGCAGCGCGGCGAGCGGGGACGAGGAGGCGGCCAGCGCGCGCGGGGTCTTGAGCGCGGCCGCCGCGGCGGACGTGGCGGCGGCGAGCGGCTTGAGCGCGCGGGAGCGGGAGAGGAGCAGCAGCAGCCGCACCCCCAGCGCTACCCCGAGCGCGGAGGTGGCGGCGGCGGCGATCGCGGCGTGCGTCGGCGGCGCCATCGCGGCGGGCCACTGGCCATAGGACGAAAGAGGACCGGCCGGCCGCGGCGGGTGGGTGCTGTTCGGCGCCCCTCGCGTGCGAAAGGCGTAGTCGTCGTCGCGCATCCGACACGATGCCGAGGCGAGACGAGACGAAAGGGGATGGACTGGAGGATGGCGAGGCGAGCGACGTGGCGGCAGCCGGCATCGCGCGCTCAGATTTTTCGCCCTGACCCGGCCCGGACACGCATATGCTGCTGCTGCGTGCCGCCGATTCAGTCCGCATATGCTGCAGATGCCGCGTGCCGGCCCACGGCGTGCTTTGGCATGGGCCGAATTCACGCACGCGAATCATGATCGAGTCGACGGAGACGGAGACGGAGACGTTGCTGCCGAGGAGAAAACGCCGAGCCCAACTCGGTCCACCGGCGAAGGCTGAAGACGACGACTCGCGAGTACAGAGCCACAGACGCTGCATCACACTGTCGTCGCTTCACGACATTCGAGTTGGTGCAGTCACCAGCATTCACCACTGCAAACACTCGCAAATAATACCAAGTTTGAATTTTAGAGCCTAGTTTTAGAGTTTTTCATTAGAGTTTTTCACCGTTATTCGGTTATGGATTACTTATCCGGCACGAAAAATATACTAATAGATCAATACATGATTAATTAATTATTTGTTATTACAAAATTAAGAATAGATTAATATGATTTTTTAAAAACAATTTTTCTTTGGAAAATTTTTAAAAAAGACATACCGTTTAGCGGTTCAGAAAACGTGCGCATAAAACGGATAAATGTATGATTAGTAAGAGGGGGAGAAGAACTCAGCCGCAGAATATTGCTATGCGCAGGTACAATAGTAAACTATAAGCCAACTATAACCATATTTTGAGAAGATAAGAGAGGGAAGAGAAGGATAGCGGGCTACTAATTTATAGCCAGCTATGGCACGAATTTCAAGACACATGTATGTATGACAGGTGAGACCGAATATTAGTTGTGTAGTTTATGCTTAGACAAGTTAGAACCAATAGTTGGCTATACTATTCAACTTGCTAAACGAATCGACGAGGCGATCAGTATCCTGATAACGGCTGCGGTAATCAACTGATTGAAGCTTCAGTGGGTTTTTCAAAAAAAAGCTTCAGTGGAGTACTGTAATGAGTAGCAGCATTACTCTTCCAGAATTCGTCTGAGCATACGATACACGCCACACATGGGTGTTCTACTCTCTTTTGTACGAGACGTACCTGCACCCCCTTCGAGTTCGTTTTGGCTGTACACATCTCACATTCTCATTGCTTCATGATTGAGAAACCGAAATGCATTACAGGTCACTCACTGCGCATATTCGCCGGTTGCGTGACGGAGCCGGACAAGACACCCGGCGGATACAACATTTCTTTCTGAACACCTAACTCCATACTCTACGCACGTTCACGTTAGCACTAGTAGTACTTGGTACAAATACTATGTCCGGCATATCTGTAAAAGAAATTATGAATAAAATTTTTATATACGTATTCTTAACGATCTAAAAGATAAAGCTAGAAAATAAACTTTGGTGAAAAACCCTAAAATCAACTTTAAATTTAAAATTTAAATTTTAAATTTTAATTCATAAGCATAAGCTAAAGAAAAAAAAAGATAGGGTGAATTAACAGTCTAGCACATGTACGTGCATAAAAATCGGCTGACTTTGTAGCCGTTTGTATGGTCAGGTATGTGAGTGACTAGCAGCTGATTGGTTTTCTTCGGAGGGATTGTAGTCTCATATACCTGATTCATCATGTATTCATGGTGATCAGGCAGCCAGGCACCAAGATGCTTGACCTGATAAAAGCTATAGTACCAAGACTTTCTGAAAGGTCTCTGAACTCTGAACAAGATGCTGCAAGTACTATGGTTGAGATGCCTATCTTATCTTGGACTAACGCAGCTGCCTGTAGTCAACACGCACGTAACAAAAGCACTTCTCCCGGTACACTTGTCTTTGACGAACTTGTAAGCAACTGAAGTCCCCTTCAAACCAACTTAATCAATCGCCGCTCTTATTATAAGCTCTGGCATTGGAACATCAACCACTACTGCATGTGTGGTGCTTAGTATCTTATTGCGAGTTTTAGGCCACTTCCCAAGGAGTATGTCCAGGCCAGCAACGAAGACGATGATGGATACGTTATGTCAGAGACCACAAGCTCTTTTCTTTTTCCTCTGAAAAGAGTACAAGTTTCATCTCAAATTTAGTGGGGAAAATATGTCTTCTGTTTAGTTTGACTCAATGACTCATCAAACTTATTACAATACTGCAGATTAATCGTTTGGGGAGTTTTGCCGGAAATCATGGAATAATTCATGACCATGTTAAGTACTGACGGTGATGTTAGACCAATCCTTTTTCCAGTTGTTTGGTTCTTGTATTTTCGTTTGTCCATAGATGAGCTGCTGCAAAAATGGGCTAGTTATCCATGGAAAATGATGAAATGATATGTCGGCGAAATTATGACACTCACGTCATATTCACGTCTCATTTGGCCACCAACCTTGGTTTGAAATGGTTCATATACTGCGTAGAAATATCATCACTGCATAACCAATAATTCGCCATCTATTGCATCCGCCAAAGAAAACGAGAGGAACAAAAATGCCGTCAAGACAAGAAAGAAACAAGTCCCCCCTATTTAAGAGAGATGCATTCAGAAATGATTAGTTTCTTACCTAACACAAACTGCTCTAATTTAATACTTGATTAAAATAGTAGTCTTCAGGTATAGGACCTAAAAACGGATAAGTTTTGGCGATCTGCTGGAGCCTGAAGCTGAAGGTAACACAACATCTACCAGAGCAGATTGCAACGAGTGGCAACGTCAGAATTGCCATCAAAATCCTCTCTGCATTTGATGGTAAATCCTTCGTCGGCACGTCGGTAATGCTTGTCACCGTCGTTGCTGCTTTGATCCACTTCAGGATGTGAGCTGAGATCTTCCACTTACAGGCGCCAGAAGCCACTCAAGGTGGCTGCCATTGCTCATTGCTAATGCAGTGGACAACTGGAGATCTTGATTAGTGAAAAAAATGACATCATTGGAGTAGTAAAACTGGAGCTGGATGGATATCTTACCTGTCTCCTTGCTAAGACGTCCCTGTCCACCACAGCAGGAACGCACTCTGTCCTTCGTCATGCCTTGCAGTGAACGTTGGGACTCCTCGCGTTGATTCGCAAGAGAATTTGAATCTTTCCAGGTCAAGATTGCATTAGCATCCCCTGTTTGAAAGGGAGATGCAGGATGCAGATGCACTGTGACGAAGACAAAGACGAGCAAAAAAGATCATGGACTGTAAAGGCTTGTCTTCTCTTACAACACAATTCAACTCAACCCATTTTGGTGTAAAGCAGACACCTGCTGTTTACCATTTTTTCTTCTTCTTGAGTCTTGACAAGAGTATTAAAGAAACATATCCACCAGACCAGAAATTCAAAATGAAACCCATCATCCACAGTGAATTCCCCGGAAAGCTGAAGAAATGAAAGATTGCACATGGTCATTGAAGTAGTACCTCTACGGCTCTACCTCACCACTTGCAAGAACAGTGTGAAGTTTGAACAGCCAAATTGCCACAAATCGTCAACCGGACAGGACTAGTTCAAAATCGGTGACACTCTCCTGCTGAACCGTTCACCTGTCCAACGGTTTCCCGTTGCTCGACTCCTGTTCACTGCATTTCTGCGTGTCCACATAAAAATTGACCAGTTGATGCGGAACAAACTGTGAAAAAAATAGCTAGCTCTCGGTCCCAAAATAACTTTATATAAATCAATATAAAGTCATAAAGATTAGAATTTTTTTTAATTTTTGGAATCCTGATGCATTTGTTTTATACCTTATTCCGATCTGTTTATTCTTCACTTTATCAAACTCCAATGCAATAATTGCTTAAAATAAAGTTCTTATAGGATAAATGAGAGAAGTTAACAATATAATTTTTTGTATAATGGAAATAGTACTATGTTATGTTCTTTTATTAATAAAGGACGGGAAATAAAAGATTATTTGATTTTTAATAATTATTTAATTGTATAAATGATGAAACTAATTATTATATGTTAAAGAATCTACTTTAGAAAGTTGACTCGATGAATTTCTATATATTTTTTTAATAAACATATTGTTTAACCATTAAAAATACATGCAAAAAAACAAGAAAAAATTAAGAATAAACCGAGGAGAAGAGAACACCGCCTATATACAAGTACTCCGTTTTTTTTTTTGATCAAACAAGTACTCCGTATTACTCTCTGAGGATAATTTTCACCGATCACAAGTAGTCGACATTAAGAATTTGGAGACAGGTCCAGCTAGATAGATAATCCAAGGTGTGAGCTTTTTTACGGTGGATTCTTCCTCCGTCGTGTTCTGAATACTACGAGAAAATTGCTATTATACCATCTTCAATATGTATATTCGCTCATATTATTATAGAATTTGTATTCGTTAAAACATCACTCTTAAACTGAGAGCTACCTTTAGAATAGATTTCATCCGTATCTAATATAAAATAAACACATTATACGTATTAATGTTAAAATACCGACCAAACTACCCCTCCCTGCTACTTCACAGGTCACGACACTCTCAATCCATCCACTCTCAGTCCCCGTCGCCTGCAGCCAAGGTCGACGCCGGCTCTCTCCACCCAAGACCGGCGCCGGCGAATCCATCCGCCGCCCCGGCCACCGAAGCACGCCGCCGCCGCCTCCTGCCCATCGCGCCGCCGCCGTCGCCTCCCCCATCGCACTGCCGCCAGATCTCGCGCGACCGAGTGAACCGGATCTCGACGCCGCCGCCGGCGCGGGCTCGGCCCGGCCGCCGCGGAATTGTCCCCGCCACCGCCGGCGCGGGCTCGGCCTCGACGCTGCGGATTCGTCCCCGCCGCCGCTGCTTCTTCCCCGAGCCGCCCCAGCCTCAGCACGGCCCTCACCGTCCACCCTCCACTGTGACGCCGGCTCCAACACTGACAGCTCCATGTGAACTGTTTAAATGCTATCACTAGTTTTCTTAATGATCTCATGCTGTACTTACTGATATTTTTTCATCGTGTTGTAACCTTGTTGGATGAACTATCCATATTAGTGAGTGAGATGCAAACTTTTACTTAATATGAACTATTAAAATTCTTTCATTGCTATTTTTAGTGATTCCATAGTGTAGCTGCTGACTTTTTCCCCTCGATATTGTATTGATTATTTCAAAACATGTTCTAAAGTGTCTCATAGGCATAACTAATTCTAAATTTTAAATCAAACTCTCATATTTAAAATTATTAGGCTGTAAACATGTCCTAAAGTATCCCATAGGGATAACTGGGTCGCAGATTTAAATCAAATAATTTTATTTAATTCTCCATTCAAGCAAACTCACCTATTGTAGTGTGCTCAACCAGGGGTATTTTGGTCATAATATTGATGTAAATATGTATACACATATTTTTATACGTAGACAATACAAATTCTAGAATAATATATGAGCGAATGCATATACTGTAGATGGCGTAATAGCAATTTTTTCGAATAATACTACAGAGTGAGAGAGCTGGAAAGGTAACAAACTCTGAAACGTAGCAGTTGGGGTGAAAACAGTTGGACAGCTACGAGGAGATGGCCGTTAGCGTCGCGCTGGTCGAGGCGAGGAACAGACGAGCAGTGAATGACTAGACGTACACCCGTTTGCCGCCCTCTTCAAAGACTCGTTCTTTCCTTCGTTAACCCTGCACTTACCAAGAATAAACTAAACAGTAGATGTACTGCACGTACCTTCAGGTCTCAGTTTCAACTCTCCAAAAGACCGATCAGTACGCATACTGTGATTTTTACTAGTTGTCAAAGAGTATTTCTGCAAAGGTTTGATTTTTAGGAAGGAATTTGAAAGGATCAATAAATTCATGAGGTTCATCTTTTCAATTTTTCAAGGAAAAAAGACAAACGACATATTTATAAATAAAAAATAATTTATAAATAAATATTTTATATATATGCTCATAACAATATAAAAAGTTAGGATAAAAATAAATTATGATAAAAACCTTAAAGTTAACTTTAATTTTAAGATTAAAAATTTAAATTTTATAACCAGCCAAAAGAAACTCAGACAAACTGCAGCCACAAGAGGAAAACAAATGGGAACTAAGTTTGTCTGAACATGCAAAAAGAAAGCTCCTTTTTTTCCTATCTGGCCGCCGCTCGTGACCAATTCTCTTGTCCCTGTCTCTGTTGGCCCCCTCCCTCCACTGCGGCGAGTGGCCGAAGTCCATGCCGTAACGTTCGGCCAGGAGCACGATGAGAGAACCAAAAACCAATTCGGCTCCGACCAAAGCGGGAATAAATCCCCGCACCACACTAACCCTTTACAACTCCGGAGAATTTAGAACCTGTCCTAGAAGTAATCGAGGGTGCAAACGCATGAACACGCGTGTCAAGAACTGAACCCAAAAAAAACTAGCCGAATCCGGATCCACAAATCCAAGTTTTTTTAGTGTCCAAAACCGTTTCTTGGGTGCAGTATCCTACTGCTGCTTGTGCGCTAGCCTAGTCGTCCTCTTCACATGGCCTGTGCGTAGGAACCGAGCTTTTCTTCCCCACTGCAATCCCGGGTAATCTTGCCATTCCCCTGTCTTCTTTTCTGCTTTTCTGCTCCAAAAGGCTGTAGGCTTTGTAGTAGCTCGCCCAATCGACCTCGTCCCTGAATTCTGCACCTGCTCCTTGTTCCTCGCGCTCTGGGCTCTGGCCCTTCTTGCAATTACTCCTTGCCGTTCTTGATGAGCCTTTAATGGAGAGGAGTTAAGCTTCCCAGTTATGGAGGTTTTGCTGTGGTAGGCGTTTCGATCCTTTTCACGGCCGGCTGTTCCTTGGCTTGCATGCTTGGGCGCAGGCAGGCAGGGATGGAAACTGTAGCCTCACGCGTTGCCGAGAGAGGCAGCTCGTTTGCCATCGAATTGATGGGAACGAGAGCGTGAGTAGTAAAAGGAGACAGCTTTTTTTCCTTAACGCCTCTCCGTGTGCTCCTCACCGTTCTGGAAATCGATCAAACGCCATCTCCAATCTCCATCTCCATCTCCATCTCCATCTCCATCTCCATCGTCTTCTTCCTTCTCCAGGAGCCCTTTGGGGTTTTGGAGGTCTCTGATCGTCTGATACCCTGGTTGCTCGTTTGAGGGGGATTGTTAGTGCAGAAAAGCTGACTCATTTGTCTCTTCTTAGCCATACTAGTAAGTGGTGCTCTTGTGCCATCCTTTGATTCTTTCTTGGCCCCTTTGATAGCTTGGTTTAGGTCCTAAGTCCTCTTCACCTAATCTTGTTTTTTTTTTTTTTTTTGCTTCGGTTGGTGAGTCATCAGTTATCTGAGTCTTGCCTCCGGTTCTTATATAACCTTAAGTCCTCTATGCTCTGTTCTTGTTCACTTCACATTACTCCATTTCCCTTCTCTTTCCCAAGGTTTTGTTGCAAGCGTGCTCTTTTCATCAACAAGAGGTTCTGCTCTGCTCCGTGTTGGGAGGTCAGGAGACAGTTTTTTGCTTTCAGGCCAGCGTTGGTGAGCTCTGAGGTGAGGAATCTGATGCCCTCTCCACTTCTACTCAATGATGCATCATCTTTAGTTCACTTTGTTCCTTTCAGCCTTCGACCATGCAAAACAAGCCTAGGTTTACTCGGTTTTCATTGACAGCTTTGGTTTTTGTTGTAAAGTATGTTCTGTGATTGCTTCTTGCTTGAGAAAAGATGGATTCAACTTTCTTGTTTCTTTTGTACGTACGTGTTCTTGCGCGTAGGCTCCCATTGTGGTCGTGTTAAAAGGTGCAACAAAGCGATGTGCCGGCGAATGCGTTCTTTAAACCGGTGATGAATGCATTTAAGGTCATCTTTTTTGGTTGGGCTAGCAGCGCGTAGTTGCTTTTTTGCAGCGTGGGCGCCGCTACAACTTTTGTTTTTATTTCTAACCAACTTTTCTTTTCCGGTTGACTTTGATTGCTCATGGTTGATACACAACAAGAACTTCTTGGTGATTTTTTTTGCTAGCCGGTTTATCGTCCTTAGTCTGAGTTAGTGAGAGACACTGAGTTGAGACTCAGAGTATCCTTGAGGTTAGTTCTCTGGTTTCTCGGGCATAATTCAACTCATCTAAGTTCATTTGGTTCGTTATTTTTTCCTATGTACATCTCGTGCAGTCTTGATCAGATTGTCCGTGCCTGTACGGCTTGGTTTTTCAAGTACTGGTTCTAATTTTGCTACTAGAATCTAACATCCAATGATTCAGTAGAGTTACTTGCTTTCAGCAGTGCATTTTAAGCAATGAAGTACAGTTAGTACTAGCATGTTCTCTTTTGTTTCTACTAGAAGGAAAGCCTTCAGAGTTTAGATACTGCACAAGTACTATATTTATGGGTACCTGGGTGGAGTGTACGCCATAATCTTACGGAGAAAGTATTAATGTGTGGCTGTGTGCTGTTATTGTTGATGATATGGTACAATTTATTGCTGGCAACAATCATTAGTTGTTTCCATTTGGAAGAGAGATTCCTTTGATGGTTGGATCCTACTGCTGTGAAATTTTGTGTGTGTAAGCATGTCTGCACCAACTGCAGTATGCATGTTTCTTCCACGACCTTATTTTGCAGAGGGGATGTTCCATAAGGAAGAAGTAACATGGCATTCTCTCTACATACTTGTCAATAATTTCTGTTGTTTTTTAGTTTATTGGTCAGCCATAAAATCATATGCACGTTTCTTCCATGATCGATGTGCAAAATTTTGGTCCTTGGTACAAATGCCGATTCCATTTCCCTTTTGCAATTGTTTTATTGCCAGAAGTCTTTGACTCCTTCCTATTTCTCAAAACTTTCTGATCTGCCTTTGGCATTCAGAAACTGTTGTATCTGAACTAAGTTTTTCAGTGAGCTAGTATTTTATTTTCCATCAGCTGAACATGCTTGCAACACTATTGTTGTGCAGGTGATCAAGGTCTTGTTTCACCGCGATTACTAGAGTTTCTAACACCAGAGCTAAAGATGGAACTTGTCTACTTGGAAAGGAGAAATGGGTTAGATGAAGATAGCGCCTCTCCAGAGTTTAGTGGAAGGTCAGCAATTGACCATCAACACCTGACAGTTGCTACACCTGAGGTGAAGTCTGATTTAGGACAGACAATGTACAAGCATCCAGTACCATCAGATGAGAAGAAAAGCAGGAACTGCCAGTCATGTCATAAGTCGTCGTGTTCTTGTAGGAGCGAAGTGTTCCATTCAGATTTGTACCCGACGCTTCCTGCGAAGATGATGATACTGGAGTTCCTCATCAGGAGCCTGAGGCACCCAACAAGAACCCACAACGTGAGTGATCTCGATGACATGATTAGCAATGGAGCTAGCACAGGGAGTGTAGTTCTTGGTCCTTCAGAGAAAATGATGTTGGATTCTTTGCATTCCCTTGTTGATGCGAAAGCAAGGCCGAAAAGTCCTTCATTCTTCCACTCAGGAGCTAAGATGAGAAAAGCTCGGTCAAAATCCCACATGATAACACAGTCAGAGATACTGAAGCTTATATCTCCTGAGACATGGGAGATCTCATCCCCTGGCGCATCGCCATTGAAGAAGAACACAGCTGAGTTGAGCATGAATGAGAAGATGGTGTCCTCTTGCTCTGATACACCATCTTTGAGTTCAAAGCAACCTGTTTTGTCCTCATGCTCATCGTCTCTAAGTGCAGGGCTTCTACAGTGCATATGGAGGGATGGTCTTCCACATTTTGAACTGTCACTGGACAATCCTATGGCAGTATACACGGCAAATCCTACCAAGGCCCAGGACAATGACAAGTCCCTTGACTTTGTCTACTTGCTCCATTCAGATGAGCAAGGGAGAAAAGATTGGCTAGGCAACTCAAGCAATGTGTCACGGCTTGTCGGCAAGATGAAGGTATCAAGTTCTTTAGTTCTAAACTCAGATAAGTCGACTTCTATGGAGACAGAGTTTGTCTTGTATGGTTCACCAGATGATTACCTGAGGCAATTGCAAAGTTCATATGCTGTTACAAAAAGCAAGGGGCTAGCCAAGAGAGTAGCAGACATTATGAAGCCAGCCAATTTGAACTCTAGTCCAAAACATGTGTGGAAGTTTGGCAAATCTTCAACCCAACAGGTTGACGAGCTGCCTGAAATATCTGAAGGTGAACAGTGCAGTGCCAAAGAATCAGTCCTCAAAAATCTCACCGCCGATGATCTGCCTACCAACCAGGAGATAGCAGCAATTGTAGTCAGAAAACAGCAGCGCGAACGGCAGAAATCGCCTGTTCTTGGTGGCTGGGGGCTCAAGTTCCTTGAGAAGGCTGGAGCCACTGCTCATACAGGGAGCAGTGAAGATGCTGATGTTCAGACCAGGAAGAGTAATGCAGGGAGTGTAAGTGCTATTGTTCCCCGAGGTTACCATGGCGGCACGGCTTCGAAGAACGGCGGCCCTGCCGGCCTCATCGAGAGATGGAGGTCAGGAGGGCATTGTGATTGCGGTGGATGGGATCTTGGTTGCCCAATTAGAGTGCTGCAGAATGATGGCTGTGGCACATCGCCTCAGTCAGAGTCCCAGGCACATGACAGAAAATCAATAGAGCTACTATCACTGAAGGTAACACTAGGTTTCTTTCAGTATTTTTTACTATCAGATATTAGAATTTGGTAGAATTCTGACGATTCCTGTTAGATTTTAGAATTTATTATACAGTTTGATGCAGTAGAATAGCTCCCAATTCTGACCCTACTTCCTACTGTTTTCAGGGTGGGAAGAATGAGCCCATGTTCAAGCTTGTGAATGTCACAGATGACCTGCACATCATATACTTTGACTCCAGTCTTTCGCCGTTGCAATGCTTCTCAGCAGGAATAGCAATTATCCACAGCCAGGCGCCTCAGCTCCATCCAAAACTGTGAAGACATCTTGATCTTGTTTAAGACTAAAATATAGAATAGAAGATTTTAAATGCGTCATCTTGTTTCTTTTACTTGATTTCATAAGGGGAGGTTATCCTCCTGTTAAATTGTTAATATTTCAGTCTATTCCATCATTTTTAATCTTAATCTTGTTTTAACGCTATAATGTGCTATAAATCGCTGGTAGGTACCTTGCTATGGTAAATTTTCTTTCAAATGGTTTGCAGAAGGATGTACTCCCTCGAGCCAAGGGATCATTTATTAAGAACAATTTCAGAACAAACCACGCCATCGTACAGTAGGAAGCGTCATTTGACATACGATATTAAGATTTCACCAACCACAGCACAGTATTTTCCGAGCTGCATCCAAACTACAATAAAGAAATTTACCAGCGGCATCAGTACAGTAGAGTATCCATGCAAACTAAGGAATGCATCAAGATACTACAGTAAAAAGGTGAAAACAACCCAGACAACATTTCGGTCATATACGAAGCCCAGCAAATAGATGACAAACAAAATATCATATGGGGTGGCAACTTCTGTTCACTACAAAACTGCAAAGGACAAGCAAACGATAGCACCACAAAGTTACTCGGTTGTCCTAGTAAAAACATTTGCAGACAATACTGAGATCATATAATTGTTTGGACAACTCAAACAAGCTCAGACAATAGCATTTGCTGCACTAGCTATCCTAGGCCAAAGGTCAGCACACTCCTTTCCGATGGGTCCAGTGATAGCAGAGCCTGAAAGAACAAGGTAAACATATAATCCATTAACTAGTTCAATGTTACTAATTAGATCAGGATAAATAAATGTAAGTTCAGCACTGTTACCTTTCATCTCACCCTTAGGATTGACAATCACTCCAGCATTATCTGCAAACGAAATTTGCACCAACAATAAGATAAATGGCTTTGGAATTTCTCAAGAGCAACACCGTAATGCAAACATTCACAACAGTCCGAAAAACAACTGATAATAAAAAAGTTCACATCACCTACAACAATATATTTAATTTTAACAATTGAATTACCTAAACTCAAATAACCTAAACCCAATTTTAACCACATGCAGACGGGGGAATTCCTAAGGAAAACCTAGACAGTCAAAGGTCTACTTAATGATATTGGCCTAGGATGCAAACATGTTAGGCTTGCTGCAAAAAAGGTATATATATCCCTGTTTCAAATAGCAAAATGTTCAACGACTATCTGTTTGTCATATGAAACAACAACAATTTTGGCACAAGGCATTACAAAACAGGGAAATAAATGTAAGATAACAAAATTGGAGGTAAGTGCACTTAAAAATGACCGCCTCATGGCCTAGACCAAATGTTTAATGGCAGCAACGCCGCTAACAATGGCCATGGAATATGAGTCTGCCATCAGATGGAGGAATTCCTAGCGAAAGCCCCAACATCCAAAAGCTTGATTTATGACGTTTGCTTAGGACTATGCAAACATGTGAGGTTTGCTCCAAATATGCTGAAAGACTCGGATGGTGTCTCACCGTCAAATAGAAAAAGTTACAAAAGGTATTCTAAAATAAACTACCTAAAAGAGAACAAAATGTAGTATATATATGCAGCATTAGTATTAAAAATGATTGCCTCATGACCTAGACCCAATGTTTAATTGCAGCAACGCCACTAACAAGGGCCATGGAATATGAGTCCACCATCGGATGGAGGAATTCATATGGAAGACCTCAACATCCAAAAGCTTACTTTATGACGTTTGCTTAGGACTATGCAAACATGTGAGGTTTGCTCCAAAAGGCTGAAGAACTCGGATGTCCCCCCATCAAATAAAACAAAAGTTGCACAGACTGTTTCTAAAATAGAGAATTAAAATCCATTGTATATCTCAAACAACAGAGAATAAAATGGGATAGATATGCAGTACTAGTATAAAAAAAATGATTGCCTCATGGCCTAGACCCAATGTTTAATTGCAGCAACGCCACTAACAAGGGCCATGGAATATGAGTCCGCCATCAGATGGAGAAGTTCCTAGGGAACATCTCAACATCTGAAAGCTTACTTTATGACGTTTGCCTAGGAATATGCAAACATGTGAAGTTTGCTCCAGAAAGGCTGAAGGACTCGGATGTCCCTCTGTCAAGCAGTGTGAAGGTTCATCACAACTAAAACGAAGTGCAGAACATGCATCAACTTATGATACAATGAATCAATTCTAGAATCAGATGACAGGATATCGACAAACATTGAGAGGAAATGACAATTGTAAAAACCATGTCATCTACAAATATTAGCATGAGTATCAGAGAATCAATACTACACAACAAAAGCTGACAGGACAACAGACATTGTAGAGAATTTGAATATTACATTGGGGAATATGCACCTCATGGCCAGTCCCAAATTTTCAAAGCAGCAACGCCGCTAAACAAGGCAATGGAATATGAGGCTGCATTCAGATGGAGGACATCGATAAAAGAAGAATCTTTCATTCGAAAACCTCGACATCAGAAGGCTTAATCTCTGACGTTTACTTTGGAATATACAGACACTGAAATATCTGCTCCGGTTTAAGCTGGAGAACCTGGCGGCCCTCCCGTCATTCACACTCTAATCTAGCATCTACACTATTAGAATTGCGACGAGCAACAGTGGATCAACACATGACCATATGGGGGATCAAATTTAGAACACACGGTAGGAGTTGATGCTATTACCTTCGAAGTACATGTAGACACCGTCCTTGCGGCGCCACGGCTTGCGCTGGCGGACGATGACGGCGGGCATGACCTTCTTACGGAGATCGGGCTTGCCCTTCTTGACGGTGGCCATGACCATGTCGCCGACGCAGGCGGACGGGAGGCGGTTGAGGCGGCCCTTGATGCCCTTCACGGAGATGATGTAGAGGTTCTTGGCCCCGGTGTTGTCCGCGCAGTTCACCGTCGCCGCCACCGGCAGACCCAGCGACATCCGGAACTTGTTCCCCGCCGAGCCTCCTCTCCCTGCAGCACACGTCGCAACAACACATGAAGCAATCACAGCGTGAGATCACCTATCGTGAAGTACCTCGCGGGATCGAGAGGGGACTGGAGCGCGGAGGGAGGAAGAATGGTTACCTCGCTTCGACATGGTGGCGGCTGGGGTGGGATCTGACCGCTAGGGCTCGGCTTGAGCCCCCCTCTTATAGATGCGAGGACTAGGGTTTCGGCGTGTACGAAAATACTGAAATGCCCTCGTATTAGTTAGGGCATTGCTCTGTAGGGCAAGGGTACAGATGTCTTTCGTTATCCAGGAGGCTTGACGGGCTCACGGTGGCGGCGGCGGCGGCTGCGTGGGCTTTTACTGGGCCGTGGTGCGCAAAATACAAACGGGCCTCCTAGCCCACGTAATCTCTGGTTATGGATGCAACTGCAGGCCCATTAAAACCGTGTTCAGCAAGAAGGTGGATACGTTAGCTTATTAATAAATTAGTACATGATCAATTAATTATTAAAAAATATAAAATAGATTAATATGATTTTTTAAAATAACTTTTCTCTAGAAAATTTTTGCAAAAAATTCACTGTTTATCAGTTCGAGAAGCATGTGCACGGAAAAAGAGATAACTAATTTAACTTATCGACCCGGTCGAACGCGGCCTAAGTGAGTCTGTTTAGGAATATGTTGGTATAAGGTAGTAGTAGTATCACACTTGTACAAGTTTTCAGTCAGCTTGTTTGAGAGATACTCGGGCATGACAATTGTATTTGTTGCTAGGCTGACCGGAGACAAGAGTGAACTTCTGAAGTTCTCAACACACAACACAAAGTAGGCAAAAAGGATAGAGATTATAGAGATATCAATGATAACATGACATGATCCATTAGACTAGAATGGGGACATCGTTTGGTATTTTCATGTAAAAAGTAAAATGACATATTTGTAAATAAAAATAATTTATGAATAAAATTTTATATGCATGTCTTAGAGATCTAAAAGCAATGGTTAAAATATAAACAATGATTTAAAAAGCTCCAAATCAACTGGTAAAAATGTTTGAACTTCCGAATTCTGAACACAGCAAGTGAACAATCTATTACCTGGTTATCCATATAAAGATATGGAGAAACCATGAACACAAAAGCATAGTTGTGTTGCAGGTACAAAATCTAAATCACTCATCACATTGGTTTATGAGAACTAATGAGCCATTAATTGAGCATCTATAGAACTAGAGACGAAGCTAAATATGATTCCTAGAAAACCTGAACAGATCATTCGATGAAATGCATTAAAACACTAGTTAGCAGATCATTCCAACTCTAGCCTTGGTGCTGAACAGGTGGATAAACAAACAGGCATGGACTAGAAGGTACCTAGCAGAACACATGACTTCTTGTCAGTGCTTTACTCTTCTTGATACAAAAATTCGCAAGTCTTGCGTATTCCCGTAAAAAAAAAGTTCTTGTCAGTGTGTTTTAGATTGGCAAGTCATTTATAAACAAGATACGAGCTACCTGCTAGCCACCAGGCACCAGGGAGTCAGGGACATTGCTAAGCTCACAATGCATAGCAATCAGCAGACTTCACATTGCTTTCGGAGCAACAGCCTACAGTAACACAGAGAGCATGATCTATCATCAAAGAGGCCGCACAGCATCTATAGTTCAATTGTTCCTTTGTGTCTCAAGCTCAAACTTTGAATTGTTCCTGTGGAAAGCCCTGCAAGAAATGTGCAATCACAATGGCAGGGTGTACTAATACACAATTGCAAACCCGTAATCGGGCACAAATTGAACAGAACCTCACATATATCACTTTCATAACCTAATCCTCATCCAAAAAACAAGATTTTGCACAAATTGCATGTACAATTCCTCCTACAATTCTGGTCTCCTGGACCTGAAGTCGTCTAACTAGCTATCGCCTCTGAGCTTCCTGACCTTGTCGAGGAATGCTTGACGGCCGGGGAACGGGTTCCCTCCCTCGCCGCCTGAACCAGGCAACACCTTCTCGCCGAGCACCTCGCCGCCCCGGCTGCCTCGACCCAAACCCAAAATGTCCTTCTTGGCCGTAGTCCTAGTACGGGCCTTCCTCGCCGTCCCGACAGCACCGTCGTCCTTCACGCCGGCGCTCACCCCGAGCACATCGAGCTTGGCATTCCTCACCTGCGTCTCCCTCCTCAGCCGCATCCGCTCCCTCCTCTCGTCCCGCTTCCCTCGCGGGCCGTCCGGGTCAGACCCCATGTCGAACAGGAAGTCCTTCTTGGCGCCGCCGGGCGAGCTGGTGCTGGTGGTTTGCCTCCGGCCGCTCCTTCTTGGGATGCGGCCACCGTAGGAGGTGCCGAGGAGGCGGAAGTCGAGGCGGCTCCACCCCTCCTCGTCGGAGAGGTCCCAGCCAAAGCGGTCGGCCATCTCCTGGAGCGGCCCGTCCTCGCCGTCGCCGTCGTAGTCGGTGTCCCCGCGGAGGAAGCGGTGCGCGTGCTCCCACTCGTCGCGGTCGACGTATACGGGGTCGTCGAGGACGTCGCGCGCGAGGGTCGCCCATGGCGCGGTGTCCCCGTAGTCGAGCTCGGCGACGACCCAGCGGAGGTAGGACGGCGGGAGCGTGCCCAGCATCTGCCCCTTGTACTTCCCGAAGTCAATCACGCGGTCCCTGGCAGGGCGGGAGTACGCGCCCGGCCCCGGCGAGGCGGCGGCTCTGAGTGTCCGGAGAAGCCTAATACGCTTTGGGAGCGCGTGGTAGTGAGAGGTAGGAGCGAGGCGGATGAGAGGAATCGTCCTGGGATGGGATATCGGCGGCGCCGGGGAGGACGAGAGGCAGGCTCTCGCGGCGGCGAGTGGGAGCATCGTGTGCGGCGGCGGCCGGCGAGCGAGCGAGCGAACGGTTTCTGGTGGAGACGCGCCGCCGCATTACTCGCGCTCACGACTTCACGGCGGGTAAAATTATCCACTCGTCCACGAAATGGGCCGCAGAGCAAGCTCCAAGCCCAATAAGGCGTTGTTTTGATGGGCCAAAAATGTGAACTAGATTTTTGGCCGATAGGCCGAACAAGCCCATTCCCATGGCGAAAGCCACAGTTCTGGGATATTCGGAAGTGGGCTGAACATATCCGCAAGGTGAAAGGCAGGAGAGATCACCGGTACTGCTGAATTTTCGTATTTTGGCCGGTATACGCAGTTGAACTGGGGGTAAGATTTTGCAAAAAAGGAACTAGAATACATTTCCCAAGTTAGTGAGTGGTGACGTGACAAACGGAATGAAACGAGCAAAATATTCATCAAAAAAATAGAAATGCACCAGCCGGGAATCGAACCCGGGTCTGTACCGTGGCAGGGTACTAATAATTGTACTCTTAGGACTACTTCGAGGAATAGTAGAAGGGCTCAAGAAAAAAACGTCAAACGAGCGAGCCTTCCCCCTGACCGCCCACCAAATCTTCCGGACTTCCCGTGCCCCCACTTCCATCACATACGTATGCAGCAGTACAGCGAAACGAGCAGATTATTATAGTAGTCGTACATTTACAACACGAGCGAGGAAGAACCGAAGAACGAGACGGTCTTTCCCCTCACGCTGCGTTGCGTTGCGATGTCCCCTTCTCCCCACGTATCACGGGCGCAGCAGGAGCAGCTAGCGTAGCGGCGTCTCGCCGTGACGCGAGCGCGACTAGCTCCCTCCGGCCGGGCGGGCCCTGCGGCTTGTCGCCACCCGGCCCGTGGAATGAATGGGAACCATGGAAGTGGCAGTGGTCTCGTCTCAGACTAATTATGATGTGCTGCAGTGAGTACGAACAGCAAGCGAAATAGAGAGATCGCGTGGTAGATCGCGTTTGTTTGCCGGTGGATCCATGCGGTTGCCACTTGCCAGTATATATCTAGAGCCTGAAGCAGTGAAGCGGTGAAGCCGGCAGGGCGGTACAAGTGGACGCTGGCGGCCGATCGATGCTTCCCTGCTCCGACCGTAGTAGCGTCTCATTAACTGATCGATGTACATCTTCGTGGCTGTCCCATCAACGTTTACGCTTTACAAACAGCCAGATATTATATTTTTCTTTTGAAAAAATATATAAGCATCTATAAGTATGTTTAATTTATAAACTGTTAAACATTACTTTTTATTTAAAAAATATATAGAAATTGATCGTTTTATATTTCTAATATTTTGTTAGATGTTAATTGTATCGTTTACGCTGTGGGAATAATTGTCACATAAGTTAAAATAACTTTGTCTTGTATCTTCACATGATAAAGTAAAAAAAGAACCCGCTACATGGTTATGTGTCGATCGATTAGAAGGACGTATGTGAGGACTGCCGACTGCGTGCGTGCGTACGTGCCGCCCGTTTTTGTAAGCAGATGCATGCATATTTGTAGCCGCGTGGGATACGGTACGCCTCGCCCCGCGGTTTTCCGTGTCCACATTGGGGACGCCACGAGGTAGGCCGAGTCGCGGAATGGAGACGCAGGCCGCGGTCTCCGTTCGCCGTAAGCAAAACAGCCACGGGGAAAGATACTGGATACGATACCACCATCGGTATTGCGCTGTCGACGGCGAAAGCCCGACAGCCACGCGCGTAGACGCGTGGCCTCCACCTACCGTGGATCAGCTAGCCAGATCACCATCCGTCCATTAATCGACTTTACATTGGCTGAGTTCTTTCCGCCTAATTATTATGTTTTTTTTTCTATATTTTTTTTACACATGTGTATCCCAAACCGTTAAGAGTTATTTTTCTAAAAAGTATTTCTACACAAAAGTTTATCATGTCATATTTTTAATTATTAAAACATAGCTAACATAGAAATCGTTTTCATCATTAAATAGCTAACATAGAAATCAAATTATTTTTTATATTTCATCTTAGGTCGTAAAGGAACATAATCTTTATCCCGATCTCGTGGTAAATACTACTACATAATTGAAACTTTACAAGGGTAGAGAAGTGGGATGATGCAGTAGTGATCGACACACTGTATGTGTTTACTTTTTTCCTCTTACAACAAATCACATAAAACCAACCAATTTATTTTTAAACCCTCCGGAAGATATCCCCTCTCCTCGTTTAATTCTTACCTATCATTAATATTGTTTTGGAAAATAATTGTGATATATTAGTGGATAAATATGTAATATTAAATTTAATTTCTATAATATATATATATATATAACTCTTAAACACTAATCAAATATTTAGGCCATGTTTGTTTCATCTTATAATTATTGTTACATGAATTATAGAAATATATGAAACAAACAGTTAGATTATTACCAGCTTATTACAATTTAAAGTCTTAGATTAATATAATATGATAATCTCCTCCAAGGATTTTGTTACTATGTTATTGAGTGGCTAAAGATGCATTACACTTAGCTACTTTAAATTAATTATCAATCTTGCCGTGCATTACCTACTTCAGTTTATAATGATCCAACTTATAATGATTTAGATTATAATAATCTCAAGTGGATATAAACGTGGTCTTAATCTACTCTATTTTTTACAATCTATAATGATCGAGTCTGTACGTCTAACCAGCTATAGATCGATCAGAGGTTAACAGAGAGCTATATACTTCAACGCTACTCCCTCCGTCCCAAAATAAATCAATTTTTTATTTTTTACCTTTAATTTTGACTCTTCGTCTTATTTAAAATTTTTTTGCGATTAATATTTTTTTATTTTTATTATATGCTAAATCATAAATAGTACTTTACGTGTGACTAATTTTTTTTAATTTTCTAAATAAATTTTAAACAAGACGGATGATCAAACGTTAGACACGGAAACCGGAAATTTTTTTTTAAGACAGAGTGAGTATGTTTGCTGTCACAGTCTCGAACGTGTATTTCCACAAGCCGCAGTCAAGCTGGTAATCATTTATAGGTTATAGCTGGCAAATCGTAGTGCCGGTACTATCCCGTAAAACTTGCTGAGGGCATGTTGGTAGTTACAAAAAACCGTGCAATGGTGGGGCCATCTCTCACTGACGACGAACACGCGCGAGGACTAGTGTACTAACTAGTGTGCAGTGCGGGCACAAAGATTCTATAAATGCAGGTCCCAGCATTATGGCAAGCTAGTACTTGTCGGAGCAGCTCGCCGAAGAAGACAAAGCGAGAGGTAGGAATAATTAATGGCGGTGACCGAGAGCTTGCCGGCGGCCATGGAGAACGGCGAGAGCAAGGGAGGAGGCGACTACACGCAGGACGGCTCGGTGGATCTCCGGGGCAACCCCGTGCTCCGGTCCAAGAGAGGCGGCTGGACCGCTTGCTCCTTCATCGTAGGTACGTATATATGCACGCTTCTTCCATGTCTCCGACGAGCTCATCAGCTTCGTGTGGCATGCACGCACGGCGGCGCCATGGATGGGATTCAGTGATAAATTAACTAACCGTGAGTTGAATGTTCCAGTGTACGAGCTGTTCGAGAGGATGGCGTACTACGGGATAGCGGCCAACCTGGTGATCTACCTGACGGACAAGCTCCACCAGGGGACGGTGGAGGCGTCCAACAACGTCACCAACTGGTCCGGCGCCGTCTTCATCATGCCCTTGATCGGAGCCTACGTCGCCGACGCCTACCTCGGCCGCTACTGGACCTTCGTCGCCGGCTCCGCCATCTACTTCTTGGTATAACTAATTTAATTGTCCCGAGACTATGCTTTTCTTTTGACAGATTATTATTCGGTTTTTGCATGCATGTTTAAAAAAATAAACTGCATACTTTTTAAATATATATATATAAGATTATTGTCTCATATTTCTAAAATATATTTTAATTTTACAATAGTTAATTCTATTATTTATACTATAAAATAACTATAAAAATCAAACAATCAATATTTTTCTTTATCTAATAAAAGAACATCGTCTTGTATTTTTTTTTAGGTATTTCTAACTTCACTACCTCTCGAATTAAAGAATTTTATGAGGATATTCCTCATTGAAGGTTTGTGTTCTTGTGTTTAGTCAAAAAAAATTTGAAGTTTGACCGGATTTATAGTGATATAAAAAGATATTAAATGATGAAATTAATTGAGCTAATTTAGTGTTATAGATGCTAGTATTTTATAAAATCGTGAAATTTAATGTAAGACAAACCCAAAACGTGCCCAGCGAAAAAAGTTTTGTAACTGCTGGGGCAGAGATTACCAGTCATTTCTGATGATTTGAATGACATAGGGCCGGACACGAATTTTTCGTCTCTCGTCATCAGATTAGAAGATTAGTTGTATCTGTGGAGTTATTTATATTGGAGTGGACTTGGAAAGCAAAAAAGCAAATCGATCTCCAGTTTTTGACTCACCAGTGAGCCTAGTCAGACACCGGACTGGCCGGTGTACTGTACTGTCTACTGCTGCAAGTCAGTGTTTCTACTTCTACGTTCTGTAAAGGAGCGTTACATACTTGCATTACCCTGTGACACTAATTCAGATTGCAACACTACGAATCTACGATTGATGCTCTGTACATCATCTAGAAAACTCTCTCTAGCTAGTTAAATTATTGTGCGTTGCAACAGTTTATTGAAAATAACACAATTATGTTTGGTTGAAAAATATTTTAATCGGTTGAAACAAGATCGTGTGTTATATTGAGTTTGCAAAATACAAAGAAATATTTCATTTAAAAAAACAAAACAATCATTCTTATAAATTTCCAGCTATATAGAGTCACACATGTTGTGGTGATATAATGGTCAACTAAATAGAGATCGTGATGATGATAGACTCACTACCACTGTCTTTGTGTTTTATAGCGGTATAGATCATAAGGCATTATCTGAGCCAGAGCTTAGGTAGAAATTATATAGCTATCATGTTGTTTTTTCTGTAATTTTTTAATTAATTAGTATGCTAGTGACATGCAATTTCATGGGTGTGAATGTTTGTGTTGTTTTACTCAATAAGTCAATGCACGAGACACTCTATGGGCCCATGAGTCATCACAATCATTGGAAACTTTGCATATAGATTCAACAAAAACAGTCCAAAAGGGCCGGCCATGGTCACAGAGTAAAATGAAACTTGTCATATCTTAGTTTTTAAATAACTGTCATAGACACTATTTATCTTAAAACTTTGACTAAGATATTTTATCATTAAGGTGTACTATAGCATCATAACTATGAGAGTATTTTTACTATCCATGATAAGATATTTGGATATACAATATTTTCTATTTTTTATTGTAAAATTTATTATCTCCATGTATCTAGGCGCATAGAGATATCAAAATTTTGTATTAAAAATAAGTTTTACTCCCATCCTTACTTTTGTACCAACCGGTACCTCGAGGTACTAAATTGTTTCTCACCGTTGAATCGAGATAAGTAGGATGTACGCTGTTGGATCCAATGATCAAAAACGATTTGGTACCGCGAGGTACTGGTACCTCAAAATACAAAAGAAATGATGGGAGTAAAACTCATTAAAATTTTAATACATCTAATTACTCCATCTGGTCTAACCAGAGCGTTGTAGGAGTATTACCTAGTGAAGTTAGGATATTTCACTTTACTATGGCAACATTAGTTCGAACGTCGAACTAACTCACGATAAATAGTAAACCAACGTATTGTTAATTGTTAAAATGGTAAATCACTGAATACACATATGTCAGTTGACTGACATATTACAACTACCAAATAAATTCGATTGCCCTAAATTAGGTACAGTTTTCCTTTCAAAATAATTCAGGGAAAGTCAGAAATTGGCAATAATCATACCATGCCTCGTGTGAAACTGTGATAGGTTTCAAAACCGGCACATGCATGATAATGGAAAATACCAGCCTATAGATGAGTCAGGATTTAATATGTATCGATCGATATATTATTTTCTTCAGTATAAAGTATAAATGGTTGTGAAACACACATCACACGTAAATGGACAGATATTGAAACAACACATCACATGTGAATGGACATGTATTGCCATTTAGTGGTTTTGTACCGAGTCTACCGACTACTCTATCCGTCACAAAATATAAATATTTATAGAATTTAAATTTTATTCCATAATATTAGTATTTTTGCATTAATTCTCATGATTCCACCATTCCAATTATTACGGAGTTAATCATATGCTCAGAAAGATAATATAATCAATTCAAAGTTCAAAAAATTAATAACTAAAATGACCGAAGTAAACTAGAAATGTCTATATTTTAAAACAAGAGGTAGTATTTCTTTCTGGCTAGTCAAATTCCTCTTACAAAATGAAAAGCACCAATGATATGCTATTAGGGTTGTGTTGTATAACTCGACCTAGGAGTGAGTACTTCATCGTCCACAATATAAGGCTATGAGTGAAATATCCCTCAAAAATCAAATATAAGGATTTCATGCTTCTTCATTTGTTCACAAATATAAGGGTTTTTATTTAAAGTATCACTTTCACAATTGATCCAACAACTTCATTTACTACTCCTTAGTAGTTATATTGTTAGACATGATTTTTCCTAATCATATCTTACCACCGTTCTCTATTATTCTAGTTTTTTTAGATAGACACCAATAAATCTGAATACATGTAAAAACATATATGTTGATATATAGATAAATTTAGTTAGAACGAAAATATCTTGTAACATGAAACATATGGATTTCTAAAGACATGCGTGTACTTTTGTAGCTTGATCTCAAACATTGCTACACAACTTAGAATCCCTTATATTTGTGAACCAATCCATGCAAAATCATTTCATTAGCTCTATTGTTTTGGAGGTGAGGTGGATCCATAAGTTGAAGTGTTGAACAATAATGCAGGGAATGTGTTTGCTGACGCTGGCGGTGACCATTCCGTCGCTGAAGCCGCCGCCGTGCGACGGCGGTGTGTGCCCGCCGGCGTCGGCCCTGCAGCTGGGCGTCTACTTCGGCGGCCTGTACATCATCGCCTTCGGCAATGGCGGCACCAAGCCCAACATCTCGACCATCGGCGCCGACCAGTTCGACGAGTTCGACCCACGGGAGAAGATGCACAAGATGTCGTTCTTCAACTGGTGGATGTTCACCATCTTCGTCGGCATCCTCTTCTCCTCCACCGTCCTCGTCTACCTCCAGGACAACATCAGCTGGTCCGTCGGCTACGGCATCCCCACGCTCGGCCTCCTCATCTCCATCTCCATCTTCCTCGCCGGCACGCCGCTGTACCGGCACAAGGTGCCGCAGGGCAGCCCGTTCACTCGCATGGGCAAGGTGGTCGCCGCCGCCGTCTGGAAGTGGCGCGTGGCCGTGCCGGCGGACGCCAAGGAGCTGCACGAGCTGGAGCTCGAGGAGTACACGAGGAAGCGCAAGTTCCGGATAGACTCCACCAACACCATGAGGTTCCTGAACAAGGCTGCCGTGAAGGACGGTTCGCCGGCGAAGTGGAGCCTGTGCACGGTGACCCAGGTGGAGGAGACGAAGCAGATCATCAAGGTGGTCCCTTTGCTGGCGACGATGTTCGTGCCATGCACGCTCATCGCCCAGACGAACACCCTCTTCGTGAAGCAGGGCAGGACGATGAACCGCCACATCGGGCCGCACTTCCAGATCCCTCCGGCCAGCCTCGGCGCGTTCGTCACGCTGAGCATGCTCGTCGCCGTCGTCGTGTACGACCGGCTCTTCGTGAGGGCCATCCGGAAGTACACCAAGAACCCCCGGGGCATCCCGCTGCTGAAGAGGATGGGCGTCGGGCTGCTGCTGCAGGTGCTGGCAATGGCGACGGCGTCCCTGATGGAGAGCCGGCGGCTGAGCTACGCGCGGCGGCACGGCCTGGTCAGGACGGGCGGGGTGGTGCCGCTCACCATCCTGGAGCTGCTGCCGCAGTACGTGCTGATGGGCGTGGCGGACGCGTTCCTGGTGGTGGGCAAGATCGAGTTCTTCTACGACCAGGCGCCAGAGAGCATGAAGAGCCTCGGCACGGCCATGTCGCTGACGGCGTACGGCGTCGGCAACGTGCTCAGCAGCTTCCTCCTCTCCCTCGTGTCGCGCGTCACGCAGGAGAGGGGCGACCCGTGGGTGACCAACAACCTCAACGCCTCGCACCTCGACTACTACTATGGCTTCCTCACCGTGCTCGGCGCCGTCAACGCCGTCGTCTTCGTCGTGCTCAGCAGCAAGTACTCCTACAAGGTCGAGTCGACGGAGACGATCGACATTGCCATGGACGTGAAGGGTGAGACAGCCAAGGTTCAGAGCTGATCATGCTCTGCAAATAAAAACCAGACACAATGCAAATCGTCATGCATCACAATGCTCCCAACCAAACAATGTAGTATCTTGTAAACGTGCACAGAATTCGGAAGAACTTGTGTCTGTGCAAGCACAGTATATAGTTAGACTGGTCTGAACTTTTCTAGTTATGTCGTAAAATGCAGCCATCCTGAATTCCTGATACTGTTTACGGAGTAGAATCTTACAAGAGAAATTGAAAAAGAAATCCAAGAATATTCGCTGCTTGAAATTATTTTTGCTCCTTCATAAATTCTAGGAATCTTACATGACAAGACTTTCATACTTTCTCTCATGGTGGTCTATGAAAAAAGGAAAAGTCAAATAATATATTTGTAAATTAAAAATAATTTATGAATAATTTTTTATATATGTGTGTTTATAGTGATCTAAAAGCCAAGGTTATAAAATAAACTTCGATAAAAAAATATTAAAATTATTTAGAAAATTTAAATTTTGACTTGTAAGCATAAGAAACAACAGGTGGGGTGGAAAGCGGCAAGAAAACCTCCTAAACAATTCTATAATTAAATAGTAGTAACAATCTATTATATATATAAAGTAATAGAAAAAGGAGCCTCCACATCATCTCTCACGGGCTAGAAATTCTGAGATTAATCGAAAAAATAAGAAAAAAAAGAAAAGATCAAATCTTGTCTTGTCCGATTCAAAAATCTATCTTTCCTCTTAATTTCCGTATCGAACCCGTTAGATCAGGTCCTAATCTTGCCCGTCCGATTCAAAAAATACTTTTCCCTCTTATTTTCTGTTGATTGCCCGATTAAAAATCATTATATTTTCTTTTCTCTCTTATTTTCCTTTGATTAATCTTAAAATTTATAATAAAAAAGAAATCTCCACGTTGTCTCTCATGGGCTCGAAATTATGAGATTAATCAAAGAAAAATAAGAGAAAAAGAGAAAAGATCAAATCTTGTCTTGTCCGATTAAAAATCTATTTTTCCTCTTATTTTCTGTATCGAACCCGTTAGATCAGGTATATGGTTAAAAGTGAACGATATGTTATTTGAAACAGGTTATGGACAATCACAAATAAATAATATATATATGAAAATAAGTAATATATATGAAAGATATGTAAAAGAACATAATTAGATATGAAGAGAAGATGACAATATTAATATGAAGATAGAGGGAAGAAGAGATATTATGCCATAAATTTTGTACAACTTTGATCTATTGTATTATTATTCTTAGATCTATTATGTAATTAAGATAATATAAAATGAGTCACTGTTTTACTTTGCGTGAAGCGTCAAATGCAAAAGTTTGATCTAAGTTAGGTCCAAGTTTAAAACTATATTACCACTTTTAATATTTATATTTTACAACATAATATAAAACTATATTTGATATTATATAAAAATTTCATAACGAAGTTAGCCGCGCAGTCTGCGCGAATGATTTTTTTTCATTTTAATGTTATAAATCAATCTATTATATATATAAAGTAATAGGAAAAAGAATCTTCACGTCATCTCTCACGGTCTAGAAATTCTAAGATTAATCGAAGAAAAACAAAAGAAAAAACAATATTTTTAATCAAATAAGGAAAGAAAAGATATGTTTCGGTAAGAGAAAAGGAACGGTTTTGAATCGGACTACGAAACATGAGGGACAAAAAAAAAATTAACGGTTTTGAATCGGTACTGGCTATCTAATCGTGTTCTTCTTTGTGTTTACAAGGTGTTGCCTCTCCACTATTAAGAGTGGCTACCTTAAGGTTTCGGTAAGAGATAAATATTTTTATTACCAAAGCGGGTAAGCGACTTTTTGAAAACATCAATATTTTTGAAAACGCGTGAGACAACGATTAGAAACATATACAATCATGTATTGGTTTATAAGTTTATATCCCATAAATAACCAGAAAAAATATTAAATAAATAAATAACTCATGTAGAGAGAAAATCACACGTTAATCAAAAAATAAAAAATGGAATTAGAAATACAAATTTAGAATATAAACAAAAGTAAAAAAAAGAATCCATGTATAAATAAACTTCAAAAATCTGACATTTGGATTAAAATAAAAATAGTTAATATCGAGTGAGGAGTTCATCTAGAAATACCACTCTTATGGGTTAGAAAATCTCACATTAATAAAAAACATACAATTTTAGAATTAAAGATAAAAATAAAAAGTTTATGCGTAAGCAAAATTATCTGACGATACAGAGGACTAGACCATAAAGAGTCCATGCGTAAGAAAAATTATCTGACGATACAGAGGATCGGACCATAAAGAGTCCATGTATAAGAAAAATTATGTGACGATATAGAGACCAAGTCAGGTCCGGTCCGAGCACCATGCATCTGATCTGATCTATCTATGCTATTTGAATTAATAATTCAATATATATATATATATGCTAGCCGCGCAATATGCGCGGGCCACCATGCTAGTTAAATATATACTATCAGATGCAGCTAAACAGGTACTCCCTCCATACCAAAAAAACCAATTCTTTGGTTTCGTGTTTAGCGTTTGACTATCCATTTTATTTAAAAATTTTTTAAGAAATTATAATAGAATGAGTCACACGTAAAGTACTATTCACGATTTATCATCTAATAAAAATAAAAATCTTAATCATAATTTTTTTAAATAATACGAAGAGTCAAACATTAACATTATAGTTAAAAAGTAAAAAATTGATTCATTTTGAGACGAAGGAAGTAGGCCTGTTAATGTTTGTACAATGGAAAATATCTCTGGTCAGTGTAAAATCAGTATCAGAGATATTTATAACATGATGATACGTGTAGATTTGAGATTTGGTTCATGGATTTTTGAATAGTCGGATGGGTTAATTAGTGACATGACGGCTATATGGTCCGATGGTCCATTTGGTATAAAGCTATTGTGGCGCATAATAAATTAGTGGGCTGCAGATCTTGACACTCCAGTGGGAAGGCCTCTGCAATAGTTATCCATAGTGCAGTGATATGTTTGACTGAAACAATTTTCTTCAGACAATCAGAGTCACATATAGCACTCGACGAATCAATCACTGGACTGGATCGGATAATGATAAGACTTACAACTCATCTAGTCACTTCTTCTTATGATTATGACCCAAAATTTAAATTTTTAACATTAAATTTAGACTTGTATTAGAGTTTTTTATTATAGTTTATTTTAGCCTTAACTTTATGCTAAAAATATGTATATAAAATTTATACTCACAAATTATTTCTTATTTACAAATATATTGTTTGACTTTTTTTTAAGAAAGCAAAAACAATCACCTGTTCACGATTCTCCTCGTGCAAGAACAGCAAGCTCATTGATGATAAAATACTCTGTAGAAGCTTTGGAAATAGCTAGCTAAGTGTACATAGACCTGAGTTAATGGGTTTAAATGAAATAATCCGAACCAAAATTAAGGCTCGCGAAACGAGGTAAGTTACTATTACATTATTAATTATATTTTAAAAAATTCTATAGAAATGTTGCTTAAAACAAAAAAAATTATTTTTAGTTAAAATAATTAATACGTAATTTAATCATGCACTAGTCTTCTCTTGTTTTACGGAAGCAAATCGATTGAGACCTGTTTTGGCTTTTAAAAAAAACTCGCATTACTGATTGGGGATCAGTCGATATCTCAGCCAAAAGCCAAGGACACATCAAGAAGATCATGAATCTAACTGGCACTAAGAGCATCCTAACAGTTTATCCATCCCATCCTCCATCCTAGAAATAGAGGATGAAGAGTAAAAGTTAATCTCCAGCAGAACATCTCTCATCATCTATTTTTAGATGTCATCCATATTAGGAGAGAAAACTCTATATTTAGATGTTATCTCTCCAATCCTCCAAATAGAGGATGCTATATATAGATAATCTTCTGGAGTAGAAAGAGATATAAAGGATAAAAATGTTTTAGATGATCATCCAAATAAAGATATGGATGACCAAATTTAGATGAGCTATTGGGGATGCTCTAAGGGATGGTATCTTCACTCAATGAGCATAAAGGCGGTGTTCTTTTCCTCGTGAGATATTTAGATGGTAGATTATATGATTTGTTGACAGCTATTAAAAATATAAACAATTAAATTAACTATTAAAATTAAAAAACTGCTTAAGATAGATCGATTGAGGATATAAAAACTTTTTATATGAAATACATCGTTAAAAAGGTTTCAACAAAAATAAAAAAATAGAATAGAACATAGGATTGAAACACAAAAATCAAACCTACCATACCTACCATAGAGAGTTGAATGGTAGGAATACCAAAAAAAGAAGTCTTTTGAGGAATAAAAGATACCTCTGTTTGGATGAAGTCATAGTGTACTTACTAGATGTCATCAGTCCGACTCTGACCGTCTCACTCCTGCTGGTCCGATTGTCTCCACTGCACAAACATCGGTCTAACCACCTATGGACAGAGAAAACCAATTTCAACAAAAACCTATTAACTTTTGAAGAAGTATCATATTTATTTCATTAAGATATACTCTACAGAGTGTATACAAAACACCACTCTAAATTTTGACTAAACTTGCTAAACCAAAACCCTAACTTTTCACTGTCAAAAGCAACTACATTGAGACCTAGACTGACTCTCTATTTATCCCCATAGACGGTGCACAAAAGCCAAATTTGAACCCCCTCTTGTATAATGTAAAATTTATCTCTTAAAGATTCGAACTCAAAGTTTTCTATCTTAATCTCTATCCAAATTCAACTATCCTTTCCATATGCATACAATTTGTTCTCTAGCTTTACTACCCCGCGTGATCTACTTGCCTAGACCTCAGTTTCTCCCAAACTTAGTTCCTATCCACCACCAGCAATACTCCCAATGCCTCGACACAACCACACATAAACAAACAAAAAAAATCATATGCGAGCACAAGTTATTTGTCAACTTGACTCAAATTAGCGGTACCCCTCAGGAGTGCATATGAAATATATGAAAGCAGTACCCCTCAAGAGTTCAATGATAATCACAAAACCACTCAAAAACGAAACTAATCTTGACACATCCTGTCCGATGGTTGGTGGGCCAATCTAACCGATATTGTTCATCCGGTTAGTTTGGCTCTGCTCTTCGAATAGAGAAGAGATAAAATGAGTGACACGGAAGAGAACGTAACCATTAAGGTGAGGGGCGGTCTATAAAAAAATGTAATTAACGGGGGACACTCCGGTCAGACCATGTTATTGTTCACCGCACTAAAAAATCACAAATTCAATTCTAAAACCTGCCAATGTTCATTATATAAAATTAAATCAAGACAATATTTTCACATAGGACATGGCCGAAGAGATGTAAAGTGTATCAGGCATGGAGTTTCAAAGCTTGAATTTGGGGCTTATCCAAGATGAGGATGACATACTTTCAGCAATTAACTAAAACGATGGCCGCACATGTTAAAAGAACTCTGTAACGGCTGTTCAGGGAAAATTTCTGCAAATGATGCAGACGTCATTTTCTAGCAACAGTGCGTAGCCAATGAACACCCGAAAGCTCAAGTGGGAAACTGAGAAACAATGAACCAATCATCATTTAAATGGTCAAACTGAAAAGTATGATCTGCATTGCCAATTTGGCACTGGTGAATTTGGCGGGAAGTGATGAGACAAGCTCTAGTTGCGAGTACTCAAGATTCGCCGACTACCACTCATCAACTGAAGTCTGAAGAAACCCATTCACATCACATCATCCCATGTAATGTGATCAAATTTTCAAACGAGAAGAGGAGTCCATTGTCCTTCTCAAAACCTAGATATCCACAGGTCTAATGATGGCAACTTATCATCGACAATTCTATCGATTAAGGGGGTGATTGATTGCGTGTTTTATGAAAAAAAATAATCAAACGACGTATCTATAGACGGAAAATAATTTATGAATAAAAATTTTATATATGAATTGTTACCGATCTAAAAGCCAAAGCTAGAAAATAAAATCCGATAAAAAACCCAAAATTAATTCTAAATTTTAATTTGAAATTTGAAATTTGAAAATTTGACTTATAAGCATAAGTATAAACGAAAAGACGATGTTGCGGATGTTGCTCAAGTTGTTTGACTTGGAAAACATAAGATCTTGTCCATTTCTACGAGGTAGTACAATTAATTTATATTCAATATTCCTACAGGACCATTTGAGAATTATTGGATATAGTTGTAGCTTGGCATACTCTGGATGAGCCCACGGAAGAAACCCATTCCCAAGTGGGGGCAGCATTATCTTTGACCCCTTTTTCTTGGCGGCGAGCATCGTCTTAATTTGACTTCACTAGCAGAGTACCATGCAAATTACAAAAAGCATGATGATACGGAACTTTCAGTTATCACTTTCTTTTAGTGGAAATATGTTTAGAGTGACGGTGATGTCACTACGGGCGTTATGATTTTGGTAAGAGTATAGGGTATTTAGGGTACGTTTGTACTATGATTGGAAAGATTATGGACAACTGTTAGATGAATTTAAATATTAGGTAGGTATAGCCAACAAATAGCTTAAGGTCTTGTTTCTTTTATATAGGGATTAGTGTAATATAAATGATTAAGTCAGAATACTAAAATTGAATTATTATAAGTTAAAGTTAAAAATAATAAATATATATAATTATTTTAAAGTATTCAAGAACCGTGGGTTTAAAGCCACCCAATAATTAAAAAAACAATCTAGGCTCTAGATTATAGTAATATATGATATATCTGTTTATTTTAGCTTAATCCTAATAAGCTAAATTACAATAATCCTAAGCTAAATAAAACAGGGCCTAAAACATGTTATTGAAGCAATGATGACGTAGAAAGTTTTTGAATAAATTCTTCTTTTCAAAGCTTAGCACAAATCCGCACATAATATACTCTTTTGCAGCTTATACTCCGTATTATGGCCCATTCATTTTTTCTCGAAAAAAAGAATATGTATGTAATCTTTATGATGGGCCAGTAGTATAGATTGGGGTGGGCTGCAAAAGCAACCTGCCCTGACGAGGACGAGAAGAAGCATGATGGGCCGGAAAAGCCAACGTGGATTTAAACTATCGAGAGGACGACTACTCATTTATTACATGTCTTCTAAATAATTAAAAAAATTATGAAAATGGATTAATATGATATATATCATGCTGCAAACAAGTTTAAATATAGCTTATATTTATAGTCATATTTGTTATTTTTGTTATATTTTACAAAATTTATACTTATAGTGGATTTGTATATTTAATATTAATCTATCTTCATAATATATTTTTCAAAAAGTTTTTGGTAACTATTTAATAAGATAACATGTAATATCTTCATAATATATAACATGCAATAATTGATGGGTATTCCTAAAGAGTTCTTTCCCCGGAACAGCCCATGATACAACGAGAGGAATCCTTGCGCCGGACACGTGTCGCAGTCTCCCGGAACAGCGGCGTGGGAAACGGGTGGGGCCATATGGCAGTGAGCCAGCCAGACATGCGAGTTCCCCCCCGCGCGGCCGTTTGTGGCGCCCACCCCACCTCTCTCTCCCTCGGGCCGAAAGAGCAGCGCAGCCGCCGCTCGCTCGATCGGCCGGAAGGAGAGCATGGGGCGCCTCCAGCATTACCACCGCTCCCGCTCCGCCTCCTCCTTCGCGCGCTCCTCCGACACCGCCGCCACCGACAGCGACGTGCGCAGCCTCGCCGTGCCTGTCGCCGCCGCCGCCGTCGACTGTCCCTTCGGCCACGTCGATGGACTCACCCGCGCTGAGCTCCGGGAGGCCGCCTACGAGGTGTTCTTCATGTCCTGCCGCATCGCCGGGGGTGGCCGGCTCAACTACTTCCCGGCAGGGGAGAGCGGGGGTGACGGGTCACCGACCATCGGCGCCGGCCCCAGGGGCGGGACTGGGATGAACGTCGTCAGCAGCAGGGTCAAGAGGGCGCTGGGGCTCAAAGCGCGTAGGTCATCGCAGCCGACCACCGCGCGAATCGCCATGAACGCGTCATCGGCGCCCGGCTCGCCCAGGCGTGCCATGCGGCAGGCGTCGACACCGGTGTCGCCCGGGAAAGGGAGGCGGCCGATGACCTCCGCTGAGATCATGCGGCAGCAGATGCGGGTCGCGGAGCAGAGCGACGCCCGCCTCCGCAAGACGCTCATGCGCACCCTCGTCGGCCAGGTCCGCGCACGCGCAGCATTCCGTCATGACGCCATTGTTACCCATGCGGCCATGCGACGTTGAAAGGTTGCATGTGTGTGCTGTTCGATTTGATGATCCACGTGAACAGGTGGGAAGAAAAGCTGAGACGATCATCCTGCCCCTAGAGTTGCTCCGGCAGCTCAAGCCCACCGACTTCGCCAACAACGACGATTACCACCAGTGGCAGCGGCGGCAGCTCAAGCTCCTCGAGGCCGGCCTCGTCGTGCACCCTTCCCTCCCGCACGACCACCTCAGTGTCGTCGTGCTCCGGTTCCGCGATGTCGTGCAGGCCACCGACGCCCGCGCCATCGACACCGGCAAGACATCAGACGCCATGCAAGCCCTCTGCAACGCCGTGCACGCGCTTGCTTGGCGCCCCACTCCCGGCAGCAGGTCCCCCAGCGAGGCCTGCCACTGGGCCGACGGCTACCCTCTCAACGTGCTACTCTACGTCTCGCTCCTCCAGGCCATCTTTGACCTTAAGGAGGAGACCGTCGTGCTCGACGAGGTGGATGAGCTCCTGGAGCTAATGAAGAGGACATGGACAACGCTAGGCATCAACAAGATGATGCACAACGTGTGCTTTGCTTGGGTCCTTTTCCGGCAGTACGTGGTCACTGACCAGATCGAACCGGACCTCGCCGGCGCGGCGCTCGTCATGCTCACGGAGGTGGCAACCGACGCAAAGCAAGAGAACCACGATCCAGTGTACTCCCGGGTGCTCTCGAGCACCATTGGCGTGATACACGACTGGTCGGAGAAGATGCTACTTGACTACCATGAGTGGTATGGGAACGACAATTGTGGCGCCATGGCCATGGAGAGTGCTCTTTCACTGGCGCTCGCCACAAGCAAGATCATCGCCGATAATGCGACCGGCACAGGCATCAACACGGCGAGCACCGAGGACGACGACTGCAGCGTTGGAAGCTTCGCCGGCGACTGTGCAGATTACTACGTGAGGTGTTCCATGAGAAGCGCATTCACTAAGGTCAGCTAAGCAGATGGTCAGGCCATGGGGAAGTATTTTTTAAAGCATACGGGTGTATGTCCACCCGTTACTTATATGCCATCTAAATAGTTATTAAAAAATATAAAAAGATTTGACAAGATAGTTTAATATGAGTTATATCATTCCACCAACATGTAAGTTTAAATTTAACTTCTACAAGTTGTAGCAAAAAATAACAAAAACAATTATGAATATGCGTATCAGTTTTGTTTGCTTTTTTGCTACGACTTGTAGAAGTTAAATTTAAACTTGCATATTTACGGAGTGATGTAGCTCATATTAATCTATCATGTTTTTTTTATATTTTTATGACTATTTAAATAGCATGTAAGCACACGAGTGTATATACAACATGTACTAAAAACTGTTTCCCTAGTCCATGACATATCTTGATTGAATACACATCAAAGTAGACATTTTTATTTTTTTAGTGTTGATCTGCGCATATGTGCTTGTCCAGTTACTGCAGAATGGACTCAGACAAGGGGACGGCCTAATTATCGATCGCGGCGACGATGACCCGAGTGACATCCTAGCGCGGCTCGCCAGCGACACAGAGCAGATCGCGTTGTGGGAGTACGACAGCTTCAGCCCGGTGCTGCGACGGTGGCACCCGTTCCCGGGCGCGGTCGCCGCGGTGACCCTGCACGGCTGCTACGGCGTCATGCTGAAGCAGTACTTGGGGAAGGCCTCCGGCCTCACCAACGAGCTCGTGCACGTGCTGCACGCGGCTGGTAGGCTCGAGAAGGCGCTGGTGCAGATGGTGGTGGAGGACGTGGCGGACAGCGACGACGGCGGCAAGTCGGTGGTGAGGGAGGTGGCGCCGTACGACGTGGAGTCCGTGGTGGTCGAGTTCCTCAGGACGTGGATCTTGGAAAGGCTCAGGATCTGCAAGGAGTGCCTCCACCGAGCCAAAGAAACCGAGGTTTGCTCGAGTTCTTTCGTCGAACATGTGTTCTACAATCTACAGCTACCATGTATGCGATGCAGTCTCAACATCGAGCATGTCGCGATGTTGGTGTGTAGAGCTGGATGCCGAGGTCCAAGAATGAGCCCTACGCGCAGTCGGCGGTGGAGCTGATGAAGGTGGCCAAGGCGACCGTCGACGAGTTCTTCGGCATCCCGGTGAGCGTGAGGGACGACATGGTCCAGGACCTCGCCAACGGCATGGAGACGATCTTTCACGAGTACATCTCCTTCCTCGCCTCTTGCGGTACGTAGACGTCGCCGTCGTTTACAACAACATTTCCCACACAAAATTGAATTTTAATTTTTACATTCTCTTGTGTTGGTCAATTTGGTGAATCGTGCAGGCAATAAACAGAGCTACCTCCCGTCGCTGCCGTTGCTGACGAGGTGCAACCAGGACTCGAAGATAATCAGGCTGTGGAAGAAGGCGGCGACGCCGTGCCGGGTGCCCGTGTCGAGCCCTCGTGGCAACGTGCACCATGGCCAGGGCAGCATGGCGTCCGGCGGCCAGAACCCGCGGCCGTCGACCAGCCGCGGCACGCAACGCCTCTACGTCCGGCTCAACACGCTCCACTTCATCCTCAGCCACATCCACGCGCTCGACAAGTCGCTCTCCTTCTTCTCCCACGGCAGGTGCTCGTCGCCGGCCGCCGCCGCCACCACCCGCCTCCTGGCGCCGTCCTCCCACTTCGACCGCGCGCGCACCGCAGCGCAGTCCGCGGTCGGCCACGTCGCCGAGGTCGCCGCGTACCGCCTCATCTTCCTCGACTCGCACCACTCGTTCTACGATGGGCTCTACGTCGGCGGCGTCGCTGACGCCCGCATACGTCCGGCGCTCCGCACATTGAAGCAGAACCTGTCGCTGCTCCTCTCCGTCCTCGTCGATCGCGCGCAACCAGTAGCAGTGCGGGAGGTGATGAAGGCCTCGTTCCAGTCGTTCTTGCTGGTCCTTCTCGCCGGCGGCAGCGACCGGAGCTTCACAAAGGACGACCACGACATGGTCGAGGAGGACTTCCGGAGCCTGAAGCGCGCCTTCTGCACACGCGGCGAGGGCCTGGTGACCGAGGAGGTGGTCGACGGCGAGGCGGAGGCGGCAGAAAGCGTCGTGGCGCTCATGGGGCAAACGGCAGAGCAGCTCGTGGAGGAGCTGAGCATCGCGTGTGAGTTGAGCGCCGTGAGCTCCGCTGGCCAGAGGATGCCGGTGCCAGCGACGACATGGCGATGGAGCCGCACGGACCCGAACACGATCCTCCGCGTTCTCTGCCACCGTGACGACGTGGTGGCGAGCCACTACTTGAAGCGCACATTTCAGCTTCCCAAAAGGCGGTGACAAACTTTCGATTCGCAATGCAAATTTCATGGGCGTGTGTTCTTGTTGGAAGCAAATAAAGCTCAAATCATCTGGAAAAAAAAACCTGATCTAGCTTCAATTGTGCAGGAGAAGAGAGAAGCTGCATGATTCGTAATTCTAATTCTACTGCCGATTTGCAGCAGGTGTTGGTGCTGTACACCAAAATTTTCTCTAGAAAGTTAGGTACTGGAACTCTGCTGTCCAAACAAGTGTAACTCCCGTTTCTCTCGTATTGCAACATGAAGATACTCAGACAGGTTAACATGACTGAGTATAGCACTAAATCAGAATAAACCCTGAAGGCATCCAGAAAGGGGGTGAACGGTAACGGAAAGAGCCTCATACAACATATTGACAATGTAACAATGAAGCAATACATCATATTGACAGAGCCAAAAAAAGATTACCATACTAGAATATGGATGGACATTGTTTACAACAAATAAAAGAATTGACAAGTAACATCTTTGAATAAAGCATGCCACTCCTTCCACAACCTCACTGACTCTATATGTATGTTCTTCTGACAAAAGATTCATCCTCTGCAATTCTCCAACTGAAACCGAACTCGTTTCTTCCCAGCTTCCAGCTGGGAAGCATTCAGTAGCAATTCACCATTTCACCCTGCAAAGTTCTACAGAAATTCGTCATCAGCTCAAATGCACATGAAAAATTCAGAATCAATATATTGAAACTAGGTGACAGTGACATCAATCTTACCTGCCCAAACCTTGTCCTAGTCCTCATAAAGCCTCCTCTTGTCACCGGATCACCAGCCTTGGAGCTGCAGTTCCAGTAAGCCCCTACGGTGCCCAGGATGGGCATGTCGTCAGGGCTCGGGCTCGGAGACCTCGACCTCCTCGGAGACGAATTGGCAGAGGATATCTTGATGTCCTCCACGGTCAGGGCCCCAAGGATCGGCCGGTCTTCTCGGCTCATCGGCGAGAAGGACCGGACGGAGTTGCTCTCCGGTGTCCCCGAAGAGCCCAGCCATGTCGAGAGGCTCGCGTCCACCGAGATTTCTTGCTTGCTTGGCGTGCTGGGGCTGTAGTCGGAGGAGACCTGCCAGTCTTTCTTCTTGGCTGGGATCGCCGGCTCGGAGAGCAAGTCCGCTGCCATTCTGTTCTCCTTGTCCGAAGCAGCCCTTGGTGCAGCAGTGGCGGCGCGGGTCTTGGCGTCCTTCCACTGGGTGAGATTCTCCACTGAGCCGAGCACCGGGTTCGAGTCGCGCGTCTGTTGACGCGCGGGCGGTGGCTCCGGCGAGGTGACGCCGGCAGCCGCTTCCTGGCCGTTGCTGTCCTTGGTCTTGCTCATTGGAAGCAGGAAGAGTGACTCGCATGCCTCGTCCTCGCCGCGCCCAATGCCAAGAAGGCCGTCTTCCTCTTCGTCGTCGATCGCGCACTCGTCGAGCCCATCCTCATCTTCCTCCTCCTCCTCCTCCTCCTCCTCCTCATCCTCGTCGTACTCGCTTTCATTGTCGCTGTCAGCGTAGTTGCTGTACCTGTGGTTCCGCGGGAAAGCTTCGGATTTCGCGCAATCCGGCCCCAGCATCCACCTCGCCTCATCCTTGTCGTCACCCGCAGCCGGCTCGGCCTCCTCCTCCTCCTCCTCCTCCTCCGGGATCGCCGCCGCCTCGTAGGTGGTGACGTTGGGATCAAACGTCACCTTCTTCTTGACGACGGTCAAGCACAAGTCGTCAGTGGAATCCCTAAACACACACACACATGAACATCAGCACACCGGAACAAGCGAATCCCCCTCCAAACCAAATCCTCCCGCCGATCATCTACACCACAAACCTCAACTCCAGGAGCGTCGCCAGCAGCGGCGCGGCGGCGGAAACAACGTCCCCATCCAACGCGGCGGTAGCCTTCTTCGGGGAAAGCCGCGGCGTGGCCTGCCCCCATTCCAAATTTCAAAAAAAAAAAACACGCACAAAACACCTCAGCATCTCAGAAAATGCGGATCGATCGAGAGAGGATAGATAGAGATGGAAGAGATGACGCCACCACTTACCCGGGCGCGGCCGGAGGGGGACTGCGCGGGGGAGCGTTTCCGGCGGCGTCGGCGCTCCTTGGCCCCCCCGAAGCAGCCAAGGAAGCAGCCCATGGCGAGGGCGAAGGCAAGAAGAGCAGCGCACGGGCAGAGGAGAGGGGGGGGGGGAGTGCAGCTAGTGAAGAGGAGGAGGCGGCATTTCCGGGCTCGCGAGAGAGAGGAAGCAAACGGAGGCGAAACGAGGATGCCGTTGGGGGAAAAAGGCAAGCGGCGCGCGGTAACGGTCAAGTTTGACCCAGCTGGCATGTGACCGTTGGATGGATGGAACCGATGGCTACCGTGACGCCCCCCGGCGGGGCCCACCGCAAAGAGGGTCGTGGAATCCGAGGACTACAGCAACACCTGCGCGATGGGCTGAAATGGTCCGGACCACTCTGCTTTTTGGGCTGTAGAAGGAGATTTTTCTTATCTTATTTGTATCGTGTCTCCTATCTCTATCACTCTGCATTCCTATCTCGGAGAAAAAAAAATATAGACAGTTTATGAGAATTGCATGAATGAAAAATGCAGCTGAGAGTCAGGAGAAAAGCATTGGATGTTAGTTACTGTAGTATGTAAGGACATGTTTAGTTAATAAAAGGAAAATTTTTAGTATCATGTCAAACATTTAACCAGATGTCAAAAGGAGTTTTCAGATACGAATGAAAAAAAAAACGAATTTCATAGCTTGTTCGGAAACCGCAAGATAATCTTTTAAGCCTAACTAATCTATCATTAGCGTACGTGGGTTACCGTGGCATTTATAGCTAATCATAATTCGTCTCACGATTCCCCCTTAACTATACAATTAGTTTTTTTACCATTTATGATTAATGCTCCATTTAGGTATCTAAATATTCGATACGTGTTTTTTTTTTAAAAAAAAGAAGTAATCGGGCCCAAGTTGAAGAAAGCAGCTGGTGGTGCCTCGTCATATTGCCACATCAATTACTATTGACAAAATCGGTCTTGAGTTCTGGCAGTGAAATAATAAATGCTACTGTATAATTCTACCAGCACATTGTTGACTATACTCGCAAAATGGGTCAAAATGTTAAACCAAAGAGGGCCTCCTTTCGGATCTGTTTCCTTTTCCTCTCTACATGATGTCCGCCTGTACCCAGTGGTATAGTTTTCTTTGGACTCTTGACCAAAACTGCACGTTAAGGCCATTTGCATATCACCAGCTTTTTCTCCATTGCAAGGTTAGCTACATTTTGCAGTACCTCCTGAACAGAGATGGCATGAGTCTGCTGGAGTGAGTCGGTATACATGGCTGTTAGGTGCATGCAGAAGCCAGCAAAATTTGACACACTACAGATCTTGCTACACATGCATAGAGCAACATACTCCACATGGTGCAAGATGTGCCGGAGATTAAGCTTCATGGTATTTACATAATTGAACATATGCAAGTATCCAAGTATTCATCATCAGAATCATCCGAATCACTGCAAATATTAAAACAACGAAGCGTAGTTAGGCAAAAAAAGATGCGGTCTTGAAATATAGTCGAAGATCAGAACAATTTTAATACAATATTTTAAATGGAGTGATTAAAGGCACGCAGCCATTTCCAAATGTATACTCTATATACTATAGAGACAAAATTAGCTTCAAAGGTGGCGGCGCCACCAAACCCCATCTTACCACCCAGGTAGAAAATATGATTCTCGACATAATCATTTATCTTTTGCAGTACATTTGAAATGATGCCAACAGGCATAAAATCAACTTGAGGCAACTAAGTTTTTTGAACAAGTATACGGGGATGGTCCCGCAATTGGGGCAATTGCGAAACAAAAGTATTTACCAGTCAGAAATAATATTTTAGAATAAACAAGAACAACAAGATACCAAACAAGGAGATTTATAGAGGTAAATCAATCGTCTTTAGCAAGATAAGTGTACACCAAAAAGAACTCAGTTTAAAACAACTTCATATAAAGTGGGTTGAGAAATGCTGCCCCCCTCAACTTTGTCCAAGCAATCTGTGACTGTAACCCTATAACCTATTATTTGATTAAATCCCACAGATGTAGCATTGATCAATAAGTAATGCTCTCCTAAAAGGATAGGTATTCATTTCATAACTATCAGGACTATCAGCACGGTACATGTGTCCATCACTTCATACTTCCAAACCTGTATAAGGCAACAACATTCTCTAGTTCTTGTGTAATATTACATGTTGGTGGCATATTTAATTTAGATAACAACTTTGTCATGGACTAGGATTAGATGGCCCCGGAACCAAACAAGAAAACCACCTGCTGGCAGGCAGCGCCACAACATGAGCCACATGATAGGCTTAATCTCAGATTGACAGGTTTACTTAGCTCATACAATTAAGACTATCTTTGAAACTGCAAAGTTATTTAATAATCAACATTCCCATGCAGAGAAGTTGAATATCAAAACGGAGTTATGTAGGCAGTGATGATAGTTGTGATTTTATGTGGCCACTCCTTTGGAGCACAGGAATACTTCCTGATTCCTATCAAATCTCTGCAAAAATCTTATGGAATTCCCATGTTACAAACAGGGCCTACAAGGTCCCAACTAGGCTGATGCCACAGATTGCATGTTACAGAAGGTGCAAGGTCTGGGGGCGGTGCCCTCACAAAAGTGTATTTTTAGGTTTTTTTTTTAAAGAAAAAGTCAGTTGTCTACAAAGTAGCACAAGGATTATAATTTTCTACCAGTAAGGTTTATCAGTACAGTCAATCTCCTTAAAGTTTGAACATACAATCAAAATTCCTGCACCACTAAGCAACTTTCAGGCTGTAGATGTGATCATGATCCTAGTTCTATTTGGCTGTTAAACAGACCGAAATGAGCTAGAATCCCAGCAGAAACTATTCTATTATCTGATAGATGCACCAGAAAAAAAAAACTCATATACAGAAACAATAAACATTAAAAAACCCCTTTGAGGAGCAGAGTACATCTTATGTTGTAGGCCAGGTTGTACAGTTGCAGATTGTATAATCATTATGTCACTTGATCAATGCTTTATTATTGTATATACATGTGATCAGATTAACTTGTCTAGCTGCCCAGTTGACTGTATATATCAAATCATGTCAACCTGCATTAGTTGCTTCAAGTACCACTTCTTTTGAACTACATTTAATAATGGTTAAAGAGGGGTATCAGATTGTCATCGTCTACTATTAATTAGCATGTGCAGCTTCACATGTGTCAGTAATACATGTTCAATTAAATTAAATAAGCATAATTTAATAGGCATCTAGAATAACTAAACACAAATGATCTATATCACCATAATGTGATTATGAAGGCTATTGCATTTTTTCCATTTTACTGATGGACAAAGCTTTCTAAACTAAACTGCAGACAAAACATCAACAAATAACATTTCTTGTCTAGTAACGCATCAGGAAAAATATGTCAAAATTAAACAGTGCAGACCTTTTTTCTTAACAGGTAAAGAAGCTTCTAGTCTAGTTAATAATGCCAGTCCTGCAGTAGAAAATGCAGCAATTCCAGTTTGTAATTCCTTTGCAATTTTTTCCCTCCTTACATGCTTCTCTCAGTATATCATTTCATTTGAAATTCTGGATATGCCACCAAAGACCAACATTGGCAGCTGATATCCAAATAAGAGTGTTTAACGCATGTGCCGATTGTGAGTCAGTCCTCAAAGAGGCCCTATAAAATCATTTCATATATGTTTCCATCGATGTACAGTAGTGCATAGACATTATCTCTAGGATAACGTACTTGGCTCTCTTTTACTTTAATAGTCTGAAGATCATGTCCACAATTATAAATGCTAGCAAAACTTATCACAATGAGCTTCAGCTAATTTCTAGCTCCAGGTTACTTCAGAAAAGATCACCAAAAGGATTTACAGATTACTCAAATTAGGTGATTGAAAGCCCAATGCCAAACAATTCAGGCTTCAGCTCATCTTGCTCGGAGTGGCATACCCAGGTTTAAGGCTTTCCTAACAGAAGACGTGTTTGAATGTTATATCCAGCCAGATACATTCTTTTGCTGAGAGTGGCGTATTGTAGCTGGCCTCTTCTAGCAAAATACAGAAAAAAAATAACCCGCACTAATATTTGTCCACCTTCCTGCTTGGCAATAACACTAGACCTAAAAGACATCCTCGCAGACCATTTACCTATCTGAACAACCAATGCAGCTAATTTGCCAACCAAACAGAGGAAAACATTAGCCAGGATATATCGCTGTCAATATACAGTATGCGATCATCGAAACTATGATATCAATCCAATATAAATGGACCAGCACAAATAAGATGGGTGTTTATAAGGGGCGCTTTAGGATCTATCAGTCAACATGTGGCCACATTTTATCCAGACAATTGAATGGAAAAATTGCTCAAAGGTATAACACAACGAAAGGATGCGCAAGCTTATTTACCTAGGCTGGAATTCCCTGACCTCGATGAGCTTCTTCCCATGCCTATCCTTCCACTGCACGCGCCGTTTCGGTCCCCTCAGGCCCTTCCGAGCGGTGCCGCCCGCCGGATGCGGCGACAGCAGCGCCCTGCGCTCGACGGAGACCACAGCGTCCCCCCTCGAGCCGGCTGGCGCGGCCGCGGGTGCTCGGGAACCCGCTGCCGGCGAGGGAGAGGCCAGATTCTTGCCACCGACGTTAAAAGAGACACTCCTGAAGCTGCGGCGATCCATCGCCGGGTGGCATCAACTCCGCGTCGCCCAAGCTCGATCCACCCCGACTCAATTCATTCGATCCCGCCCGAGAATTTTCCAAAACACCCCCTCTGATTAAACAACACAGAAACAAACCCGGCACAAAAATCAAGCCATAATCCAAACTGCGCAGAGAATCGAATCAAATCCACCAACGGGGCCAGCGAAAAATCCGCCGGAAAAAGAAACAAAGCTGTGGGAGTGAGGAAACCAACCGAATTCGCCGCAAATCCGAAAGGGTCCCCCGGGGAATTCCCGGATCGAATGGGCAGGAGGAGGAGGTGGTGGTGGTGGTGCGCGTGGGGCCGCCGACGCGGCGAGATTTTGAGATGGGAGGGGAGGATTCGGGGGCAGGATTGGTGGGAGGAAGAGGAGGACGAGGAGGAGAGGGGATGATTTGGAATCCGACGCTGCGGACGCAGGCGGAAGGTGGTGGTAACGGCAAATCCGCGCGCGTCTTCGCTTTACTTCCTCGCTAACCAATAACCCGCCTCCGCTCTCTCGGCTTTTCGTTAAGGTCCCCGAGATGTGAGATGAGATGGGTTTCGCGCTATTATCTGTTTACCAATTTTGTCCATTAGTTTTATTGTGCGTTTAAGTGATTTGTGATGTCATAACTCATAATTGGCTTTTTGTGAGTGATGTCATAATTATCTGTTTGCCAATTATGTCAGTTAGCTAAAATTAAAAGTGGAAGCAAAAAAGGGTTGTTTTAATACCATTAAATTGTTCGGTCTTGAGATAAAACCTTGATTATAAAACTGGATTTTATGAGGAAACCGTTCGGTTCCTCCCATCTTTCTTTACAAATAATCTAAACCGAATAATTCCTTAGTCACTAGAATTGGAATATTTTTTGGGTGTGTCATGCGGCGGATGGGAAGAGTGGGGCAGGATTCAGGCAGACCCAAGTTTCATAAATTTTTATTGAATTGACTTAATTTTGCTCATATTTTTTTAAAAAAACCATTTTTTATGATGAACCATTAGGAGCCCTCTCGTGAGATAATTTTGGGTGTTCGTGGCTCGGTCACCGGTCACCGTGGGACATAATTTATGATGGACCATTAGTCGGCCTTATGTCAATCCAGATCATGGGCTGCTGGAACCATAATGGGTCAACGATGTTGCCTTGTTGGGCCCATTATGCAGTGGAATATTTTGGACCTCAATTACACAGTCTAATGGGCCTTACATACCTAAAAACTTAAAAACTGACAACTAAAAACTTGATGGACCTTGAGTAAAAACAACAACATCAACAAAAACTTTGGACCTAACGTCACTCAATATGGATCGAGATTCTCTGCCGTCAAAGTCCCCGTATCTTTACCACTAATATATAGGCTCAGGGTCAATACATACCAGTAACAAAGTTTGCAGACAACCTGAGCAATTCAATTATGATGAAACACACATGCAAAGGAGATACATAGTGCGTACAGAATTCACGGTGAAACTACAGGTACAGGTCGTTTACAAATTACAACACGTACGTTACGTTTTTACTGCTGGGTGCATGGCACGATCTACCGCTTCTTCGCCTTCACCATGAGCCCGTTCTTGATCTGCATCACGACGGACACCTTGGGCTCCACGACGTGGCCCCGCGCCATCTCGAGGTCGAAGTTCCACGCCACGGCGGCGATGACGCTCTTCATCTGCACCACCGAGATGTCCTTCCCGAGGCACGACCGCGGCCCGGCGTTGAACGGCATGAACCTGTGCGCCGGCACGTGCCGCAGCTTGCCGTCCTCCGTCACCCACCGCTCCGGCCTGTACTCCGCGCAGTCCTCGCCCCACACGCCCGCGTCCCGGCCCATGGAGTAGAGTGGTATCAGGATGTTGTCGCCGGCGCGCACCGTGTGCCCGCTCGGGAGCACGTCGTCGGCGAGCGCCATCTTCCGCTCGATCGGCCCCGGCGGGTACAGCCGCATGGACTCGAACAGCGCCGCCTGGAGGTACACGAGGGGCTTCGTCTCCTCGGGCTCGAACACCACCATGCCGCCGCCGCCGCCGCTCTTGGCGCCGGCCTTGCGCGACGCGATCGGCGCCAGCTCTTCCCTGATTCTTGCCGCGACGCGCGGGTGCTTGATGAGGTTGGAGAAGAACCACGACAGCGCCGTGCCGACCGTGTCGCGCCCGGCGACCATGTAGTTGATGAAGGTCGCGTACATGAACTCCCTGGGGTTCCCGTCCTCGTCGACGTAGTCCGGGTCGCCGATGTAGGAGGACACGATGTCCACAGGCGGAGGAGCTCCCTCTTTCTCGCCGTCGGTCGCCGTGTCGGCGGCGCCGGCTCGCCTTTTCTCGATCATCTCCGCGACGAACCGGCGTAGCAAGCGCTGTGCCGCGGCGAGCCTCCTCTCCGGGCCGATTCCTAGACTCCTCATCAGCTTCCAGCAAGACACCGGCACGGTGTGGCGGAAGAAGCCGACCTGCATGACGGTGTCCATGGCGTTCGCGACGTCGAGGGGTGGCATGTCGATGGACAGGCGGCACGTGTCCGCACCGAAGACCGGCATGGCCGTCATGTCGAACGCGAACCTGGTGATCAGGCACTGCAGGTCGAACGGAGCACCGGCGCGCGCCATGTGTTCCAGTATGGGGAGGAGGCCCTTCTCCACCTTGCCACGGCAGCAGGCGGCCATGAACGCGAGCAGCCGCGGGTTGCTCATGATGTGCTGCACCCTCGCGCGCTGGCGGCGCCACGACTCGCCGTCCGCGTTGAAGAAGCTGTCGCCCATGACGTCGAAGACGGAGGCGAACTCCTCGCCCTTGGGGTAGTTGGCGAAGTTGGAGATGAAGATGTGGCGCACGTTGTCCGGGTCACGGGTCACGAAGAACCGCAGGCCAGACATCGGCGGGCCGCGCGCCTCGAAGCTGTTGCCGGAGGCGGCGAGGAGGTCGGTGGTGTAGTCGAACAGTCGGTGGAGGTTGACGACGAGCGAAGGGAGCATGCCGACTACCGGCCATTCCGTCGGAAGCAATGTGTTTCTGGCCTTTGCACTCATCGAGCGCCTGAGGTAGACGTACACGAGAAGAAGAAGCATGAAAAAGGGGAGGAGGACGACGAGGTCTCCCGGCGGGTACAACGCCATTGTGTTGCCCATGCAGAATTGCTGGTCAGTACTGCTCGCTACTGGAGTAGAGAGTGGATATGAACAGAGGCTATTTATAGTTAGGAAAGCTTCTTCTATAAATGGCAGTCAGGGCTGGTTTTATCATTATTATCATGGCGATAATCACCGCAGTCGCACGAGCCGTCGGAGCGCGGCTTATAAAATTTTATGATATTTCAACTTTTTTTTGAAACTATTTTATAAATAATAAAAAAAACCACGTCAATATATCCTGGTAATCGTGATATATCGCGTGGTTTTTATATCTAACCCACGGTTATCAATATTGATAGTGTCACTGCGATTATCGGTATATATTATGATTATTGATATTATAAAAACCACCGTTATTATTACAATAGATATTGTGATAATTGTTTGATACCACACAATTTTCCTCCCAAAGCCACAATGATTTTATATATTTTTTTAATTTACATTTATATAGTTTTTTAACAATAATCATGGTTATCACTGATTATCACCGTACCGTCGCCTCCAGGTTTTGGTTGAAGAACGATATTGCAAACCCAAGATGACCGCTCTTTTCCGAAAATGCTAGGGTTACCAAAACCGATATACAGTAACAGCTTGGTTAGTACTACCTCCGTTTCATAACCAAGCTGTCACTGTATATCTTTTATAACCAAGCTGTCACTGTATATCAGTTTTGGTAATCCTGATATTTCCGGAAAACTTAAATTTTACTAAAAGTTAATTTAGGCAAGTGCATAAAAACTTTATCCATATATTAATTATGGTTGGTCCTGGTCCATTCATTTTCTCACGATTTATTGGTGGTAAACGATTTGTCTACATCCTGGCATGGTTTCTATCGGGAAATTGTTGGTTAACTGGCCAATACACATGTTTGACTGGTTTTTGAGCTGTTGACATGATTACGGATAAAATCAGCTTTGGATGCATTTCGGTTTACAGATAGTAATGTACATCCTATATAAGTTTTATGGACGTCCCTAACACGATATAAACCTAGACACACATGTAAATGTGTGCATCCATATTATTAAGTCCAGAATTTTGAACCCAGCTGGGATATTTTCGCCCACGAGAAATTAACATAACTAATTAAGTTGAGTCCACTTTGGGTTGTTTTGAGATTTATGTGTGAGTGTGTACGCGAATACCCAGTAATTTCCATTTTGGACGCACTTAACTGTATGTGTCTACGAAAGAAAAATTATCCTCGTATTTACTTTTTTTTTCATGACGTGTCGTTTGTGACTCATTAATTTGTTAAATCTTGAATTGTCAGGGACGAGGACCACCCTTTTGAATGTTGTATTGTTTGGTTTGGTAATTTAATTTTGGTTTGCTACTTGCCAGGATGGGGACTACCTTCTCACGGTGTTCCGCTCTTCTGCTCCATTTAAATCCAAACTTTAAGTTGTGAACATTTTTCTCATTTTTAAAATGATATCATGATGTACCACTGTTTTTTATATAAAATTTAGTAGTCTATATGTATTCGTCTCCAATACATGTGTCATGGGCATTGGGCCGAGATACGTAGTAGGCCCATAAGCCTAAAGCCCGACAGATTAATAATATCGCTCGTACTGTAGTAGCTAGGTAATTGATGAGTTATGATTAAGGGGTAAAGTCAGGGTAGTTACTGCTACATTACCGCGCATCCGCTAGACTTTGGGCTCGTGGGCCTACGTCCCTCGGCCCAATGCCCCATCACAACACGGTAAACAATGATTTTTTAAATAAAAACGTTGAGACCGATGCATGCTCACGTGGCTAATTATAATTCTTTTCATTAAATTTATTTTATAAAATTGACTTTTAAATTCACTAACAACACTGATATAGTACTTTATTGAAATTTGCTTTTGGTTGATTCGTTCCCTAGAGCCATAATCTTTAGAAGGAGTAGAATCACAAAAGAAAATCCAACAAATGTCATTGACAAACACTTAATTATAAATGGAAAACTCACACTCATCAATGACATTTCTTATACTTTAACGTTTATCAAATATCATTTTTAGATTTTCTTTTATATAAATGGAAAAATTCATAGGTGGTTGGATCTGCTCATCTGCATAGCGTAAGGATGAGGAGAGAATTCAGATATGAGTAATTTGCCTTGATGAGCCGGCCGGGTCGGTCGATCAGCGGTGGCCTGGGCCGTGCATATGCACGGGTCAGCCATGGGACCTGCGTTTTTGCAGTAGATGTCCCTTCTCGAGAGGCACACATGGGGACCGTACGTCGCCAGCGAAAGGCGAAGTCCGCTCAACAACTGCAAGCCGCTCGCAGCATCCGGGTGTTGTTGACTTGTTTCGCCGGCGCTGTGCGCTACCTGGCTCTGCTTCTCTTTGGCAGATGGCTCCAACTCGGTCCGGTTCCTCTGCGTTAACAAGGACATTGTTTATATGAGTGCAACAGTGATCCAATGCTATAAACAGTATTAAAACACTATACCAACAAAACTTTTGAATATTGTTCACTGTAGTAAAAAATACTGTAGCGCTAAATCTCATCTATCTATTTTGATCCAGCGAACACGAGATATAATAAATTTACGTCACTATAGCTCTCTGTAGTAGCATGTTGCGAGGATCTTATCCCCTCCAACTCAGGCTTCGGTTGCATACTTGCATGCAGAGCTACAAGCTGTAATTTGTGTCGCGTGGTTCGGACGGTACGTATGCACGTGGATGGAGTTTCTACTAAACCATCTCTTGGTTTTCATTTGAAAAAAAAACTAAACGACGTATTGATAAATAAAAAATATTTAACAATAAATTTTTTATATACGTGTTAGTGGTGATATAAAATTAGTGGCTACATAATAAACTATGATAAAATCCTTAAATTAATTTAAAGTTAAAAATTTAAATTTTAGATTATAAATATAAACAAAAGCAAACAAAATGCGGCCGTGGGCTTATCCGACCATTGGAGCTGGATCGAGCTCTCCCTACTCCCCGGGGAGGTACTGGGTAGTCCATACTCAAAAAAAAAATATCTAATATAAAATAAATACGTATTACTTAAAAGTATGGATATTTCATTAGGCAAAAGAATAGATATAGATAAATCCCACTGGTAGAAACGGACTAAATTTTATACAAAGTTGCTTTTCCTACGTAATAAAATATTTCACTAAAGTTTCATTAAATTTAATGAACTTTTACAGTGTGAACAGGATTTTAGGAAACTTGCATCCAAATTTATACATACTAAGAACAAACGGGATAAAATGAGTAATATCCTCTCTATGTCCAAAATTCAAATGTCTAATTATTCTTTATCCATATTCTATTCCTACCTAACTAACGTAAGTAGGACATGAAGTAGCATCACTAGCTGGATATCAAACGACCGCCGATGTACAACGATAATAATTTGATCTAAGTAGGGGTTTCTTTCCAATACTCTTTGGGGAGAGTTTGCTCTCTACTGCAATAATCTTGCTTATCATATTAAAACGAGAAAATCGACACAAAATTTACTAGGAAATTTAAATTTGCTATATATTTCTTGAGCTTGATCAAGTTAATGGGTCTTTAGACCGTTATAGTACCAACCCGGTTTATCACCACAGTAACCGGTATCCAGCGAAACCCTGGGCCTAATATGGACAGAGCAAAATGAACTAGGCCCTGATGAACTATTGCGGCCTAATTCTAGGTGAAGCACAAAAGCTTCCGGTCCAAGCCAGATGCAGCCCAAAGCTTCCGGCCCAACTCGTTCTCAACCCAACTGGCCGCAGCCGCAGGCCCGCCTCCTCACGCTCGGAGGGTGGTGGTCGTGGTCTCGTTCTCATCTCACCACGAGGCGGAGCCCCGAGAAGAGAGAAGGGATCGCGCGGAGGCGGAGCCAGTCCCCCGCAGCCACCACCACCACCACCCACCCACCAGCGTCGTGCCACCCCACCCCCACCGCCGCCGCGCCGGGACTGCGGGCGCCCTGCCGCCACCCGGATTCCCCTCCGCTTTCTCCTGCAGGTCCCTGCTGCTGCCCGTGAAGGGTTCCCTCCCGCTGGTGCTGTTCCGTTCCTCTTTGCCGTGAGGTTTTGATGCGATGGTTTGGGGGGCTCACGGGCGTGAGCCTTTTGGGCTGCTTGCGTGGTGCTCCTGGGTGCTGGCCGACGATTGAGGAAGGTGGTGGTCGTCGGGAGTGGCGGAGGAGCAGGAGGCGAGGAGGCTGGACTGGATGAACAACAGGGTGGGAGTGGGACAGCTGACGAGGTGAGGCGAGGAGTTCGGGGACGGCGTGGGCGAGCCCAAAATTTTGCGTGAGAGAATGGGTTAAGGATGAGGAAGAATAACGTAGGTTGGAGAGGATTGGGAATTTATGTACGTTCTAGTGGGAAATTTCATCCCAACTTTCAATGGCGATACCCTAACACCTCGTAGTCACCATCCCGCTGAAAGCACCTCAGTATCGCCCTATTGACTTCTAGTTATTGGGTAGCTTGTGTTTCTCCTAGAATCAGTCTCTACGCTGACTGTTTGTTCGATGGCAATTGAACAGGGCCTTAGCATTTGGATGACTGTTGTTCATATTGAAATGATTAGGGATAACTTGCATATGCATAATCTGACACAACCCCGTTATGCAGTGATATCTTTAAAAAGAGGTGCATTGATCATTTATCAGTTATCAGTCTGATCTAATAAGTTTTAGGTGGGAAAATCTGAGTTTTGCTATTCTTGACTACTTCTAGTGTTCTTTGTTAAGTAGTTCTACATGCAAAACAATTTACCATATCGAGGTCTGCATGCTTGTTGATGAAAATGTGCAAGGTGCTGTTCTGTATAGTTGTGGATGACTCTACTAAGATTTTATGCACACCTAAGTGCAGTGCGCACTTGCCTTTTTCTTGTTGTTATTGATTGAGATTGCATTGTACTTGCACTATTGTGTCTCCTGTGTGCTATTGTCAATTGTCATGGGTTCCCTGAATATCCTTATGGCTTAAAATATGTTGAATTGTTTTGACATTTATATTGGTATAGTTCTACAGGAAGAAGAGGCACATAGTGTGGGAAGCTGCTATCGTCATGATCCTCTGGTTATGCTAATTCAAATAATTTAGGATATCATTATCTATTCAAAGTTCCTGGTTCTGGGGCAAGATGAGTAGAAGAGTACAGAATGAAAAGGATTCTGGGAGAATCAAAAGCGATGGGACAGCTGCTCGCACAAGGCCTTTGAGCATTCAGGATATCATGTCCCGTCGTGAAAAGAAAACTGCTTCAGAAGCTAAGAAAACCAAGGAAGGCCTCGAAGAGAACAGTAATGGTAAATCCAGTCATTTGGAATCAGGAAGAGGATCCAAAAGCAGAAAGGATCTCAGAGATGTGCCTATGGATAGTTCCAAAAAGGATAATAGAGATAGACCAGGGGAGGGTTCCAAGGAGGAGGATATGAGACATATGTTAAGGGAAGAGCATAAAAAGGACAACATGAGAGGTAAGCCAAGAGAGGTCTCCAAGAAAGACAACCCGAAAGATAGGCCAAAAGACAGCTCCAAGATAGATAGCTTGAAAGCTAAAGTGAAGGTTCCATCGAAAGATGACCAAAGAGATGCACCAAACAAGGGTGCCGAGAAAGAGCAGTCCTCCATAAGAGACAACAACCATTTGGTTGACAAAGATAAAGGCAATCATAATTCTCATAAACTTAGCTCATACACCAGTGGTCGTGTTGGCAAAAACAAAGGAGGGAACCATGGTGACATTACAGCAAGAGACGGTGATGCAACAATACAGGAATCACAAAAAGGACCTGGGAAAAGATGGATTGATGAACCAGTTGGTAATGATAGAATCAAAGAGAGGAGTGAGAGGCGAGCTGATGGAAAGAGAAAAAGCCGTGGCTTTGACGATGAGAAGAGTTCTCAGGTTGATCGATCCACACTGAAGAAACAGGATGCTGTGCGGCTGAAAGATCCCAAACATTTTGATAGAGCAGACGGGAGGAAAGAGTATGCAAAACTGCACCATGAAGTGCCCAGGTCAAAAAGGAGAAGGTCTACAAGCAGGGATTATGAGCGAGAAAGATATGACAGGTCTGTCTCACCATCCACAAGGGAACAAAGACATAGCTATCGTGGACATGGTCATGATTATTATGCTCCATATTACTCCATGGACAAATCAAGAAGGAATCATGCTGAAACTGACCGGCATAGAACATCTTGGAATGCTGGATACAGTGGCGGGTCTTATCGGAGATATGAAAGTCGGCTTGGTGGATATTCACCAAGGAAAAGAAAAACAGCACCAAAAGATGAACAGACAACTATCAAGACCGCTTCTCCAATTATTCGATCTCCAGAAAAGAAATCAGCCACATGGGATCAGCTTCCTGTGGCAGAAGATCAATCTAATTTAGTTACCACTTTGCAGTCAACTGTTGGTCAAAAGGATTCCTCTGTTCCAGTCAATTTTTCCACATCAAAGCAGGATCTGAATACTACCATTGGAACTATATTGACAGGGAGTAGTTTGGCTGTTGATTCTGTTCAGCTGACACAAGCAACCCGACCACTTAGGAGATTGCACATTGAAAATCTACCAAGTTCGGCTACAGAAGACATGCTAATTGGCTGCTTGAATGAGTTTTTGCTGTCATCTAGTGTGAGCCATATCCAGAGGTCCAAACAACCATGCTTCAGTTGTGTGGTGAGCAAACTACGATCTCACCACTTGTTACTGTTTTGCAAATGTTTCTTAATAGCATTTAGTGACGCCATGTTCCTTCAATGCAGATAAACAAGGATAAACGCCAGGCTTTTGTTGAATTTCTTACACCGGAGGACGCTACAGCAGCTCTTTCTTTTGACGGACGATCTTTCAATGGTTCTTCTTTGAAAATTAGACGCCCTAAAGAATATGTCGAATTGACAGTAAGATTCCATCCTTTTACATCTTCTCTTGCCAATAGATGATTTTCAGATTTGCTTGCATGTTGCTTTGATCTAGATGATTCCCAGTAAAAGAATTTTCAAGATATTCTTATTACAACAATCTCTCAGCTGTTCTATTTTTCCATTATATTCATTAAAATCAGCGCTAATTTCAGATTATTGCAACCGTACAATATCTGTATCACTTTTATGGATGTTGGGTTCTTACTGATTGGCTTTTCTTCTAAAATAACGTCTGGTGGTCCGATCAAACATCTTAGCATTACTACAATTTATCAGTATATAGCTATTTATCATAGTGCTATTACATAAAAACTGGGGATGTGCTGTATAACATGCTCGCACGTTTCCTGGACACAAGATTACCCTTGTCGTTGCACCTATTTGATTTTTGTAATCATTCTGTATTCATTGTTGCATGACCTAGTCAGCTTGGAATTGAGGATTTATTCACCTTTCGATCTGAATATGCCTGTAACTTATTAGGTTTTATTCAACTTTGCTTATATCAATTCTCCCTCCGGGCATTAGGTTTGAACCAAATTTCCAAATATCTTGAAGTAGCGTTAATTACTTTCTGGACATCTAATTGTCCTCTAGCGCCAACTATTTTATGTTGAGCTTCTTATATGTAGCTGAGCGATGCTGAATGTTCCAATAAATGGTACTATGTGCCCCTAGTTTATAATTAATGCATGAAGGGTTGTAGCTTGTGATTCTTTTGCTTGTTTGTAGGATTCTTGAACATTTCACATGCTTACTGCATAAATGGACTAAGAAAGATTTCCCTTTTGAGGTGGCTTTACATAAATGAAATGATTGGCAATAATATGGGCATGTTGGTTGTTTGGCCTTTCCTGAGCTTTTGCATGTTCTTTCCATATGCTTGGATGCTTCTTTTAATGGTTAGATGCTAACATGTTCAGTACTACCCTTAACGGCAATGCTAGGATTTCATAGGGAAGATTATCATTTCATTAAGCTGCTTAGCTTACAAATGTCTACTTGCAATTGTGAAATGGTGGCAGAAAAACTACTGTGCCTGCAAATATTCATTTGATCCTTGCTCTACATCTGTGCATTCAATTTTGGAGTGCTATATCCAGAGACTGCATTATTTTATATCTAAATAATATAACACTGTGCTTAGTGGTTTTATGTTACTTGCAATTTAATGCTCTGTACAATTTTAAAGCTAGAAGTGCTGACATGGTTGGTGTCAAATGCTATGTTCATTTCTGTTTGAATAGGGTGGTATTAGATGCTTTGATGTATTTTTTAAGAAAATTATTTCAGAGTAGTTTTTTAATGTTTATCATGGTGCAAAAAGTATTCCAGAGTTTTTTGTTGGATTTATTCATGGCATATATTTGTATCACCGAGAAGTTCTCATCTGACGGGTCATGTTGGAATCTTTTAAATAGGGTATTTTAATTGGGTATTTCATAATTCACATTCCAGACCATGAAGCAAAGGATTTGTTAAGCAGACTTCCAGGTGTAATTCCAATATTACGTGACTGCTGCTTCTTCCAGAATTATTGGTTGCCGATTACACTGCTGGCAGAGTTCTTATGGTGCTCGGTTCATGGAAAAATTAGGAAGACAGCTTACACAACATGGTTCAAGTAAATGTATTACTAGCGAAGATTTGAGCATGATGACTTCTTAGATAACCTTCCTGTCTTGGTTCCGGATATCCATAAATCATGTTTAATAGCAGCATGAGTGCAATTTGATAGTTGATAAATGATGAGTTAGCCATATTGCTATTCTAACATGACTGAAGCTGGAATAATAGAGCAATTTGAATGTGTCACAAAAAATCTCTTTACTAAGATTATGATTTGATCATTTGAACTCATTAAATTTTATTAGTAGAGCAACCATTTGGTCATTTTAGAAGTGCATAGATCAAGGTGAACCTAGAGTCAAACATGCACCCTTACATTGGCTTCTTTTTGTTGTTCCACTTTTCTGGAAACAGCTAAAGATGCCAAACATATTAGTTTGATGTAAGTCAACATGGCATTTAGTTTGATTTGCGTCAATATGCCAGATTTGTGTGACATATTTATTAAGTGGCTTCACAAATCGCAAATGATTATTGTCTCTTCTCTTGTTTTCAGATGGACTGTACTAAATTCTTCTTGAAATGCACATGCTCGTAGTCGCTTCTAATTTTCATTACTGTGATGAGTACATTGTTGAAGCCCATTCACATTCTGAAGTTTGTGCTTGGTCATTCTGTGACTAATGGACCTCAATCACTCTTTACTGTTCCTATCACTAAGATGCATTGATTTTTACTTGTTTACAAAATGGTCTGCTAAATGCTAACGGCAATTATTATTGTGTTATACCGAGTTTTCACTTTCAATACCCTTTTCTTAAAACTTTAGCTTTCATACATTTTTAACAATTCTGTCTTAAAGATAATAAGTTTCAGCCTAATTCAGTATGTTGAGAAAATCATATGCTATCTTGAGCCACGAATTAGGCATGGCTCATTTTACTGGGTATTTTAACTATATTACTAACAGAAAAAGATCACTCTCACTGAAAAGATCCTGTCTCTATTTTCATTCTGTAAACTAATAAATTATCATGGCTTTTTGTTCAACCATCTTTCTCAATCAGCTATTCGGCTGTATACTGTCACATGCCATTTTTACGCGAAAAATTTCAGACTGCTCACTCAACTTATATGTTTGTTTTTTAAAGTATTTTTGCTGCTGTTCATTTCGTTTGCTACTTACGAAAATGCCTACAAATCAAGAATGCATGCTGTTTGGTGGTCGCTATTTGATGTAACCAAGAATAATTAGTTATGTCTGTCTAAGACTAATACTTTGTAGTACCAACAAATAACACAATATATAACTCACTACCCCTAGGCATATCAGTATTTTAGGGAAGATGTACACCTGACCAAAAAAAGAAAAAAGAAAAAAAAACTAGGACCTTGTATAATAATGTTACATTCAGTAGAACAGAGACATAGACTCGGTCCATGAGCTTGGGTTAAGAACCAAGTCTAACTATTGATGAATGATTAATTTATTATATTTGCTATCCACATAGTTTGCCCTCAAATCATTACTCCGGGGTCTTCTACATGCATACCTTTTTGCTGCCTTTTTTTTAATATAGCATGATTTTTGCAACTTTGAAACAGCTTATAGTTTGTAAAATACTTCGTTCTTGTGTTTCTAATTTTGTGTTATATTTTTCTGTTCCATGCAGCATATTGCTCCTAAGAAGCCTTCCACAGAGATTAAATTAATATCCAATGTCGTTGCAGATTCACCACATAAGGTAACTTCCCAGAGTCAGGGACTCAGGGTCGTTCTATTGATCTACCCACATCTATGATATGGATGACTATATTTCCAGAGGTGGAGCAAAAATATTTGCAATTTCTGGTTGTTAGAAATTCTTACTTTTTTGGACAAATATTTGATACATGGATATCATACATCTTATTTTATTTGAAACTAATAATCTAATATAATACATATAGGTTTGATTATCTAGGAGTTGTGGTAGCTTTCTTCGATGTCTCACCTTTTTAACTTTTGCAGATTTTTATCTCTGGGATTTCTAGAGTGATTTCATCTGAGATGGTAATACAAAAGTATCCAACTGTATATTTGCATGATTTGTTGCTAATTCAATAATCATGCTCTGCATGAGGTATTGCGTCTATTAATGCTCTTGTCCTCAAAAGCTACTGCATTGTCCTCTTTCAGCTCATGGAAATTGCTAGTTCATTTGGTCCATTGGCTGCTTACCGTTTTCTTTTCAATGAAGACCTTGGTGGGGCATGCGCATTTCTTGAGGTCTGGAAAGCCCTGATAACTAAAGCATCTTTTTTTGAAATATGTGATTGGTAGAGAAGATAAAAACTAGACAATATGAATATACTAGTGACAAAATGATTTCTGATTAATTTGATATGTGCAGTACATTGATCACTCCATTACATCGAAGGCATGTGCTGGCCTCAACGGAATGAAGCTTGGTGGATGCATCCTAACTGCTGTTCACGTGGTCCCTGATCCTCCCACGCAGGTTCAAACATTTTGGATTCATTCATTTTCTACCATATCCGTTGTATTAAATTAATTCACACCATGTTTACTTTGAAATTTCAGGTTGATAACGAAGCTTCTCCATTTTATGGAATTCCGGACAGTGCCAAATCACTTCTTGAAGAACCAACAAAGATCCTGCAGCTAAAAAATGTGGTCAGTGTCAACTCTGTTCATAAGTTTTTCCTTCAATGAACATCTCTCTTTGAATCAAAACCATTAGTGACCTTACATGTTTCCTCCATGTATTATGGACCATTGTTATTGCACATGTGCTCCAAATGATATTGGAGTCTACCATTGTACCTTTGATGCATGTCTCTTTATTAGTCAGTAATCAGAACTGTTTTTCACGTTTCTTGTGTTATAAAGTTGTGAGTTGTTTACAAACATGCAATAATGCAGTTTGACCAAGAAGAGTACTTTCTACTTTCAAAATCTGAGCTGGAGGAAATATTGGAAGATGTACGTGTGGAGTGTGCAAGGTATAGGTGATTCTGATGCATTCCTGTTGTATTACTTATTTTGGTGCTTTCAGCTTACATTATGGGCAAGATCGACAGGTTTGGAGCTGTGAAATCCATAAATGTTGTAGAGTATCCTGGTAGCAGTGACAGCACTACAGGGGATATCATAACTGTGTCTGAAGATGGATCTGCGAAGAATGAACCCGAAGAATATGGTGGCAATGTCAACCACACTGATACTGGAGCAGAATGTTCTGTATTGAATCAGAGTACATGTGAGGTCCAGGATCCTGTAAAGCTTGACATAGATTCTATTCCCAAGGGTGCGGACCACAATGAGCTTGACAGACTTCGCAAATGTGATGCACCTACAGCAGGAGATGAGAATACTGATCAAAGCGCGGAAGCTGATCAGACCGATACTATAGATGCTGATGTTCGTGCGGTGGATGATGGCACTCTTGAGAAAGGACATGCAGACCCGCTGATCCCGGAAATCTGCTGTTCCAGTCCACCAGGAGATGGAGCGGACAAACCTGGTAGGGAGAACGAGCAACAATGTGGTACTGGCGTGAGTGAAAGCAACACGGAGAAGGCACCTGCAGTTGATGCTAGAGACAGTGCTTCGGCTTCAAGCACCAGTGCGCTCGAAGCTGGCTGTATACTTGTAGAGTTCTTGCGCAAGGAGGCTGCATGCACGGCTGCTCATTCACTACATGGGCGGCGTTTTGGCAGCAGGATTGTCTCTGCAGGATATGCTCCACATGATCTCTACTTGCAGAAGTACCCGAGGTGATTTCTAGTGATGAGATAATGTACCTTTTTGGGGGGGAGGATTCTGATGTACTGATGGAACCCAAAGCTCTCATGTATCCCAGTATGAACTATGAACTAGCCTAGGCCTGTAGTAGTTTTGGTGTTTTGGATGCATAGGCTAATCGTCAGTCAATGAGATTTCATCAGAATTGATGTACTTCTATTATAGAAGGGACACACAGGGATCAGTAGTCAGTAGTTGTTCTTTGGAGTAAAACAATAGGATAACACGTGATCATTAACCATTTTATCTGAGTTGCAGCTTGGTTTTTTGTTTGCAACCAGGGAAACTTAAACATTCCCTTGTTGGAATAGATCATACAGTTCAAAGTACTTTCTTTTAGGCGGAGAAAAATCAAGTGTGCGGCATATGATTATTAACCATTCACTGTCTGTGTTTTGACTGTTTTACATCTACCTTGCTTTTCTTGCAACTTTTGTCAACAATGTAGCCCCAGGTGTTGAATTGTTTACTGAGTAATAGACGGTGTCGTCTCTTAGGACCGCCCTCTTGGAGCAATGGTGCGGTTGAAGAGGAGATGGACGAGTACATATGTTTCCTCCCAGCACGGCTGAATTGAGCTACGCTGCTCGAGATGATCTTGAGGAGGAAGACAACCGGCTGTGTTGGGCTTTGACGGGCCTCTTGTCTCGGATTTGTCTAGGGCTCCGCAGGAGAAGTAGCCCACGGCCCATTTCTGAAGAATGGGAAGCCGGGAAACTTTCAAAATAGTCCCTCGGCTTCTCGCCTTCCCTTTCCTCCTGTCCGGCGACGCCGCCCGCCCGCGCCGCAGCCTGCCGCCGCGTGACCGCGTACATCGATGGCCGATATCTCCGCCTCATCCTCGCCTCGATCACCGGATCCGTCGCCCCTACTCGCTGCCTTTTCTCTGTTCAGCTTATCCACGGCAATTGGCCCATGAGTTGGGGACTAGGGCACGCGACGGGTGCCATGGCCGCCTGCAAGAGCAGCACTTGCAAGAGAAGGTATTCTTCTGCTGATTAGCTTTGGTTTTCGATGCCATGTTGCCAACACTTGTGATTCATTATACTAATTGAGAAATGCATTATACGGGAAAAGGGGGCATCCTCTCGAAGCTCCTCGCTTGCTAGCCGCTGGCATGTGCTTCGACTCCACACACTGCGACTGGTAATTGCCAAAACTTTTCTGACAGCAGAGCTTAGATTTCGTAGTACTAATAATTGAAAAGTGCATTGTAAGAAAAACTGGGAGAAATGGACAAATGTTTATTTGTGTACTTCATGGAGAGGAGGTATTCTTGAAAGTATCTTGAATCTGAACTACCTATTCATCAATAAATGCTAATAATGAAATGCAAACATTTTAGTTTATACTGCTGCTCGTATTCAATTTTACAGTAACATATATTCCCTGTTAGCAGACAACAGTATTCAACATTGAGAAAGTCCTTGCTTCTGTCAACGTACTGATTATGGAATTCGATATTTACAGCATTTGCGGAGTATTAGCTTGACTGATAAACTAAATTTGTAACATCACAAAAGCAGAGTATTCCTTTTGAACATACATCAATAATACTTCTGAACCATAGACTGAACATGAGTTTGCATCATGCTATAATATCAATATTGTGTCAACAAAACATGGTAACGATTATACATGTGTTTATAATTTATGCACTTTACACACTCTCCTCTCCGAAATGTTGGAACGGTGAAAAAAAAATGTATCAGAAAGGGAAAAAATGTCGAGACTGTGTTGTGAAAGCACTTTGTGTTGTAGGCATCTCTCTACAGCATTCAATGGGTTACAACTATGTCATCTAAAAGGTTCTACTGGGTTAGTTTCTTCAAGAAGAGCAGCAGTCTGAAAACACTCAGCAGCTTCAAGTGCTGAGCTGCCGCCTTCATCTTCGTAGAGTAAGCCAAGGTTGAACCATGCAACATGATTTGTTCTGTCTAATTGCAATGCATCAGTTAGGAAACACCTTACAGCAGCCAAGGGTCTCTCGCCAAGCCGTCGAAGCACAATAGCTGTCGATATCAAACTTGGTACATGTCTAGGTTCAAGGTCCAATGCTGTTGAGTATGCTCGAAAAGCTTCCTTTAGAAAACCTTTTGCTTCATGTAGCTTTCCTGCATGGTAAATATCGTCGTAAATACTAACAACAATGAGTTCATGGTAAACAACGTTTCTTCTCTTGATCATGATGAATTATGAATAGAACATGAAGCACCTGTAGCATGACAAGCCAAAGCAGAATATGGACTGATAGCTTTTATTTTTGATATGCAAAGTTCTGCATCCCTCCACCGTGACATGCTTATATACAAAAGTACCAGATCATACCATGTCTCTATCTCCAGACTTCTATCATCCGAAGAGCCCTGCAAAGAGTGTCACATGAGTATCAACGAGTTTACATTTTACAAAGAGCAAATTTCACAAAATCAGGATTCAGGAGATTATAAAAGAGGTTATGTTAGATGATATGGGAGATTTTCTATTTGTCATGATAATACACATATTGATGAGAACATGTGGTAGTCTTTCTGATATATATAAGCACATATAGAATATGCTACTGAAAAACCATCAGATGATAGATTTAGAAAAGGGCTATCCACCTTTAACACAGAAATGCCAGCATCAAAACTTTTTGTCCTTAGCTGGATGACAGCAAGAAGCCGGGTATATATTTCAACTGCTTTCTTAAATTTCCCCTGTGCAGCCTGCATTTTGGCTTTAATTTGCAATAGATCTCCTTGATACCACTTCCCAGTCTGATCTAGTGCAGCATTTACAATGGATTCAGCATCTTCAAACCGTCTTTGAGCACTCATTATTCGAGCAGTTAGGAGCCAAGTCCTGAGTTCTGATCCACCCTCTAATTTCAGCAGTTTCTTTGCATAAAGGACTGCTGTATCTAATTTCCTTTGCTTGGCATTTTCAAGGCTGAGATTGTACAATACCCTGAAATCTATACCATGCATCTTTTTTTGAGCAATACCAAGCACTTCCAATGCTTCACGCTGCTGAGAAGCTCTCCTTGTGTTGGTTGTAGCAAATCTAGCTTGATTAGAAAGTGATATCCCAAGTAAGAGGTTTGCAGAAATCTCGATTTGATCACAACCTCCATGTAGATTCGCAAGGGCTCTGCGTGCATACGAAACACCTTCTTCAACATGTACACTGTTCTCGCAACAAATTTTGGAAGCTAGGAGAAGTTCTTTGAGGCTATTGGAATCTTCTCCAGACATCAATATCCTTTTGAGCAGATTCAGGGCGATTAGATCATCCTCTTCTGCTAGGTAGCACAAAGCAACATTGTACAGCCACTCTCTGTTGTGTAACTCTCCAGGTAATAATTCTTCAAACTGAACAGCTAGTGGTTTTAACTGCGCAGACATGGAGAGTGCAAATGTCAGATGATGCATCACGGTTGGGTCCCTCTCGAGCCTCTTAAGATTGAACTTCCTCAATAGAAGCATTAAAAGAAGAATAGCTTCTTCCAAATTGTTCCGAGGTACAAATGAGCCATCCAACTGACATCGAAGATTTGGAGAGCAAAATTCAGAGCCACTGTATAGGAGGAGAACAGCAAATTCCTTCTGTATTCTACCTATTGCTTTTTCATCAAGGTTCCAGTTACTCCAAAGAGCCCTCCTGTATGAAGAGACAGCTTCAAAATGAGAACCCACTAATTTATATAGCTCTGGAAGCAATTCAACAGCTCTGCATAATGTTGCTTTCAGGTTGCAGTAATCACCAACGATATCTGGCAAACCCTCAGGTAGTGCAGATTCCACGACATCCAGTATGGTGCTACACTCCTTTGCAGCTTCTAAAAAGAGCAAATCGAGTTGAAGTTATGCATCCAATAGTAATATCACAGAGATGAGCAAAATACTTTATGATCAGAGAAAAAATGGGGCCTATACCTTCAATTTTTCCAAGATCACGAAGTGATGTGGCTTTGAAATATATAATCTCCAGTAGTAGAATAGCAGCATGAAAAGGCAAGGAGGGAGAGCTGGAATGTAAATGGGCCATTTGCAGGTCCACTTTTCTAATGATAGACGTTTTCACCTTAGGTATTAAAGCATGTATATTTATTCCACTGAACACTCGTAGTGCTTCTTCAGCATTCCCATATTGGTACTCTACCTTTCCTAGCAATGCTCTTGCCTCCTGAAAATTGTCGTTTTACATATAACATGAGAGAGAATTGATTATGAGCATCATATTCTGACAGCTATCAAGATTACAACTGTAAGGTCAAGACATGCGGACATGTGTAAGAAATTGAATGGTCAAGGCAAATGTATGAGGATACATGATTGCTACAGACATGGTACTCATGTACTGAATTATGTACCTTTTCCATGAAAACGCATACATAATGCACATGTTCCAACTATGTTCTGCAAAATACTTTCAGCCCCATGAACTAGCATAAGGCTCCTCCTATGACTTGTAATGAAACAAAGAGAAAGGGCACACAAACGCATGCAGATTGCTTCTGCGCTGACACAATTCCATTAAGGCTAATGCTTCTATGGGGGGCATAAATATGGGGGACGCAAATATATTCATCAACACATACACTGATATACTAGTAGTAATTAGTAAAGAGTATAAACAACAGGTCATGCATGGGCTAGTCCAAGAAAAGTTTTTCAGTGGCTTCAGTTATTGAAACAGCCATATGGCATATAACATAACTAGAAATATTCAGTTGTATACCAAAGCAGGAAATTTCAATTACAAATGATGATCACGTTCTGGGAAAAAATGTCTTTAGAAATTATGCTATGAAAGGAAACCAACCTTACTGTTAAGGGAACCTCCCTGCTGGAGAGGGAAGTCAGCTTCTTCAGTATCGACATTGTTGATCTGCTGCTTGATCTCGCCATTCGAAGACGAGTACCTGCTTATCTCTGATGACTTTACCCCTTTTTCAGTTCTGTTCATCTAGGACCCAGGGCACAGGCACTGCATTGCCAGCCAACAAAATAATTTTACTGAATAAACCCCACCTCAATACTTTCCTACTCCATTTTCATTCACTCCTGTTGCAAGTACGTGCTAATTAACATTATTCACAGACGAACCATTTATGACTGTTAGTGCACCATAATATTATTACATAGCCTGATAGTTGTATTATTTAAATAATCGTCCTTCACAGAGTACAGTTTGTACCTAATGCAATCAGCATATCACAATTTAATGGCTATGCCAGATAATTGTACATCGGCAACAAAAAAAAAACAGAAGATGGAGAAAACAAAACAATAATATTCAAAGTGACAATTGTCAAGCCACTGGAAAACCACTTCAAGAATCGCCTTAATTATAATTAACTCAAGGGAAAACTGCAAGACTCATACTAAACAAATGTTAACTATAGCAATTAAACTTCGTTCAATTCACTCGACCGAACTATTGAATCAAGAGCCACCGGGCGATTGCTCGGAGAGTCAGAAAAAAACCAGAATTAACAGCTATACAAAGAACTCCATCATCTTCACCACAGAAAGGAAGCCCAGCTTCCAATCAACGAACTCACCTCAAACAACTCAGCTCGCAAATCAAAATCCAATTTTGCTCTCCAATTCGGAGCACCGGTCCGTCTAAAATTCCAACCAAACCCTGGAGAGGGCGCAGCTGGAAAGCGTCGACGAGATCTCGTGGGACTCGGACGAAGCCGCGGAACGGGAGGCGGTGGGATCGAGAGGTGGAAGACCGCTTCAAATTCAGCGGCGAAATAATCTAAAAGAGACGCGAGCCAGTGATCCTAATTAGCCACTGGAGAGATCGCCGCGGAGCTGGGGCGAACGTACGAACCGGTAGAGTCGAAGGGAATAGATTCTTTCACTAAGGTCCTCTAAGTTCTGGGGAATAGTACGCTAGTGCATCGTTTTACTGAATTTTCAAGCGATTGCAGCCGTAGATCCGGCGACCGATTAATCCATTTCATATGCGTCTATTTGAATTTTCGTCGTTCCATCACATATATCCTACAGTAAATTAAATTAATTTCCTATGAATTTAACTGATTTTGTTCCTTCATTTGATGAAGGTTACAAAATACAAGGTAAACAAGTAAGTTATCTTGGTTGTCTGTGTTATCGAGTTGGTAATTATTTAAAAACCGCTCGATTAAGCTAGCCAATCTTTTTTACTCCATCCATCCACAGTGGATAAGCGCATAAGCAATTTTGAAAAAAAAAATCCACAAATGAGCGCAAAACATTAGCATGTAGAGAAAAATTGGATGGATTGAATGTGCTGCATGCAAAATGTTCGCATGTGGAGAAAGACCATGCATCCGCTCAGCTGCATACATAATCAACAGGCTAAATGTGTACATCCGCCAGTCCATTATGCATTTTCAGCTGGATTCAGGCAGAGATGATACGGTTGCCGTCAGCGGCGGAGCTAGGGTTATTTCGTGGTGTCACGTGACATCAATAATCTTTTATATTTTTTATTATAAATTGATTTTTTCTATTATATATTTATGAAATAGTCCAATAATACAATAGAAGTGACACCAATAACATCTCATTCTGCTCTGGCAGCCGTGAAGTGAGGTATCGCGATGTCACGACCATAGCATGCATGGAGGCATCACTGCAGCATGGATTTTCTTTATTTTGGCCTTGGAGCCTAGATAAAATACGCTTAAGGAGGGAGTAAAAGGCTAAATCTGAATTGAAATTATTAGTATATTTGTAATTTTTCAGGGAGACGAGCGGTTTCTGTAGCTGAAGAATTTTGCAGACCCTGAATCTGTAGGCAAATGGCCGTTCCGTTTGATTTACGAAAACTTTCGAGGGCCATATCGCGAAATATGTACTACTAAAAGGCTAGGGCGTGGCGCCTTTTGCGTGTGGGGGCGCCGGGAGATCACGCCTGGATTAATTTATCGTTAAAGTGGATTAGCAACAGCTTAGCCCGGGCCCACCGTACCGGGGTTCTGACAGACAGGTTCGTTCTTGTTCCGCGGGCCCACGTGTCATAGAAGGAGTCGTGGGAGACCGGGCCCGCCGGTCGGGTCGGACTTCTCGGAGCCGCCACCGAGGACCACGTGGCGTTTACTACCTTTCTTTCGCTTCCGCCTTTGACCCCGCTCTTGGGCCGCGAGCCAACACGGGCTGCGGCCAGCCTGGCTGGGCCATTGAGCGGCCCAGTAAGTTTGTGGGCCGGCAAAAGGCTGCCCGTGATTGGCATCACACAAGTGCACAACTGGGCCGTATCACCTGCTACCGATACTATCATGGCCTGTGACACGAAAAGTTGTGGTATTTTTAAAAATGTTTAAACATGGCGCCACCAACACCACTCCTAAACTTGTAGATAAAAAATAATTTGTAAATAAAACTTGTATATAACGTGTCTTCGTGATCTAAAAACTAAGGTTAAAAAAAAAGCTATGATGAAAAAAACCTAAAATCTACTCTAAATTTAAGGTTGAAAATTTTAAATTTTGGCTTATAAGAAGACGAAAAGATGGGTCTGTGATACCTCCTTAACATTCTAATGATATGGAGTATCTTGTGTGCTGAATTTTCTTATGACATACTCCCTTTGTTCTAGAAAAAAATTCTAAAGATGAATATGGCCGCGTTCGTTGGGGGAGGTGGGTAAGTTAATTTATCCGGCGTGAAAATCGTAGTAATAGATTAGCACATGATTAATTAATTATTAATTATTAAAAAAATATGAAATAGACTAATATGATTTTTTAAAGCAACTTTCCTATAGAATTTTTTTTGTAAAAAATACACCTTTTAGCAGTTTGGAAAGTGTGCGCGCGGAGAACCAAGGATATAAGATAACTTGTCTTGTATGCCGAACGCGGCCTATGTATATCTAGCTGTCCAAATTTATCCCCAGTTGATTATGCTGGGAGGAAGAGTGTACTCACTCCAGTTTCTCTCCATATGCTGCTGCTTTCTTTGTCTTACTACAAAGATATGTAAGGCTCTTAACTTATTCGTGAGAAAAATTATGTAGATTCCCTCCGTTTTCAAATTCATGTTTCCAATGATTCACCGTACAGTATTTGAAAATTGAAAATGGCAATGGCAGCAGAGGATATCATGATCATGTCATCGCAGTTCAGGCAAATTGCAGAACCATGGCGCCACTCGCCCACTCCTGAAGACCTGAACTCTGCAAGGTGGAGTAAAAAGGAAAGAAAAGGAGGGAGATTTGAAACCCAGATGACCAATCTGAAAGTTAGTGTAAATACAGCAGCCAGTGAGCGATGATTGATCGGCCACACGATGAGCCTCGCCTTGTCGCGTTGAGGACAATCAGGGCAGCGCAGGTGCAGCAAATGCACAACAATCAATGGGCCGCAGGAGTACTTGCCGTCAGTCGCTCGCTCCTGCTCCTGTCATCCTGCCACTCCACTCTCCGATGGCCTCTTCTTCATCAGTTCTTCTTCCCCTTTCAAAAAACCACCGGGCGTAATTTGGCGCCAACCTACTCCTGCCTCATAATGAAAATGGAGCACTGCACATCTGCGTCTGCCAGGAGCTGAACATTGTCATATACTACCTCCGTCTCATAATAATCTCATTTTTCGTTTTCCTGTATCCAACGTTTGACCATTCGTTTTATTTAAAATTTTTTTGCGATTAATAATTTTATTATTACTAGATGATAAAATATGAATAGTATTTTATACATGACTAATTTTTTAGTTTTTGCAAAAAAAATTTTAAATAAGACGAATGGTCAAACGTTGGACACGAAAAACAAAAAATAAAATTATTATGATACGGATTTAGTAGTACGTATACTCCAGTAGGTAGGAGTAGTAGATGATGCTTCATGGAGTTGGCAGTATTGTATATTGACGGTGTCTTTTTTTCTTTCTTTCACTAGAACTCCAGCTGCGACAGGCATTCATCACATCACACAGTTGGGGCAGACCAGCACTGTATTTGGCTGTATACAGGTCCACCTGGATGGCTACTCTGCCACAGTGCCTATCGGAGAAATCTCATGCAATGCATTGATCACTGTTGTTGCATCACTGCAATGCAAATATGCAAATGCAGGAGAAGGGACAATAACAGGATGCTGTTCAGTGACGCCATGGGGTTTGTGTGTGTATACACAGCTGGCACATACAGTAAGCAACTTCTGCAATGAAGAAAAGAAAAATACGGGGTACCAGTAAAAAGAAAGTCTTGTCCCTTCACTGCTCATCTGAAACTTGTATATTTAATACACTTCAGAAACCTGTTCCCGTCAGGATATCTGCTCGTGAATTCAGAAGAGCCCTGTAGGATCCTTGCAACCCGTACAGGCATCGCGCAAAGTTTTCTGTTGAACCATCTGTTTTCCCCTGGCCTAGTTGCGTTTTTACTCCAGTGCAAAGATCTCTTAAAAAATATTTTTTGGAATGATAATGATATAGTACTTCCCCAAAATACTTTATCTTTGGCTCATACTATTTTTCCCAAAGACTTTATTTTTACGTAATTATTGTATCAAAATTTGATAAAATAAGGGACAAACGCATCGGAGTTTAAAAAGCGAAGAGTATTCTAATATTTATAGCTTTGTATATGTATATATAAGGAATACTAAACATAAAAAAAAAGTCTTTTTGAAACCGATGAATTACTGTACTCTGTATCTTGTCGGAAAACTGTTCAATGAGTCTACATGTTTTTGTTATTTTCCGTTTAATAACACGAGATATAGACATTTGAAAACAAGATTAGGCAAGTAGTTTAACAATTGAAGGGTTGAGGCCACGGCAAACACCTGTCACTACTCCAGAGAATGCTAAAGCTCCCGAGCTTCATAATAACTACCCATGTTTGTTTTTTGACTATACTCCAGAAAACATCTGGCTATAATGACTATTGAATATATGCTGTGTGATCTGATTCTCGACGGCTACTCTCTTATCTGACTGGATGTTTAACTTGGTTATACTGATAAGAACTGTACTGTACTAGTGTATCTGAAATTTGAATACGACTCAAATGAATCAACCTCTAGACCCTGAGAGCAAATGCAATGGCCTTATGGTTCCGGGGACCTTTGGTCCATTTCATAACAGTTCTAGATGATGATCAGTCTGTTATAGCAGGATCCACAGCCCGTACCTCAAATTTGCTTACAGTATGACTATCAAAACATACACTTTTCTGAGGTAAAAAAATACTAGCAAGTACCCAAGTACAGGCACATCAGAGGTGCAGAGGTATCAGAGTATAGCCTAGTATAAATAGTTCGACCAATATTGTTTGAGGCTTGTCTGAAGTCTGAAAATGCATGTGTACTGTACAGGAAAATATATGCACAAAAGATGATACTCCATAAACCAAAATGCAAAAATATCTTCCACTTGAATTGAGTGCTCCACAGATAAAGAAATTAAATAACTGTCTGTGTCTTGACTCTTGAGCAGTGAAAATGGAAGCGAACGATAGTAGCGATAGATACTAGAGCAACATATTAGGTCAAGTAAAATATATAGCTCTGGGGGATGTTGTAAACTTTCAACCATGCATGTGCAAAGACCATGCTGCAAACATGAGGGTAGATACACATATTTGCATGCCATTGAATTCTTCTGTTCTTGAAGCTGAGAAAGGAAGGGTTCCAAATCTACTGTCAAAAAGAACTCACCATTCACCAATGCTCTTCTGAATCTGTTGGAGCAAAGCGTTAACATTTCAGTAGCACTGCAAACTTTTTTGAAAGGTACTCTACTCGCTAAAGTAGAATCTTATGATCAGAATTTAACAAAGCTGCAGTGATCAGGAACGAATTAAGGATGTCTTCAGTACATCAGTGAGCTCCTTTTAACAATGCCTGAAATCTGAATGCTGTGCAAAGACCATGGAAGAGCCTCAACTCCACTGGTGGTGGTGCTGCTGCTTGTCGTTAATGATTAGCCCCAGTGCACCCGCTTGGCATCCAAAGGGGGAGCAGCTCCAGCTGTGAACTGTCTCATCATATGCTTACGTACTCCCATACTTGGATTGGCACAGCAGATCAATATCTAAAGGGACTGTTAGGATAACGATAAGAACAGGATTTTATGCCTGTTGCATACAAAATCCAAATGGCATGGCTGAATTGTTTGTTCTTGCAGTACCAGCTTGCCTGATGAAACAGCTAGTGGTGGTAGTAAAAAAGAAAATGTATTGGCTTAAATCTTTCCATCTTGCAGCAGTTTCGGATTCAGTTAGGCTGGGTTGCATCTTTCATTATCAGATGTCGCCGCGTACACGAACACATATTAAACCATGAAAAGCCGTGTGCTTTCGTAAAGGCATTCTGATTACTACGTCAAACTTGCTAGTATATGAGTTAAATTACATAAGATAAAAGTTTGTATTCGGTTCCAGATTTTGGAACCTCATTTCAAATCATAGTAGCAACTTTTATCACTGAAGAAAGGGTAGATGAGACTATGAGAGTAGACACCAGATGAGCCCATGACCTGTGAGATTTTGCCACCTTCATCAGGTATACACATACCGGAATAAACAAAAGGTAGCACATGTGCCTGCACCTTGGATACTTTTATCGTTATCGATGTTCATGGAAACTTGCGCAGCTTTTGACGCCATGGACACCGTCTTGCAAATCCATCACAGAGAAGATTTGCAAAGCCATTATACTGTAATTAAGTAAAGTATGAAACCAGACAGAACAAATTGCTAGCAACAACCAGCAATTCCAGGCAGCTTTGGCTGCAATGCTGCCTGCACTTTGGTTTTAAACAAGAGCAAAAGGAGAAAAGGGAAGATAAATGGACATTGGCCGTGAGGGAAGGGACCCCAAAACCACGTAAAAGAAGCAGACTGCGTCGTTGCAATTGAACTGACATACTAGTTGACTAAAAAGATGAACTTTTAATAGTTTACCTGCGGAGTAAAGAAGTAAAGATAGAATGATTCATCGCACGGTCAGACATTGGTTGCTCACACAAGACCATCATCCAGTCGCCCAATCTTTTAGTTTCTGATTATACTTGTAAACCAAATTTTAAATTTTAAATCTTAACTTTATAGTTGATTTTAGGGTTTTTTTCACCATATTTTACTTTTCATCCTTAACTTTTAGATTACTAAAAATATGGACATACAAGTTTAATTAGAGTACCATGCACAATAGCAGCCATGAATTACACCCATCACACACTAGGAGAGTAGGAGAGCGCAAATACTGAAAATAAGCAGTTCCTCTGTTAGACACCAGCAATTCAAGCAAGAGAACTCGATAGGGTAAGTCAGTAATCAGCTTTTAAGAATCGAATAAACATTTCCGATAGACAAATCACAGTATCTCACTTCAGGTGCAGTATTGCAAAATTGCATCTTGATAGCTGCATCCCTAACTGTAATACTATCTTCAGTTAGGGATGCTGATAAGTCTGCAATACTGTCTTCAGTAGAAAAAACAAGGGCACTGCTAGAGAAATTCTAACTAAATTCATTAAATCAACGACTGGGGACAGATAATAAAGCTAGGTCTACATGAGGTGGTTCGTTACAGAATGAGCAGTTAACGGTTACATGTTGGGATCAGGATGTGTAACTCACTGTCACTTATGCTTGTTACACAAGATCATTGAGCTACTGACTAACTCTAATTTTTTACAACAGAGAAGAAACCTAAAGGAATTGCATTGTGCCTCTTGCCATGGTGCTAGTCAATTGTGTAGAGAGCTCAATGGAGCTCTCAAGATGAAAATCTAGCAGTCTAGCCTTGCCCATTGGTACCGTCCAGGAAGTGGGCAGTCGTTCAAAGGACAAAAGTTATACCTGATTAGAACAGAACAAATTTGTTGTTAGCATTCATATTCCATTATCATAATACGCATATTGGTAGTATATAACAAAAAATAAAAACATATTTTGTGTAAGTGGACAAAGGAACAAGTCCATACTTCTCTCTGAAAGCCTGATGTTGCTGTTGTTCAGCAGCTGCGAAGAACTCCTCCATCTCAACAGAACTTGGAATATAACGACGACAAACGGATGCCTCCATTCTACGTCGGGAACTCATTGAGCTGTTGGTTCTAGTTGTGGAACCAGGGGTGCTTATCGTTTCTGAGCTCTTGATTAAACTGCAAGGCGTCGTCTCCCTGGTACTTCTGCAAGCAACAGCAGAATATGAAAAACAGCTCAAAAAGAGAGCCAGGAATGTGCTGGATCTCAAAGTATTTTTTTTTCATTCTTGTTAAGATGGTTTAAAAACCAAAACAGAACCTACAAATTAAGGAAATTGACCGAAGGCTAACAAGAAAATGCTAACTTAGTCAGCTGGATAGGACAAACCCCAAACATAAAGAAGCTGCACCGAAGGCCAACATTTCAAATCCCAGGGTACCCACTAGCAATGAATAGAACAATTAAGCACAGATGCTGGCCTGCACCTGAAGGAGGGTTTATAGACACAACTAATCAACATTCAGCTTTGGACGACAGTAGATTTCAGCCATCATCCCTAATTCACTATACCAAGTGCTTCGGATCTTGAAACGTGGCACTTCAAAAATGCGAGCTGTATTGGTGAACTGAGAAGGCAACAGGGGACAATTAATCAATACTAGTAGCTCATTTCTCATATATCAAGCTCTTGTCTCGTGCTGGAGAATGCCCCCACATGAGGTAGTACTTGATTCTTAGTGATTTACACAAACTACGGACAAACAACCACTGGGCCTAACAGAGCCAAGGGAAGTAAATAGCGTTTTCAACATGTATATGCCGGCCAAGAAGGACCACATAGCACATAACAAGAATATACGACTAAGCTAGTTAAGAGAGCTCCGTCACACTGAAAATGTCTCAAAAGAAACAGGTAAGCTTGAGCACCGGATTAACCTGCAACTACCAGTAAAGCCGTGTTCCTTTTTCTTGTTTTTGCGAGGAATAAAAGTGCTGAGCTAAAGATCAAGATTTCCGGTTGTTGGCGAGGATGGAGCTCCATTTCACCTCAACATTTCAAGAGTGCTGGTCCATTCAAGGTCTAGTGATCACATGTAGCCAACAAAACGGAAGCATTCAATGTTGATGATACTCCTCCGGTACATGGCTAATGATGAGCAGCCCGCGGATGCCATGGTCATTTTACTTGCCTTCTCTCAGAGACACATGGCCATAGCAACTAGCAAGTGAGCAGCCACACAAGAAATGGGATCTCGATTGCGACAGCTGTGGTGCCTTTGGGGATGGGGCGATTGAAATTTCTTGCAAAAGGGAAGATGAGCCTCTCGATAGCTAAACGATTGGGAGCTGAGGTGAGGTCCCTGCTAACCCCACCACCACCAACACCAACCAAGGCCCAACTAGATAGACCAGTGCAAAAAACAAAGCTCGGCTATAGGAGAAAGGGGAAAGGAGGCAACTTTCCCCTTCCACTATGGAAAAAGACGAGGTCACGGCCACTGGAGAAGAGGAGACTCCACTAATAAGAGAGCCATCATTAAGGCCAACAGCGTTTCAATTGGCCGCTCGAATGCCCCTGCGCAAGCAAGCATTTGAAGTGCACCTTATTGCACATCACACATGGTTCTTGGATGGAGCGTACTACTCGCTGCAACGAAGTCTGGCTCTCGAGCTATTGCAACACATGTTACATCTTCAGAGTAATTTCACTAATACCTAGCATCAGACACACCAAGTAGTACTTCTTAGGGCACCAAGATTTCGCAGCAGAAAACCAAACTAATGCTAATACGAAGAAATGAAGCAAAAGAGGAAAGCAATTGACGGTCGCACCACTCGACTCGAAATTTGCAGTTGGTGGAAAGAACCAGGTCTAAATACATGATACGGCGTCACAAATTGCGCATAAAGAATCAAAACGGCGCAGCGTAGGCTAGAAATGATAAGATTAAAGGAAGTATTTTTTTTAGGTTGGAGGTGCAAGGTAAACGATAAACCCTAAACCCCCAAACCACGCGGGCGCCACGCAGCACAAGAACGGAATCCGAGAACAGCTACGAACCGAACGGAACGGGAGAGGTGGGGGGAGAAACAAATCTCTTTACCTTTCCATGGCGTCCAGGTCGAGCACGTTGTCGCCGAAGGAGACCTCGACCTCGGCCTCGAACTCCTCGGGCCCCGGCACCGGCGGCATCCTCGCGGCGGCGCTCCTCGTTGCCTCCTTCTCCTTGGCCGGCGGCGTGTGCAGCTTCTCGAGCCTCCGGCTCCTGAGCTCGAGGTACTCCGCCGCCGCCCCGGGGTCCCCCTCCCCCTTCTCCGGCGGCTTCTGCGCAGCCGCCGCCGCCGACGTCGTCCGCTGCATCGCCAGAGTGCGGGACCGCGTCCGGACGCCGAGCAGCGCCCCGCCCACCTCCATGACGGCCACCTCCCCGGACACCTTCCCCTTGCGCATGTACTTCCCCATGGCCCAAAAACCCCTTAACTCGCCCCGCTCGCAAGCAGCACGCACGCACGCGGCGGCGCAGTGGGGGGGGGGGGGTGGAAAGAAGAACCGCGGGAATGATGGAGAGCCGAGCCGAGCGCGCGCGCGCGGTGGCCGTGTGCAAGCGGGAAAAGGGCGGGACGGGGTCGGGCTTGGGCGCGCGGGGGCGTTGGTTTGGTGGTGCGTGCTGTATTTAGCGGGAGAGATGAGGGGGGAGGGGGCCGGCCGGGTGGGGTGGGGTGGCGGCTCGGCTTAGGTAAGAGAGAGAATGGGTTGGGTGGGATTCTCTCTCGCCTCGGGGACGAGGACGAGGAGGGTGTTGCTATTGCCGCGTGGGCTTCCGTTCAAAAAATATATATAAAGTTATATATTTTTTATTTATTCTAAAATAAGTTTGTTTTAGGATAAATTATTCACATTAGAAGGTTGGTAAAGGATATTCTAATGATTTTGTTTTGTACTGATAGATAAATTATTATCTAGTTAGCTACTCCTCCCGTCCTAAAATATAATATTTTACCGCATAAAATAATAGTATGCCATTTACTTTATCAAATTTTAATATTTCTGTCCTAACTTCATATAGTTCGAATATATTTATTCATCATTTTCATGAAATCTACTACTCTTAATATATAAACTATTCTAGGAGGATAAATCAGAGTTCTGTTTGCTTGGCACAACATTGTTCTTGACTTTTACATGTACGCTGACTGAACTGATAAGGAAGTTCATCATTTCATGGCTCTTATGATATAATTTTTTAACTCGATAATATTTAATTACATTATTTACATTACTTAGTAAACTTTATAAAATTAGAAAATCTTTCATCTTCACTTAGCCTTAACATTTCGAATGCATCATATATAATGAAAAATGATGTTACAATGGACAGAGGGAGCAGTAGACAGTAAAAATAAAAAGACAGTAAATAGAGTTGTTCCTCAGAGGTTTAAAGATAACATCGTTGATTTTTTATTGTATGTTATTTTTCATCTTGGTTAAGAAATTTGCAAATATTTAAAATTTAAGTTATAATAAAAAACGGAGTAAGTCTTTGTACAAGTCGAATAGTTACTGCTCATCGGTTTGTAGTATACTCTACTAGTCAGATACAAATGCATACTACTGATAAAGCAGTCAGTAAATGGGAGCAGTGTTCTGAATGAACATAATTGAACCCTCTCGCGGCGTCAGCGCCCCGATTTCATCTCCATGATACGCTGCCTGGTGCTACCTATAGCTGCTGCTTCACTGCCAATGGCTACCCCTACGTCACTGGCTCACTCCCCTACCATAGCACATCAACGCCGGTTTCTGCTTCTGCCACCGCCTTCCCATCTCATTACTTCTGCGGGTTTTTAGAAGGAGAAGTTCAATAGTATAGCCAACTGCTGTCTCTAATTTATCTATAGTTAATTTATTAGTTAATTTGTATAATAGTTACATATAAAATATTAGTATATGATCCCACATGTTATACACACATTATATCTTGGAGTCCGTGTGCTACTGGCTATAAATTAGTAGCTCACATCTCTTCTCTCTCCTCTCTCATATCTTTAAAATATACTTATAGCTGGCTACTGTACCTGTTCACAGGCCTAGGAAAGAGCACTGTACTCGCTGCATGGCAAATTTTTTTCACCTCACCCTAAAAACTTTTTTTCAAAAACACTATATCAAATCTTTGGACATCTAAATAAATCATTAAATATAGATGAAATAAAAAACTAATTGCATATTTATAGAAGAAATCGTGAAACGAATCTTTTGAGCCTAATTAATACATGATTAGTTATAAGTGCTACATTAAACAATGTGTGCTAATGACGGATTAATTATGCTCAAAAGATACGTCTCGTGGTTTTCAGGTGAGTCGTGAAATTCAATTTTTTTCATTCGTATCAAAAACTCTTTCTACACATTCGGTCGAACGTTACGATGTGACTGTAAAAAAAATTGTTTTTGCAAAATAAACACGCCCTCAGATCAGCTGCCTCGCGTACCGGCGTACTCCTGCTACGTGCGTGGTGAATGCACGAGACGAGAGGTTGGAGCCTTGCTTGCCCGTGCGCGGGCGTCCCGGGCGGACGGGCTTGCCTCGCAGTAAATTTCCCGGCTTAAAAGCGCTGGAGCACTCGTACTCTTCGGAGCCGACGAGTGAGCTGCTGCTGCTGCTGCTTGCTAGCCGCGATGTGGAATTCCGGATCGAAAAAGTTCACCAGAGGTCGAATAGAAAACAGAGGGAGTTCTCAACAAATTCAGCAAGAAGAATGGTATGTTTCCTGTGAATACCTGAAAAAAAGATGATTTTTTGCTTCTGTAGAGAAAAAATCAAATGGTACATTGAAAATAAAAAACTATAAATAAAAATTTTATGTATATATTTTTAGCGATCTAAAAGCTAATATTTAAAAATAAACCGTAAGAAACCAAAAAGTTACCTATAGGTTTAATATTAAAAAAATAAACTTTCAATTATAAACATAAATCTGAGAGAGAAGATGCGCCTAACATGGTTTGCTTTCAAACGCGGCCTGATTTTTGGCACCGTGTCCGCGCGTGTTTACTCGCACGTTTAAAAGAGAACCAAAAAGTGGTTCCGCTTTCCAGCACGAGCAGTTTACACAAATGTCCAAACTGCAAAGTGAGCGTGCCCAGCCAGCCGGAAAAACCGCTGGACTCCGTACTACTACACACCCGTAAACACCGATTCAAACTTTCAAAACATTACTAGTATTCCATTAAGAGGAATGTAATTCCACAGGCTGCGCTAATGCCAACCCCTGCCATTAAGCCGTGACACACGGCACTCCGTCCTTGTCGTCATCGATCTCCATATATCTCCCGTACGCACGTACGTACTAGAGCGGAGAGACCATAAGTTACTTTATCTTGAAAAGATTTTATCTTTTAACTTCTCTTATTCAACACACACAGAGACTTTGATTTTAACTATTATTGTATTTGAGTTTTGTAAAGTAGCGGATAAATATATTAAGTGAAAAGTTTAAGACAAATGAATGTATTAATTTAAAAAGGTGAAGGGAATTTTATTTTTAATAGTTGATAATAAATTAGACAAAAAAAATAATCTTTTTATTTGATAGAGTACTATACGATGGAATCCATGTGTCGGTGCACGCATGTATATAAACACGTGGCGCCTGGTGGTCGTCGTTGTTGTACGGTGATGTACGCCAAGATAAGTGTAACTTGCATGGAGAGAAGATACGGCTCGCTCACTTCAATTCGTTCCTCGTTCAATTACTTATTCCAGATTGCATCAATTACTTGGTACTGTACATTACTCTACATTACTAGTACTCCACTGATCCAGTGAACCTGCTCCAGGTTAATACCCTAGGGAGTACTGCAAGCAATTAACAGAAGGATGAGGATCAGCCAGAGAAATCACGTCATCATTTCGCTTATTTTAACAAGAATTAAAATCGTCAGGGTAAAATTTTGTGTAAGTTTCATTAACTATCTATAAACAACTATTTTAAAAATAAACATAAAAAGTCCTAAAATCTACACTAAAACTAACGTTAAATATATTAACATCCGCAACTGCTTATGGCGCCTCCTTAGAGCAATTCCAACCACTCCCCAAATTTTGTTTCCCAAATCCTGGGTTTTAGCAAGTTTGTAAACAATATAACAAAGGTCTTTTTTGCTTTATCTCTAAAAGTTTGGGATATTGAAGTTGCTAAAAACAGAATTAGTCTTCAAAACCGTTAATAGTTGAAGGAGATTACATTCAGCTTGCCGTCGCATCCAACCTCCCGTGCCACGCCGCGACGCCGGCGCCGGCTGCGCTCCCGAGCCACCCGTGCGCCGTCCTGCACCTCGCTGCCCTGCGCCTTGTCTCGCGCCTTCCTTCGTAGATTCAGAAATTAAGCAGTGTAATTCACGGGAAAAGGAATAAGAACTTAATCATCTGAAAGATTGGACTTCGATCATCTGAACAAGAACTTAATCATCTAAACTCCGGCGCACAAAATGTCATGTTCCTACCTCGAAGCTGACTGTTCCAGATGCAACGACGCTACTTGTCCTCACGCAATGGCCTTCTTCTTCTCCTCGAGGAAATCAACGAGGCCCACGAGCGCGACGTCGACGTCCTCGCTGCGCGGCAACATCTTTGACACCTTGGTCGGCGTCACCTCCACCGCGCCGAGCAACCACTGTATCTCCTGGAACATCGGGTGGTCGACGATGATGAAGTAGTTGTGGACGAGCGTCTTCAAGGTGTCCCAGCCGCAGTAGCCCATGCGGCCAGGCTGGAGTAGCGTCGGGTTGAGGCGGTCCCTGTAGTTGGTGGTGAAGACGAAGACGTGTGGCGCGGGGCGACGGGCGAGCTAGCGTCGGGCTGCGGCCCTGGACAGTGGGCGAGCGGACACCGGGGTGTAGCGGGCGGCAACGGACAGGAACGGGCCTTGGTGGCGGCGGGACGCCCGGCGGCGACGGCGAAACGCCAGTCGGCTGTGGCTCGGGCAGTGGGTGGCGCCTCTGGATGGCAGCGGGTGACGCGGAGACTCCACCGAAAACAAAAACGTCGCACATGAATTTTCCAGGCGGAGGTGCGAGAGAAACCGAGCGTCGTACTTTTCTGGATGCCAGGTGAAATCCGGACTCCCATATATGCACGCAAATGAGAGGATATGGTAAATTGCTAAAATTTAGTAACCCGGATGGTAAACTGTTAGAGGCAGTTTTTTACAATTTACCAAAAAAACAGAGATGGTAAGTTAGGATGGGGAGCTATTGAAGCTGCTCTTAGAAACGCGTGATTAAAGAAACAAAGGAAATGTGCTAATAAATAATTATGTGTAAAATAGAGGACTATACAAGACAATATATGTAAATGAATATTTGAATATATCACAGAGAAAAGCAGAAATCTGAAATAGATATCAGAGAGAGACTCAAATAAATATTTCAAGGTTAGATCCCTACTAACTTTTCGTCAAAATCCCATATGTGAGAGCCCATTGCATATTAATTTCAAAGAAAATAACGCAATTCAATGTTTTTTCATAGATATTCCGACGAACGTTAATTATACTCATAAGATGTAATATTTCAAATTTCGTACTACCTCCTTTTCAAATTCCTCTCATTTTACCTCTGTCTACCTCATAGTCAGTACGGTCTTTTTATTTAATATTAGACATTTAAGTTACTTTTTTCACCGTCTAATTTATTACATGGGTAGCACTAGTAGCACACTTATATTAGAGCATACTCAACGTTCCCCTTAAACTCCTCAAGGTTAAAAAAAGGGATTTTAGGTAAAAATGTCTCTAGTAAGCACCCCCAAGAATTGAATGCACCTTTACCGATAAAGGCGCAACACTATTTTTTCCTGTTTATGCAAACTTGGAGTAGATTCGGGGTTATTCTAACAGAGTTTTATTTTTGGCTTAGCTTTTTATTGTTGAGAACATATATAACAAATAAATTATTTTTATTTACAAATATTTTATTTGACTTTTATCTGAAAAAGCGAAACAATCATCCCTCGGGTCTCCACGGTTGTCAGCAACGCTCACTCCTAAGTCTAAGGCGCTACTCCTTCTCTCGTACGTAGAAAATATTTTCACCTCGATAAATAAACTATTTTGGTTGGTATACCAAGGAGTCACTTTTTAATGTTTAGGGAGTCAATTTTAGCTAATCTTTTGGTGTGATAATTTTTTCACACACATCAAAATACGCTTAGTATTCCCTAAAGCAAAAATTTGAGGGATATAATTTAGCCAATCTATCAATGATGCAATTTGGATTGTGTTATGTTTTTACAAATCAAAATCGAAGAGGTCAAAAGAAGGATAAGCGATGGGTGTGTGAGAGAGGACAACAACATAAGGCCAGTCTCATAAGACTTTCAAACTCACTAAATGATATACCACGTAGCCAAAATGACATATAAAATTAATCAATGATTAGAGATGATTTAAGTTTTATGGGGATGAAACTTGGTGTATGCAATTACCTAGACAGTGAAATTGGATTGAAATCTTTACTAGGAGTAATTCATTTCATTACTACACATTTAATCAACTCATATTAGTCACGTAGATTTAGAATTTAAGTGATATATGAGGCTATAAAACCATGAAGGAAAATTTTGTATTAAAAGTACTTATTTCATTCATTCACTTAAACATATTTTTATGACGCGCCTCTGTTAAAATCGGAACAATAAAATTTTGCCAAAGAATGACCTTAGGAAGTATAGCTAGGTTTGGTGGCACTGTGGAGGTAGAGGCGAGCATAGTTTAATGAGCAGGTCTTTGATTGCACTGCGGGCAGCGATTCCCCGCCCTGGCTCCTCATTCGCCGGCCACGCGACCGTGCGCACGGGGCTCAGCCTCGACAGCGACACGCCTTGAATTCAGCTGCTACCCCGGGCGCCGCTTGTTCTACTACTACACAGCACAGCCTCAGCTGCTGACGCCAAACTAGGCGGATTCTGTTCAGTTCCAAGCCAATCACAACCCATCGTCTCACAATCGCACATGCGGCAATGCTGTGGGCTTTCTGCATGAAGGAAAAATCTGTTGGTTCGAGAGGAAGAACCCCCTCCATTAGCAACAGCATTCAGCTTAGCGCAACAGGGCGTGAAACTGTCCGATCAATCTCTAACCTCGGCCGTGGGATTATTTAGCGCGATCGTTCTTGTGCACAAAGAAACAGCAGCAAGATAGCTAAGGACGGTTGTCTTCTTTATGCTAGTTTTTTCTTAGATTTTTCCAATATTTTCACATACGTGCTTTCTAAACCATTAAATAATGTATTTTTTAAAAAAAAGTTTTTATAGAAAAATTTATCATCTCATATTTATAAATTACATTTAAACTTTATAACAGTTAACTATATCATTTATATAGTAAAATAGTTGTCACAAAATTAGATAATTTTTTATTTTTCTTCGATAAACTTGAAAAAAAACACATCGACCACCGAAGAGCTGTAGTAAATAGCCAGTGAGCAGCGGGCTTATTAAAATCTAGACTAGTTAGACTTTCCAGCTTTCTATTTGCAACGCCAAATTTTAAATGCCTAAATACAGTTTAGAAGAAGATTGCTACGTAGACAGTAACTCGCCGAACAGGTCTCGTAGTGCCGTGGCGACACGGCGACACGGGAGCACGCGGGGCAGTAGTAGCATCCCAGTGGGCAGTGGTCATTATTGTCTCGCCACGTAGGTACACGGCTCCCCACGTCAAAAGGTGATTGAATGAAGCGAATCCATCGTCCTTCTCTTGCCGTCGCCACGTGCGCCCTCTTCCGGCGTCAGGGGTATCCAATGACATTGCCTAGCTTCCATGCCGCTAGCCCGCTACTGGAATCGTACTAGTAGTTGTACCATTCCAGTATATGAGGGTTTTTCTGGTGCAATTCACCACAAGCGTACGTGCTCTTTATGTCCAGAAAAGAAATATGGCAATGCACGTAGTTCTAAAATAATTTTATTTTTATTTGGTCCACACGTATAAGCACAGATTAAAAACTATAATAGTCCACTATCAAGTTTATCAAATGTAAATATAGTTATTATACACTGTGTTTACTTTCAATGCATTAATTTATTACTTTGATAAAGTCTGATGTTATAATTATGTAAAATTAAATTTATTTTGGGACGCACAGCTTAGAGCAAAAATGATCTTCGTATAATAGTTCGAGTATGCTGTTTGCATGCACGGATTCGACGGACGTTTAGCTAAGAGTTATTCATGTGTTCTTTAAAACATTTGATTGGAAAAAAATAGAGAGATGAAAAATGCATGATTTTGACATAAACACAAGGAAAATACAGAGAATTGTAAAGAATATAAAAAACAATAATGGTCATTTAAATAAATCACATGAAAAAATGAATTATATGAGAGCGATAGGTTCGATAGAAATTCTTTGAGAGAATAGAGTTCTCAGTAACTTTTCTCCAAATTCAGCATTCATTATGAAATTAATTGGTTTTAAATACTCGGTTTTCCAGCTATTTGAATAGGGTGTTTAGCTGCTATTACCTACTCCATGTGTTACATATTACGAAATCTTTTAGATTTTGTCTGTATTTATCCATATATCAATATATGTGTTTAGATTCATTAGCATATAAATGAAAATATTATAATGAAAAACGGAGAGAACTCTGTTGTGGCCTTATTAAGCACGTTATTACGTATGAGCATGCCAATCAATAAACTTCTTAGCCCGCTACTTGGAACACTGGCTATAAAGAAAAAGTTCCTGTCCTCCACATAAAAACTGTATTTTTCAGTCGTCATCGTTTTCCTAGCAATTAATGTATTGTTACTGGATTTTAGTAAGTTGAGAAATAAATACATTATAGTTCGATAAACATATAGTACATACATTGAAGTTTGCTAGATTAAAGAATGTTCTCGTTTTGTTAGCTTAATTTGTGTTATACTCATTTTGTCTTGAAAAGATTTTATTTTTAATAGTATTATCTCTGTTTTATATTGTAAGACTTTCTAGTTTTATCTAAAATTCTTCAATGGATAAATGTATATAATTTATATATATGTCTAGATTTATTAGCATCTATATGAATTAGACAAAGCTAGAAAAACTTATATTATAAAATAGAGAGAGTAATACAAGTTAATAGGGAGCTACAAAAGCTGGAACGACATTCACTTTTTAAATCCCATTGTATCTGTCACTAACTTTTAAATTCCAATGCATTTATTCTTCACTTTAGCAAACTCCAAGATAGAAAATGATCAATAAATTGATTCTTTCACTGACAAAATTTTTAACATAGCCATTGCGAGATGGAGGTAGTACTATGCCATATCAAAGAAAATAAAATTTTAGAAGAGAGAGATAATATGTTATCAAAGTATAAAGCTATGTTTTGAAGGGTAAACTTAATTGTTTAGTAGCTCCTTAATTCGCTCCTTAATCTTGACATTTTTTTCTTTATTAAGGATAATAGAAGGGTGATCTTAATGCTCTTTCAGTGCAATATGCTGTCGAAGGCATCATGCAACGATGAGCGGCAAAATATTGGCCGTAGGAGTACAAGTGTATGCCCGTGTGGTAGGAGTACCTAATGAAATTGTATCGACGTCATGACATGACCTGCGTCGTACCGGAATGATGCAGCTTTGGAGATTCCCCTCAATAGCTGACTCCACCTTTGGCATTCCGTAAACGATGGAAAAAAACAAAAAAAAAAGTTTTTTTTTTCACGCTTTGATCGATCATGGTACTTGGATTCTTTGTTGACACAGACACTAGCTAAGTTCAAAAGGACAGTACTCCAAAGTAGAATCCGCAGTGAAGGGATTTGACCATGTGACGAGAGAACAAATTATTTCATAGCAGTTCAGAGTTAACTATCGGTTACTAGCAAAATACTCGCATGTTGTTACGAAATAAAAAGTCGTTGCAAAATGCCTATATGCCCATATGTTATTAGGAAGAGCCTCATCCTTTTTTACTTATATAAACATATACAAAACAGCTCATTAACAATTTAAAATTAATTTGTGAATACTATCTTCTTAACACGTTCTTAGGAGTAAAAAGTAAATGCTGAAAATAAACTGTAATGAAAAACTTCGAAATATACACCCAACTCAAGTTTTTCTATTTATATTTTGGTTTATAAGTATAAGTATAAGTATAAATGAAAAAAATGTGAGGAGGGTGAAATTAAAATCATTATTGACATTTTTTCAAGTTTAATTTCAAAATTCATATGGCGTTTTGCTTGTCAAGTTCTTTTACTTCCATATAAAAGAGGCTATATATTTTTTATTAGCACGTGGATGATAAATGGTTGCGAATTGTATGGTTTATTTGTGACTTCCGATATTCTACCGTATGAAATTTGCAATTTTTAGATGGTATGAATAATGGTCCTATATACCTTCATGTTACAATTTCGGGTTATGGTCATGAGATAATGACAAATTTACCGCTCTTTACGTTATAATTGTGAACATTTTCGTTACTTTGGATCCAACGGTTATACGTAGTAAAAATTTTATAAATGCCAAATTAGAAAAAATATAATATTGCATTAAATTTATGTGTAATATATCATATTAAATAAATAAACTAGTCAATATATCTTACTGAAGTTATAAATAAAATATTTAATATGCTTATAAAATAAACTAGCATCGTGTCCAGCGCAGACTGCGCGGGTAACTTCATTATGAAATTTCTTATGTAATATTAACTATAGTTTTATATTATATTATAAAATATAAATATTAAAGTGGCAATATAATTTTAAACTCGGAATCAAACTTTTATATTTGATGCTCCACGTAAATTAAAACCGTGACTTCTTTTATATTATATTAATAATATAACAGATCGAAGAATAATACTATAATAGATCAAAATTGTATAAAATTATGGCACAATACCTCTTCTTCCCCCGCCTTCTCCACATATATCTTTCATATATATTAATTATTTCTGATTGTTCGTAACTTGTTTCAAATAACATAGCGTTCACTTATAAAATAAATTAAATATTTTTAGGCATATGAGAAACTTTTTAAGTTTAATCTTGCACAATATACTTGTAGGATCGGAGTCGATAAAAAAATTCCATCCTTCCAAAAAAACAATCCACGGTCGTTTTCTATAAAAAAAATCACATTGTTTTTTCTCCTAAAGATCACGTTTTTTTTTCTCAGTGTCCGATCCATTCCTTCCCAAAAAAAACTCCTTCTTTTTTTTCTTATTTTCTCTCGATTAATATGAGATTTTCTAGCCCGTGAGAACGAACATGGGATTTTCTCCACACATATCTTTTAAATATATTAATTATTTCCGATTGTTCATAACCTGTTTCAAATAACATAGCGTTCACTTATAAAATAAATTAAATATTTTTAAGCATATGAGAAAACTTTTTTAGTTTAATCTTGCACAATATACTTGTAGGGATCGGAATCGATCAAAAAAATTCATCCTTCCAGAAAATAATTCACGTTCATTTTCTATAAAAAAATCACATTGTTTTTTCTCCTAAAGATCACGTTTTTTCCTCAGTGTCCGATCCAATCCTTCCAAAAAAAGCTCCTCCTTTTTTTCTCGGTGTACGATCCCATCCTTCAAAAAAAAACTCCTTCTTTTTTTTCTTATTTTCTCTCGATTAACGTGGGATTTCTGTGAGAGCGAACTTGGTGGCTCATTTTCTTATTACTTTATATATAATAGATAATTACATTTAAATTTTAATGCACTACTAACTTGCTAGTAGAAGGGACCGTAACCGTACAAATTCAATTATTCCTCTCTTTGGATGCACTAGCTCTTGCAATGGGCACCGTATTCTCCCGTAAAGTCCTGTAGCGTATGCGTACCAGTCAGTCTGCATGCATGGTTGCAGTTGCAGAAAGCTGTCAAGTATATACGCGATACGCCTCCTCTCCATGGACCAGTTGAAAGATCCTGAAGAATGGCAACGAGCTGGGCTGTACACTCATGTCGATCCGTTTCTTGTCTCTAGGACGCTTGATCCTCCAGCTAAATCCGTCATTTTCTCATCGTGTTCGCCCAAAATTTCTGAAGAAATCGTCAATCAAAAGTCCCAAACCAGATCAGGGCTAGCCTGGTTTCTGAAGAAATCAATCGGATTAGCGCATCCCAGTCATTCATCACAATGCAGTGGTCTTCACCTCCATCTCGAGCTGGCTGCAACCTGCAAATGCTAGCTGTTGAGAGTGTTGACTCTGTTGGCCACTGCATCCAGCCGGCCCTACCATTTCTGAACTCTTTTGTTATCTTTTGTTTGTTCCCAGTTTAAAAGTGGCATAATCTTTCAGAGTTTACGCCGGGCCGGCCCCCCCGTGCGCACAAAGGTCGCCTTTTTGAGCTTCCCTTCGTTTACCGGAGAAAGTAGCAGTATATTTACACCACTGTAGTACATGCATCCTTGCTGGTATAGCTTGTGTTTTTACAGCTAGGTAACCGAGTTCATGCCTCTGCTAAGTGTGTCAGCTGCTGCAGGCTTTGTATATGTTGGGTTACTGGAATCCAATGCAGCCAACGGTAACTGGTAGAGCCAATTTAAATGCATTAGTAAAAAAGGTAACCAGGTGATTAGGGAGAAAACAATTAACCACGGGAAAGACTCATCACTTTTACCAGGAGTATGTGATTTTTGTTCGTACTAGGGCAGGCGTCAGTAGTGAATGCGACACTGTAGGCTACTACTACTGCATCTCGAAGCGTACAGGTAGGCATACATGCCGCGATACGATACGATCGATCTGCCATAATAACTCTACACGTAACGTACCTAGCTACGCCATTTCTGCACGGTAGAAATGCAGCAGTATACAACTACAGTAGTACTAGAGTAGCAGTAGTACACTCCTGCAGTCCTGATACTGCAATGTTTGCTCTACAGGTTAAAAATTAAATGATGAATTTACCGGAGAAGCAGGGTGAGTAAAAACCATTCTTAAAAAAAGCACCCAAGAAAACGGAGAGCATCTTTGCACTGTATATTCCGGGGGTGCTCAAACCCGCCAAGAAAATTAAAGTTTCCCGCCAAAGTTTCGCGCCAAGCCCGCCGCCGCCGCGCCGCCGAGCGGAGCACTGGCACGTGTGGCGCCGGGAGGTCGATCGAAGCAAAGTGGTCAAACACCGCACTCATCATGTCTGACCCCACCATCTCGTCACCGCCGAGCCGTCCCTGACGAGTGGGGCCAGCCCACCCACAGCTCGCGACCAAGCCGAGTGGCGGGTAGCGTTCCGTGTCCGTTTTGGCACCACCACCACCACCACCTCGCCTGCACGCTTGCCTGGAGCCGTCAGTGCGCCCGGTCGGGCCCTCGCCGTCGATCGCCGAGGAGGAGGAAGAAGATGAAGAGAAGGGCCATCGCGCAACGCAAAGCTCAAAAAAAAAAAAAAAGCCCAAGCAGTGCAGCACAGCACAGCGCACTGTGGCAGCGTGGTTCATCCTCGTGTACCGGACGCGTCGTCGTCGGCGTCGCGTGTATTTTTCTTGGGTATCCAAGGGGTGAGAAAAGAAAGCGTAAAGAACTGTGGAGTGGCCCAGTAGTAGCGTGCTGCGACGCGATTCGGCAGCGGAGACCGCGGCGGGCGTGCGTGCGTGCGGCTTTGGGTTGGGTTGGGTTGGTTGGAGGCGAAGGGTGATTTGGCCTCGGAGTGCGTGGGGGGATTTCAGGGGCGCGCCGCCGTGTCCGCGCCCGTGCGCGCGGCGTAAAATTAGGCCTGGTTTAGTTCCTAATTTTTTTTAAAAAATATCACGTCGAAATTTTAGACATTTAAATAAAATATTAATATAGATAAACTAAAAAACTAATTGCATAGTTATTAAAGAAATCTGGATACGAATCTTTTGAGCCTAATTAGTCCATGATTAGCCATAAATGCTACAGTAACTAACATGTGCTAATGACGGATTAATTAGGCTCAAAAGATTTGTCTTGCGGTTTCCAGGCTAGCCGTGAAATTTATTTTTTATTCGTATCCGAAAACATATTCCGATATCCGATCAAACATTTGACGTAACATTTTTTTCAAAAATTTTATCAATCAACACTCTCTTAATGGCCACCGGGCCGGCCGGCCTCCAATCATGCACGGAATCCACTGGCGTCCACGCATCCCATGCTGCACAAATCCGGCCGAGCTCCCTTCTCGCGGAGATTGGCAGGAAAGGCCATCATGCAGCTGCAGGGGCAGGGCATGGACCCGTGCGAAACTGAGCCGGCAACGAGCTGCTGCCCTTGAACGCTAGCTCGGCTTTATACTTCCGATCAAGTATATACCTCTCTAGCTAGTAGTTTTAGTGTTTTACGCTATTTATGTTTAACATTAGTTGTAAGTCTTATTTAAACAATTTTATAATTAGTTTTTTTTATTTTTATTGGATGATAAAATATAATAATAATTTATATATGAGTTTTTAGTTTTAAACATTGGGTACGGAAATCTACAACTGCATTTAAATTGGGACTAGTGGGAGTGAAAAAATAGGGCTGACACCAGAACAACTCTATGGGGGCGTTTGTTTCCCGCGGACTATTTTTTTAAGTCTCTGTCACATCAAATGTATGTACACTAATTAGAAGTATTAAATATAGACTATTAATAAAATCAACCCTATACTTTGGACTATTTCACGAGACGAATCTATTGAACCTAATTAGTCCATGATTAGCGAATGTGATGCTATATTAAACATTTACTAATCGTAGATTAATTAGGCTTAAAAATTTTATCTAATGAAATAACCTTTATGTATGCATTTAGTTTTGTTATCAAACTATGTTTAATATTCCTAATTAACATCCAAACATCCGATATGACAAGGGACAAAAAAAAAAGTCCCTGGATCCAACCAGCCAATATATATACTCCAAAGAGAATGCATTGGCAAAAAAAAAGAGATATTAGATAAAATTTAGAACCAACCTCATAATCAATCTATTATATGTCCAACGCTCTAATGTTAATCTACAGTTAATCAGTTGGTTATAGTATTAAATATATTATTAAGATCATATCTTCTACTCCTACTCATTGTCCTAAAATAGGATTAACTTCGTCTCTCATCATCAATTTTGTTTCAAAATAATTTCATCCTTTAAATAATTGTTGCATTAGATTTTGTTAGAAAAGAAAAATCTAAGCAAATTTAAAAAATCTTATAATATAAAACGGTGCGAGTAGGTACGTGTAATGAATGGAACGAGTAAAAAGTAAATTTATTTTCACACGCTGACAGTACTACTGACGGGGGCAGATGATGCAGATTCTTGTAACCTAACGCAAGTGGCGACATGGCCAGCGCGAGATTTTCGTTTTACCAGGTTGGTATCGTGGCAGATGGATCATGCTCACAGTCATTACTTACAGAATGGTCCTGGAGTTCTACGGTTTGCAAGGATCAAAAGAAACTTGTAAAAAATGCGTCCGGCGGCCAACACGCATCCCGGCTTGGTCTGAACCGTGTCCGTGGGCCTGAATCGCTTCGATGCAGAGTCTCTCGCCAGCGAACGACGTAGAGGCAAGCAGAGCTCTCTCTAAATGCATCGTACTTATACCAGCAACATTCTGGCGACAAGCGATGAACAAGTGAAGAGGGCATCATAACATTTTGTTGCCATCCTGATGCTGCTGCTGGCTCTGAAGATCTCGGCATCCTTATCGTCTGAAGCGGGAATCGATTCAACCTGCAGCCTGAGCGACGTGAAGCATTCAGAGTTTCAGAGTCGTATTGCTTTTGTTTTGTCGCTTTCTTTACCAGTATGAAAATTTGCCAGTGATGACTGAGCACGAGTCGTAGAATGGAACATCATTGTTCAAGATAGCCAGTCAGATCTGGACCGCACTAATCCGAATAAACGAGGAGTAATGAAATGGAGAAATGCATGTTTATCACTGTAAAATTTACTTCTTGGTGGAATACTAGGAAAGATGGCATCTTGGATATGGCCGTCAAATTTGGTTCCAAATTGGGCCTGTTGGGCCGAATTTTTGTATTGGGCTTCAAATGTTCAGTTTAAACCGCTTCTTTTGTTTTCCGGATAAAACCAAGCGAAGACGACGTCCTCGACGGCTTCGCCGGCGGCACCAACCGTCGAACACCACGTCTTGGCGCGAGCCGACCATGGCATCTCGCTGTCGGCTCTCTCCGCGGCGACTCCGCCCACCTCCGCGCCACGTCCAAAACCGCCTCTCCGCAATGGTGGCCGCTTTGCCGCTGGCTCCTCAACTATGGCCCTCCCCTACGCCTTCCTCTCCGCCGCCGCTGGCACCTCCTCGTCGTTGCCGGGATCCAGGCGCTGCAGCACCGTGCACTGTTTACCCTCCAGACCAAGGCCTCCTCTCGCGCCGCCGGCCCGCGTGATGGGCAAGAGCAAGAGGAATCCGGCGTCCACCCGGCTGTGGATGCGTTTAGATCGGCGCGGCGGCTGCGAGATGGTCATGTGTGACAAGGCCTTCGTCGCCCGTCGCTCCGGCTTGCCGGCGCGCGACCTCCGCCTCCTCGGCCCACTTCTCTCTCGCTCCCCCAGCATCCTCGGTGAGCTACTGCCTCCCTGCTTGCCTGCTTCTATTGCTGTTAAATTTTGATCCTCGTTAGTGAGATTGATTTGTCCATTATTAAAGAGTTACCACTAGATTCACATTAAACTTTTGGGTTTTGATTTGCAGCTAGGGAGAAGGCTATGGTAATCAATCTGGAATTCATTAGAGCAATCGTAACTGCTGATGAAGTGCTGGTGCTGGAGCCTCTTGCTCAGGAGGTTCTCCCTTTTGTTGAGAAATTGAGGAAGCATTTTCCACTGAATAGTCTGGATGTCGATGGTGTCTCTAGTCATGCGGCCATGGATAACCAAGACGGCAAGCTTGATCAAGATGTTCGCTGCCTGAATGAGGCAGAAGGTGCCGAGCATGAGCTTCCGTTTGAGTTTCAGGTGTTGGATTTCGCTCTTGAAGCCGTGTGCTTGTTGTACAACTCCACGGTATCTGATCTTGATAGGCATGCTGTTGCTGTGCTTGATGATCTGATTAAGAGTGTGAGCACTACGAATCTTGAGCGCGTCCGGAGCCTGAAAAGCAGCCTCACTTGCTTGCTTGCAAGCGTGCAGAAGGTATCATTAGATTCTACATCTTTGATCCATGGATGTCTCAAGTATTACTCACATTCTCTATTCGTTACTTTGGAAAAAAACGTACACCCTTTTCTTAACCATCTTAATCTGAATTGCTTAACAATTATATGTGATATGTTTGCTGTTGATAACAAACACGTAGATCTTCGAAAGTCCCGCAAAAACATAAATCCAAATATCATTTGTTATGACGTTATGCAGTGATTTTTCTCATAATTCTTAAGGCTCACCTTTCTCATATTCTCATTTAACCTAGTTTTTATTCAAAATGGTATCGCCTTTCATAAAATCCAGGTCAGAGATGAAATAGAGGATATTTTGGACGATGACAAAAATATGGCACATATGTGTATAACAAGGAAGACAAAAGGACAGAAGGATGAAGAACCTTTGGATACTGATGCTCATTTGGTAGATATGTTACTTGAAACCTATTTCAAGCAATTTGATGGGATTCGCAACAGAATTTTCTTGGTTAGTTCTTTTCTTCATTCTCTAAAATCTTCATATATAAGTATGCACTTGTTCAATACTATATGATTATCATCCAGAAGGATCTTGTTGTTAATATCATGGAGCAATTGCGCCATTCAAGAAAGGCTAGTGTCCTTCCTTAACTCATTGGATATAGTTCTATTGCAGTGTTCAATTCCAACATCATGTTTGGTTACAGGCACAGAGTTCTTATGGTAGTTCCTATATCACAAATTATGTTGATCATGCGAAGAATTCTCGCTTGAAAATTTAACAGGTTCGACAGTATATTGTTGACACAGAAGACTATATCAACATCCAACTTGACAACAAACGGAATGAACTCATTCAGCTCCAGCTTATGTTGATCGTCGCGTCCTTTGGTATAGCCATCAACACCTTCATAGCTGCGGCTTTTGCAATGAACATCCCTCATTGTGGGCATCATTTCATCATTGGAGGACCATTTGGACCATTTGTTGGTGTCACCTCATCTTTATGCATGTCGATTGTCATACTGTTGTTCACATATGCCTGGAGGAACAGGCTACTCTGCACTTGAGACAACACAACCTCAGAGCAATTAACAAGAGCATCACCGATGTCATGAGTCCCCCGCAGTCCTCTCTCACTCTTGTATTGTCACTGTTTTATTTATGAAAGAATTCAGGTGGGGAAACTCTCCCCCCGGTGAACTTTCAAACAAAAAAGAGCATCACCTCTGTGACTTTGAGTAGTATTCTTCTTCAGAATGCCTCCTGACTTGGAGGAAGCGGCATTAGTTTGTGGCGGATAATTGAATGGCTGACTTAAAGGTGAATTTCTGCTGTATTTATGATTCTCATGGAATAAACAAGGACTGCCTCTCAATGTGCAGACTTGCAACTCTATCACTTATATATACTATTCATTTTTTTTTCCTGACAATGTAAAATAACAACTTGTACTTACTCTACGCGAATCAGTGTTATACAGGGATTGACCATGCTCTGAATTTGCAAACCTCATCCCAACCACAAAGCTGATACCTGATTTGAAATCACTTGAAACAGATGTGGTTATATGTAATCTGGAGTTACTTCAAACAAATTTGGGAAAAAATTATTCAGTAGTATGGTCACGGTTGCAAGTCACAGAATTCAAGTTACTGCTCGAGAACTGCATATATCAGCCTTCTGTCCTCAAAGGCTTAGCCGGGCCCAACATATTTACCACTATTGGGCCCAACTTCAGTTCCAGATTCGATAGTGAGGCCCATACAGGTCGTCAAAGGCGAACTTTGTATGATTCTTCACTTTTTTTTTGAATTGCGAAATACAGTACAAAAACACATGCTCGTAACGCGCCTAAATTAAAAGCTCCAGAACACAATGGTCAGTGCAACAAGATGGAATTCGTCGTCGTCAATAACACAATCCAACACAAGGTGTAAATTATTGTCAACATATCCAATGTGAAGAGTTAGGGGGGAAAATCGCTTTGTGGTTCATTTCTCTTTGATCTGTAGAAGGGATGCTCCTATGGAATCATGTCTCAGAGAAGTAATTACAAAGAAGCAAACCCAAGATGTTGTGGCTGCAAATTAGAAACTGAGACCAAGCTGAAGCCCGAATGCTGCATGGATTAGAAACAGGGTCATGATGCCGCTGCCGAGGAGTCCATGTGCATTTCTCAGTGCAGGATTTCCCTGAACAAAACACAGTAAGTTACACATACTGTCATATCTGAGGTAAACACTGAATCTTGCATGTTTGAAAGCAAGTATTGAACTGATATTGTGATTTCAAGTTACCTCGAACAATGTTGGAAGGATAGACTGAATGGTAAGGAGTGCAAGGCCAATGATGCCGGTTACTGCATGAGGACTGCAAAACCATTGCCAATGAAAAATCACAAGGTATTTCAACCTAGTGTTACTCAATGCCTGAACTCTGACTGATCAAACTTAACCTTCTGAATTCTGAGAGAGAAATCTGTACCTCTCAAAGATTGGTTTATCTGAGGTCAGAAGAGCAGTGATTCCACCAGTGGCACCGAGAGCGAAGAAGAAGAACATGCCGGCGAGGAGCTTCGGGTGGAGGTCCTTGGCCTTGGCCTTCTCTTCCTGAAAGTGTCCATGTGCCATTCAGTCCAAGCTTTATCAGTGGGATGCAAAGTTTCTTGGCACATTTTGTACAAGGCAAGGCTACTTACAGGGTCATCCGACAGCTTGATCCTGAAGCCGAGGTATGTTCCGTAGCCACCCATTGCAAAGAGCACCACGGCCTGAAATTCAGGGAGATGAGTGATCAAATGGAGAGAGATTTTCTGCTCGTAATTTCAGACTGTTCTTAGATGCATGGACAGAATAAGGTGGGAGAAGGAGAATGCAGGAATCACCATGTTGCCGGGGTGACCCCAGTGCACGAGCCAGCCCGGGAGGCCCCACGTCTTGACCAGCTCCGCGAACGGCCCGAACACGGCGCGCAGCGGCTCGGCCCCGGGAAGCAGCGCCGCGAGCAGCAGCGGGCACGGCGCCACCGAGTAGAGCCGCGTCGTGACGGGCTCCCGCACTGGGGTGGTGGCGGCGACCGCCGGAGGGGGCCGCGGCGCAGTAGTAGCCGGCAACAACGCGGCCCGCCGCGTGGTAGCAGGTGGCGCGGCGGCGCCCGCGCGACGACGAGGCGACGTCGCCGAGGCGCGCGGGCGCAGGACGGCGGCGTAGCTCGCCATTGTGACGGCGGCACCCATCCCTCGCAGTCGCAGGTCTCCAGCCGCTCACTGCTTCACACACCGCCGCTAGCGTGGTGGAAGCAAGCAGCCGGAGGTGGCGAGTGAGGATAGAGTTGGGGACGACGAGAAAGGGGCAGGAGACGGTGGAGCGTGGAGAGAGGGAGGCCAAGTGAGGTAGACCTCACCTCAGGCCTTGTTTAGTTTAAATTTTTTTTAAAAAACATCACATCAAAACTTTATACGCGTATATCAAAACTTTATACGCGTATTTAAAGTACTAAACGTAGTCTAATTATAAAATAAATTTCAGATTCCATTTGAAAACCGCGAGACAAATCTATTTAAGTCTAATTAATCCATTATTAGCACATGTTAGTTACTGTAGTACTTATTACTACCCATATCCTAATTAGGCTCAAAAGATTCGTCTCATTATTTTCACTATTTTCTCCATAACTGTATAATTAATTTTAATATTTATATATATTTAATACTTCATTTAGATGTTTAAAAATTCGATGTAATGTTTTTTGCGAAAAGTTTTTAGAAACTAAACACCACCTCACTCGTACACTCGCGCGTGATGCAAATGGGTCATTCTCTTTTTGTTCATCCTAGTACAAATGGTTGGTGGTGGGTGAGTGGTGACTAGTGAGTAACAACCGCTATTTGCACTTAAAAAGTCCACAATTTTAGAACTCTATAATTTGACTCATCAGTAAGTAGAAATCCACAGCCTCAGTAGAAAAAAACCATAAAATCAACACTAAAATTAAGTTTTTAAATTCAGATATTAGCTTACAGGCAGTTGCAATATCAAAATGATCGGAGCCTTAGGTTTTTTTGTAAGACATAAAGTAGTTGGTAGATTATATTTAGATAGGAGTAGCTTCCAACTCCAAAGAGCAGTGGAAGACCATCAGAACAATAGGACATTGTTAGTAAATATCATAAATCGTACCAACACACTGCATACAATTGAAAAATATGGCACAGCAACATCGAAAAATGCATCACAGCGAAAAAAAAAAAGCAGATCTCAAGTCAGTTCTAACTCATTTGGCTCAGCGACAAACCAACGATGACACTTACCATGAGATTTCTCAAGTGAGCCTCACAATTACCTTCAAGGTGTACAGTCGACACCGAATAATTTCGTGAAGAAAGCAGTAAACCTATTGTTTCAGTACAAAACTCTCTGTATTTTCAATTCTCGCGGTGAAGTTTGGCTGGTGGAATGGTTTCCACAAAACTAAAGCCCAACTCCAAGACAACAATGTTTCTTCGGCCAAAAGACTGCTACAGAAAGGGCAGAAAATGACGGAGCTTTTGTAAGTATGCCTCGGATGCACACGGGCATGGAGTATCTAACACTTGTACAGGAGGTTACCATCAAGGCTTCAAGGCTATGGCCACGCCAAATCTTGAAGGCGAACTTACCACCTTGGGATCGTACTCAGCAGAAAGACTTACAGTAGACTTGGGCCTCCACTCATGCTGACAGAGAACTCCAACTTTGCCACTATTGCTAAATCTTGTCTTCAGCAACGTTGAAGAATCAAGAGCATGAGAGCTCCCAATGGTGAAATAATTCTCTTTTGTTTTCAACTTGTGTGTTACTTCAGCCGCCACTGCAGCTCCATTGGTTTCATTGAACAAGTGGATATAAGAAGCTTTCAAAGTCTCCCCTTTATCACTGCGTGCAAAAAAAAAAATGTACAAAGATTTATCAGTGCAGGGTAAAGATGAGTTGGCTAAGGACAATCTGCACATGACAGATGCAGGAAGACATAAGAACACATCATATTGTGTTGCTGATTTGGTATAAGTAGTGCTATTGTATTCTGTTTAAGCTAGCTACCAGTCAAGTTCGTCACATTAGCGCATTACTTTGGATGCTCAAAACATCAATCATGAACAGAGCATATGTTCATGATGCTATATCTCAAGAACTATAGAAAAAAGTTAAGGGTTAACTTTAGTACGCAGAAATCGAAGATGTGACTGACTACAAACAATATTGGAACATGCACATGCATACATGCAGGTTGTTGTGTGCTTAAGCAAAGCAGAAGTTGGGAAAGCTTACAGTAGTAAGGCAGCAGAAAAATCATGCTTGTTATAGCAGATCCCCGAGTTGTACTTAGTAAAAGAAGCTGAAGCACTGTCAAATCCAACCTCAGCACCAACACTGAGTTCATTTGTGCCAAAAGTTGCTGCCAGCTCAACCAAAGGTGTTGATGTCAAACCAATGGTAGAATTCAGTGCACATCGGTCATGAAGGTATTGCAAATCAAGCTGCCGACGAGAAAACAAGAAGCTTTAGTACCCTAACAGAACGTTCCAAACATCAAATATTACAGAAAACCACGTAAGTATACAAACCTTCCCAGACTTTTGATCAGGTACCCTGAAGCTAAAAGAAGTCTTCAAACCAGTCAGTGCTTCATCAACAGTGACTGTGGATGACACCTGTAGATGGAATGACTGTAGTAAGATACACATATACAGGCAACATGAACTAGAAAGAGACTAAGGCTGTGTTCGATCTAGAATGGAAGGGAGAAAACTCCCGTCGTTTCCTGTGAGCATGCTTTCCGAATTGTTAAACTATATGCTTTTTGTAAAAAAAAAGTATCTAAAAGTTGCTTTAAAAATCATATCAAGTTTGCAATAGCTAATCCTTAATCCGTCACTCGTTAATGAGATGTCTCGTTTTGTGTGACCATCATCTTCTACTTCACTCACTCTCAAACTTGCCCTAAGTAAAATATAGCATTGAACTAAGGTATTAAGGATGCACAAGTGCAGCGGCATAAACATGATATAAAAACCGACAAGTCTAAATATCACATTGAGATCCCAATGGGTACTAGTAGCATTAAATGTTGCTAAATACTGTTTTCTATACATGAAACTTAGTTTCATATGATATGGTAGAACTTTTTGATGCCATGAAATGTAATGATAATAATGCCAAAAGTAGCACCCCTTGTTCCACAAAACAATAGCTAATGCCAGACTAGTAAACAAATAAACTCAGGCTCCACAAATATAACTATATGAGAGAATCAAATACAAGGAACTTACTCTAGAATCACTATCAATTTTGACATCAACAGTGGTTTTGCCACTTTTATGTTGTGTCTGTATGTCACCGATGAAAAGTTCATCTATCTTCACACCAGTGGCTGTTAGACCCTATTAATAAAAGTAAAAGCTGTCAGCGTGATAGCTTCACAAATTTATGGTAGGGGTCAAACCTTGCACAAAAGGACAGAATCCCTTACCAAACCAGAATTGCTAGTTGTTGTCAAAGAAAACTTTTGGTCAAAATTGTAGTCCTTGTACAAAAGATCTATATGGTGTAACAAGAAAATATGTTAGTTAGAAATGTGAGTAGTGTAAAACAACAAAAATATTAGAACCAAAAGCTAAATAACAAATAAAAACTCATGTATGAATTTTATCTGCAGTTGCCAAACCACATCAGAATATCAGGTAAAGAGACAAATGTTAAATATGAAGCTAAATCTATTGATATTCAGTGATATCACTTCCCAACTCATATAGAATGCTCAGATATCAGAATATCCCACCACGTAGAATGTTAGGTATTCAGCACAACTGAGCTGTTGTTTCTTTTTGCATAATACATCCATGCGGATGACAATGACAATACAATATACAGTGAAATGTTCTACATAGTATTGCACTTCAAGCTATAGTAATAACAGGATGAAATCTGCGAGTAGGACGCAAACAATGAAGATCATATCAATCCGGTGACACCCAATGAAGCCATATAACTGTACTGGATTCTAAGTTGTGCCCTAAGTATCTCATACAGACGCACTACAGCACATAAAATATACCAAGCAAAATTTGATCGCCAAAATGCACAAAAGTGGCACGAAGCGAGACGAAAATAAACTACAGGTTTATGAGATGTAGACACCGCTTGCCTTTTGCTCTCTTCCCAATGTTGAGGAATGGAACTGGCCCTTTGGTCATCCTTGCCCAATGAAGCAGCCCCACCTCCTATCTGTGAAGAAAATGGAAAAACATACATCAGTATTTCCCAACACAAGAGAAATTCTGAAAACCAAACCGCTATGAACACCAGGGGCGGACCAACCTAGGGGCACGAGGGTTGAGCTGAACCCACAAACTTGCTCTTAGACTAAGGCTAACACAAAGAGAGAAAAAAAAAAGCATCCAGATCTAGAAGAGAAGCTAAGGTCCAAGTCAAAAAGAGAAAAGGTGTGGGGTTGAGGGAGACGGGAGAGAGGGTGGGTGCGTTCGTATGTCCGCTCACCGGCGAGGACGGGGAGGAGGAAGAAGCACGGCGCCGCCGCCGCGAGCGGGATGGGAGACCGGGCGCCGCTGTTCGCAGGCGGCGGGCGAACTCACGTGGAGACGGGAGTCGTCGAGGTGGAGGTGGGAGACGACACGGGGGGCTTAGGGGGGAGCAAAGGAGTGGCTATGGGCTTTGTTCGCGATGTGGGCTTTTCTGTAGCCCGGTATCCAACAAGGTCTGGATTGGTTACGGCCGGCCCGGCTGGAATGGGAGAGCCGTAATTCAAATCGTTATTTTTATGTTATGTTTTCTTTTTCATATGGCTCTAAATTACTGTGTTTCTCCTGCATAAAAACCAAACAACAATTTAAAAATATTCATTTATTTTTAAATAATGTGAAAAATCGATGGGTAGTCATTTTATTCCGGTGTTTTTCCTATTTCTAATTTTCTATGTTTTCATAACCCTATATTTCAAAAGAGCTTGAACGTGCAAAGGCGTCACACATCAGCACATGGGAGAGAGTAGCAAGGGATGGCTGTTCGGTCCTAACCAATAGTTTGGTCTTCAAAATGATCGGCCTTTATATACAAGAAACTGAACCAATAGCAACAGTTGCAATAATGGGCTGGCTGCGTAAAAGGCCACAAGCTCACAACGTCGACGACAAGAGTAACAAGCTGCATAAGAATGGCAAAGGCCCTTTGCCAAAGGGAGAGTTTACGACGGAGATCACACTAACTACAATCCAATGTAAACATCTTGATTGGATTTGATGTATAAGCACAATACACTGAAGAAAGTACTAACGATTAAGTTGATGCGATCGGTTGCCATTGACAAGGAACAAAAATAATAAACTGGTCGCTGATTGCTCAGTCCAGTTGCTCGAAAAAATTTAACAGGACAGCTGAAGCATGCAGTAAAGGTAGGTCTAGCAGTCGAGCTGCATGAAGACCATGTTCTTTCAAACCTCTTAGAACAAACGAAAGATTTTTACAAATTGTTCAAATGTGCAAGTGTTACCCGCAATGCACATGAACATTTGAACACTGGATTTCGTTGTGTTAACCAATCATAATAATCATCTTAAATTTGAAGAAGCCGAATTAGGCAGTCAAACATGCACGATTAGTATGCATACTCTCAAGGGCATTTACACATGAGGTGAAGTAAGACTAAATACACAGAAAATTGCGGAATTTTCTATATGAAAGTCATGTGAAAGCATCAGATGCGATAAAAAATTGCGGAAAACTGTGCATATACAGAAACCACCCGAGCCAAAGCTTACAAATGGGAAAACAGGAAATGGACAAACCTAGAACTGGGTCATCATCATCATCAACAACAACGACAAAAAAAAACAGCCTGATCTATCATTAAATTGTGCCTATTCAACAAATGACGGCATTTGTGAAAAATACATCAGTACTTCAAAGGCTAGTTTGCTTGCCACATGATACAATTACACGTAGGGTAGCTTTCACTCTTCAGCAGCAAAAGGTATCTCTCAACTCTCATTTGCATGAATATTTCTCTTCTACACTTCTCTATTGACATTAACTGGAAATTAAACACATGAAGACGAATAAATCAGGCATGCTTCAATACATTTGTTTGAAGATGGATGCGACCACAAAAGACCCCAATCAGAAAGCATGGTTCACGTAGGATAATGCAAATGATTTTTTTCTCATGGAATTTTAGATAGACAGCTTAATGCTCTAACAGTGCGTGTTTTTCGACTTCAACAAACAAATTCAGCTAGAAGGCCAGAAGAGTTACCTATGTAACTGTACAAAAAAGTCAAGAGTGATACAATGAGAAGCTCAGGTGACGGGATATGAAACAACTAAACAAGTGTGTGTTAACCTTGAATTTTTCTTCAGGATTGATACAGACTCCAATCCAGGTCAGGTTGTGAAAAAACTTCATAATCTGTTGGACCATCTACAAAGCTATTAACTGTTTGCATCCCTTCCAACAAGGACGGCTGGAAACGATCACTTCTAGAGGGCAGAAGCTTATAAAAGACTAACAACCCAAGAGTACATATTGCCTGCAGCTTCATAGAATCACCCTGGACAGCAAAGAACAGTAACATTGCAGCAAGGAAGAAAATAACACAGAATTGCATGATGCAGATCACTCTGTCCATCAGCTTCCCATCATTGCCTGCAGGAAAACCTCTAACTCTGTAGACAAACAGGAAATTGTACTTGTCCACAAGGTATCGGTAGCCGAAGTATACTGCACCGACAGGAACCACAAGTGGAGCAAACAGCGAGTAGATCATTGTGAGCGCAAATATTGTAATGTCAAATGCATAGTATTGCGCAAAATCAAATTGCTGCTTTGGCATATGGAAGCTCCGGTTTATTGGATACAATGAAAGATCATGCCCCTCAATACCATTCAGAATGCCACTGTCTTCTCTCTCAGACATTAGAGGTGCTCTCAAATTATTCGTTTCTTCGCCATTATGTATCAATTGGTAGTCCTCATTTTCTTCAGGGACCAATTGGACCATATCATTCTTTCTAAATTTCTTCATTATATGCTTTATTGAAGGGATTGGTGCCAACAGATCAAATGATATCCCCAGAAAAGTGCATGTAATCAAGAATGCCAGGGAAGAGAGTGAAGATCTTGACAAAAATGAAGGGCTTAAGTATTGTTCAATCTGCTTGCAATCAACACTGTCAAGGTAGCACCGGCCCATACTAAGTATCCAACTTTCGAGCGATGATTCGACCAGTGCACGCAGTAGGATGAGATTAACAAGGAAGAAGCAAACCATCTTCAACAATGCAGCCCTCTGCTCTCCCGACACTGTCAGATGACACTCAAACTTGGAGAAGTAAGACAACACTGATGGGATGATGATATACATGCTCACAAAAATGAGGACATTGGGAAGAAACTGAAATATTATGGTCCAGAACCAGCTAGAGCTTTGAAGCCAGACAAGCCATGATTTGGCATGATCCATAGCCTCCACATTGATGATCCGCGCTGCACTTTGCATCCCACTAATTATTGCCAACGGTGAGCTAAAGAACAAGAGCATCAGAATGAGGCAGGTATTGACTGCAATACGCCGCAACCCTAGTGAGGTTTTGCTCAGTCCTAGATGATTCCAGTAGATATCTGATGCTGGTGGTGCCCTCTCCACAGTCCATCGACTTCTCTCAAGTTGGAGCTCCATCACAGGGAAGAACCTCCCTATTGGTGTCTTCTTCCTTTCCAACCGGAAGTCTCTCACAGCCTTGTTTGCCGTGTACACATCCTTAAAAACAACGAAGGCTATGCCAGCACCAGGAGCACACCCTTCCTTGTAATCAGATAGCTTACTACTGAGCACAAGTTTCTTCATCTGCAACTTCCTTAGCATTTCCTCATCAGTAAACCCCAACCTCTCTGCCGCCATTGCCCACAGCTCTTTGCATCTCCTCACAATCCAATGCTCATCTGTTTGTGATTCATCCTGGGCAAATTCATCAAACAGATTGCGGGCATCCATCCTTGCCTCCAGCCAAGAAATCTTGTTCCGTACCTTTCCCCACTCCTCAGCAAGGTACTCCAACGTGCAGAGATCGAAGGGCACGATGACACGGTACACCTTGCCAGGGTACTTGTGCTCAAAGTAATCCTTGAGCGGGGTCTTGTCGGCCGCGAGCGTCTTGGGGATGCCCTGGATCATGATGGTGAAGACGGCGACCGAGCTGGAGTTGGGGTCGCTGGGGTTGCCGTTGCCGTCGCGGAAGCGGGTGATGCGAAGGGCGTCCTCCATGCGGGAGATGCCTAGATGGGCGATGGCGACGACGGCGGCGGTGAGAAGGAAGTGGAGCCAGAGGAGAGGGGACGACTTGGGGATGTGGGAGATGGTCGTTGCGGCGAATTGGTCGGCGATGGCGGCGTCCCCTGCGAGGAGGTTGAGCGGCAGGGCCGCCGCGACGGCCGCGGCGGCCACGGCGGCGAGCACGAGGAAGGAGGCGCGCTCGAAGAGGAGGAACTGGGCGGCGTCGGCGCCGCAGTGGAGCGCGATCTGCGGCGGGGTGGCGTGGTAGACGGCGAGGAGCTTGGCGGCGAGCGCGGAGGGCCCCGGGATGCGGCGGTGGTCGAACCGGAGCTTGACGAGGAGGAAGAGGAGCACGCAGGAGGCGGCGCCCACGGCGGAGATGTTGATCAGGTACTGTATGCTGCCGTACCACGCCTCCGGCTCCCCGCCGGCGGCGTCCGGCGGCGGCGCGGACGGCCCCATCGGGGAGGGAGCGGGCACGGCACGGCACGTAACGAAACCCTAGCTCCCGACGGCGGTGGAATCCGAAATATGCCGACGAGATGCCGCCTCACCGTCACGGCGGTTCGTGGTCGTGGTCGTGGTCGTGGGTGGGGCGGGCTGGATCACGCGAGGAGGAGCGCGAGACGTGTCGTGTCGCCTTGCGCTCGCTTCGCCTCGCCCGCGTCGGGCTCTGTCGCTGGAAGGTGGGGACGCCTCATTTTTCAGACTTTACTTTGACTTTTCTGGGAAAGTTTTTTTTTTTTAGGGTAATCTGGAGTTTTGGCGCAAAACTTCGTGGGCAAGGATTTTGGAACCGTGTCAGAGCACAGGTGCTGTGCTTACGAAAGATTATCGGATTTGATAGCTATCTTGCGTATAATTGATGGAACTATGGCCTTTTTTAGTTTTTAAAAACATAGCGTCGAATTTTTAAACACCTAAATAAAACATTAAATATAGATAAATTAAAAAACTAATAGCACAGTTATAGAAAAAATATTGAAACGAATCTTTTAAGCCTAATTAGCACGTGATTATCCATAAATGCTACATTAACCAACATGTACTAATAACGGATTAATTATGCTCAAAAGATTCGTCTCGCGGTTTCTAGGCTAGCCGTGAAATTCGTTTTTTCATTCGTGTCCGAAAACCCCTTTCAACATCCGGTCAAATATTTAACGTAACACTTTTTCCAAAAATTTTCTCAATCTAAACACCACCTAATTATCACAAAGCTAAAAAACTATTTTAGAATGATAAAACGTTGAACTCTATATAGAAATTCTTTTTCAAAAAATACGTTTAATTAATCAGAAAACGTGTGCGTAAAAGCTAAGAAAAAATAAGAGAAAACTTAAAGTTAAATAACACATTCTTTAGTGATTCTTTGCGTGAGAAGGCATATTTTGATGTTTAGCCATTCCAAGGCCACCCTCGATGCAAAATGCGCTTAAGGGAGAAAAGAAATAACTAATCATCAAGCACCCTGTATTAAACTGGTATCCGCCAATGCAAGGGTCATTTTTTTAAACAATATATTTTGATATAAAAATAATTTATGAATATAAATTTTATTACATATTCTTAGTGACATAAAAACAAAATCTGAAAAATAAACTACAACGAAAAATGCTCAAAATATTTCAGCTGAAATTTTCAACCTTAAATTTCAAAGCCTTTTTGTATTGAGGAAAAAATGATACTTAAAAGGATTGAAATCCATGGGAAAAAAAATTATCTATGATATCCTTTGGTCAAACGAATGTGATGTTAAAATTCCTGTGGATTACATCCTCATCTTTTTTGCTTATTATAAACATAAGCCAAACAAGTTACTGATGATTAAAACATATTTTATGAATAAAACTTTTACATAGATCGTTCTTAGTCATCTAAAAGCAAATGCTCGAAATAAGTTGCATTGGAATAATTCTAAAATCGTCTCTAAACTTAAATTTTGGCTTATAAGCATAAATATAAATGAAAAGATGAGGCTATTTTCATAGGAATTTTAACATCACATTCATTTGATCAAAAGGCGTCATAGGGATTTTTTCCAAGGATTTCAATCCTTTAAGAATCATTTTTCTTCAAACAAAGCAGCCTTGAAGAAACTACAAATTTTCAAGCCCTTGCTTACAGGATTGCCATGTGGATCATCAATACACACCGCTGACTTCATCCACCTAATGTGGGTACAAGGGTGTGAAAAAGCTAAACGACATATTTACAAATAAAAAATAATTTATTAATAAATTATATATATTTTTAACGATATAAAAACCAAAGCTGAAAAATAAACTTTTAAAAAATTCAAAATGAACTATAAGTTTAAGTTTAAAATTCAAATTTTAGCTTATAAGTATGAATATAAGCAAATATATGTTGAACAAAAATTAAGTCCATAACACAGGCTACAAATCTCTGTATTATTGGTGCCCATTTTTGCATTTTTAGGATATTAGGATTTGAAAACTGAGTAGTGAAGTCATGCTTCTACACAACCCCCACCAACATTAATTAGTGGGAGAGGCTTGTTGTCCGTGCTTCTTATTCTTCTTTGTTTTATATGCATCAGAGGTTTAAAGGTGTTGATGATGGAATGCGATTCTTTTCTCTAATTTGTGGTGTACGTTGCAGATAAGTATACCTATCTATGCCAACCTTTTGTTGTTCCATGCAATGCTTTTGTTTCTAAAGGGCACAATCTCTTTTGCAAGAGATTGACAGAGCATCTGGATATGGATAGTCAGAGTAAAATTAAACTTTTTCAGAGGGTAAGTCAAGCACATTTGTTTAGGGATCCTAGTATTCAAATGCATCCTTTGATACATACCAAGTCATTGAGATAGACATTAGCAACACAAATTAATAAAAAGCAACAAAAAATGAGTGCATGAAAAAAATAGCAAGAATACACCGCATGGCATGGCCTAAAACATTAGCAACACAAATTAATAAAAAACAACAAAAAATGAGTGCATGAAAAAAATAGCAAGAATACACCGCATGGCATGACTTAGGCCTTGTTTAGTCCTAAAAATGTTCACCCAAAAACATCACATCAGATCTTTAGACATCTAAATAAAGCATTAAACATAGATAAAATGAAAAACTAATTGTACAATTATGTGGGAAATCGTGAGATAAATCTTTTGAGCCTAATTAGCATATAATTAGCCATATGTGCTACAATAACCAACATACGCTAATGATGTATTAATTAGTCTCAAAAGATTCGTCTCGCGGTTTCTAGGCGAGCCGTGAAATTCGTTTTTTCATTCGTGTCCGAAAACCCTTCTGATATCCGATCAAACGTCTGATGTGACATCCAAAAATTTTCATTTCCCCAACTAAATACCCCCTTATTTCATAACTCATAGTAGTCTCTACTCCAAATTGTCAAACCATCTCAAAAGGCTATGCCGATGTTGGGTAGTGAAGTACAACAGAAGCCCCCAATTATCCATTTCTGTCCAAGTCAGAAATCAGAAATGCTTTTATGTATAGTGATTATATTATATTAGATAGGAAAAAATACGAATTACCCACCTGAACTATCGTGGTCGGCCGAATTACCCCCCTAAACCCGAAAACCATACATCTTTCACTCTAAACTTTCAATACTGGGCAAATTACCCCCCCTCGACCCAATCCAAGGCGGTTTTGTCCTACGTGGCGTACACGTGGCAGCCCAGTCAATATTTTCTTTTTTTAACCATGGGGCCCACATGTCATACCCTCCCTCTCCCTCTCTCCTCCTTCTCCTTCTCCCTCTCTCTCGGGTGAACAGGCGAGGGCGGCGCACGGGGACGACCAGACGGCGGGCGGGCGCTCGGCGCCGCGTGGGGACGGTCGGACGTCGGGCGGATGACTACGCGCGTGGGGACGACCGAATGGCGGGCGGATGCCTGCGCCACAACGAGCAGCAAGATGGGGTGGCGGCGAAGCGGAGGAAGGCGGTCATGGCAGACGGGGATGGCCGGACGGCGAGAGTACGCGGGCGAAGTGGGGCACGGGCCAGTGGACGGCGGGCGAAGGATGCCAGCGGCGACAAAGCAGAGGACTCGCCGGCGGCGGGGATGAAGCGGAGGATGGCAGCGGCGGGTGGCGCCATCGATCTCGGCGCGCGGGAACGAGGGCGAGGGCAGGTGGGGGTGAGGACGGTAGACGGCGGCGCGCGGGAGGGAGGACGGTGGACGGTGGCACCGCTGACACCGGAGTCGACCTGCTGCCCCCGTGCGACGCCGACCGCCCACCCGCCATCCGGCCATCCCCGGGCGGCGCCGAGCGCCCGTCGCCGTCGCCCTATTCGCCCGAGAGAGAGAGAGGAGGAGGAAGGGAGAGGGCCGGAGAGGGAGGGTATGACATGTGGGCCCCACGGTTAAAAAAAAGAAAATGCTGACAAGGCTGTCACGTGTACGCCACGTAGGACAAAACCGTCTTGGATTAGGTTGAGGGGGGTAATTTGCCCAGTATTGAAAGTTTAGGGTGAAAGATGTCTGGTTTTTTGGTTTAGGGGGGTAATTCGGCCGACCGCGATAGTTAGGGGGGTAATTCGTATTTTTTCCTATTAGATAAAGGTAAAACCTTTTTAGAAACTTATCCAAAATAAAATGGTAGCCTCCAAAAAAAAAAGCCCCAAAATTGTGTCCGGAAACAAGCCAAATCACCCTTAAAAAATCTTAACGCCAGCGTCCGCGAGCACCAGAAGCCGACGCACACAGCAACAGCTGCAGCAGCCGCCGCCGCGCGCGCGCACACGCAGCAGAGGGGCAGCCGGAGAAGAAGATGGCCACGGCCACGGCGCTCTCCCTGAGCGGCGGCGGCGGCCGCGGGTCCCTCCTCCGCAGGTACCCTTCCACGGCGGCGGCGCGGTGCTGCGCCGTCCCGCGGCCGCGCCGGCGGCCGACGCCGCCCCGGCGCCTGGCGGCGTCCCGCGCGGACGACTCCTCGCCGGCGCCGTTCGAGATGACGGTGGAGAGCGCGCTGAAGCTGCTAGGCGTCGCCGAGGGCGCCTCCTTCGACGACATCCTGCGCGCCAAGAGCGCCGTCCTCGCCTCCTGCAAGGACGACCAGGACGCCGTCGCGCAGGTCGGGCAAATCTCCCCCTCCGCTCCTCTCCTCCTCGCTGTTCCGTTCGCTCTCGCCTTTTCTTCGAACACAAGGAAGGGAGATTTCAGTAGTATACTTGGTACTACCAATCTGAGCTGCCAAATCGCCACGAGAGGCCGCCTTAATCGTCCGATAATGCCAGAAACGATGTGAATTGCCGTGATACATCTTACTTTCAAGCCCCAAAGCAAAGGTTTCTTTGTTAATTACTTATTTAATACTGAATAAAAATGAATACTGTGGCATGATCCTTAGTTTGAACAATTTGGCGATGATTGGTTGATCGTAGTTTCACACAATTTGAAGCTGTTAAAATAATCTAGCTTGGATATGCACTACACAAGTGTTTGTTTGGTGGTGGATACCGTATGTATTGCCATTTCGGATTAGTAAATTGCTTCATAGGAAGGAAAGGAGTGTACCCTTCTTACTTGTGTCTCTTCGGTTAAGTTTTAACTGCTCAAATTGTTTACGCATCTTGCTATGAACTTGTGACCTCTGTAGCCTTTCTTGTTCCATTATACTAGCTTCAACGCATTCTTGTTTTTATGTGCAAGTTGTGATCATGATAAGTACCTTTGCTTGTGGTTGTTTCTCTTCTCCTTGTGCAATGTCTTAACTGTCTGTTTCAAGACAGTTTCACAGGCAAGTCTGTAACTTATAAAAGAAACAGAGGCTGCTAAATTGTTGGCAGCATCTGTTATAGTCTCATGGACTCATGGTTATTCTAACACAAACATCTGATTGAATATCATGTTTGACTACATTTCTTTGTGTCATTTCAGGTGGAGGCTGCATATGACATGTTGCTTATGCAGAGCTTATCACAGAGGAGGGCTGGCAAGGTTGTTGATAACAGCATCCGCTATGCTGATGTCAAACCTGTAAAAAGTGCAGGATCAGGCACGGTACCTCAGTGGATGCAAGCAACCATGAAGAACGCACCGGTGACATTTGAGGTTCCATCTTCAAGCAGCTTGGGTATCCAATCTTGCGTTTATGGTGCACTGATGGTTTTCACTTATGCTAGTGGAAGCTCAACATCTTTGCCATCAACATACACTAGTGCTGATGTGCCTGGGTTTATCTTAGCAACAGGGTTTGGTGCTTCATTGTATTTCCTGACAAAGAAAAATATGAACCTAGGTAAATTATTCTGACACCTTTTTGTTGTTTCCCAGTACTTATATTATCTGGCACTTTATGTTTATAATACATCTGAAGATGATGTAAATTTATGTGTGATACTGCTTTAAATCATGTTTAGTTTCTATGGGGAAAAAATGCAGAAACACTAATATAAACCAGCTTTGAAGTTGCAAGGTTTCCTGTATCACCAGTGATATTATCAATCATATTATAACCTTTTTGGTAAAGCTATTTTTTTTCATTCATGTTGAGTAGTTATTTAAAACAAAGCAACCGTATTGTTATCATATTTATAGCCTCTATGCTAGCTTTCTTTGAGCCCTCTTAAGTCCTTGCCGTTGATTTTGGGGGTTTTTCCATTGTAGTTTATTTTCACAAATTATTTTTAGTTTGCAAAGAAAAAGCCAAACGATGACCCTGATAGTTTCTTACTTTCTTAAGAATTACTGCTCCATATGTATTTGACTATTGATCAGTTTCTTTAAGGGGTAATAGTAATAACAAGATGTGTAACCGAAGGCATAGTTGACTGGAGATTTTTTTTTGGATAAGGCGGATCAACAGACACAAGAGGTTTCACTAATCATATACTAAGAATGACTCTTGGTCCTGTGCTATTTCATCCTTGGCAGTTAAGGATGATTAATCTGGGATTAGTTACTTTATGTTGTGCGGTCAAAATTGTAGATTGCATCATTTTCATGATTGAAAGATAATTAGTCTCAAGCAAAGTCAGCATATTAGATAGGCTACAGGAGTTTCCAAGATATAAGCAAGAAGCCAGGTCAAACATGCCGCATCGTTATTTTGCCTGCAAGTTGACTACTGTCTTGTAGTGTCTTCACATTCTATTGGATATATGGACCATTTTTGGTCTTCATGTCAAAGCAGAAACTGTCTCAGGCTAGATGCATACTTTAGTGAAAGTACAAACTCATTTCTTCAGTTGCTGTACTAACAAATGTATGAATTTACCTTTTGAGTGAAAATATATTAACTATGTCAAGACAGACTTGCTCCTTCAAAATAGTTCTAAAGATGAACATGCTTATAGATCCTCAATTATAGGGCTGCCTATAGTATTGTAGTTAATTGACTTGATCTTGCAACTATTTGATCTGTGTACTACCGTTGGTCTTGAATTGCTCGTTCACAAAGTTTCCTTTAAATGAATATGCGGGGATCTGACTCATATAAATATGCAAACTTCTTAGCCACTTTTGTGCTTGTTATGGAATTGCTTACTTGGGGGAGGAAATCTGGTCCAGTACCCTGATTACTTCTCTTCTTGTGCCAACCTTCCTGCTTCGATTCAGAATGGCATAAACATTTTTGTGGTCCTTTGTGCAGGTAAGGCAGCATTGATTACTGTTGGGGGTCTTGCAGTCGGTGCGACAGTCGGATCTGCTGTGGAGAATTGGCTACAGGTTGATGTGGTGCCCTTTCTAGGCGTTCACTCCCCTGCTGTTGTTGTCAGTGAATTTATTCTGTTCTCCCAATTGTTGGTCTCGCTGTTTGTTAGATAGGATTAAGACAAGTTGTCAGCCTGGCCTGTAATTAACCGAGAAGAACTAGCTCCGAAAAATCAGGAAAATGCATCTTTCTCTAGAAGATGGGAGCAGCTGTGTATAGCCAAAAAAAAAAACATCGACATCAGTATCTCTTATACTTTAAAGATAACTTGTATCTAGTCTTTTCAGTCCCAATCTTGCACTTCCTTACTGTGAGATTGATTTGGAGTCTGTGGATTGTGAATTTCACTGTTTGACAGCAAAGTGGACTATTAATCCTTGCAAGTGATGAAGGGGGCCACTGCTGGTTTCCTGATTGAAGATCTTGCAATCTGACCAACCCTTACATTGAACTTTGTATGCAGATGCAGTTCTGTCAGTAGGTTCATTCTGCAAAATGTATCTTTTTAATTTGTCACCCAAGGATTGTTCAGCATTTGCGGTGAAATTGGCAGATATCTGGATTGTTTTGTAGTATTTCATCCGGCATAAAATAACTTCATTTTTCTAGTTGAACTTATTATATGATGGATGGAGTATCTAATTTCCTTACCCCTCGACACCACCATTATGAATGGTTTGTCAGCATTACAGAAATTATTTGTATTCTACACTACTTGTTGCAGTTTCTTTGTGCTGTTGCTCCACCTGAACGAAGCTTAATCAGTCGATTTGAGTTTCTTCGGAACCAAACTTGTGGGCCACTGTTTTCCTGGTCTCAGTGGGCAATTTCTGAAGCAACTCACCCCAACAGTGAAGCCTGACTGCGCCGTCTATTACTAGTGTGCCGACCACCTGCTGGCTGCTGAGAGCCTTCAAGCTCACAAATCTGTCTAATGTATGCTTCATGCCTTCATCTTTCAAGTCAGTAGTCAGTAAAATGATGATGACGGATGTTTCGAAAAATGTCACGTCGAATGTTTAACCGAAAAGGTTTTTTGACACAAATAAAAAACCAAATTTCAGATTCCGCCTGAAAACTACGAGACGAATCTTTTGAGTCTAATTAATTCGTCATTAGCATATGTTGGTTACTGTAGCAATTATGACTAATCATGTTCTAAGCAAGCTCAAAAAATTCGTCTCACGATTTCACCCATAACCGTATAATTAGTTTTAATGTTTATATATATTTAATGTTTTATTTAGATGTTTAAAGATTTGATCTAATATTTTTAGAACTAAACGCCTAAATCAATCAAATCAGGGCGTGGCCACCAACCAGCGGTCAAGTTGCAGATATTTAAACCGCAGTTGCTGTTCAGTGGAGTACTGTACTTTGTACCTCGGTGGAGAGCAACCTGCACTGCAGCAGATCATTTTAAAACGTTGATTTTAGCAGTAAAAGGAGTAGTCAAGCACCAAGTACCCAACATTAAAACTTGAGCAATGCTTTCATTATCAACACGAAAAAAGGGGATATAATGGACTATTACGAAAAAGATGTTCTGGCCAATTTACAACCACCTGTTCTCTCATGGGTAAGAGAAAGGATAAGAATAAAGAAGCAAAAAGAAAAAGAAAAGTAAAAAAAAAAAGATTGCGTCGCTAAGGAATAATCTAATCTTATACCTCGCTATCATTACACTAATTACCAGGTGGGGTCTAAATAGTTCACAGGAGCAACACAGGATGAGTACATTACACTTAATCACGGCATTTTCACCTCCCATCCGTGTTGTACTCTGTAGATGATCATGTTCTTTGCAGTATAGCTCCCTCAATAGGTGCTGCTTAACACTGTGGGAGCCGAGAAAGGAGCAAGGGAGTTTGCAGGGAGGCTCACGCCACCCCCTCTGAGGGAAACGGAAGGACCTCTGCTCCAATTTGCCTTACTTATGGCATTCGAATCAAGAAATATTACAACCACGGTTATGTCGTCATGGAAATGACGCCTCACGCCACGATCAATTTTCTTGAGGTCTGAATATCTCATCTCCCTCTTCTTGGCCGCTTCTTGCATCGCGACTTTAACTAGTCTTCGAGCAATCCCCTGGTGAGAAGAAATTGCATGTTTTTCAAGGAAATAATCAGTCATTCTGAAAGCCGGCATGAAGTTTGGCAACAAATAACAGTCTAGAAATAGCGATCAGCTCAAGTTCTGTTTAATTAACTAGGATGTATTATGAAGCAGGTCGGAGTACTCGGGTTAAAGTAATACGCTTTTCAGTATTATATTGGTGTAAAGGAGAAGAACATACATTACGAGGATTACTTTGGACAAGGTCGACTGCTTCCTGATTGCTGAGGTGTTCCCATAAACCATCGGAAGCAAATATAACAAAATGATCATTTGGTTGTATTTGGTGTACAACAATTGCAGGTTCAGAACTGAGAATAGGCCGTTTGAAGGTTTCCCGAAGCCGAAACTTGCTATGAAGAGGTTCTCTGTTGTATTCTGGTCTTTTTAGATATACATCACCGATAGATCTTGAGATCTGCAGAATATCATCTCACCTCATAAATTATTTTTTGTTAGAAAACAGCAGGAAAGAGAGTATCCTGCTGTGTTATTAACGGCATATAAAGGAGCATAATATTTGTGGGCTCATAAGTTGAACTGTGCATGTAAACCAGTATGACGTTACAAAAAAAAATGAAGAGGGGTGTGCATTCCTGCAGAATGCATCGACTTTTTCTTTGACTTGTGCGTAAAGCACAAAATTAAGCTAATATATCATATGGAAGGATGACAATATATCAGTAATCACCAATGCCCACCAAGTTATATCTTCACTTTTACATTTGCAACTTTTTTTTGTGCTGTAGGAAGCATGTTACATTCTGATGACGCAACTATAATGGGTGCAGATAACTTTATATGTGAGAATGAGGCTTACCTAATACCTAACATATGAGAAATAATGCAAATATAAAAGTAATTACCTATACCCTACAATGACAAAAGTGGAATTATGATGAGAACAACAGATGATGTCAAAAGTGTGCAGACTTTCAATCAAATTAATTATCCAAACTGTACATTCTAGAGTTGACAAATTAGCAAAATTGATTTTGCTTCTCACAGCCTCAAGTACAGAAGTTTGGTTACCTGGATGAGGCCCTTGACACGCCAAACATTGTGTTTTAGAACCACAATATGTGGATCATCAGGATGTGATGACTGCAATTCTTGTCTAACTTCTTCATAACACGCGTTGTGTTCTGATGATAGCTGCATGGCCAGAACCTCTCCAGTAGACTTGACAAGCCTCCCAAGAACAGCACGCGAGTCACCAAGGTTCGCAACATAGAGAGTCCCTGAGCAAATAACACCAACTAGGCAACAAGATCCTACTGCTGCAATCTGAGGCTTTAAAGACCATTGCTTGCTGACTAGTGAGAGGAAGCCCTCCTCGGTTGCTTGGAAAGCTTTCCGAATCACATCTGCTGACATGCACTTGTGCTCAGTTGCAAATCCTGAAAAGGAAACAGTTAGTCATAAACTGAGGCAGATAACAAAGGCTACTAATAGGAATGTCAAGAGGACATCAATCACAAATATTGTTACAAAGCCCAAAAAAAAAAAAAGTACTCCACTTCACTACCAATCACCAGATTCACCGAAAGAAATCAGATGAAAATACACAAAAAAAATCTACAAACATGTCATCATTTTTCTTCTGCAAGCAATGAGTACCAGACAGATTTTCACATAACAATTAGCACCTTCATGCCTCTTCAGGGTAAAAATACTAGCATAATCATCATCATACTCATTCATGTGATCAAAACAAGAAGCAAAAGTTGGTATATTTTATAATTGCATCATCATCAGTGCCCAAAATTCCAAATACTTCAAAGAAAAAGGAATAATATAGGGCCCTTACTCCTGAGATGGTGGAACAGGTGGCCATTGATGAACCGTGCCGTCTCCGGGCCGCCGTGGCCATCATAGACGCCGACGAAGGTGCCCTGAGGGCCGGGTTCGGCCATGGAGAGAGCGCCGGACTCCACCTGGCTCTGGTCCTCCAGCAGGTTGTTGGCCTGAACCACCGCCATGGAGAACTCCCCGGTGACCAGCTGGCCGGCGTCCTTATACCACAGGAGCCCGTCCTGCCGGCCGGCGACGTCCGAGCCCCTGACCCGGTGCCCGGCCGGAGATCGCGGGCCCCAGCAGGACCTGAAGTAGTCCATCACCGCGGCCATCATCCTTCACCTCACACTCTCCTCCTTCACGCAGCTTCTTGACGGCATCACGAGACTCAGATCTCCCTTATCTCCACTGTAATTGCTCAATTTATTCCACCTCTCTGCAACTCAAAGCAAAAAAAAAACAAAAAAAAACCAATCAATAAGAGCTACATCAACTTCAGCACATGAACTAGGATCAACAGGTAAAGATTAAGAATCTGCACCCATCCAAGTAACTCATATGCAGGCGGCATAATCCAGTGCGGAGCGAACAATTAGATCATGGAAGATCAATCAAAGCCAAAAAAATCGGATCAAGGCCGAGGAAGCCATGTGCACGTTTTAATTTCAGCTTGCAGTTTGGCAATGGTGGATGAGGAAGGAGGAGAAGAAAAAGGCTTCACCTTTTCTCAGCAAACGATAGTTGTGCTCCGATTCTTGGAATCTATCGGGCAAGTGCCGCAGATCTGGACAGCTATCAAACTCAGGCACACGAACAGCAAGGATTGTGCCTGAACTGGTGGATGCTCACCGGGATCGAAGAGAATCAAGCAAGAAACTTGGACCCCCAAAAAAATTCTATTTTTTTCTCTGTAGCCCTCCTTCCCTTTGCTTTCTCTCAGTACCTCTGCCCAATCTTGAATACTAGTCGAAGAAACAGCTCAGAGGTGCCTCTCTCTCTCTCTCTCTCTCTCTCTCTCTCTCTCTCTCCCCCTCCTCTCTCATTCGGAGAACTCCACGCCCAGGTGAGCACAAGCACAAATCCAAGGAGACAAAAAACCCATTAAAAGAAGCAACGAGAGAGAGCTCAGGGCCAGCAAGGCAGGCTCAGAGATGGGCTCTACCAATCCTAATTGTTGTGTTGTGTGACCGGTGGTGCTGTAGGGTTAATCAGTAGTATCCCCTTCTTCACTCACCTCAGCAAAGAAAGCACCTTTATAATGCTCTCCTTTCGCTCGAGTATAAAATGTCTCGTAAGAGCATCATCAATATTTATCTCATCCTCTATCCTAAAAATAAAGAAAGACAGAGGATAAAAGATAAAGAGAGAGCTTCATCCATATTTGAAGAGAAATTCTATATTTAAATGTCATCTCTTCATTCTTCAAAGAAATATGGAGAATATAATATATATATAGATGATCTGCTTGGGTAAGAAGAGATATAGAGGATAAAACAATTTTGTATGATTATCCAAATGAAGATATAGATGATCAATTTTATATGATCCGTTGGGATGCTCTAAGTTTACGGTAAAGACCCATCTATTTTAGGGCAACGCTTCGGTGTATATTACTTGTAGTATAATACTTTGATTAATATTTTTGTACTTTGATTAATATTAGATTTGTATTTATTATTTTTTTATCACATTATGCATGGATAAAAAAAAGCCTATCAAGGCCCAGTTACTATCACCGTAAAAAAAAGATATTGTCCTCTTAGAATTCTAAGACACCTAAAATTATTGTAGTATAATTTAATCACAACCGTTCAATAAAATTAGATCAGCGGTCTATATTAAATTATATTACAAATAATATGCACCGAAGTCGGCCTCTCTATTTTATATTGATTTGCGTTTGCATAGCACTGCAGTTATTCTCTTATTCTGATACTGTTAAGTCTTGGCGAAAATATTGACCAGCGTGTATTATCCCTCTTCACGTTATTATTCGAGACATCTCTTTTTATGCAAGTACAAACAAGAATGTGTAAAAAATAATAATACCTAGGTGATTAGAAGACGTTTTACTAATTCAAATACGATAATAGATTTTTTATATGACAAAAATTTAAAGTACGTTTATGTGTTCGTCAAAATCTAGAAACTCTCTTCCGTCCTTTAAAAGTTAAGAGGACTGGCATTTCTATTTATCGGAAAGAAACCACTGCCCGAAGAATTGTCTTAGATTTTCTACCTTCTATAAGCATCAACATCAACGATTAGCTATTTTGTGTTGTGTATAACAGTATAGCTGAATTTTGGTTACCAATCATAATCTATATATTGTACTGTTAAAACACCTGGGAAAATTTAGCCTGTGAATTTGCTCTTGAGGTTTAAAAAGTATCACATTAACCTGAAAAAGGAGGATTCAGAGATATTGCATACTTTCACTTTCAAAATTTGTACAAGAAATTTACCCTTTTTAAGGCCTATTGGTTCAAGAGGAAAGATAAAGGTTTTAGATTCCCAATGATTAGTTACTAAAAAAGTCATTTAATTTATAGGAATAAATATAGGAAACAAAAGAAAATGTTTCTTTCCTATAAGTTATTAAGAGAAAACATACGAAAATTTACATCCAATCAAACCTGTTAGAAATCCATACGAGTTAATATGGACATGTATTTATATTCGTATAGTTTAAAATTTCTCTAAACCAAATAAACCCTTAATTGTAAAAACATAAAACCGTAGAGAGGCCAAACAAGGGTAGAAAAAAATTATGGCATGCATATTGACACAAGCGAATTTGCATTTTGGGAACGAGCTGAGATGGGTCGGACCGGGTTGTGCGGTCCCTGTCTCCTTGCCTTTTGATGCTGTATGCGTTTCCTAGTTGGAGAGAAATAACCTAAAACAGGCAAAATCATTTCCAAGAAGAGTGTTCTACGTTCACACAGATTGTGTGATTTGTTGATATCGGAGACGATCTTCACCTCATTCTTGGTCGTCAGTTGCTAAGGTTTTTGTTTGGACGTAATGATTAGACTATGCCCATTATTTCGGTATGTTCATGCATGGAACCAAAATGGGGGTGCCACCACATGTAGATTTGTGAAATGGGGTAGTATTTTTGCTTAATTCATAAGCGGTTTCTTTTGTCCATCTATAGTAGAATTATAGTTCACTAAAATCTATAAGTAGTTTAAGGGGTTAACCGAAGTTTAGAGTAATATGGCCATTTCTGATTCTAGAAACATGGTGAGATATGAGACGTGGCATATGCCTTCTATCTGGAACAAGTCCTTTTTAAGATGGAATGATGATGTTTGTAGAAGAAAATATGCGCTATTATTTCAGAAAACAGCAAGCACGTCACAAACGCAATAGATCTTGATACCATAGCTTTTCAATCATTCCAAGCTATGTATGCATGTGATTCCTCTTCTTTCTCTATTTTTTGGACCTGGCTGTAGGTAGAATTGGGAGCTACTGTGTGGCTGTTTTGATCAGGGACTTTTTTTTTTTGTCCCTTGTCACATCGGATGTTTGGACATTAATTAGGAGTATTAAATATAGATTGATAACAAAATTAATTTCATAAATAAATGCTATTTCATTAGACAAATTTTTTAAGCCTAATTAAACCACGATTAGCAAATGTTTACTGTAGCATCATATTCGTTAATCATGGAATAATTAGGCTCAATAGATTCGTCTCGCAAAATAGTCTAGAGTATGAGGTGGGTTTTATTAATAGCTATATTTAATACTTCTTCAATGTAAAAAGTCCATGTCTTCCAAACATGGTCTATATGCCTTAGCATCAAGATGTGGAATACTGCATCCCTCCCAAAATGTAATTTATTTCTAAATTATTTATCAAGAGTTAAAGATTGAGAAAAAAACATGTAGGGCGAAGCCAGAGCGAAATAGAGAGAGGTGCCATGGGTACTGAATTTGGATCGGAGGAATGAATATATGGTGAAAATTCATGAACTTTAGTTAAAAATTTTTCCAAGAAGGTTCCTGGGAACCCCTGGATATATGCAGCTTCGCCAATAAACCTCTTAATAAATGATGGAATGGATGAGTGTAAGATAGGAGGTATAGATAAAATAGAAAAAAATTAATAAATATGATTGGTATGACCAGTAATACTTTGAATAGGGCTAAAAATGCTTATATTCGGTTACAAAATTTAAACCTCTGAAATACCTAAGATATTTCAGAAGAGTGTTCAAGAAGAAAAAAGAAAACCCTCATATATTTCAGTTAGTGAACAACATTATTGATGAAATCAAACCGTGGTGAGAAAGATATCACGATGTTTTTGCATTAGACCCTAGAAGGCATGCGCCTACAGGTTCCTGATGTTCCCTTTTCTGTTTTCTTCACCTCTGGTGAACTGTAAATATCTCTTGCCCTGGTTGATATAATACGAGCAAAGTCAGGTTCGGTTTATAAAAAAACTTTGTTCTCCTTCTGATCCAATAATACTATAAAGAAAAAAGGTTTAAAATAAAAATATTTATGGTCTTATCATTTCGCTTCTGCTTATATATGTAAGCCAAAGTTTAATTTTTTAATCTTAAATATAAAATTGATTTAGTATTATTTATCATAGTTTAATTTTTTAGCATCTTCTTTTATATCGATAAAAAATGATATACAAATTTTATTCACAAACTATTTTTTATTTATAAATAGTCTTTTCAGAAAAGCTAAATGACGAACCTCATAACCACTTTCAAATAATACATGGGGCCTTTACTGTTCCAACGACGAAATACAGTAGAAATTCACATTGATAGGGATGCGTCGTAGTTGATCAGCTGTTGCTGCTGTTTCATGTCAGTAAAACGAAGTCACAAACTGTCAAATGAGAACCCAAAACATCTTCTAGTCAGCTCCGCCGCTCGGGTTGGACCGACGGAGATCAAACGGAAAAGGCTATCATCACGCTATCCGATCGACGGCACGGCGGGGGGAAAAAGAAGTTGGGTCAAGACCCGAACGAAACCAAACCAAACCAAACCAAATCCGCTGCGCTAAGCAGCAGGGTTTGGGTTTTCGCGGTGCAGCGCTCCACTCCCCCAGCTAGCTCCCTCCCCGCGCACGTACAGCCCGGGTGCCGGTCTCATGGGGGTCAAATGGCAGTGCGATTTGATGGCGAGAGCGACCAGATTAGGTCACGGCAAAAACGCCACGCTCCCGTGGTCCTCCCCCCTCCTCCTTCACCACCACCACCACCAACGCGACGCCCCCACCCCAGCAACCACAACCGCGCGCGCGCGCCCGCGATGCCGTTGGTTTCTTTTTGCGCGGTTGGTTGCGCCGCATCATCCGCGTCGCCTGCGGCTCTGCCGGTGCGCGTCGCTGTTGGGGCGCGGAGGCGTATGCTGCTGCTACTTTACTACTAGATGATAGATCCAGTGCATCCGTCGGAGCCGACTGGTCAACTCGAGCGCGCGCGCGCGATCCCCACATGCCTCTGGCGCGTCGTGCTACAGCCTAGCGTTAGCCCGCTTTGCGTCCCCCGATCCATGCAACGCGCGGTGCTGCCGCCGCTGCTGCATCCGGCTCGGTGAATCCGGCCGCGAAACAGGCACAGGGCGGGCGTGCCCCGTTTCGTCCCCGTACCATCCCCCACCACGCTCGCCTGTCCCCGTAGGTAGAGCAGCTAGTGGTACTGGTTTACGGGGATACGGAGGATCGGGTGTACTCCGCATTGCCCTCCGGCGTTCGGCGGTGGTGATCCGAGCGATGCAAGGCTGGAACGCTGCAGAGCCAATCATTGGGTTGGGGCTTGGGACGAGAGAGGGAGGGAGGCGTGTTCCGTGGAAAACCACCACTTCTTCCATGCTAGCTGCTACTACTGTTGTTTCGCCCGTCTGATCCGTCACGAGAGAACATCCGAGCCGTCGGGTGATCCGGTCGATCGGTCCCGGTACGTGCCTGTCCATCGCTAGCTGTTGCGAGTACTGGGTTAGCCATCTTGATCCTTGTCGTCTCCGATTCGTCCAGCCCTGATTTTGCTCACGTGCTCCTCCTGTGAATTAGGGTTGTTGGGATCGAGAGACTTTTTCTCTTGTCACATCGGATGTTTGGATGTTAGTTAGTTGTATTAAATATAGACGATAACAAAAATAATTACATAAATAAATGCTATTTCATTAGACAAATTTTTTTAAGCATAATTAATCCATGATTAGCAAATGTTTATTGTAGCATCATATTCACTAATCATAGACTAATTAGGCTCAATAGATTCGTCTCGTAAAATAGTCCAGAGTATGTGATGAGTTTTATTAATAGTCTATATTTAATACTTCTAATTAGTGTCTAAATATTTGATGTGACAGATCCTTTAAAAAAAATCTCTGAGAATCCAAACGTGATCTTAGTACTCCTGTTTAGCTGCGTCGTTGCCGTGACTTCTAGCAAGCGTAAAATTACCGTTGTCTTATCCATAACCCCAGTGACAGATCAGCTCCTGAATCGCTCAGCCTCACATGAGTTGATATATATGGTAGCTTACGCACGCAACGATGTGGCAAGTCAATTTCATAAGTACACGTTCAATTCTTCTTTTTTTGCTCTTTTCCGCTCGAGTTCCGTTTACCACAGGGCCTGCAGCCGGAGAAATTTCTTGGTCGTGCATCGCGCCGGGTCGTTCCTAGCAGTTCTCTCTCTCTCTCTCTCTCTCTCTTTTTCAAACAAACAAGCAGTTATCGTCTCGGTCTATGAAAAATCGCTAGTCCAGTTGACGTTCTAGGCTAAAAAGAGCAGCAACACATGGGTCTAGCAGCTAGCCATATCCTAACAGGTTGACCTAGCGAGCTGTTTCTAATGAATCATCAAATCAGAAAGTCATCAACAATGAGCCAGCATGGAGAATGGCCTCATAATCGATTCAAATCTATAAAAAAAACATTGAATCTTAATGCGGCAATAGAACTCTAATTTACCGGCGACTATTTACTGCCCTGCAAAATTGACCTTCACTATGCATGCACATTAGATTAACAGAGAGCTGTAGCTTTGAGCAAGAGCATGGTTGCCTTGCCTATACCTGCCTAGCTTGGCGTGTGGTGAATTTCCACATGTTTTTCACAAGGCCAGCCCAGCATGATCCCACAAATGAATGGCTCGTCGTCGCATCATAATTACACGACGGAAATGATTCTACCCCGTATTTCCCGGGGCCATGTGATTTAACCTTGGCGTTTGCCATCCAGTGGGTCAAGAAAAAGATAAATGTGCCATGGCAGCATTCAAATCCTGCCAAACAAATGAAACGTACAACGGAAAAAAAAAACATGCAGTCTTTCATGTACAATCCGATGTGACACATACGCGTGTACCCTTCAAACACCAGAGACGATGTTAATTAAACATGGCTTATTCTGTTAGATTATGCGCGTGCTGTTACCTTCACAACCATGCACTGTGCTAGCTCAATAAAGGCAGTGCACAGTACTATGTCTAACGAAATGTGTTGCTGCGTTCCACAGATGCGAGATCATCGAGGAGCAAGCTACAGGCAACGGCTCGGCCAGATGGTACGAATTGGTTGTATTGTCCGTCGAGAAAAATCGATCAAAAACCAGCTGCCTGGCTAGCTTCCTGTCGTATAATTAATCCACGCTGGTGCCAACCATGATCCAGATTCCAGGAGGTAAGGACGCATGGTGACCAATCGGCTAGCTTCCACTGTGCATTGTGGTCTCCCCCGGCACTGGCAGCGAGCAGAGTGTAGTCACACCCTTCTGCGTAGCCTTCCAGCCTGGAGATGATGTCGAGAAAAGCCTTTTTCCCGGGCTGCGTCCTCGCTTACGTGCGCCCGTCCTGCCGGCGCTTGCTAGCTTGGGCGTGTTCCCGGTGCTCTTCTGCATCCATCCAGCTTGCACCTAGCTTGAATAGACACAACGTCACCTATGATCCTTTGCACGCGGCTGTAGCCGATGCAGCAGCATCCGGCACGGTAAAATGACCTCTGCTCATGGCTGACTTTAATTCAACAAAGAAACTAATTTTATAAATTATTTATTTTAACTATATCTGTGCGTATTATCCATGAATCAACTCGTGCCCTTCATACATCTACTCCGCCGACTTATAGCGAGATCGATGGTAAGACTTTTTTTTTTAGTGTACTTCAAATTTATTTTGGATCATTCGGTATGCCTTTATCCAATGATTGATTGTTGTCTTAGCTTATTAGTGGTAAGACCTCAAAATATAAAAAAGTTTTACATGCCATTAAAAACATTATTTTGAATATGTATTGTAATTATTGACAATATATCATATGCTCCATCTATTTAAGACTTTCTGGGTTTCTTAGATTCATCCATGTATCTATGTATATGCTTTACATACATGTCTAGATTTATTAGCACATATATGAATCTACACAAGAACAGAAAGTATTATAATATGGAACCGATGGAATACTATCTTTTCAAATTTAAATTATGAAACGCAAAAACTTATTTACAAAGAAGGTTTTGTCCAGCATCTTTCTGAAACATATTTAAAAACTATCATGAAATCTCATGCTAAAATGTTAAAATTTACAATTTAACAGCAACAAAAGTTTGTAGGTGCAAAAATAAATGATTTGTAATTTAAAACTACAATAGAAATGTTAAAGAGCCCCTATATTTGAAACATATTTATTTGAATACCACATAATATAAATTTAGGAATTAACATTGACATGCAAAACCATTAATAATATACTGAATGTTGGTAAATTTATTTCCCTTAATTTCAGGCATGATGATTAAATTTATGAAAGACTCCCCGTTTACTTTGTATCCCTATTTTTTCCTCATTAATTAAGAATATAAATACAATTTTTATTTAGAAAATGTCATTGACAATAAATGGTTAAGATTTGTTGATGCTCATGCCTATATGAAGAGGTTAAGACGTAGCACCTTGGAAAGGCTCTACGAGTTATGTCTAAGGGTGGATAAAACGTTTAAAGCTCATGGCTCGAATCGGCCTAAACTCGTAGTCTTAATGAATCGAGCTGAGTTGGTTTCTTAGCTCGTGAGTACTAAAGATCACTATATTTTTTATATATTTAGAACTTATTAACTGGTGCTTGATTTTATAATCACATCCAACCTATTAAATTGAGTGAATAATTTGTTAGATTTATTCTTATATTAATATATAATAAAGTAATAAGTTTATAAGTTATACAAATAATTTAAAGGAGACTTAACTTGTTATTGAGTATAACAAGCTTAACAAATCAGCTCATGAGCTGAGCCAAGTTAATCTTTTAGCTCGTTAATATTAACAAACATAGCCGAGCTGTAGCTAGCCCATACAAGTCGAGCCTACCCTTGAAAGAGCCGAGTTATCCTATCCCCCCCCCCAGCTGTGGCCCCCTTCGCGCGGCGCTGTGTTCAATAGCTTCGTGCCGTTGTTGTCACCGGTCGCAGGCGCCAGCTGCCCCAGGCACCGAAGCGAGTTGGCGTACGTGCGGGCGCGGCCGTTCCCAATCCTGACTGAGCGTGCAGCGTGCCGCTACCTTTGCCTGCAAAAGTGCTAATCTTTGGTCGTACATCGGTTGCCTTCTCCTTAAATATCAAAGATGAAGATAAAAGTTTTTTTTTAATTTTTACACCTATTTAATAATATAAATTATAGGATTACTTATTACGAAGTTAAAAACTACTTTAGAAATACGAGATAACAAACTTTTATATAGACACATTTTACCAAAAATATATCGTTTATCCAAAGCATATGCTAGCCTCCACGAAAAAAAAATGTGTAAAAAGAATATAGTCGTAGAAACAAATCAGCAGCACCAAGTAGGCTCTATGCGACATGTTTATTTCGCACGTATTATTATCTTGCCATGTTTGGAACATAGCAGATTAAAGGCCCTCATCTTTTATTTTTAAATAATATATTTGCAAATAAAAATTAATTTATAAATAAAACTTTTACATATGTCTTTAAAGTAAATGCCAACAAATAAACTATAATAAACAACTAAAAAATCAACTCTAAATTTTAAATTAAAAATTTAAATTTTATTTTATAAGGATAAGCATAAACGGAAAAATAGTACAGAAGTCGTGTGTCAGTTTACACAGTTACTCTAGATACCAAAGAGAACTCTCTCTCTTTTTTTTAACGAACCAGACTTTTAAAGCACTGGGTGTATATTTGCAATATTTTTGAAGCAAAGACTGTGTATATGGAATAATTAACTTTTTACCGTTATTAGAAATGACACTAACATATTTACCACTAGATCTACCTGTTATAGACACATGAGGACCCACGTGTTATAGACAACGAGTGACAAATATGTTAGATGTTATTTTTAAAAGTGACAAAAAGTTATATACCCCCTATATATTGTACCGCGAAAGAGATGTACAACCAAACGACAGGAAAAAAAAAAGAACAGGGATTGGTAGCGTGCCCAGCACACTCTTGTTACCCCTCACGTCGCTGGTGACACGATTCCTCAGCCTGAATAAAATAGCTAATCCGTGATTGGTAATTCTCCGATAGCTCTGCAGCCCAGATCAGATCGATCTCGGGGCGAAGGTGCCTGGCGCTTTCATCGTCCCGTGCACTTGCCGCCTTCTAGTTGCAAAAGCGCTGCCCCGCTGTTCCGCGACCGGAAAAATGGCACGGTTTTGTACCATTTCCACATATCAAACCGGCACGCCGGCAACGCCCACGCTCCCCACACGCGCGCGCGGTTCGTACTACCATCGTCGCTCTTTTGACAGATATGTTCATATATAATATTTAGAGATTTATTTTAGTCTAACAAAAATACCTCGAGATACCAGTACTTCATGGTACTTAGAGATCGTTTCCTATGATTAAATCTAATAGTGCACATTCTACTCAGTTAAATTCAATAGCGAAAAACGATTTGATCCCTCGAAGACGAGCTGCATAGATCCATAGCATAAAGAAACATCTTTTTAACATGTATGTAAAGGAGAAAAAAACATTTCAATTAAGGGTTTGTTGCCTTTTATTTTCTTCGTATAACTGATTTCCTCTCCCGAGGATGCATGAAACTCCCTATGCACGATAAGCCGAGGGATGAGCACACCGTGCATAAGAAGGACTACGCTTTATCTAAATGGATATAGCTTACGTCTATCTAAATGGATATAGCTTACATGTTCACCCGACACTAGCAAGGCTATGTTATTCTCTCTATCTCACTGTTAATATTTTACATGGCTTTTGCATACACATTTTCTGAATAGCCACGGACTGTGTTTTCTTATAAAAAGTTATATATAGCAGTTTATCATCTTATTTTTCTAAAGTATGTTTTAATCTTATAGTAAGTATCTCTATTATTATATCATTAATAAATATAATAAATACATAAAATTTTATATTTTATCTCTTAGGGCATCCACAATGTCAATAAAAAATAGATAGTATGAGGTCTTATTATCCAATTTAACAGTGTGGAGAGAGGTAATATAGGAGGTTATAGTATGACTTAGGAGTACTGCTACCATGTAACATGCCCTAAAGAAATATTAAAATTGCATCCTCTCTCGTTGCTTTCTCTTTTCAATAGTCATTGTCTTATATGCGGAAGATATCTTAATTTCATAAACAAAATAAATACTAACTAGTGTTGTAGATCTTATCCTTACTATCTACTTAAGTAATATACATTATCTACTTAGGTAATATGCATTAAGGATGCTGTCAAAGAAAAAGAAAAAGAACGCACCATACTAGGCTTACTAGCTACGTTGACAGCAACACTCCCACAAGCTTATCAGCTCATGTGCAGCTGACTCGGTCGGTCGGTCGGTGATCAGGACCCGTTCCTTGCCGGCAGCAGGGGGATAGTGGATGACGATAGATCGTGCATGTACCACTACGCAACCCTACATCTATGATGAAATAATAGTGATGGACCTAAGGATTAGTCAGAGATACCGGTTACCTTTGACGGATCATTTAGTTTGCCGTCATCGGTGAGCCATCCGGCCGCAGCCCGTAACAGGTATCCCCTCACCTGTGACGGTTTTAAAGAAAAAATCATCAGAGATGACTCAGTGACGGATTTCCCGACCAACCCGTCACTGATATCCTCTCACCTGTGACGGGCCACAACATTATAAGCCGTCACAGGTGATGGGCCGCCACCTGTGACGGATTTGTTTTCCGACCCGTCACAGATGAAGTCATAACAGTGAGGGAGGAGATTATATTTTCTCCCAGCGGGACCCGTCAGAGATGAGGTTTACTCACCTCAAACGGGTTTAAGCTCTCACCCGTTTGAGGTGAGGGAGGATATTTTATTTTCTCCCAGCGGGGCCCACAACAGGAGGAGATAAGGTCGGCCGATCTCTCGGTTCTCTCCCATTCCCCATTTCTCTATCTCTCCCTCTCTCTATGTGCGTCAGCGGCGGCTAAGCAGGGGCGGGAGAGGCGGCGGCGCCCTCCCTCCACTAGATCCGGCAGGGGCGGGAGGGGAGGTGCGGTGGGATCGGACAGATCTGGAGCCGTGGCACGATGGCAACCAACGACAGGAGGAGAGGCGGTGGCGGCCTGATGGCGGAGCCCTCCACCTCCGGCCGCCGCTTACGCCACCACCCGTGGGCTCCGCCGCCTCTACTACCACCCGTGCCTCCGCTTACACCTCCATCGGCCCAAGCTTGCATGCGTCGTCTGGATTTGGAGCTCCTGGGCGGATCCGGGCCCCAACCACCAAATCTAATAGTGGTGATGATTTTTTGATTTTGTTTTGTGCCCAAATGATTGTGAATGTGAAGTAATTTTGTTCTTTGGCTAAATGAACGTGGTTGTGATGTTTCTTGTGATTCTATTTTGTGTTTAAATGATTGTAAATGTGATTATTTTTTGTGATTTATGAATGCCTAATAAAAGTCTATGACTAGCTATGCTTATAATTTTTTTACTGTCATGTATCCGTGTATTCAGAGGGCATGGCTAGGGAATCCTGAGGCTAGCCAATTTTTAGCATTTATTTTTTTTTTGAATTTAACTCTTCACTGACGAGTGTGTAGTAAAATCCATCATATGTAGTATCTCCTCTGACGTGTTTTCACTAATGAACCGTCACAGGTGTGTTACCTGTGACGGGTACTATCTTTGGGCTCGTCACAGGTGAGTTACCTATGACGGATCCTAACTGGCCTAACGGTACCGACGATGAACACCTCCGACAGACGAACAAATATACACCCGTCAGAGGTGGGAGTCACCTCTGACGGCTTTCTACCCGTCAGAGGTGACTCCACTCACCAGTGACCACTGATCATTGACCATGATCAAAACCGTCACAGGTGAGAGTTTGGGCCCGTCATAGGTGACCATGTCGAGTGTAGTGTACTAAGATCGACTCGTTCCACTGATAAGGATTAATTAGCATTAACTAGTCATTCGATTTTGATTTGCTAATCCAAACACCAACTTGCGTGCTATTCCGTACAAAATAGTGATCGTCTTCGGTTGTGCATTACACTGTATAGTATAGTACTGGCTACTTGTAGTAATTAATGGAAGACTTAAACAAGATATGACAGTATATGTGTGGGTGATAAGTAGAAGCTACATGTGAAAACAAAGCTCACGTTTTCATCGCTTAGGGTTGTCTACACAGAACGGGTTATAGAATATACATCGCGAGCAATCATGTTCATGAGCATATTTTCTACACACGCTTGAAAAATTGGGGCAGATTACAACACATCGCATAGTACAACCATTACGGACAGGATTTTTTTTTTCACTTAGATGCGTGCAACCGCACAAATTATTTACGTTTGATCTGAATAGTTATTTTTTTAAGTGTATACATAAGTGTGCAAATCTATATTCATATAGAAAATAAAAACAGTAAAATCAGTCAACGAATAGTACCCGCACAACAGGAATAAAATATGTTAAATATTGTCTCTTGATGTGTATGTATAATGAATTTAGACTTATATATATGTTTGTGGACACATATCAATATAATCCATCTTATCAAAATTTATAATTTTTATAACAACTATTTAAATCACGTGCATACACCCAGGTACTAGCTGAAAAAAAATCTTTCTACAACCATCACACTTTTGTACCGAACATGTGCGTCCGTATATACTTCTGAAACTGGTGGACATGAATACCAAGTCTGGGACTTGCTAGTTGTACACAGGTTACCACGGTACCACCTCCATCGTGTATGTTATTTTGCAAGCAGTAGATATTTGCAAGGCTCACGGGTATCAATTCATCTCAAAATAACTTTACTTTTAAGCAATGTTACAGTACAGTGGCAGCAGTATAGTAAAATTTATATCTAATTGTGTGTTTTTATAAGTATATTTAATATTTTATTTTAAACTTCGGTAAGATATATTTATCAATTGATCTATTTTAACATGATATACGATACACAATTTTATCTTAAAAAATCCTTATTTTTCACTTATTTCGCACCTATTAATAGAAAAATTTAAAAAGACCAGAATACTTCATCAAATCATGATGTGGTTATTCTTAACTTTATCTACTTTCCATGTATTTATTTTCTAGTTTTACAAATTTCAACGTAATGCTTGTTCAAAAATAAACTTAATTTAGGACCGAAAAGAAAGGGCAAAAATAATATTATTTCATGACCGATGTAGTATTTGGGTAGGAATACAATACTGATTAACGCTGTCTACCTCAATAGGGGCCAAAAGCAAAAATGTATCGACAAGTCTTTCGGCATGGACTTTCAAGATCTCAACTGACTCCCTCGAGATTCACCGGAAAAACAACCAAACATCAATCTCACGGATGGCAAGATGGCTGGCTTGGAACAACATCCCCAAATTCTCTTAAGAATATGTACAACACAGCGACAGGTATGTGCCACGTCTGTTGCAAGAGCCAAACTTAATTCCATCGAGCAAAGCCATCACAAAATTCACATTGCAGGCGTCTGCCTTCCAACTTTCCAGTCTCGTTCACTGAATCTCTTTTACTGCTGCTGTGCTGCATATTATGATAGCATCCACTACCACTGATAAGCTTCCATCAGCTGCTCGTAGTCTTATCCCCCTTTTTTATCTTAAGACGGCGGCATGCTTGCACAAACAAATACGTAGTAGAATTATTACTACTACTCCACTAAACGGCAGCATGTCACGTTTGACTACTACTGGGAAGAGTGATCATCTGCGGCAGGTGCATCTCAGCACGTATCAATCAAACTCAAGGCCGTAATTTTGCTTCGACTTCTGGACCTTCGCCTGGCTTGGTTACTGCCGGGCCGATCGGTCTTCCCTCTCCAGTATTCTAGCCTCAAATTAAGTCTCTTTATTTTGGAGGAATTTAAAAAAAATTAAACTATTTTTCATAAAAAAACTAAAGTGATCTTTTCGAACTAAACGACATATTTATAAATAAAAAATAATTTATAAGTAAAATTGTTATATATACGTTTTTAAGATAAAAAATAAGACTATAAAATAAACTATGATAAATAAATCACGAGGAATTTTAGTAGAAACGAAAAACAGAGTGTGCTCCAAATTCATGTGTTCGGAGTTCAGAGCTCGGAAGGAGTCTATAAGGGAGGTGGGGCACACCGACAGGTACCGACCAATCATGGGCGCGCCACGGATGGGAAACGCAAGCGCCAAAGCCAGTTGCATTGGCCATCTTGCTCGAAGAAGCAAGCAGCTCTGCGTGTCAATGCACGTCCAATCCTCGCCGAGTTTTTGCAAAGGCAAGTGCCAATAATTCAGCCTTTTAGGGGAGTGTTCACTTGGGGGCAGGCCCCAATTAACATTTCCAGGTTTGGCGGCTGCCTCCTCTCCCTGCCTGAACACTTTGGGGGATAGCCTCACATTAAACAAATTGGCTGGGGCCTGGGTCGTCTTCTTCTTCCTCCTCCTCCATTTGCATGTTTGATTCCATTATCTTTTTTGCCTGTCAGTGTCACAGATGGAGTAATGAAACGCTACTGGTCAGTAGTGGTTAATGTTTAGTTATTTAGCACACAGTAGCATGTAAGGCAGCTCCTTGTGGGGGGTTGCTCTTGTGCTGTGGCGTTAGGGGTGGTAATGACCCTAACTATTTTACCTATAAAATTTAAAGATCAGGTTTAAAATGTGTTAAAAATAAAATTGTATGAGTTTTGAGGTAAAAAAAAATTTAAGAATTAAATAGAGTTATAAAAAAACCCGCAGACCTTGGTCCATTCCTACCCTGTAGCGTGTGGTCGTCTGGTGTTTATAAGTTGATGAGAGTTTTCTGAACTGCGTAACCAAAGCGATTTCCTCTGGATGGATAGGTCTGACGAGGGCCAATTTCAGTTCGAATCTGAAACTGACAGGGAGGATTGGGTGAAGGATAAGCTTGATAATTCAGCTGGAGGGAGAGAGAGGGAGAAGGAAATGCAGCCACATGATTGCCTCAACTGCGTGTCTCATCATCAGAAGATGATAAATATAGCCAAGGAGAGTCAGTCGCCTGTAGCGCTACAGGGAGGTGTCCGCGTCAGTTCGGATGATCCGTGTCTTTGCTTTTACTAATTCATGTGATGGATTTAGTTTATTCAGAGATTTGTGCCAAGAAGGAAGAAGGGAATAACACTTCTAGCAACAAGTGGGTTTTCTATCTACTGTTGGTGCATTATATATGCCTGAATAAAGTGGCCCGTAGTACAGCTATGTGGTTAGGACTAATGAATGAATAGGCGGGCCGTGCAAGAACCAAGCCTAGTTGTAGACTAGTGGACCATTGGTCACCTTTTTGTTTCCAAAATTTACAGGCCACACATGTACAAAAGCCCGTGTGTCGAAAAAATAGGCCCAAATGCTCAAGAGATATATTGGGCCCGATTGAGGAGCTCCCTTGTCTCTAGAGTTAAGAGTCTGGACTCTGGAGTATCGTGCAGAGCTGTCAGTAGACTTGAAATTTGAAACCAAATAGTTTTACGTTTTTAAATTTTGAACCTATTTATGTTAATTTTATGAACAAATCCCGTAAAGTCATTGCTAAAGTAAACCTTTTGGCCGATCGAGATGACCGGAATAGTTACTTACAACACCAAGTCACGGTTTAAAAATTTTAAGTAGCATGAGGGAGGTCATGCCAAACCGACACACCGACGAAGATGGTCAAGAGTTTCAACTATATATGCATGATCAAATTTATCATATAGTTATAGATTTCATATGGAGTATCATAAAACTACCGATTTAACCGTAAAATTATCTCAAAACTGCCTGATTAATTAACTACCAATTCAACGTATCAACATTGGCAAGGTGTTTTTTGCCATATTAACCTTAAATATGTAGTTTGGTAATAATTTTGGTGTTAAATCAATATTTTTTGTGATCAAACGTTTTAAATATGTAATTTTGAGACAATTTGGTTAAAATGTAGGTTTTATAAAATTTACCTTTTTTATAAATGTATCTTAACCAAGAAAGAAACAGAGTCCCACATACTAGCCTCTCTTTTCACACCGATCTATTTTTCTTTTGAACTAATAAACCATGCTTGATAAAAGAAAATATGGGGAAAATCTTTTAGGTTTCTTACCTTCGGATTTGCATCACGATTCATGTTCCGCCCGTTTCTCCAACTTGAGAACAATAGAGTTAGTATTTAGATTTCATGGTTAGGGGAGGGGTGAGATGAGAGAGCTTCCCGAATTTAAAAGGGTGGCCGTGAGAGATGACAACGCTCCATTGTTAGCGAAGAGGATGTCAAGATCCCAACCAGCCAGGAGGCGGGACGACTGCAGCTACTAGTAGGACACAGGAAAGACGACCCAACGCAGGCACTTGCCGTCGCCGGGATTTGGGAGGGCCTTAGGCCTGATTTACTTTGCAAAATGTTTTTTAAAAGCATCAAATCAAGTTTTTGACATCTATTTAAAGTATTAAACGTTATCTAATTACAAAATAAATTTTAGATTTTACCTGAAAACTGCGAGACGAATCTTTTGAGTCTAATTAATTCGTCATTAGCATATATTAGTTATTGTAGCATTTATGGCTAATCATGTTCTAATTAGGTTTAAAAGATTCGTCTCACGATTTCCCGCATGACTATATAATTAGTTTTAATGTTCATATATATTTAATAATTTATTTAGATATCAAAGATTCGATATAATGTTTTTTGAAAAAAGTTTTTAGAACTAACAGGCCTTACTTGTGTCGTTGGTACCTCTCCAGGGGCAGCCGGCAGGCCATCAACACCAACGTCGGGCTTAGGATGATGCGTTAGCGAGAAGATCAGAAGACGGGGAGAAGAAGATTAGTTATTCCCTCCGTATATCACGTAGTTGCTTCTTTCGCATGCTTCGTCGTCTGGTTTATTTAAAAATTTTGTACAATTATATAAAGATGTGATAAAATATATTTAGTAATAAATCTGTTCACAATAAAATAAATAATAGTTAATATTTTTAATACGATAAATAATTAAACATATATAAAAAATTGACTACGTCGTGTATTAAAATACGAGAGCAATACTGCACAATACAAATCGCAAAACGACGTAGGCGTTCAAAAAGTTGAGATTAGGAGCCTTTTCTGTCGGGCGTGGTACATACGGTCATTTTTTTTTCCGAAGCACACCAGTCTATTCAAAAGCACACCAAATCCATGATCCGGATGTTCATGACCGTCCTTTTCTGATTTGCTACACCCGACAGCACAGATTAGGAAAAAAATGTCAACGTTGAGATAAACACGGATACCAACCTGAACATGCCGCAAGAGCCACAGACTACGAGTTGAAAAGATGAAGACGTACGTATCGTCGTATTGCTTGCCTTTGCCACCTACAGAGGCTACAAGGCCACAGCTACAGAAGCTACTGCTGTTCCAATAGAAGAAGAACTGTGCATATTTTTTTCCCCCTTTGACGTTGCATTCACGATCACGACTTGAAGGCTGGCTTTTCGATGCTCGAATGCCATGGGAGCAAAAGGTCAACGCTGGACTCCAGGTTTGTTGGGCCATTCTAATCAGGAATCAGAACGCAGGAGAAGCGAAACGAGCTTTGATCTCTCCCCAGTCTCCCCTATTTTTCTTCTGCATTTCGAAGGGAATCGGTATTTGTCTTCCAGTAATGCAGAAGCAAATAATGCTCGCGGGGGGAATCTTTTCGTTTAAAAAAAACTAGGGGAATTAAGAACGGGTTATCAATTGAGGCAAGGCAAATGATATGACATTCGCGCATGTAACCCCATTATTATGCGTACCTGGAACTTGGAAATGTCGCTTTGTTGTTTCCTTATTATCCAGGGGCTCATGAGTATTTAATATAAACTGATAATAAAACTAATTACATAGATAAAGACTATTTTATTAGATAAAATTTTTAAACCTAATTAAGTCACGATTAGCAAATATTTACTGTAGCATCACATTCGTTAATCATGGGCTAATTAGGCTTAATAAATTCGTCTCGCAAAATAGTCCAGAGTATATGGTGTTTTTATTAATAGTCTATATTTAATACTTTCTAATTATGTCCAAATATTAGATGTGACATGACTAAAAGAAAGTCCGTAGGAAACAAACAGGCCGCTAGTCTGATCCGTTTTCACGCTCGAGCAATCCAAATCTCATACAAGCACAATTACGAGCGGATCGACCCTCAATCACAGGTCCACAGCGCCATTCGCTTGCAAACAAGATGATATAATTTTCTCTGCCTGCACCTCTTTTTTTTTTGCCTTTGCAGATAGTGATGGTTTTTGGACCAAAATGTTTGCTAACACTTGGTGCAGCACCAAGAAGAAGGCTATTCAACCTGAAGTCCTGAACACTGTAAATAAGCGCCGCAGGGAAGTATATTCCTTTTGTAATTAGGAGCAAATGAGGCAACTACATACCATTTTTAATTTGTCTGCGATATGGAAATTAATACATGCAATCCAAAATAATGTCATGCATTCCATCCGTATTTATTATGCTGATATGTTTGACCATTTTGTTTATTTAAAACTTTTATACAAATATACGAGAACATACGTTATAATTAAAATAAATTTAGTAATAAATTCAATTTTTTTTCAAATAAGATAAATAATAAAATATGTACTTAAAAATTAATAGTGCCATCTATTAAAATAGGAGGGAGTATAACATATGAGTGCATATCATTAATCTTAGACACAACGGGTAAGACAAGAAAAAAAATCTTGCCATCTATGAGCTTCAATAGTTAGGAAGAGAAGGCTATATAGTATGGTTTAGAATGTTATTGTGTGGGTATGATTTGCCCACTTATGGCTATTTACAAAGAATTCGTCGGTTCAAGGATGTTGGTGTGCGTTAAATGTTGCGATTCAAGTTTTGGTACACCCAACTTTCTGTCAAGAAATATCTAATTTATTATTAGCCACTTTCATAGCTTACTGCACCTATTCCAAAATAGAAACATTACTAAGGTTAAGAAAGAAAAACGAATAAATGATAGTGAGATGATAGATATGTGTACAATAGAAATAATTTAGAATGAAATAGATGATAGACAAACAGTAACATGAATATTAATAAAAACTTATGTTTTAGTATACAATTTAAATATAAAAGATGCTTATAATTTTAAACGAAAAACGAGGAGAGTATTAGACAACATATATTCAACCATGTGATGATATACTAATTACAATTTTGTGACTGTACGCGAGATGCATCAATGTCATCCAAGACCACGGAAGAGCGAAGATACAAGTCCGTGAAAATGGTCGAACCCCGGACTCGTTCAGCAAAATGGTTGAACCACAGGACTTTTTGCTCAGTGATCGTACTACTACTCCTTCGTTTCAAAATAAATCAATTTTTGCCATACTGTTTGTCTCTTTACCTTATTTAAAAAAAACTTTGTCTTATTTAAAAAAACTTTTCAAATAAAACGGACGATGAAATGCTACACATGGAAATTAAAAAATTGATTTTTTTTAAGTACAGAGTGATATCCTCCTAAATAAAAGATCTCAGAAGGTTTTTCCCAACGAAGAACCCGTCCCCCCCCCCCCCCCCCCCCCACCCCCCAAATCGCGTGAGCCGATTGGCCCCGGCTCCAAGAAAGAAAGAAACACCAAAGGCGAAGAAGCTTCATCATCTTCGCTGCCCACCGCGGCGGCGGACCCGTGCAACCCGCGAGGCCAACCCTACGCCGCGCCGCGCCTGCCCACCACGCGTCTCCCCGGAATTCGCGGCCTTCTATATAAGGCCCGCCATTCCCCTCCGCCCGCCCCCACCGTCTCTCTCCTTCCCCCGCTATCGCTGACCAGCCATGCCTCCCCTCACGAGCGCGCTCCTCTCCCGCTCCGGCTCCTCCTCCTCTACCCGCATCCCCGCCGCGGCGGCCGCGGTGATCTCGAATCCTGCTGCCGCGGGGGGCGCCGCGTCGGCGCCGTCGACTCCGCCCGCCGCCCGCCAGCCCAGGCCCCCCTTCGCGTCCGGCCTCGCCGGCCGCATCTTCGGCGGCCACCGCGCCGCCGCCCGCTCGTCGTCGTCCGCCGCTGCCGTCTTCGAGCGGCGCTTCGCCTCGGCGGGTGGGTGGCTACGACCTGGGATTTAACCTCGTCGCGTTTTGGTCGCGCCCTCTGATGGTGGTGTCTGTTGTTTTGGCAGCAACCAGGAACTCGTACGATGAAATCCTGACGAGCCTCGCGAAGCCGGGAGGCGGACCGGAGTTCGGGAAATACTACAGCCTGCCGGCGCTCTCCGATCCGCGGATCGGTGAGTGTTTTGATGTCCTCCAGTATTTTTGGACGCCCTGATCCACTGTTTGGTGTTGGATGTGTCTGATTTGGTTTAATTCTTAGTTCGTGATGGGTGAATTGGGAATTCAACGATGGTTTGACGCTTTCATGTCTTTGTGTGTCGGTCAATCATTTGTGAAATGGACGAATTGTTTCGTTTTGTTCGGGGCTCTGACATCCTTTTATGTTGGATAGAGCGTAATGTGGTGGTGAAATTTGGAAGTTTAGATGTGTTCAGATCAGGAAATTGTGATGCATTTGTGTTTCTCCTACATAAAGCTTCTCTTTTGAAGGTTTTAATCTGCCTCTGCTGCTGAATTATTAGAGCAGCGATGATTTGATCCATGTTCTGGTGGTTTTGATCAGAGCGACTCCCCTACTCGATAAGGATTCTTCTCGAGTCCGCAATCAGAAACTGCGATGAGTTCCAGGTCACCGGGAAGGACGTTGAGAAAATCCTGGACTGGGAGAACAGTGCACCGAAGCAAGTCGAAATCCCATTCAAGCCAGCCCGTGTCCTCCTCCAGGTAATCAGTCCTGGCATCGTCTCATGCTTTTTCTTCCACTTTGTTCAATTGCTGTTGATGGAATAATTGTGAGCTGGAAAAAGCTTCAGTCAATAGCCTTTGATGACAGGAATATTGGAACTTAGTTCCCACTTTCATATGAACCTATCCTTTCAAGAAAGTGGAGTTGCACATGGCTTATCTTTTGTTCGTTTTTATGATGTATGATTGCTACTGCCTGCAATGTTGTTTAATGATAGATATGGACACTAGAAGGCAGAAGGTGCTGGTGGCTGTACAAACCTACCAACATGCCCGTATTATAATTCTTGTTCTCTGGACAGCAATGAAAGTCAATCATTCTATTTTAATCTGGCATGTGGCTAGGGATAGTTAGATATTTTGCCTTATTTAAATCTGATGTTACCTATTCAGATGAGGTGTTGATGCGAATGTACTATGCTTTCTCAGTAGTTATATCTGAGTTGTTGAAGCTACCTTGCTGATGACTCACTACTCTACTTTTTACCTGATTTATACATTATAGGATTTTACTGGTGTTCCAGCAGTTGTTGATCTTGCGTGCATGAGGGATGCTATGAGCAAACTTGGCAGTGACCCAAACAAAATTAATCCTCTGGTGAGTCCATAGTTCAATGCATATAATTACAGGATTACTACCCTCTCATGTTGGTGATTTCTTCAATATATATGTGTATGGCATGCATTCTGCAACTTTATCCATCTGTATGCTACCTTTGATATGTAATTTGCATTAACCTAGTCTGTTTTCATATATTATTAGTTGATAGCCTACTTTGTACCTTTCCTGCTTTATGAAGCTATGTGTTTTAGCACAGTTCTGGTCATCTCCTTAATTTAGCTACATGCATTTATTGAAAACATTGGAAAATGGTGCTTGTGCTTTTGCTGATTTTACTTGATGCACCTTTCTCCATTTATCTCGTTTGCAGGTACCTGTGGACCTTGTTATTGATCATTCAGTACAAGTTGATGTGGCAAGATCAGAAAATGCTGTTAAGGCAAATATGGAGCTAGAGTTCCATCGTAACAAGGAGCGTTTTGGATTTTTGAAATGGGGTTCAACTGCTTTCCGTAACATGCTTGTTGTTCCACCTGGATCAGGAATTGTGCATCAGGTATATGATATCAAAGAAACAGTCATTTTGATATTTTTCTCAAATATATCCAAGGGAATAAACACGATAAACACTAACCACATGTTTTTGCTAGGTGAACCTTGAATATCTGGCCAGAGTTGTGTTTAACAATGGTGGGATCCTTTACCCTGATAGTGTTGTTGGAACAGACTCCCATACAACTATGATAGATGGTCTTGGTGTTGCTGGATGGGGAGTTGGTGGTATAGAAGCAGAAGCTGCAATGCTTGGCCAGGTGAAAAATAATTGTATGGCTAGAAAATTATCATCTCTAATACCATGCTTTCAATGAAATACGGTGTTTGAATCAGGGATGCTATTTTTTATTTTAAAATTACAAAACAAAATGGTGATTGGTTTTATATGTCATGTTACCTCTTTAGCACACATTTAGCTTGTCATGCATTTTGTGTTCGGTCATGGCTCACAAATTCTTATTCTTTGATTGTAAACTGTAATATATGCCTGCATCAACATATCACACACCGTAATCCCAATAGTATGTGATAGCCTATTAGTACAATAGTAAATACACCTGGCCCTTCCGAGTATATTATGTATGAATCCTTTCCCACCACTTTGTGGCTGCTTCTGCCCATTTGATTTGCCCACTTATCGCTATTTTCCATTCTAAATGTGCGTCTTTCTGCAGCCAATGAGCATGGTCTTGCCAGGTGTTGTTGGTTTCAAGTTAACAGGAAAGCTGAGGAATGGTGTTACTGCTACAGATTTGGTTCTAACAGTAACTCAGATGCTTAGGAAACATGGTGTTGTCGGAAAATTTGTTGAATTCTATGGTACTCACCATTCATATCTTTTGATGCATCTCTTTCTTTTGATAGCATCTCTAATGCCATTTCTCAATTCCAGGGGGAGGCATGAGTGAACTATCACTGGCCGATAGGGCTACAATCGCGAACATGTCACCAGAATATGGTGCAACTATGGGTTTCTTCCCAGTTGATGGAAAGACATTGGACTACTTAAAGCTAACCGGCAGAAGTGATGATACTGTAAGTTATAGGAAGTTATCTTATTGAAATTGCATCTTACATTTTCTTGTATCTAGTTCTAACCCATTTGTCATTCTAGGTGTCCATGATAGAGTCTTACCTGCGTGCCAATAAGATGTTTGTCGACTACAACCAGGTGATTTCATTTGTACTGTAACAGTATGTTTTTTGACACATAGTTTTTCTTTATTGATGCCCTTTTCCTTAATGTAGCCTGAAGCTGAAAGAGTGTACTCATCTTATCTGGAACTTAACTTGGAAGAGGTAGAACCATGCTTGTCTGGACCAAAACGGTAATGACGTAATGTACTTGAATAATTCATAATCTTGGCATATGTTTAGTCACATTAGTAATAAACTGAAGGACCAAATCAACAGGCCTCATGACCGAGTGACATTGAAGAACATGAAGTCAGATTGGCTTTCTTGCTTGGATAACGATGTAGGATTTAAGGTAAAGATTTACTGTGCAGATAACAACATGGCTCTCCAACTGCTCTTGTGATATACTGATCTATATGTGCGCTATGTTGTTGTTTATGTGTTGATATTAAATGAAATTGATGGAATCATCGTTTAATTTACTTATTTTTTTTATCACATTCTGTTTTGGTAAACAAATTATTTTTTTACTGAAATGTTGACAAATGATTCGAGTCTATATTTGTTCTGATATTACTTAGAATGCATCGCCTTTTCCTCCTTTATGTTCTATCCTCACTACAGCCATTTTGCCTTTATGTTCTATCCTCACTACAGCCATTTTGCAGGGTTTTGCTGTCCCCAAAGAATCACAGGGTAAAGTTGCTGACTTCTCGTTCCATGGGACACCAGCAAAGATAAAGCATGGTGATGTTGTAATTGCAGCTATAACCAGTTGCACTAACACATCAAATCCTAATGTAATGCTCGGAGCTGCTTTAGTTGCCAAAAAGGCTTGTGAATTAGGCCTTGAGGTGAACCACTTTACCTTTATTTCCAGCTTGATGTCCTTGGTTAATTTTGTCTCAAGTATGCATATGTAGTTGAAAACAAGAAAAAGAACTCATTCTGTCGGTTCATATGCTCACTTCATTCCTGTTGGGATGGATTGACCATATTTCCCTTGTCATCTCATTCCATTTTTCTGTTATTGCCAATGTAATGCAGTGAGTTATTTGCTCTTCTTGACTTCTGAAAACCAAAGGTAATTGCTTTAGTTTAACACTTATTGTTTTTAATCAGGTTAAGCCATGGATTAAGACAAGCCTTGCACCTGGTTCTGGAGTTGTGAAGAAATACTTGGACAAGAGGTAGGTATTGTTCATTAAATTCGACGTTTCTTATTTTATCAACCTTAGTTATTCTCTTTGTTTGTCCTTGCAGTGGTTTGCAGAAATATCTCGACCAGCTCGGCTTCCATATTGTAGGCTATGGTTGTACAACCTGCATAGGAAATTCTGGGGAACTTGATGAAACAGTATCTGCCGCAATTGCTGAAAATGGTGAATTTGGCATCATTAGCTAAAAAAATGTGTAAACTTGAGAAGCACATTACTTACTTTTCTCTTATTTTTAGATATTGTTGCTGCTGCGGTGTTATCTGGAAACAGAAATTTTGAGGGACGTGTACACCCATTAACCAGAGCAAATTATCTTGCCTCTCCTCCATTGGTTGTGGCTTATGCCCTTGCTGGCACGGTAAGATAAACAGACTTTGTTCGAGCTAATATATGCCTGTAATTTTAAACTAAACAGTTAAATTACTGTACTATTATATCCATATACTCCAAAAGCAAACCAAAGATGTGACTGCTTTTATACATCAATGAGTTATCGTTTTGACCCATTAGTTAGTATTTACTCGTCAAACAAAACGTGAATTTCTGCCCAACATTCCCTAAACTACTGGATATGCTGCAGGTCAATATTGACTTCGAGAAAGAACCAGTAGGCATCTCAAAAGATGGGAAAGAGGTTTACTTCAGGGATATTTGGCCTTCCACTGAAGAGATTGCCGAGGTTGGCACCACATCATTCACCACATTCCCTTTCCTACTATAAATCTATACTTGCCTATGTAAAACGGAGGATTTCATATGTGCTTCATGCTGGTGCTTTCAATTTTGGTAGGTTGTTAAGTCAAGTGTGCTTCCTGACATGTTTAAGAGCACATACGAGGCAATAACCAAAGGAAATCCTATGTGGAATGAGCTGTCTGTATCAGCTAGCACTCTCTACCCATGGGACCCGTCATCTACTTACATCCATGAGCCTCCTTACTTCAAGGATATGACAATGACCCCTCCTGGCCCACGGCCTGTGAATGATGCGTACTGTCTACTGAACTTTGGTGACAGTATCACAACTGATCACATCTCACCTGCTGGAAGTATTCACCCTGACAGCCCAGCTGCTAGATATCTGAAGGAGCGCGGTGTTGAAAAGAAGGACTTCAACTCATATGGTAGTCGGCGAGGAAATGATGAGATCATGGCTAGGGGAACTTTTGCGAACATTCGCCTCGTGAACAAGTTCTTGAAGGGAGAAGTTGGGCCCAAAACCATCCATATACCATCAGGGGAGAAGCTATCTGTTTTTGACGCTGCTACGGTAATATACATGCACTTGTAATCCAAATTTGCATTTTAATTATACAACTGTATGTATACTAATGCATTCTGAAACTTGATTTCCCATTTTTATGATCTTACCACAGAAATACAAGAATGAAGGACATGACACCATTATCCTAGCTGGCGCTGAGTACGGCAGTGGAAGCTCCCGGGATTGGGCTGCAAAGGGTCCAATGCTACAGGCAACTTCGATTCCATCACAATTCCTTCAGCAAGGTCACAGTATTTCTCACTAATGGATGTACTTCGACTTGGTGATACAGGGAGTCAAGGCTGTGATTGCTAAGAGTTTTGAAAGGATTCACCGCAGCAACCTTGCTGGTATGGGTATCATTCCTCTATGCTTCAAGTCAGGGGAGGACGCTGACACCCTTGGATTGACCGGCCATGAGCGTTTCACGGTTCACCTCCCTGCCAATGTGAGTGACATCAAGCCTGGCCAAGATGTTACAGTGACAACTGATAACGGAAAATCCTTCACTTGCACACTCCGCTTTGACACTGAGGTATGATCTTGTCTACAATGATTCAATCTTGCTGTTGATGCTGATGCTGATGGATTTGTTAATTACTGTTCAGGTGGAGCTTGCATACTACGACAATGGTGGCATTTTACCGTACGTCATCAGAAAGATCGCCGAGCAGTAGAATCAACGCTCAGGATTGCGATGAGGCGAATCGTAGTTGTAAACAGTTTGATTAGCACACCATTTTTGAAGAATACCTTGAAATAACCTGAGATATCTGCAAAGAACTCAGAAATTTTGTGAGCTGCTACACTTGTACACTGTCACGAAAAAATGCGGCGCTAAATGACGCTGTGGGATCATAACATTTCACTTGAACACGTTGCCAATAATTTTCCGACAGTTGCAACTGACGAGTGCACATTTGCTGATCATTTTGTTTCATGTAACACTACATTAGTCTTGAAGTTGTTAATATTGTTCCAGATGGAAATTGTCATCATTCCACGGCAAAAATTGTAGATTTCTATTTTTCCGTATTAATGTTATATCAAGTATGGCTGACGATATTAGGAGCAGGTACGGAGGTTTATTACAGCGGATGTGATTGTTTGAAAAAAGTTAAACAATATATTTACAAATAAAAAATAATTTATAAATAAAACTTGTATATACATGCTCTTAACGATCTAAAAATTAAGGCTAAATAATAAGCTATGATTTAAAAAATCTCACCTAAAATATAATATAAATTTAAAGTTAAAAATTAAAGTTTTGACTAATAAATGTAAATTGAGACGAAAAGATAAGGTTGAGTGTGTTTGGACCAGTCAAATTTGACCAACATATGCCTGCATTTGGTTTGTCGTGCTATCAAACCTTAGCATTTGGAGTGGGTGAACATATCTTTGCATATGGACAAACTTCATTTGCAATATAATAGGACAATAATAACTTGTGTTCTTTTCAATTAAAAATGAAATATTATCTGATTTTAGAATAAATATTTAGTAGTGTAAGCGATGGAAGATAAGATAATAAACTTATATATAGTAAATATTTTTATAAAAAATATACCGTTTATCAATGGAAAAAGGCGTGTGCATAAGCTAAGAAAAACCTGAGAATAATCTAGAGAAATAACAATCTCAGTAGGGTAGAATAAGTGTTGCTACCCTTTAATTGAGTTTTGTTCGGTGGTGTTTAGATTGGGAAAATTTTTGGAAGAAGTGTCACGTCAAATGTTTGATCAGATATCGAAAGGGGTTTTCGGACACGAATGAAAAAACGAATTTCACGGCTAGCCTAGAAACCGCGAGACGAATCTTTTGAGCCTAATTAATCCGTCGTTAGCACATGTTGGTTACTGTAGCACTTATGGCTAATTATGGACTAATTAGGCTCAAAAGATTCATCTCAAGATTTCTTTCATAACTGTGCAATTAGTTTTTTGGTTCATCTATGTTTAATGCTTTATTTAGATGTCTAAAGATTCGATGTGATGTTTTTAGAAAAAAATTAGGAACAAAACAAGGCCTTAGCTATAGTTATGTGCTTGTTCGGCAGCCATTTATTGGGCTGCGGTTGGGGCTACCACCGGTAGCCATGATTGTGCCCACGGACACTTAGCACCACGTATAGTTATCTTTACAAGTCAGAAATTAAATTTTTAATTTTGAAGTTGATTTTTACGGGTTATTTTAACGTTTATTTTTTAGCCTTGACTTTTATATCATTAAGAATATGTATATAAAAGTTTTTTTCACAAACTATTTTTTGTTTGCAAATGATGATCAACCCTAGGCACAGATGCCACGACAATCATAGAATAGCCGGGCAACGCCATAGCAAGTTCAAGTTCAATTTCAGATAGATCAGCACATCCTCGCAGAAGCTGGTCCGACCACCGTTGTATGGATATAGCTCGGCCCGACCATGCACCAAGTCAGGTTTAGGCCTAGATATTAAAGCCCAAAATTTATGAAAAGACAAACAATTTGAAACGAGATCTAGGGCTAGGCTTTGTTTTCCATGTATTGTCGGACTTGGGTTGGGTGACGCCTAGGTCCGAACCTGGGTTTTTTGGTCGGACCTTTTTCAGGCTAGCCTAAAACCTGACTTGACCTAGGGTTTGAATATGCCTAGATATAAGTTTTCAAATAGTCTGACCGACATACTTCGGATTTGATTTAAATTTGACTCATTTGGTGTTTTCTTGCTTGTAGGTTGGGTTTTTTTCAAGTCTCTTCATTTTTCTAAGCCTAATTAGATGTGAACGAATACTATGTAGTAGCAAGACCACCTCTCCCATAAATACAAGGAAAAGGCAGATTGAAACAACCACCAATCTTGATAAAATCATTCTACTACCTTTACCATTTATATTCTATATCTTCCTCCTACCTTTGTTTGTATCACACATCTATCCATCTCTGAATCCCTAATTGCTCGTTGTCGCTTATTTCTATAGTGTTTGAGAATGCTCTGATTTGTTTGCTGAGTTTAGTGTAAAATAAACAAATCCCTTCCGAATGATTGTGTAACATCATCTACCGTCGGTTATCCTATTTTTTCTTCTCAATCTTAATTTATACTAAACAATATAAAATACTTATATTTTAGGATGGAGGATGGAGGCAGCCCGAGTTGCACGTAACATGTTCAGTCGTATGACTTGGCGCGATTGATGCCAACAAGTTTATTATCAAAATTTAACTTAATCATTTTTCTCAGGTAGGCCTCGTTAGACATGCTATAATTTGTTTTAAAAAATATTTTTAATAAATAATTTTATTACTGAATCTCGGGAGGAAATATTTTCACCGAATGAGCTTTTTGGCCACGCCGTTAATAATAGCGTGGCAAAACAACGCTGCGCCGCAGAGTTTGTGACGTGACAAGAAAAAAAGTTTTAAAAAATAAAAAAAAATTCGACAGGCCAGGAATTGGTGGGTTTCGAGGCCCATTTCGCCGCCTACGAGAGGCTTGTGTTGGAGTCGGATCCGTTGCCTTCCGGCCCCTTCCTGAGCCGCCGGAGCGCCGTCCCCGCGTCCCTGCGACTGCGAGCGTCGCTGCCTCCTCCCGGAGCTCCACCGCCTCCCTCCCAGCGAGAGCGTCGGCGGCTCCTTCCCTCCGAGAACTAGGTGAGGAATTCGGGAGGGGATTGGGCGTAGGGATCAACCCACTCTCTCCGGGTTGTTTCTGCCAAACGTCCGACGCCGTCTACGTCGTTCTAGGTTTCCCTTCCATCCCCACCCAAATCCCCACAGCCGCTTCAGCCCGAGCTGAAGTTTTGGGTGCTTGCTACCCTCCCCGTCGTCCCCGACCACCGACCCCAGTCGCAGCCTCGGTGGAGGCGCGGAATCAAACCGACTTGGGCTCGCAAATTCTCGATTCATAGCGGCGATGGGGCAGGAGGAGGAAGACGTCGACCACTACGAGGTGCTCTGCCTGCCCTCCGGCGAGGAGGGCGCGGCGCTTTCCCTCGAGCAGATCGAGAAGGCCTACCGGACGCAGTCGCGGCTCCGCCACCCGGATAAACGCCCCGACGACCCCAACGCCACCGCCGACTTCCAGCGGCTCGCGAGCTCGTATAAACTCCTTCGGGACGAGTCCCTCCGCCGGCAGTTCGATGCGCGCCTTCGCGGCCGACGCGAGGCGGCCGCCCGCGCCGCCGCCTCTGGCGTCAAGCGGCGGAAGGCCGTGTCCGACCTAGAGGAGCGCGAGCGCGCCTTCGCCGCGGGCCAGCCCGTCGACGCCACCGAGGCAGCTAGGCGCGAGGACAAGCGGAAGGCCGCTGACGTCAAGCGCGAGCTCGAGGAGTTCTTCGCTTCCAAGCAGTCCGCCGCTTCAGGCACTGCTTCCACTCCGGTAAGGATCCTAGCCTCTTTCTCCATGTGATGTCTAACCATTCTATGCAATTGTTTCAATTCGATTTGTTCCTGATTGCACTTAGGGTTATAAGTTTAGGGAATTGTTGTGTTCTGTAATTCTGGATGTCGTTAATCTCGTGAATTGCTACCATGTGATGTTCTCAAATTTCTGTGTGGTGGTAATCTGGTAGATACTGCAAATTAAACATGTAAAATTCTAAAACTTCTACCATCAATACATCATACTCCCCTTAAAACTAACATACTACTAGGTTTTTGCTGAGGAATGATTAGGTAGTGGTTTCAAGTAGATTGTACAGACAGTACTTTTGATTTATCGCATAGTATTGGTTGATGAATAATTGAATATACATGCAAACCTTATCCTACAAACGGTGCTTCTTCTAGTTAGTTGAGGAGTGATCAAAGAGGAATATTGGTTCTATGTATATCAAATGGCAGTCATGAAGATGGAACAACACAGATTAACTACCTGTAGCATTAGTTTTGGGCAATCATATGACTAAAAGAAATGGACAGTAAAATTGTTGAGCATGAAGTATATTTCAGCGAAATTATTCCATTAGCTAAGATTATTGAGCATGAAATTTATTTCTTTTGTCTGGTTCTAACACCATAGCTTCTCCCTTGTCTCCTCTCTTATGATCATGATACACTTTAGATTATGCAATTGGCTGGTCTGACAAACTCATGCCTTGTTAGCAATTAACAGGACTAGCTTCTACAATTGACAGTGACCGCAGCTTGATTTTTTCTTCAGGTGCATGGAGCCCCACAAGATGCACAAAAAACAGATAAGGGTAAGATTTTGAAGGTTTCATGGGAAGGTGGTGCAGATTATTATACTGCTGCAAAGCTGGAGGAGATCTTTAAGCAATTTGGCGAAGTTGAAGATGTTGTGATCAAAACAAGAAAATCAAGGAGTAGGGGCTCAGCAATTGTTGTCATGTCCTCCAAAGAGGCTGCAGTAAGTCAAGTTTCTCTACTATTTTTCAGGCTTAGTTTGGCATTGTAGTGGAGCATGATAATCTTGCTTGGTTAAACTGCTTTTGTTGGCAATCTGTTTTTTTTAATCACAGTCAACTTGCATTGATGTAAGCAAAATGCCCGCACGTTGTTACGGAATTAAAAAATCACATCGACACATTGCAAAGTGAAAATTTATTTTCAATCTTACACAAGGCGCAATTTATTGTTAGTGGACAAGGATGACCATGGCTAAGAGCTGCAGGGTCTGTCCATGGCCTCTACATTTCTCACGTTTGGTTTGGGGAGGGGATGGACACTGGTCCCACATGTCAGAATTTTGGGCACCACTCACCACCGACACTACTGCTTTTTAAAGGAGTATAGATTGCATTCCAATACACTATTTCCTTTTAAAGGAGTATATATTGCATTCCAATACATGTGAGATTAATTTTAATAGGGCAGCTGTTCAGAATAGATTTATCTGATTTATGATATTGAATTAAGAGAATTTATCAGTTACATAAGAGAATTTATATAGTATTTTTCATAATATTTTTAAAAGTAAGTCCAGAGTAGTAGCTGTGGACTTAAACCTTAGTCATAAAAAAATTCATGGTTGACTTCAAGGAAATAGTTTTGGGCATGCATCGTCAATCAAAGTAGCTGTCCTTTTTGTCGTTAGTTCCTGAAGTCAATATCTTGTCTTGTCTGACATATCCAGAGACACTAAGGACTTCCTCTCCATCTCGCAGAACTCTCAGCCACGTTGTATGTTTCTTCTAGCGGTAAGGGTAGACAATGGGTCTTAATTATCACAGAAGAGTGAACCACGCTTTTGATTTGAAGCAAGTTAAGGTCATACTCATAAGCAATTTTTGTGAGGTGCAGATGCCTGTGTTTTAACATGGCTGTCTTTCTTATAGTTTACTGTTAAATGCCGTTTGGTTTGTTTCCATACCATGCTTGGGATCTTTACCATGTCTTTTCCCTTCCTGTCATACATTCCTTTTGACAACTTCTCTAACAAATACTATTGCTCTTTTGACAGCGTTCAGCACTGCAAAACCATTCTGTGTACAATGTTTTCTCTGTCCCTTTAATTGTTGTTCCTGTTGAAGAATCAAGTGGTGTTCCAGCAAGGCCAACTCAAACACCTGAAACGAGGACAAGCAACATTGGTGGAACTGGATTCAGTGATTTGGAAGCATCAGTATTCCGCAAACTTCAAGAGGTGATTTTTTTTTACGAGTTTAGCACTGTTATGATGTCTTGTAGAGCTGGTTAATGAATAAGAATTCGATTTAAAATGTTATTGAGCTTCTTTTTCATTGTAGTTTTGCAATCTGTGTTATATGGTAATTGCCACATAGAATGTGTTGAGTTGTTGGAGCTAACAGATGGCTTCTTTTTTTGCAGGCTCAGAAAAGGAAGCAAAGCGGCTAGCTAGGCGTATGGTTGAAGCATCAGCAGGACACTTCCTGCTAAAGAACACCTGAAGATAGCTGGGACACTGCAGTCAGAAACTTGAACAATTTTGTAGTTTGTGGCGATCTTGTTGATAATCTGTCTCATGCGGACGGTGATGCTAGTTTTCAGGCATTCACCACCATGTATGTTGTTCCAATAGACCACAACATTAGAATTTCAATTGTATACTTCAATATTTGGTCAGGGATAAGTGAGATACGGACATGTAGTTTTATCCCGTGTGATTTTCCACATTCTTGTCCAAATTCAACTGATTGATATAATATCTATACGAAATTCGTCAATTCCAGCAACATTTTGAATCCCAGAGCAATCTAGGTCGGGACGTTTAAAATTTTAAGCCGAGCTGAAACATAGCAAGTCGCCACGACACGTTACTTCCCTCTTCTCCTTTCCCTGGTTGGATAAACCTATGAAAAACAGCTACAGAGAAATATCCCGCTACGCCCCCCGTCCGCTTCGCCCCACCCCGCGCGCCGCCCATGGCCACGCCGCTCGTCCTCGCGGCACGGCCGGCTCGCGCCACCACCACCACCACCGCCTATGCCTCCCAGAACCTCATCGCCGCCACCTCCAAGGAGCCCCCACCTAGGCTGCGGCCGAAGCGCCGCGGGCTCCCCGGTCCCAGCTCCAAGTCGCTCGTCCTCTCCCTCGCCGGCGAAGGCCGCATGGACGAGGCCGTCGAGGCCTTCGCGGCCGTCAGGGGCCCAGATGCGTTCCTCCACAACGTCATGATCCGCGGCTTCGCTGACGCGGGCCTCCCCGCCGACGCTCTCGCGGGGTACCGTGCCATGCTCGAGGCCGGCGCTCGTCCCGACCGCTTCACCTTCCCCGTCGTCGTCAAGTGCTGCGCGCGTCTGGGCAGCCTCGATGAGGGCCGCGCGGCGCACACCATGGTGATCAAGCTTGGCCTGGAGCACGACGTCTACACCTGCAACTCGCTCGTTGCGTTCTACGCCAAGCTTGGCCTCGTCGAGGACGCCGAGAGGGTGTTCGACGGAATGCCGGTTAGGGACATCGTCACGTGGAACACCATGGTAGACGGATATGTGTCGAACGAGCTGGGGGCACTAGCACTGGCTTGCTTCCAGGAGATGCATGATGTGCTAGAAGTTCAACATGACAGTGTTGGAATCATAGCAGCACTGTCCGCTTGCTGCTTGGAATTTTCATTGAGGCAAGGGAAAGAGATCCATGGCTATGTGATCAGGCATGCGATGGAGCAGGATGTCAAGGTGGGTACTTCACTTCTGGACATGTACTGCAAATGTGGCGAAGTTACTTCTGCTGAGAGTGTGTTTGCAACAGTGCCACTGAGGACCGTAGTGACATGGAATTGCATGATTGGAGGGTATGCGCTGAATGAACGGCCTGAAGAGGCATTTGATTGCTTCATGCAAATGAGGGCAGAGGGCCTCCAGGTTGATGTTGTCACCGCTATCAATTTACTAGCTGCATGTGCTCAAACTGAAAGCTCACTTTATGGAAGGAGCGTTCATGGTTATGTAGTTCGGAGACAGTTTCTTCCTCATGTGGTGCTTGAGACTGCTCTTCTTGAGATGTATGGCAAAGTTAGCAAAGTGGAATCATCCGAAAAGATATTTAGTCAGATAACAAACAAAACTCTGATCTCATGGAACAATATGATTGCTGCCTACATGCACAAGGAGATGTATAGGGAAGCCATTGCACTATTCCTGGAGTTACTGAATCAACTTCTCTATCCTGATTATTTCACCATGTCGACAGTAGTACCGGCATTTGTCTTACTGGGATCACTGAGGCATTGCAGACAAATGCACAGTTACATTATCAGGTTAGGTTATGGTGACAACACTCTCATTATGAATGCAGTTCTGCATATGTACGCAAGGAGTGGTGATGTGGCGGCCTCGAGGGAGATCTTTGACAAAATGGTGTCCAGGGATGTCATCTCTTGGAACACAATGATCATGGGGTATGCAATTCACGGCCAGGGAAAGACTGCACTGGAAATGTTTGATGAGATGAAATACAATGGTCTGCAACCAAATGAGAGTACCTTTGTCTCTGTGTTGACTGCTTGCAGCGTGTCAGGTTTGGTGGATGAAGGCTGGATGCACTTCAATTTAATGTTACAAGAGTATGACATGATCCCACAGATTGAGCACTATGGCTGCATGACTGATCTTCTGGGTCGAGAAGGTGATCTTAGAGAGATGCTACAGTTTATTGAAAGCATGCCGATAGATCCAACATCCAGGATTTGGGGTTCCCTACTTACAGCAAGCAGGAACCAGAATGATATAGATGTTGCTGAGTATGCAGCAGAGAGGATCTACCAACTGGAACATGACAACACAGGCTGCTATATTGTTCTATCTTCGATGTATGCTGATGTTGGTAGATGGGAGGATGTTGAGAGGGTGAGATTACTGATGAAGGAAAAGGGGTTGCAAAGAACAGAACCAAGAAGCCTTGTTGAGCTTTATGGCATAGCGTGTAGTTTTGCTAATGGGGACATGTCTCATCCACAGAGCGAGACGATTCATGAAGTGTCTGATATTATGTCAAGAAGGATTGGAGAAAAAGATGACACAAGGGATCAGTCTTATCCCGTCTCTTTCCCATCAAGGAGAACGACAATGCCTAATAAGCACAGTGTTAGGCTAGCTGTTATTGGCGGTTTGATATCATCTGAGATTGGATCCCCTATTCTTGTCAAGAAGAATGTGCGTATATGCAATCACTGTCATAATGCATTGAAGTTGATATCAAAATATTCCAGACGGAGGATTGTTGTCGGTGACACAAAGATCTATCACGAATTCTCAGATGGCTCTTGTTGCTGTGGTGACTACTGGTGATGGATATCATTGTTTGAATTTAACGGACACCTTCAGTAACACCAGGGGAACGCCTGGGTGTATCAGGTCTGTGAAAATGCCTTCATACAATCACAGCTTACATGAAACATCGAGTATTTGAGTCCAAATGCTACAGCTGTATCAATTCAATTTTCGGGGGCACAGAGACGAGAAATCAATTCCCAGGTATGGTACTCTGCTAGCAGTGGCTCAAGGTGAAACGGTGAATATCCACACCGCACAGCAACCGGCGATGAACCTTCTGTAACTGACAATCACATGATGTACAAAGTTGATTCTTTCTTCGAAAGAACTCTGAATCACAGGTAATTCAGTGTAACATACATCATACAAGAATGATATTTGACAGAAAACTGCTTTCCATTTGCAATTCTTAGGCAATGCAGAATTTTATAGATTTAGAGGAACATTAGCTTCATAACATGAGGCAAGTTTTACTCGATTTCATACAAGACTTTGAACAAGATTAAGCAGCAGAACAGCAGAAGAGGAATGAGACGCATGGAGGCAGGACATGTCGCACTCCATCTATGCTCCGCCACGGCGCTTGGCCTCTTCCGCCTCGACCACGCGGCGGGACGCCTCGGCGAGCCGGTCGAGCGCCTGCTGCACGGCGTCGCGGCCGCCGATGAGGAGCCTCGCCACCACCTCCGGGTCGCGCTCCCCGCGGGCCTCCTCGAACTCCCTGCGCGCGTTGGCGCGCAGCACCTCGCGCCACGGGACGCCGCGGTCGTCGGGCCACTCGAACAGCCGCGTGACCCGGAGGATGTCCCGGTACAGCCCTAGCGCCTCCCGCCGCGAGCTCGTCAGCCGGCGGCGCGCCTCGGCCTCCGCCGCGTCCCCGTCGAGCACAGCGGAGGAGTGGGGCTTCTTGGCGAGGTGGCGGTCGAGGAGCTCGTCGATGGTGTCGGGCCCCTCGTGGATGGATCGGTGCGGCGGCCGCCTCAGCACGGCCGCGCCGCGGAGGAAAGAGGAGGAGGTACGGGCGCGTGCGGCGACGGCCATGGCTGGCTATTCCCCTCGTCTAAGCCTATTTGCTGCTGCGATGCGCCGGAGTGCCAAACTTGGCTTGTGTTGGGGACTTGGGTGAGACCGTGAGATCCCCTACTTTGGTTGCCTGGTTGGGTCGACCTAGCAATCAATCTTTGATTGGAATCTCGAAAAACTTATAACTGATCCAAATTTAATTAAAAATTTTAGTTAAATTTAACAAAACTGGGATGCCGGTAAGGCGAGAATAATTAACTTTTTACCACTCTTAGAAATGACACTCTACCGTATTTATCACTGGACCCGCATGTCATAGACACATGAGGCCCTACGTGTCATTAACAGCGAGTGACAACGTGTCATTTCTAAAAGTGGCAAAAAAATTAAATGCCCCGATAAGGCGAGCTATCTTAAATAGCAACGTGCTTTATGGCAAACCGGCAAAGAAACCTACTGTAGTCTTGATTTGGGGAGAAATTGCGTGGATTTACCATGAACCAACGCCAGTTCTCATACATTTTATTGCAACTGACGAAACAAGATCACAGTGGAACACGTTTTACAGGTCCTAATTACAGCACAAAACTCTCAAAAGTTCGTTCGCGAATCACGACATGTATAAGCTTTCATCTGTACGGTGCGGCAGCCGGAGGGTTGGCCACGGTGACGGCCTTGGTCTTGATCCGGTACCTCGGCCGGCGAGGGATGACCTGGCTGGGGCCCATCCCGAACTGGCCGGTGCCCTCCATGACCGGCGGGCCGTCGTCGTAGACGTAGCCGAGGAGGCGGCCGCAGGCGTCGCAGCTGATCCGCGTCCGCTTCCGCTGGATCCCCCAGTAGTTGAGCGTCTCGAAGAAGGGGCGGATCCTGTCCTCCGGCGCGAACCGCAGCCGCGACTCGTCCACCCACGAGAAGGACAGCGTCCCCTTGTTGCCGGCCTCGAAGTAGACGCCCTCCGGGTACAGCTGCGCCGCCGACAGATTCAGGTCCGCGCCGCACTCCGCGCACCGGTACGTCGCCGCCGCCGACGAGGCCATCCCGTCCGCCCCCGCGAGAGCACGGAGATGGATCTGCGTGGTTTTTGGGTTACTTTTGTTTGATTTTTCGTACTCGGGCGGGGATGATTTCTAGGAAGGACACGGCACCGGACGCAGAGTTTGACTACGATCATGCGAAGTCTCTTCTAGTCATCTCCATCGAGAGATTTCGAAGTCAAAGGCTCCTATCCTATCACTTTCTAAACGGCTTATTTATAATTAAAAAAAATTATCGTAATTTTTTCATATAATTTAGAACAAATATGGTAAACTACAATAAATAGTGACAAAATAAGTTCCAAAATACCACTTAAAATTAAAATTTTAACTTATAAACGGTCGTAAAAGCGAAACAATCCGTCCGAGGTTTTCTTCGCCTACCTCGAAACAACGCAATCTGGCCCGGCCCGCGCAGGCCCAGTTTGTCGTGTTAAACTTATTGCGAGGTGCACAAATTCAAGCCTGCAAAGAAATCAGTATCTCTCGGCCCATTGGGCGTTGCTACCTCCTATCTCTTTCTCTGCTCCTTGTTCTTCGTGATTTGTCAACCTGAATTTTCGAAGCAGACAGAGCCATGCAGCGATGGACGAGAGAAACGCCGTCATGGCCGCATGGAGATGCAGGAATCATACGTAGTACATGCTAGTCTGAGCCCGTCAAAGCTTCAGCTGGAATGAGGGAGAAGACGTTGCCTGCTCCCGAGGAATGGAGGATGGGAACTCGGAATATTCCCGCCTCGCCTCCGTATACATAGCAGCCACACCAATGCCTCCTCCATCTAGCTCACTCACCCACAGCGCGCCATTTCCCAGGCAGGAAGCCGGGGGAGCCCTTGACCGGCCGGATCCCGGAGCAGCTCGCGGCGATGGCCGGCGAGCAGATGCACGTGCTCTCCGCGCTGGACAGCGCCAAGACGCAGTGGTACCACTTCACGGCCATCGTCATCGCCGGCATGGGCTTCTTCACCGACGCCTACGATCTGTTCTGCATCTCCCTCGTCACCAAGCTCATCGGCCGCGTCTACTACACCGACGAGGGGTCGTCCAAGCCGGGCAACCTGCCGCCCGACGTGTCAGCGGCGGTGAACGGCGTCGCGTTCGTTGGCACGCTCACGGGGCAGCTGTTCTTCGGGTGGCTTGGCGACAAGGTTGGCCGGAAGAGCGTCTACGGCATGACGCTGCTCATGATGATCATCTGCTCTGTGGCGTCGGGGCTGTCGTTTGGCAGTACGCCGACGAGCGTCATGAGCACGCTCTGCTTCTTCCGCTTCTGGCTCGGCTTCGGCATCGGCGGCGACTACCCGCTGTCGGCCACAATCATGTCGGAGTACGCGAACAAGCGGACGCGTGGGGCGTTCATCGCCGCCGTGTTCGCGATGCAGGGTTTCGGGATCCTCGCCGGAGGCGCGGTGGCGATCGGGATCACGGCGGCGTTCAGGAGCCAGTTCCCCGCGGACCCGGCGGCGTCCACCCCGCCGCAGGCCGACTACGTGTGGCGCCTCATCCTCATGTTCGGCGCGCTGCCCGCCGCGCTCACCTTCTACTGGCGGATGAAGATGCCCGAGACGGCGCGGTACACGGCCATCGTCGCCATGAACGCCGAGCGCGCCGCGGCCGACATGTCCAAGGTGCTCCAGGTCAAGATTACGGCGGAGCAGGCGGACATGGCCTCGTCGGTCGGAGCGAGCGACAAGCCCTTCACCAAGCCATTCGGCCTCTTCTCTGCGGAGTTCGCGCGGCGTCACGGGTTCCACCTCCTCGGCACGGCGTCGACGTGGCTCCTCCTGGACATCGCCTACTACTCGCAGAACCTGTTCCAGAAGGACATCTTCAGCGCCATCGGGTGGATCCCGGAGGCGAAGACGATGAGCGCGCTCGACGAGCTGTACCACATCGCGCGCGCGCAGACGCTGATCGCGCTGTTCGGCACGGTGCCGGGGTACTGGTTCACGGTGGCGTTCATCGACGTGGTCGGGCGGTTCAAGATCCAGGCGGTGGGGTTCTTCATGATGACGGCGTTCATGCTGGCGCTGGCCGTGCCGTACGACCACTGGACGGCGAAGGGGAACCAGATAGGGTTCGTGGTCCTGTACGCGCTCACCTTCTTCTTCGCCAACTTCGGGCCGAACGCGACGACGTTCATCGTGCCGGCGGAGATATACCCGGCGCGGCTGCGGGCGACGTGCCACGGGATATCGGCGGCGTCGGGGAAGATGGGCGCCATCATCGGGTCGTTCGGGTTCCTCTACCTGGCGCAGAGCCCCGACCCGGCCAAGGCGGCGCACGGCTACCCGCCGGGCATCGGCGTGCGCAACTCGCTGTTCGCGCTCGCCGGCTGCAGCCTGCTCGGCTTCCTGCTCACCTTCCTGGTGCCGGAGCCCAAGGGCAAGTCGCTCGAGGAGATGTCACGGGAGAACGAGACCGCCCAGCCGTGAACCCAGCCAGCCACGTCCACGTACCGCCGTCCGCCTCCGCATGCAGATCCATGCAGGCATGCATGGTAGTCCTAGTCCACTAGTGATTTTTTTCTCTCTTTTCTTTTCTATTGCCTTTAACAGAGTCGACATGAAGAAATAATAATCACAAAACCCTAAATCTTGTTAGCAGTTGAGATTAGCACTGGCAGTGACAGTATTAAGTCAGGTTGTTTAGAAGGGTCGTAGAATGAACTACGAATTACTTGACAGGCGGACACTACGGGCCAGGCCCAACATGGGTCTTGTCTTCTGGTGGGCCTCGCCGACTCTGCACGAAGCCGAGTCGCCGCGTTTGCCTTCGCCGATCCATGGCCGAGGCACCTGATGCTCGGTGAAAAATATACGGAAATTTACCTAGCATCGTTTTATATAAGGATTGTTTGTTTGTTACCGTTTTTTGTTTTTACTTTTATATATATATATATATATATATATACACAGGATTTGTTTTTTAACTCTTTGAAATCATATTACACTTACCACCTAATTGCCAGATCGGTATTCATATTTTCGACCGAGCGAGCGTCGTTTCTGTGGAGATGCTACAGATCCTAACCGCTTTTAACCTGTTAATCACACTTCATCTGCACGGCACGACACCGGCTAATACCACATAAATACTGTCAGTAAGAGTTCTTATGTTTAGCTTCCGCGAGCTAGAGCTACGAGCGACGTGATAGATGATGCACTGCACACCGTTTCGGTTCCTTGGCTTCATCTGGAGTTGAGGTATCCTTTGCACTCACATCATGGATTATTCATGGGACATGGAACAGGTCAAAAGTGAAAGAATGCACTTGTTGCCAGCCGTGAACGCGAGTGCGGCCAGATCAGCGCACGTCCACAGCACCAAAACGCTCCGGTTTTTTCTCTACCACGACGGGACACAACGCCCGATCCACCCGGTGGGGGTAACAGCGACGCGGCGAGTGAGGACAGCGGACAGATCAATTGAGCTGGAGCGGAGCTAGTAGTAGGAAGCACGAAGAAACACATCACGTAATGCAAAACACAGAACGTGAGGACTTGAGAAGTGGCTCGCTGTTTCGTTTGCTCAGACAACAGTGTCGTATCCAGCAAAAAGGATCCTCTATGTATTTTGTGGCCCGTGTAGAGCAAGAGCGTCATATGCTCATATGGCTGGGATGGTGTCCTAACATCGCACCAGCGTCTTGTAATTCTGAACAAAGGGAGTACTTGAAGCCATTTACTGATACGACTAGGAGCAAGGTCAATAGTATAGACAACAACTAAGGACATTTTGGAACAAAGTAATTTTGTAGGGTATGAATCCTTTCAAAAGATTTCCTATATGCTTCTTTGGATCAAAGGAAAAAAAACCTTTAGAATTTCTATGGAATGACATAAAACATAGAAATTTTAGACAAAATCTACCATGAGCTCGAACCTATTGTAAAACTTCCTTTGTATCACTCTCCCAGTTCCTAAACGATTTTTCGATGAAGCAACCAAACAACATGATTGAGGAAATCCTGTGTGTTAACATTCCATAGGATCAAGATGCCGTGACATCCTAAATCCTGTAGTTTTTCTATTCATGTGCTTTTCGAATCATGCGTTCCAAAAGAGCCTTAAGCGAGTCTTCTTTTATGGATGAAAGATAAAATATTATTTCATTTTTATAGCTATCTAATGATATAAATCACAGAATTAACTACTAAGTAAAAATATGTGTTTAAAAGATGAGATAGGAACTTTCTGCAAAACGTAGTAGGCATATAATTAAGTACTACAAAATTAAAAATATACTTTAGAAAGATGAAATAATAAATTATATAACATCTATAAGTTTGATAATAGTACGTGTAAAAACCAAGTAATAAATGTACTCTAGCACTAAAAACGAATGCATCCTAACTCTAAAATGGATATATCATCTATAGTCGATTTATATAGTACATGGCCTATATCCCTCTCACATGCATGGTTTCTTAGAGCGTTCTGTAGTTGGTTATAAATATATACCTTAATTTTTTTCTCTCATTTTCTCCCTTCTCTACGTAAGCACAAATTTAAGTATGTATTGGATTTAAATCTTATACTATAAATATTTATGAATTATGGTAATACTCAAAGTAATGCTTTTCACATCAATCTTTTCTTATTCAAAACCCTTTCAGCCTTATCCATTACTCATTTATGAGAAAATATTATATTATTTTCTTTTCATTCTTAGTTCATAGTGAATAATATAAAAATACTTATGTTTTAAATAGACGTGGCATTAACCATGACAATATTACTGCACGATACTGTGTCTTGATAGACCAAAGTTACTGCTACGGTTGGACCCTTCTTTGCTGGCGCTGTAAAGAACTCTGAGAGTTGAGATGGGGATGAATCCTATCACACGAAGAGGGACCATCTGGACTACTGTTAACCACTGAAACGAGAATAGCAACCGGCTAAAGGTCGTACATATCGCCACCAGAAGTAATCGCCCGTCAAAACCAACGATCCTGAAACAGAACCAACGAATCGACGGTGGCTGCGTAGGTTGGTTGGTGCAAGTGCGGAACGAAGTGATCTACAATCCGACTAGATCACAAGAGTGGGACTGGCCGCAAGGAACCATGCAGGTGTTGTAGGTTTCGTCCAAATCAGTAGCACGATCCGTAAGATCGCATACTATATTTTCTCTACTTGATATCCGATCCGATTGGCTATGTTGTCATCTGTTCGCCATGTTTAATGCTTCCTTTGGAATTGATCAATTTTATCGGAATTGAGTTGTTTTCCCGTAAAATTTTATGTGGTTTGAAGCGAGCTCGAGTTAATTCAATTTCTGTAGGGTTGAGTTAAAACCATCATTCCAAGCATTTGTTTTGCATAGATTCAGGTGGTATCGATATATGATTATTATAATAATCTAGATAGAGTCATACAAGCGGGAGCAGAAAAATCTCTTAGTTGTCGTTGACAAAAACATCACCCGTCACAAAACATATGACTCCAAGCTAAATACATACCCGTAAACCTTTATGAATGTAAAACTAAATCCGTACCCATACCTACTGGATACCCGAAACTCAATGGACACCCATAAGATGAAATCATGTCAAATAAGAAACATATTAATCAAGACAGCTCCATGAGTACATTTAAGTTTTTTAAATATTTAATTATAATTAACAATCAAATAAACATAGTTGATTGATTAATGTAGCAACAAGAAAATGAAAAAGATACAATAGCAAGCAAGTAAAACTAAGCTCATCAAATCCTCACATTCAGTCATCCAATCATGTCGATTCAGCAGCCAATCATGAATTCATGCATCAACAATAGTCTAGCACTCCCGGCTTATAATATCAAACAATAAGCATGCTCCCCGACGAAGTATTTTAAGGTGTTACTAGATTTTTGGACCTAAATGGGCATTCATGGGTTAAATCTAAAACCCGTATCCAACTCATAGTTTCACTGATCTCGTATTCGCAAACCCATGCATACAAATCTCCACCCATAATTGCACCCACTTGGTTAAAAAAAAACTGTTGAGGTCCGGATCCGTGGGTCTAATTGCAATTCCTAACTATTATTAGAGTATATACATGGGTGTTAATTGTGCATTAGCATCTGACGCACAAACGGATCAGCTCACTACCAAATCAAAGTCGTAATGGAGTGACAGCTAAATGATTTGCGCTCCACTAATGACTACTAATACGGAAGAAATGGAGGCACTAATAGACAGTAAACAAAGGCAAGGAGAGACCGCAGCCAGTCGAGATCCAGAGCAGCAGCAGCAGCCAAGATCGGCATCCTTGGACCATCTCCATCTCGCTAGCAACAGTACATCTGATGCAACTATTTAGTGCTGCAAATGACCCAATCCTGGAGATCATTAAACACATAAATATTCCAGTGTGACGACGCAGATATTCCACTCTCACTCTCTCTCTCACCTCACTATAAACAGGCAGGCAATGGCATGCAGAGCAGCACGGCCATGTGGATTCACCGCTGTGCAGATCAGAATCCAGTAATAATAATTAAGCTCCTCTTCTGGCAACTGGAATGCAGGAAACGCCCCCCTTTCTGTTCACCATTCGTTACAAATCGACACCGCTGCACACTCCGGTTGATCACATGACAGCCGCCTTGGTTGAATCTGAGAATTCGATGCATTCCAAAAACGCCTCTTCTCACTTCAAATTCCAGCCTCTTTTGGAAAACAGAAATTTGTAGAATTTTGCAAGAGATTAAAGTTATGATAGTAAGATTTTTCTAGAGCATTGGTAGGACTATCATTGGTTCATGGTGCTACGAACGTTCTATCCACCAGGTTGTATTTGATTGCAAGCACGTCGATCCATTTCAAATACCAACGGGTTTTTGCATCTGTACCTAGACATCTCTCCGTTCAGAACTTAAGATAAAGAAATGTCTATTTTAAAACAGAAAGAATATCTAACATTTTTTGCATGCATTTATCTAAGATTTTTCTTTTAAAAAAGAGGAAGAGAAAACTGCTCAATTCCGGACCGAATCGGAATATTCCAACCATGCTCTAAAGTCTCACATTCAAAAATTCTGGAGGTACTTCATTCTGTATAACACCAATTATCAGTTGGGAGAAAAGAAAGGTTAAACAAAGCCTTCTCATGTGGATACAGAAATCGGACATGTGGTCCCACTCTGACAGCGACCGATCCTGCACGCCACTGACACGAGAGGCCCCACCTTCCATTGGCAAGCTCCAACGGATATTTTCCAGGCGGCCAGGCCACTGTAGTGGCCGCTGCGCCAGTGTGCAGAAGCAGCAGCGACGATGGGCCACGCGCACGCAGCAAAAGCAAGGGCCAGGCAGGTGTCAGCTTTACACCCCCTATACCGTTTCACCCAAGAGAAGAAAAGGCGATGCGAAAAGAAAAAAAACGGTGGCTGGCTCGGACACCGTGACGCACTCACGTGCCCCGCCCGGCTTGTCCCATCGCCTGACTCCTTTCTCCTTTTCTTTTCACTGAATCGATCGGGCACAGGGCTCGGTTAAAAAATTCCAGATCCGATCTCGGTGACACTGAGCCAGGTTCATGCTTCAGTGTCCAAACATGTTTACCCCCCTATTGTTTGCAACTTTTGTACTAATCCTTTTCAAAAGAATGAGAAAAGCATGAAGTCTAATAAAGGAATGCGGCCAAAGTGGATGACTCATCTACATCTAATGCTCGTCTTAACTATTGTCATGGGCTAGGTAGTACTAAAAAATAAAGGTATAAACGGAGAAATGGTGAGTCAGAATGTTTGTCGTTTCCAACCTTTTTCATCACCGTGGCCCAACCTGCCATGGCACCAACGCAACGCGAGACAACCGGGGTGGGGTGAAACGAACAGTGCCGCGGCGTGGCACGGTGAATATACATATTGAGAGACGTCCACCTGCAAATCTCACCGCGGAAAGCGGGCAAATTACACCGTTGAAAATTGGATTCCCTAGCGGGAGAGATTCCAATCTTGTGAGCTCGAGACAAAACATGGCATGTCTGATTACTGATAGTAGATAAGTAGTAGTAGATCGATCCACCGATCAAGGAGGAAAAAAAAAACTCAAACTTTAAAGGAGAACCCGACCTTGTCTTTCCAACCCAAAAACCTCCACCAAAAAAATTTGAAAGCAAAATTAGCTACGAACAAGAAAGAGTAACAATAAACATAATCCTTATTTCTCCTCTAAACGATCAAATTTAACTTAATTTAAGCAATCTCTTCTGCAACCTCTCCTCCTCGCCAGGTGCTAGGTGGTAGTCTGCACTTCTTACCTGTGCTGCTTCTCTGCGAGATTATTTCTTTTGCTCTGTTCCTCCCTTCCGCTGGGTGAGTGAATGAAGGTAGGTGTCGTTGATGACTGGCACTATTTGCTCTCGGCGGGCTTGCGGAGGAGCACCATGTGCATCGGCGTGAAGATGCCGGTCTCGCCGCCGCGGGTGAGGTGCTGCGCGGTCTCGTACAGCATCTCGTGCACCTCGGCGACGCCCTTGGGTGCAATCCGGAGCATGGTGAGCACGCGGACGACGAGGGAGTTGCGCCAGTAGGCGATGCGCCCCATCTTGAGCCGCGTCCACCAGGGGAGAGCGGGCGGGAGGGCGAGGTCGAGCTCCTTGAGCACCTCGAATCCTACCTCCTTGGCGATGGATGCGATCTCGTCCTGGCGGCGCAGGCCCGGGAGAGCGTCGCCGCGCTCGATACCGTGGATGGCCTCGACATGCTCGGCGTTGTCGGCGCGGTAGAGGGAGGTGGTGACCCACTCGTAGGAGACGTAGAGGCCGCCTGGCTTGAGCACGCGGAAGACCTCGCCGTAGACGTCCTGCAGCCTTGGCGCGTGGCAGGTGGCCTCGATGGAGTAGGCGCCGTCGAAGGAGGCGTCGGCGAACGGCATGGAGAGGAAGTTGCCGCAGACGACCTCGCACCGGGAGTCGAGGCCGGCCTTGCGGTTGTGCGCGCGGGCGCGGTTAACCTGGTACTCGTTGATGGTGATGCCGACGACGTTGGAGCCCGAGTGGGCGGCGATGGCGCGCATGGGCCCGCCGACGCCGCAGCCGACGTCGAGAAGGCGGTGGCCCGGCTTGGCCTGGAGGAGGTCGGCGACGCGCTCCTCATGGACGCGTGTGGCCTCGCGGTGGGAACGACCGGGGAGGGAAGGGGAGAAGTGGAACGACTGGCCCCAGCCCCACTCGTAGATGTCGGTGACGAGGTTGTAGAAGGTGTCGACGAAGGCCGGCACCTTCTCGGCGGACGCCTCGGTGGTCGCCGTCTCCTTGGGGCGGCGGAAGAACGACCAGTACTGCGTGTACTTGTCCTTCACCTTGTCGTGCGTGATGGATCCCATCTTGAGATCCACCGCCCGCTTCCCCTTCACCTCCGCCGCCCCCATCACCCACACGAACCAGTACACCAGCGCCATCCCCACCCCCGCCGCCGTCCACGCCACCGTCGCCGCCTCCATCCCCGCCGGTGCAAACAACCCCACAACCCTCGGAGCAGAGCAGAGCCGAGCAGAGCGGGAGACGAGAAGCGGAGGGTGAAATGAACAGGAGGCGGCGGTCGATTTAGCCGACCTGGGTGATATAGAGAGAGAGGACGAGAGCGTCCGGCGTGTGCGACGCGACGGATTTTTGGGTGGAGCGTGCGTAAATGCGAATGCGTGGCCGTGCCGCGCGTTGCGGTGCGGTGCGGTGCCGTGCCGCTGCGAGCGAGCGGACCCGGTCGATCGGACGGCGGGCAGGCGCGGCGGGTTGGGTTTGGGAGGTTTTAGCCGAAAAAAAGGGGAGATTTTTTTTTCCCTTTCGTAGGTGGTGGTGGTGGCGCGCGCGCGCGCCTCCTCCTTTCCAGCTGCACCGGCCGGAACGGGTGCAACGGGGCAACCAGATTGTTTTTTTGGAAGGAGGCGGGTGGCACGAGGCGTGCGCGCTGGCAGGGGGCCTTGCCCGTTGGGATGGACAGCTGCCTGCCGTACAGCCATGTGTGTGGTGATGTGTTTGGTTTGTGGGGGCCCCTGCATTGTAGTAGTATTTCCCCCGCCTGGTGCCACCGTTTCAGATACGTACTACGAGTTTGTCGCTTCGAGCACTACTGCTGCTACGAGTATGACAACCGGGTGCAAACAAAGCAGGATTTAACTTTTTGTCACTTTTAAAAATGGCACATTACATATTTGCCACCCGCTGTCTATGACACGTGGGTTCTCATATGTCTATGATATGTGGGTCCAGTAGAAAATATGTTAGTACCATTTCTAAGAGTGGCAAAAAGTTAATTATTTCGCAAACAAATGGTGGTTGGTTGGGTTGTGTGGAATGTCGATGTGCATGCCATACCCAATCAACTGTACATGACACAATACGTGATGTATAGTACTAGTAGAGATATGCACGTTATCGATGGGTAACTCTAATCCACGCTAGTGCATTACACTGCTCGAAACTCGCTGTGAGTGAGTAGTATCGGCTGGTTGGGTGTCAGGAGAAGTGCCATTTTAAATCGTTCAGAATTATAGGCTAATGAAAGAACACTCGAGGAGTGTCCGGTGTTGCTGTTAATTGTGTATGTTCCCTCCTTTCTCCTTGATGGTGAATTTTGTGATGCCAAATATGATAGGCAGTAGTTGCCATGTATTCAAAATTTTCATGGTGGGAGTATCCTCCATTATTACTGGGATCGATAGTCATGGTTACTGAGATAGTTAGATACCAGCTAATACGTTATGCTAACATTTTTACCGGTGCCAGCCAGTAATGCCAGGTGCTCGTTTGGTAGATCCATCGGTACATAATTACACTTGTTGCTTGGGTTATGGCTACACCATAACTAGCTGTAGCAAGCAAATTTCTTGCATCATAACTTAATTGTTACAGCCAAGACAAATGAGCAAGACTAATATATTTAAGACACCTTCACTGTATGAGGCTTATAACACCAATTGTTTCTAGAAAAAAGGGACCTGGATTCGGTGATATTGTCTCATGACATTCTCGGTGACATTAAGTCACCGACGTGTAGAACCTACGTGGGTTCAGACATATGTGGGTTCCACACGTCAGTGACTCAATGTAACCGAGATCACGGGGCAATGTCACCGAACATGCGCCCGAACAAAAGGTAGATGCTACTGACATAACGTGGGATTCAATGCTCTAATAAGTTGTTTTGGCATTTTTGCCATGACAAACAATGTGTCTTTGTATTCTAATTCTTATTACAGCATGTGTATATAGTCACTTATGCCAATCCTCAATTATAGTATGTGTATCTAGTTACTTGTGGCAAATAGTTCCTGTGGAGTATAGGAGAGAAATATGCAATGATGCTAAAGGTGAATATGGCATGATCTCAGTCACCTGTGTTGTTTAGTATGGTGATTGGTTTGGATAAATGGTTAGAGCAGAGAGATATGGTATGATTGTTCAATCCTATTCACAATGGTGTTCCTTATTTTTGGGGGAGATATATATATATGGCCGCTATCCTATTACCAATCATCTTCTTCATATTATTCTTGCTATCTTCTTTTCAGACTGAATGTTGAGATCTAGAGAGAAGGAATGAAGTATCTCTTGGATTATTTTTTTTTCTCTATACACTATATTATCAGGATGAAAGATAAAAACATCCCCAATAGTTTATCTATCATATCCTCTCTCCTAAAAATAGAAGATGAAATATAAAGATTGAGCTCAAGCAGAACATCATCTCATCATCTATTTTTAGATGTCATTTATATTTGAAGAGAAAAACTATATATTTGGATGTTCTGATCTGCTAGAGTATAAAAAGATACAGAGAATAAAACTGTTTTAGATAATTATTCAAATAAAAATACTATGAAATATTTGCATACGAAGTATTTGCTCGGAATGCTTTATGCACTCGTTAGAACGATGTGGTTGAAAGTGGGCCACAGATGCGCACGGCCTTCTTTCTCCTGTAGAAATCTCCACAAAAGGCTAGGCATCCCCTTCAGTCGATCCCCTTCATTTTCGTCTTTCGTCAAAAATTACTTTAAGAGCAGGTATAATAGTAGACTATAAATTAGCTATAAGCATATTTTAAAAAGATAAGAGTAGAGAGAAAAGAGAGGTGGGCTATTAATTTGTAGCCAGCTGCACACGGACTTCAAAACACAGTGTGTATGACATATGAGACCATATACTAATACTTTATAAGTAACTATTATATGAATTGACTATGGATGAATGAATTGGAGCTAATAGTTGGCTATACTATTAAACTTGCTCTAAGAGCAGGTACAATAGCATGCTATAAGCCAGCTGTAAGAATATTTTAAAGAGATAAGAGGAGAGAGAAGAGAGGTGTGCTACTAATTTGTAGCCAGCTGCACGCGGACTCCAAGACAAAATATGTGTATGACATGTGAGACCAGATATTGATGTTTTGTAACTCACTATTGTATAAATTGACTATTAGATTGACTATAGATAAATTGGAGCCAGTAGTTAGCTATACTATTGAACTTGCTCTAAGCCGTGCGCATGCTGTTGCAAAAGTTTGGGCAAACCATTCCCGAAATCGTAAAAGCTACCGCTACGAAAGTGCCTTTTTCTTTAAGGACCGAAAAGCAGAGAGCGGCATCAACAGCTGAGATCATGGCGGTGAAAGAGATCGGTATAGAGCGTCCAAACCAGCAAAGGACGCCATCGATATCGCTTCGTTTTTTCTTTTCCTATCGGTGAGTAGATATCCAGATTTTTTCTGTAACAACCAGAAGCTCAGAGCAAGAGCTAGAGAGGTGGAAACTGGAAACCCAAGTTAGGAGAAAGAACTTATGGAAATCATGATAAAAGAAGTCTATATGCACAAAAAAGAATCTAAGATGAGATGATGATGATTAACTGTGCAAATAAATTATGTAAAACGAAAATAAAAAAAATCAAATTTCAATCAAATTGATTGACTCGGCTATGTCAGTTTTTTTTATCTAACAAACGAAATCAAATTTAGAAATGATCTTTCACACTCATGTCTGTCATCATCACGTTAATTGTTTTTTTTATCATTTTTGTATGGCTATTTTAATCCATTGATCATAGCGCAGATCGATTCATGCATTGAGATAATCCAGAGTCGTGTCGTGTGCGTGAGTACAGATCGATTCATCTGCAGCGCACACGACAACGACGAGGTTTGTAGGTCACCGCCCAAACTGCAGGCTAACCTCGTCGTACGTGTCGGGCCGTGTCGATCGGCGGGTCGGTGTAATTGGCGAACGCGCACGAGATCGCTGTCCCACACGAATGATTCTACTAGACTACTACTAGGAAGTTTATGCATACGGACCTTTTATACTTTGTGTTGCAGGTATAAATTTCGTCATATACATACTAGATGCAGGGGCGCGCCATTGCGCGCCGCCTGTACGTGACATCAACTAATCCTATGCCTTAATATTCTCATACACTTCACTGTAAACATAGGCAAATCCATTTTCAGACATGGTATTTTGTATAACGATTCATAAGGTCACAAGTCTTACGAGTACTGAAGGTAACTCAGTCCTCCCAGGAGTGGAATTAGAAGACCTGATCGATAGACATACCAATCCTAAATCCCATCATGAGAAACAGATATTTAATGCTATATAGGGATTCAAGAATTCTAATTTACAGAGTTAGATGGGCTTTCAACAGTTCACACTGTAGGATTTGAATTGCGAAGGGAATTAAGCACCCAGAGTTTGTTAAGTACCTTCATTGCCTCCAGAAACAGCAGCTCGTGACCTCTTGTCAGCCTCAGCTCGGAGCTTCTCCACTTAGAAGCCACTGAAATCAATTTCTTGTGCATATCTTGTCCCTGCTCATAGCTTTCTGCATATCGTTTATTGTCAACCTCAATGCCAGATCTGCAGGTCAAACAATATAACCATACAAGTTTGAAAAAAATGCTATTCTTACTATTTAAGTTTTCTCTTTACTACTCCAAATGCAACTTGAATTCATCTTGGACCCAAAAAAGGTAAGTTGTCATTCCATTTCAAATTTGAAAGTATAACAAATAGTAGTTGGACCAGACAAACCAAAAGAGTTCATAGAACCAAGATAATGGCAAAAAAACAGCCAAGAGATTGCTTGCTCGTAAGTGCAAAGGAGATAGTTAAGATGATTCAACGGAAAATAGATAACACCAACAAATTTGCACATACAGATTGTATTTTGTACGAAGATAAAACATATACTACTCCCCCGGTCAAAATATTTGTTGTTTAGGACAAGATCTAGTCAAACTTTTAAAATTCCAAAAACCATTTTTTTTGTTTGAATAAATTTATAAAACCAAATAAGTTTATGCTCTTATGATAGTATCTTTCAAGAAAATCTATGTATATCATTTGTTTTGCATTTAAACTAAGCATTTAAAAAATAATTGGTTGTCAGAATTTTATATGTTTGACCAAAGCTTGTCGTAAATGACAAATATTTTTGACTGGAGGGAGTACATCTCTCTATTCCAGGACGGAAAGTACATGTGAAATTAACAAGGATCTACCTCAAATGTTGTGTTTCATGCCTTATCTCCTGAATTTCAGCTTTCAATGCAGCCACTTGCTGCAAGTCCACTGCTGATCGAGCCAAATCCTGGGTGAACCCCTGGACCTGACTCATGAGTTCTTGCATTGCTACACCCAACCTCTGGATGTCAAGGCGAACCTGCGCAAGCTCTGCCATCATTTCATCTCTACTGCCCACAGCTCTGCCTCCATCTTGATTGATCTCTCATAGACCTATTAAAATTATTTGTGATGTTACAATCTAAAAAGATGCAAGTCAATTTTACTTCGCATGCGCACAACTAACCTACTACCTCTGTACGTAAGAGACATAAGTTTAACATGACCATATTTGAAATTATTACCAAACAATGCCGTACCTCAACTAAAAAGTTCAATAACCCTGTTACTCGAGTTAAACAGCTTTGAACCTATACCCAGTGCATGCATTTAAGTATGCTGTTGTAATTCAAGGGCAGTGGATTAAGATCATATGTGAAAATGATTGGGAAAAATGAAAGGAAATGAGAGATTAAGAACACATAAGTTCTATTTTATTCTTTTTGTGAAAAAACATTACACATGCAACTGTAAAACCAGAAGTTTCATATTCATACCAAGCAGTGAATAATACTTGCACATCTCCAATAAACAGAGTTTTCGCACGACAAATCTGGATTTATAGGGAGGACGCTATGTGCTATCTCACACATTAACAACTGCTATGATATGCAAAATTGAACATATCACTAAGAAAATCTGGAACTTGGTCATGGAGGTTGCATATTTGTCAAATACTCAAATATTAAAATTAGCCATTTTCCTCTGTGGACAAATCATGTGCAAACTTGGCATCTAAAGGGGATTTGTTTTGCAGTTAGCATCCAAAAGATATAAATACATGCTTTGTCCACTCTACCTTGTTTGTCAGTTGTCACCTTCCCTCTATTCTCACTCATCATTATCTCCCTCCCCACCATATCCCAATCGTATTCCAACCTTGAATAGGATCACACGAAGTGAGATTCAATCCAGTGCACGATCCCCGTTGCATATGAAATCCATGCCCAGGATTCACACTTCTTAAGGAGTTACTGAACGCTGAATTTAAAGAAGGCCATATGGGTAAGGTTTCCATGAAAATTGGATGCTGAAATTTTCAGAAGTTGGTATGGGTAAGGTGGTCATTGAAAAAAAAAAGAGTACCACATAGTGATAAGGGGCTTTGTTCAGGCAGAAAATCGATTAGTACAGATGAGAGCAAACAATAAGCCAAATCCAGCTGACTTGAAGGCGAATCCCCAGTTCTAATCAACCTAATGGGGGAAAGATCTAACTGATTTGATTACGTGAACACTAAAGTATCAGAAGAAACAAAAGTCACCAACAGATGATTTTTGAAATTACCAAATTATATGGAAGCATCAGAAGAAACAAAAGTCACCAACAAATGTTTTTTGAAATTAACAAATTAGATGAAAGCGTTGCATTGAATTCAGAGAGCTTCTTTAGAATTCCCTCGAACTGAGTTGTGTCAAATGTCAGCATTCCTTCCTGCAAAGCATAAGCAAACTTGGAGTAAAATGGCATAAGGTTATAGGTTGTGACACAAAAATGACAGCAGTTCATTAAGGCACTAAACACCAACTGATTTAACACAAATTATCAATATATGAGATGTGTATGAGGTCATGTGCTTACAAAGTTACAACTTACAAGATCGTACAGGGTGCTATTTCATATATAAATGTGTTAAGTCGTTATATTAACAAAAAGAATTCTACAGTCATTAGTTAACAGACAATTATAACAATGAGAAAGGTGAGTGTTAATTTGGTATGTGCTTGAAAGTTTGTTTAGGAGCACTAACTGTAACCAAGTTTGAATATTATGTCAGGATTTGTGAAGAAGCAAGAAAGGAGAGAAGGGAAATGGAGCAAAGCCATAATCATTTAATACAAGAAAAGCAATAAAATAGAACAGTTGGATCTCTATTTCCACATCTGAAGACACATACCAGTTGAAGAGGCTGATTGCCCAGGGACATATGCATTAGCTGGAACATAATCAACTCAAGTGTCAACAGAAGCACCATAACTGCCAAAAAAAAAGTTCAAATAATTACCAAAATGATACAAAAGAACACACTTACCCCCAGTGTAGGGGTCCCGAAAAGATGGACCTGGAACAAAAGTATTCTGGCCAGAATTCTACAGTGTAAATTCTAGGGTTAATCCTTTTCCTCGCACTAAAAACAAAAGGAAAAGAGGGACAACATAATATTTGCTCAAATTATTTCTTGTTTGGAGGAGACTATTAATTACCACTGCCTTAGTCAGTTAACTGCTCTCAGCTTAGAGCTTAACTGTAAGCATATATTGAGGTACTGAAGTTGTGGGCCAGAAAGTCTGTTGAGACCCAGCAGGTAACTGCCTTCTCCTGCCGACTTGTACAGCTACAAGAAAACAGAAGGATAGGTTTTTACTATGTGCAGATAGCATGAGCATAAATATTGTAGATCCATTCGTAGTAAGAAAGTTTGAGGTCTTGTTCTATTCTTTAAGAGGAGATAAGTAACAAATGTAAATCAGTTGAATTGATCAGGACAAAAGTGTAGTGTCGACAATGCCAGAACTTCTCTAGGTATTATGAGCAAAGCCATAATCATTTAATACAAGATAAGCAATAAAATAGATCAGTTGGATCTCTATTTCGATATCTGAAGACACATACCGGTTGAAGAGGCTGATTGCCTAGGAACATATGCATTAGCTGGAACATAATCACCAAAATGATACAAAAGAACACACTTACCCCGCAGTGTAGGGGTCTCAAAAAAGATGGATCTGGAACAAAAGTATTCTAGCCAGAGTTGTACAGTATAAATTCTAGGGTTCAATCAAGTTGGGCGTGGGTAAATCAATCGAATTTCTGAAGAAGAAAAAAACCTAATGGAACAAGATCGATGCAAAATAGGGAAAGATTGAGAGGGATCCGTACCTTGCTGTGCATGACGATGGAACAGCTGGGGTCGAACTGGTCCTTGCTCACGAAGGAGAGGATGCCAACGCAGTACTCGGGCCGACGGAGGAAAAGACGATGCTGTGGCTGTCGTCGATGATCTCTTCGAAAAATCCGACGCTCACGGGGATACGGCGGAAGTCGTCGACCTCGGCGGCAGGCGGCCGACAATGGCGGACGGGGATGGAGAGGGGAGGTCACCGCCGCCATTGCCACCAGCCACAACAGCCAGCTCTGCCACGGCAGGACAAACCAATACGTCTGCCGCATCCGCCGCTGACACAACACCCGGTCCGGCGGGAGGCGAGCGGGAGCCGCCGTCCCAATGCCCGCCGGGCAGACCTCCGACGCGGCGCCACTTTCTTCGTTTTGTTCGTGAACTTTAAATATTTTACGCTGGTTTTACGGGTTTCGATGATTCAGTGTGACTTTTATCTAATTTTATATTTGAATTTAAAATTTTCTAAATTATATTTTTTATATGGAACTCATTTACTTATATTCTAAATCGTACTCGTTCATAAACTCTTTTCTACGTAATATTTAATCTATAATTCAAATTCTAAATACTTCTAAATTGTATTTATATATTAAAAATTATTACAAATAAAACAATTGATATTGCAATTGATATTGAGGGAAGAGTCCATCTATAAATATAATTTGTAAACTAAAATTTCAGTAAATCAGATTAGAAATACAATTTAAGATTTAAAAATAAGAAAAGGGTCCAGGTGTAAATTATGTAAATTAAGAGAAAAGGTCAATATATACATATAATTTAGAAAATTTTAAATTCAAATTAACAATTAAAAATTATTATCATTAAGATAAGAGATCTATATAACTATAATCCTATAAAACTAGGTAAAAATGACAAATAGTTAAAGTTCACGAATAAAGTGGCGTTTAGGAATGCGTCCCGCAGTAAGGACGAGGATAAGAGCGTTGAGGAGGAGAAGAGCGGCGCCCTCTCTGTACGGTGCACACGTCGCGCGCGGAGGCGAGACAGCGCGAGGCTGCCGCCTCCACGCGTGCTAGCGGCGACGCCTCCAGCCAGCCATCCATCCGTCCACCGTCGATCCGACGGCTGGAATAATTCCGAGTGACGTGGTCTGCGCGAGCCTCCGCCCTTTCATTCAGCTTTCATATGTAAAAATATATTGAGTTTATATATATAAACAAAAATTAACCTATAAAATATCTATTAGAAAAATATCTATATTAAAAATATTATCATAAAAACAAATATATTATACACTAGAAAATATGTATGTATATATAAATAGATTACATTACCTATAAGATTTTCCGGTATGTCTAGATTTATTTATATACTAATAAATATATATATATATATATATATATTTTCAAACTTAGAAAGTCAAGTGTTAAGTTCGGTTAGCGAGCTTATTGTAGCATTTTCGTCATTTCGTGTGTTGGAAGCCCACAGCCGCATGACGCGTATTTTGGTCTGGCCCGTTTCCACGTTCTCACGAGCGTCGCCCACTCGCCCGATTATCTTGAGACTTATCGCGATTCGTTCCATTTGCGATTTTGTGGGCCATAATGGGAGGAGATCAATGGGGTCCTTCGTATCTGGGCCGCAGTTACATCTATCTTTTGTGATGGGTTGGGTTCTATACCACTCTTTCCCCCTTTGTCCTCACAGCAGCGCAGCACCAACCAGCACGCCGACCGGCGACGGCTCTGCCTTCAGCGCTCGCCAGTACCGACCAACCCCCACGACATCTCGTAGCGGCCGCATTCACCTGGCGGTGCTCTCCCGTCGGGGTGACGCAGGAAGGAGGGCTGGCTCTCTCCTTGATTTCAGCGCCTTGCTCTCGGATTCGTGAGCCTGCGTGATGCGAGCCACTAGCTACTGACCCCGACGTGTTTATGGAATTGCCTCGCCCGAGGGAGACGTCGGCATACAATTACCTATACATTGTGGCATCATGTTGAGCACTCACTCTTCTTGCTACTAATCTGGAATGGCGACCTGATTGCGAACAGGTAAGAATCTATTGGCTTGTCTTCGATATTTAAATCCGGTCTATGCTACTTAATGATGGTATGCTCTGTAAAATCATGTCCTTTAACTGTTACATATTGCGCTGCGTAACCGTCATCCATTTTTTTGTCTTTCGAGATTGTTCCTCTTAGTTAGCTAATTTTTTCTCTTAGTACAGTAATCAAGCATGTTCTCACGTTCACTCAATATCACCTAATTTTTTTTCCAACATGAAATCGTCACTATAGTGAAACACCACCTAATTCTCACGTTCACTCAAATATCACTTGAAAATCCACCAAGCTATTCTAATTCTAACCCCTCAAGCTGTTAGCATCTTTGACATGCCAAATTTGCCTCTCTTCTGATCTTATCCTCTCCACGGCTCCTGTTGTTCACCAGTTCAATCAGTGTGTCCACGTGTGACGTGCCAACCTAGATAGCAGAAGAGCTACTTGTTACATGGGCTACTGCTTGCTGCTCTGCAATCTGTACTCTGTACACATCACATGGCCATGGTGACAGTATTTGCCGTCGAAAGCACTTTAAGGAAAGTCTCCATGTGCTAAATGTCTTGCTGCAGTTGGTTTGTGCCTCGCATTAGAATTATGACTAGTTTAGCATTGTATTTCTGTTTGTCCGATGAGACAAACACTTCAGCACCAATTATAAGAATTTGAAGTAGAGGTTGTGAATAACCAACGAGTTGTTTTCTTCTTTTGAGTAAATAAAAAATGAGCAAGGAGCATGTCTTTATTTAGAACTACATATCTCCGGATTTATTTGGCACAATCCTGTTATATCCCCAACCATAATTTTGTAGCACAATGTACATGACTTGCGACATTTTTTTCCTTATTTTCTCAACTGGATCAATTAGCTGGTGTTTTCAGGACTCACTCACATAAGCAAGCTCCAATAAAAGGTTCAAAGCATTCATGGCTAAGCATTCCTCTTTTTTTTTTTGGCTATATCATAGATTGACATGCAGGTTGAAGTTTGGACTTGCGTTGCGGAAGTAGTCTGTTAGTTGTATGTTTTCCCTTTCGTGTATGAGGTCTTCAGGTTGTTTATTTTAACTTTTGAGATGACTATTTTCAGGATTAGAGTGCCTCTCTTGTAAGGAGTAAGACTTCATGCAATTGCCAACTTACCATGCCCCCCTCTCTTTCCATTTTTTCCATTTTGTCACGAGTTGCAGTTTGTTATTATCACATGGACTCTTTCCCAGAAGCATTGCTATCACCCCTTGCCGTGCTCATTTCTTTTCTTCCTCATTTCATCATGAGTTGCAATTTGTCGCATCACATGAATTTGTGCCCCCATCATTATTATCATATTGACATGTTATAGATGCTGACTATTTTTTCTTCTAGATAACATGTCTAAAGATTCTCCTATTCTAATCCTAGGTTCAGTGGCATTGTGGTCTTGCTATTCCAAGTTATGGAGTTGAGTTGGTAAATGGTAACTTTCGATGGTAATTTTCAGAGTTTATGGAGTTTCCTGAGGTTTCAATCATGTGAACTAACTGAATGGAATTGGATTTGGTTACAAGTGTGGAAGGTCATGTGAATTTGGACCTCCTTTAGTAGTCAATCTGGTTCTTTTGGAAACAAATTTGACCATTTAGGTTAGTAGGATGGTTTCCTGGGTACCTCATACTTTCAGAGTTCAGGTCATAACGAATAGCTGTGGTGATCTTCATTTTTTCGCTTTTGCTTCTGCTTATAAGCCAAAATTTAAATTTTCAATTTTAAATTTGGAGTTGATTCTTGTGTTTTTTCACTGAAGTTTATTTTTTAGTCTTGACTTTTAGATCGCTAAGAACATGTATATAAAATTTTTATTTATAAATTATTTTTCCGTGTGGCAGCACCTCAGCATGGTATACTGGATCTGCTAATTAATCTCTTTGGCAATTTGAGCACTCATCGTTAATATGAATTTGGATTCCTTGTGCAGCGTTGGAGACCTCTGCGAAATGAGTGCAAAAAGGGAATAACCTGCATGCCCAAGGAGATTCTTGCAGGACAGGCTGAGGTTGAATTTTTCTGTAGGCAATGAGTCGCTTGCAGAAGGGTTCAGGCTTTCACTTCAGAGAATCCACATCTTTTCTTTCAGACTAGAAGAGCTTGCTTCGAGCCTTTTGGAGTGGTTATGATGTCGGTATCCAGCAATCCAGGTAGGCATCGTAGCTACCTCGGAGCATAGCAGAGCAGCTTTCAGCACCTTGTGTGACTATCGACTCGTGGAATCCATCCATCCATCCATCCATACTGTAGGAGATTGGTGAAAGGTGACGTGGGTCACGGAGCTGCCGCTGATGGATATTGGCAACTGGCAACATGGCATCTCCTGTGCAGCGTCAAGCGCTGAAGTGAGACATTTTCGTTCCATCTCGAGTTTTCGGCAATGATTTAGTGGAGGGTTTCGAAAGTTCGGATAAACATTGTTAGATGAAATAACCTGCATTGACAGATCCATGATAGGCTAGTACTAGATTCAAAGTACCGAGTCCTACTTGATAGTAACAGTTGTCAAGACTTGTGTTTGAACTGTTCTCTCTAAGATCCTTGGAGTTTCTACGCGTGTTTGCTGCGTACCTACTATTAAGTACGTTTGTTTTATGTAAGAAGACTTTTTAATGCTTTTTAATATGTATAAATGTTAATAATATATATTGATCAATAGATAAATTGAGAGTAAAAAAATCTTGTAACGAGTACCTGATTTGCTGTGTACTACTATTAGATGTGTGGAGTTCCCAACGTGACACCAGATAGGCAGTGTACTTGTTTCTTTAGCTCGTAGTTAATCATGCGCTGCATTAGTCAGTTCCCACGTGCAAAGTTTCGAATTTGCCATGCGTCGTTGTCGCAGCTCGAAGCCATTTTATATATAGATATACCACATACGCAGCGGCGGTCAATTTCGCATGACAAACCGAACAACGTCTATGCATTGATCGATTGGAGGTTGAAACCCCCAAGCTGTGGTGAGGGACCCAGGCAGGGAGACAGCCCACAACCCCAAATGGCCCGCCTACCCACACAGACCACACCGACCTATCTCGCACACGCCCGAAATCCTTCGTCCCACGGCCACGGGTGCGCCCCCCACCGCAAGGGCAAGGGCGCAGCACAGCGCTAGCTATCCCCTTCACTTGGCACGATTCACCATCACGATTCGTGCTCCATAGGAAACACGGCCACATTGGTAAAAACCACTAGGATTACTACTGAAAAGCCTATTACTACTCCATAGTGGTACTAGTAGAAAGGATTGACGAAAAGGCCGGAGAGAAAAGACACGCACAAAATGGCCAGGCAGGCACGCCGACCCAGGTTCCTCTAACAAGCAGACCTATCTGCTCCCCGCCCCCGCAACGCGCCATCGCGCATCCTAGAGGCAGGGCAGCGGTACTAGTAGAGTATAGTTGCCGTGCGTCCAGCCGCGGACACCGCCGCTGTTTGCGGGGCGGCACCGAGGATGCGCGCGCGTTTAGCCACCGATTTGAGCGAGCGACGCGACGCGAGCACGCTGCTACGGGTGGCCGGGCGCGGTCGTGCGTAGGGATGCGCGCGCCCCCGAGGCCGAGGCGGACGGATCGATGTGCCGGCCGGCGTACGTAGGGCAGCCACGGCCACGGCTCCTGCCCTGTCACCTCACCTCATCGTGTTGCACCCCCACCCAAACTGTCGCTGTACCGCCGCACCTGTACGTGTCGCAGCTTATGCTACTAATAAACAGCGCTGCTTATATGCGTGCGCGCCCGCCCGCCCGTGAACCGACCGCGCTGTGCGCCCGCCGCTCGCTCGCGACGCGCGCGGTCCCTGTACGTTGGTTTTGTTCCTGCGCGCGGAGGGGGCGGCCCTGCACGTACGCCGTGTACGCGAGCCGAGCTGCCGCAGCGGGAGTGGCGGGCGCGGGCCGGGCGGCCGGTGACCGTGATCGTACCAAACGCCATGCCAAGGCATGGGGGCTTCGTACGAGCATGCATGTGCGCTTTCTTTTTATCGATTTGGACCGTTTCGTTTCTTTCGGGATCCTGTTCGCTTGCGTAAGCAAAGCTTTTGTTGGACAGCTGCAGGGCCTCTCTGCAGAGCAGATTGCAATGCATGCATGTGATGAACTGGTTCGTACGGGCTACAGCTATTACAGCTACTTTGCCCCCATGCCCACACTGCCACGGTCTCTATCACCCACGGTCCATGGCGCGACACTGTGATTATCAAGCAGCTGGAAACCAGATTAGAGATCCCGGTCTCGCCGGTCGCCACCACCGCGTCTGCCCTCTCCCATCCGGACTGCTGTTCAACGGTGGTCCTTAGACTAGCAATCCTCACTTATGATAAGCATAAATGAAACGTTAGAATATTAGTTATTGAAAAATAATTATGAGTAAAACTTTTACATATGAGTAAATAATGTAAAGTAAACCATGGTAAAGAAAACCTTAAAGTCAACTCTAAGTTGAGATCTAAAATTCAAATTTTAACACATGCATATATGAAATTGTCAAAATATTAAGCCCTTAGGTTTTAGATCACTAATATATATACATATCAACATAAGAGATTTGAAGAGAGCACAAACCAAACACATTATGGCTTGATAGAGAAGAAAAAGTGTAGTGCATGTACAATAATCCTTATATTTTGTTCGGTCATTTCATTCAGCTCTTGAACTTTAAAATGCATTCTTCGACTCCTTAACTTGTTTGGGTTCCATATAGGTCAAACGAGCTTCACCCTACATGGTAAGCTGACGTGGCATGCTATGGTGAATCCTTCGTGGACGTCATCATACGTACCGTTAACATAACAATTACCTTTAATCACAACTAGAAAAAAAATTATATATATATATATATATATATATATATATATATATATATATATATTGAAACTCATATCTTAAATTAATTGTACCGTAAGAATCAATAGAACTCATGGGACCTATATATAAGTCACATTAAGAGAAATAAAAATAAAAAAACACATCTCTACTGCATCTCTCTTTTATCCTATAACATGTGGCCCTAATAATTCACCGTGGCAAGCCACGTCAGCATACAAAGCGGGTTAGAGATACTTGAACGTGTATGGGACTCAGGTTATGGACTTAAAAAATACATTTTAAAAGTTTTAGACTTAATTATATGATACATTCGGACAAGTCAAGGGACCGTTCGTGCACTTTACTTAAGCAAACGAGCATGCATGCCAACTAGTGGTATGGATGCCAGAGTGAATCAACTGTTTCTAATTTGCCTTTGAAATTCGATTTTGAGTCATGGAGTACTTGCACACTCGTTTCTTATATGTAATCAATATAGTTACAATTGATGTAATGTAAAACATGGTTGGCAACATGCATTATCGAACCAAATAAAATATTAGAGGAGACGTACTATATATGTTAAGGATGTTAATAAAAAAACGAGCTGAGCTCTCTTCCACAGCACACACACAAAGCAAAAAAAAATGAAGGGGAGCTCCACTGGATTCTCGTGCTAAATTTCTGGTTAGAACCTAGAAGTGAAGCCTTTTTAACAAAGTAAAGATAGTAATAAAATTGATTGTAGCCGTGAAGTATATGTTCTGATAACTTCTGTTTGTAAATAAATTTTAAATTACATGCGTGTGTACCACATATGACATCATAATATAGTCTATTTTGTTATATTTTTCATAGTTATGTCAACATAAAGGATGCCACGTATACCTGATTCCTTATTTTTCTCTTATATTTTTTTTTTGGCCTACTCTACCTTTTGTTTTAATCTAAAATATTGCTGCAATATTACCCGCGCCACACTCTACGGTATCGTTGGAATTCTGAATTCATACTTTAATTTGAAAGTGAGCATAATGACTCCTTTAATTTGAGCCTTGTAATAATATAAAGGCGTGTAAAAAAGAATAAATTAACCGTTAGCACATCCATAGTCATGTACTCAACTTTATTAGGAAGAAGAGGATGTAGGCTCATCATTTCATTTATGCTTATTATGCTTATAAGCCAAATTTAATATATAGAACTTTATAACTTTTAAGTAGATTTGGTGTTTCCATTTTACAATATTATCTTTTAAAAGATAAAAACATGTTACAAAGGTTTTACCCACAGATTATTTTTAATGGACTTACACACAACTTTACAGTACCTAATAGATATGATGTATGTTTGCTTTTGGATAAACTTAGAACATTTATACTCCAAAATACATAAATACTAAGTGAGATATGAAGGATTGGATTCAGTATTATGAAGTGCGGTTAGCTAGCTAGAGACGTTGTATTATGGTGCATTTGGCTGAAGGGATATCATCTCTGGATGGGATATGAAGACCCAAATTTTGAGTACATAATTAGTTGGTTGGCAAGGGTGGATGGAGGAGCTAGGAGAAGCGGCTATTTCACAAAGATGTTAAATGAGCTCATCTGGGAAATTAGCCAGATGAAACTATTGAGATTCACTAATATTGATCACACCTAATTAATTAGTGACAATTGATATATTATATTATTAATTACTCCCTCCGTCCCAAATGAAGCTATTTGTACCGTCCACCATTTTCTCTAAAATATAGCTATTTCTCTACCTACCTCATTATCTCGATCAATCACAATCATTGTCCATTTAAATTTTTTCATCTACATACATTATCTTCTTAACCATCCTTCAATTATTCTCACATTTTTTTAATACTCATGTCCACCTCTAGAAACACTTGTATTTTGAGACGGAGTGAGTAGTAATTAACTTATCAATATTAGAATTGATTGGAGGTAGTTAGTCTATTTTATTGTTAACTATTCCATCCATTCTAAAATACAATGCACAACTACCATTAAAGGATTATTTTGGTGCATGTACACATGTATTTAATGTGGTTGGGTGTTTTGATAGTAAAAAATTTAAAATAAATCAAATTTAGAGGAGAGATATGTGCTAATTAAGGTCTGCATGTAATGTACGCATGCACACGTTATATCATGGATGGAAAAAAGTTGTTATGTATTATATTTTGGAATTGATGGAGTCAGTTAGATTATGATAAGAGTTATGGTAATTAATACTTCATACATTCCATATTGTAAGCCATTTTGGCTATGTGTTGATCAATGTATATTGATTCTATATATGCGTAGATTTATTAGCATCTATATAAATTTAAGCAATACACGGAAGTCTTACATTGCGAGATGAATGAAGTATATTTTAGTTAACTGATTAGTAGTTTATTACTTTCATTGTACCATCATCATCTATCCAACCAAACAAAACAAATTGATAATTCATCCAACTAAACAAGAAAATGAACCACCATATTCTTGAAAATATAAATGACCATGTCCAACTTATATATTTAACCTCTTGAAGATGAACCGATCGAACTCACTTAGTTTCATTTGATATTAATGTAGTCCTGGAGGTTCATTGTCAATGGTGTATGAAAATAAGTAAATAACATAAAACTAATTGGGCTTTAAAAAGTGTGGCATTATTTAATTTAGTGAAGACCAGTTTTAACTGGAACATATAAAAAAGGAGTATAGAGCATGGGTCGAGAGATGCAAACAGTTTATCGGATATATTTTTGGGAGGTCATTGGGTGTGATGAGTTGGCATGGCCTTGTAGTGGAAACATATTGCGTGCATACAAAAAATGTTCGCATCGTTTCTATCCAGTTGACAGTGCTGGCATTAAACAACAAATACGTACATGCATACTAGAGCTAGCTAGTTTTTCTTTTAGTAGAAATATACTACAACTAGCTAGTTATACGATCATTGCAAGAAAACAAAATAAGTATTTATATTGGCGTAACCCGACCAAGGACAAAGTTATGCAGTACAGCAAGTCTAATTAGTAATCTTGACGGATAAACAATCGACTGGAGTTTTTGTTCCATGCGCATTGTTTTAATCCTATCCATGCCCCCAATCAGATCTGATAGCTCATCCGAATCAGGATTAATCCCCCTCAAATCTCCCAGATAATGAGACCCACCACACACCAGCATATATTCGGTCTCAGTGCATCGATCGATCACCCACAGTGCGTAGCTACGACCTTTAGCTTCATTAGCTCCCAGGGAACACGCAACCAAACGCCATGATGTGATTTCGTGTTGGATCGCGCGCATACGTACAGCCCGACACAAACACGACCGACTGCACACCACACCAGCACAGCACGTACTTGCGAACCGTACGCGCGTATGTGGACGGGCGATCTGACTCGATCACAAAAAATAATTTTTATAAATAAAAAAATTATATACGTATTCTTAGAGTATTCTTAGCCATCTAAGAAGTCAATGTTAAAAATATAATTTAGTAAAATTAAAAACCATAAACTATCTCTAAATTTAAAGTTAAAAAAATAATTTTTTATATAAATATAAGTATAAGCGAAAAAATAATGTCAATGGTACAGTCACTCTCTCAGAGCAAGTTCAATAGTATAGCTAAAACCAACTAATAGCTCCAAATTATCTATGATCTATCTAATAGTCAATTATAACAGTTATCTACAAACATATATTACACGGTCTCACCTACCATACGTTAGAGTTCGTGCTATAGCTGACTATATACCTATATAGTCCGTTGTTTTTTTCTTTTTTTTTATTTTCTTAATATATATTTATAGCTGACTTGTTGTACGTGCTCTCGTCGCAGCTCCTCCCGGCGGACACGGCTACGTCTCGGAAACGAGGCAGGTTTGGCTAGGGGGGTAGGCACAAGCACCGGCCGCGCACGCGACGTCTCCACATCACCAGCAAATTATCAACTGGCGCGCGTACGTACGCACAAAAGGCATCTCACCGTGCAGCCCGCGCGCGGCGGGGCCGACTGACCGACCGATACACCCGATCGATCGATCGCTCGCTCGCCACCAAGACGCCAAACGGGCAAAGGGAATCTGGGCGCTAAAAACAACGAACGAGCAGAGAGCGGAAGGCTACCACCTCCGTCTCAAACAAGATTATTTTTAAATTTTTTATATAATATTTTAACTCTTTGTTTTATTTAAATTTTTTTACTAATATTTTTATTTTTACTAGATGATAAAACATAAATAATATTTTATGTGTGACTAGTTTTGTTAAGTTTCTGTATAAATTTTTTAAGTAAGATGAATGATCAAACTTTGGACACGAAAAACAAAAAATAAAATTATTATAGAATGAAAGTAGCACATATTAGGGGCGTTGTTTTGTTTAGCTAACCCATTCTTTTTGACTCCGCCGTGACACTCTGCTCCGGCCTCTCTAGCTGTAGCCTGTAGGTGGCCGTGACAACTCCACCCCTACTATGCATGTACGTACACCACGACGACGTAGTACGCCGATTAGCTATAGTGCTAGTAGCTATGCAGGTGGAGGGGGTAAATAGTATAAAAGTATGTGCGACCAAATTCCTTTTGCACCGGGGCCAGCCCGGCCGTCAAACCTCGATCGCCGCCAAGCGACGTGAATTTTAAAAGGCCATGGCCGCGAGATTGCAGATTTCAGGCGAAAACGACATGATCGATAATTGAAACCGAATGTAGCCAGGCCAGGCGATTAAACAAGTGGGGAGATTCCATTCCATTCTCAGCGCCTCTGCGACCTATGGCTAAGAGCGAGTATAATAGTATACTATGAGGTAGAGGAGAGATAAAAAGAGAGAGATGAGAGACCGGCTATAAACTTATATCCAGCTCTAGCACAAGAACGAAAAAACTCTGTAAGAGGGACAATTAAGCCCTGTATTAATTATAAACAACTAATTACTATATAAATGAGCTGAGAGAAACCTTACTCTAAGATCAGTCTCAATACATGTTTCATAAATATGTTATGCACATTAAATAGGATGATACATCAGCAAAATTGCTGACTTGACAGTTTTATAAGATGAGAGAAAAGTCCTATAAAATTTATGTGGCTCGATTAGCTAATTTACCGTCTGCACCGATCGACCGACCGACCGCGGTCCACCCAGTTGGCGATCGAGCCATATACTAATATACTATACCGACCGATATACCTCAGCACCTAGCCAAAACTCTAGCTGTGCGTTTATTGCGAAGGCAAGAGGAATAATTGTCGCTCGCTTTGGGTTGGCCACCTCGCGCGGCCCACCACACACGCGTTTCGTTTCCCAGGTTGCTTCCGTGCCCCCAGCTTGATCATTTCGTTTCATTTCATTCTCGATCGATCGATCTCCTCTCCTCTAGTCTCACGGCCGTTTCATTCGATCCATGCACTGCTACTGGCCCCCTGGTCCCTGCAACTTGGACATGTGGCTTAGCTACCCGCGTCCCGGTTGATGATAGTATAAGCGTGAGGGTTTGGGCAATCTAGGCAGCAGCAGGAGAGGGGGGGGCGAGAGAGCTAGGTAGCTAGAGGAAAGGGAGCATATATACTAGGTATACCTTCTTTCTTAGCTCGCTCTTGCTGCTGGCACTAGCTAAGGGAGGCATGGAGCTTGACGAGGAGTCCTTCTTGGATGAGCTCATGTCGCTGCGGCGGGAGGGGGCGTCGCCGTGGCAGGCGGCGTACCAGGGCGGCGGCGGCATGATGATGAGCGACCTCCTCTTCTACGGCGGCGAGGGACCCGAGGCGAGGGGCGGGATGGACGCGTCGCCGTTCCAGGAGCTGGTGCCGCCCATGGTGCCGCCGCCGGCAGCGCCTCAGCATCCGCACGAGGAGTTCAACTTCGACTGCTTGAGTGAAGTCTGTAACCCGTACCGCAGCTGCGCCCTCGTCCCCTCGGAGGCGGCTAGCCAGACACAGCAGCCCACTCCGCTCCGCGATGCAATGGTGGCGGAGGAGGAGACGAGCGGGGACAAGGCGCCGCTCCATGGCGGCGGCTCGTCGCCACCGACGTTCATGTTTGGAGGAGGCGCCGGAGAGAGCTCGGAGATGATGGCCGGAATCAGGGGCGTCGGCGGCGTCCACCCGCGGAGCAAGCTCCACGGCACGCCGTCGAAGAACCTCATGGCCGAGAGGCGGCGTCGCAAGCGGCTCAACGACCGGCTGTCCATGCTCCGTTCCATCGTGCCCAAGATTAGCAAGGTGACACACATCATATTGTTCTCTTGTGACCTAATTAATTGACCTAGCTGTAGCTACCTTCTTTGTCTCCGTGTCCCGTGCTCATATGCATACAATCAATCTATCGCTCGTTTTGCAGATGGACAGGACCTCGATCCTCGGGGACACCATCGACTACGTGAAGGAGCTGACGGATCGGATCAAAACCCTCGAGGAGGAGATTGGCGCCACGCCGGAGGAGCTCGACCTGTTGAACACGATGAAAGATTCCTCCAGCGGCGGCAACAATGAGATGCTCGTGAGGAATTCAACAAAGGTACATATGCAAGCTAGCTCTCAGGTCCATATCACATTGAAACATCTCGAAATTTAGTTAGTAGATATATGTGATAGGTGCCCGTATTTCTTGCGCGTTCGCGCGCGGGGCTGAACAGCTGAAGCAAGCTGGTTGTGAACTTGTGTGATCCATGGGGGAACTCAACTGACTAATTAAACCGGGCTTTGCTTCGCAGTTCGACGTCGAGAGGCGGGGCAGCGGGAGCACGAGGATCGAGATATGCTGCCCGGCCAACCCCGGCGTGCTGCTGTCGACGGTGAGCGCGCTGGAGGTGCTGGGGCTGGAGATCGAGCAGTGTGTCGTCAGTTGCTTCAGCGACTTTGGCATGCAGGCCTCCTGCTTACAAGTAAGTTCTATATCCTTGTAGCAACTACGTACCTTGGCTACCAGGACGGATTTCTGAACATTGATATATAAAACAGCTCCCTTGATTTCTTGCTTGAACCTAGCTAGCTATAGACATGTGTTTGATTAACATCTAGTATCAGTTCTGAATGAGTTCGTCGACAATGCATGACAGGATGGCGGGAAGAGGCAAGTGGCCAGCACCGACGAGATCAAGCAGACATTGTTCAGGAGCGCTGGCTATGGCGGAAGGTGTCTGTAGCTGGCTAGCTATATAATCCATTGAATGCTGATCGAGCACTGTGAGCAGGTACAGGTTGCATATGACCTTCATCATCCATGATATATAATAGCTATCCATGCCTGCACTTTACTCCAGGAATTATACTAGAGTTATCATTTATGAGTTCATATTCATCAGCAGTACCTCGTTTCTGAACACCCCAGCAGCAAATTAAAGGTTTGCTGCTCAAGTATTGTAAGCTAAGCTTTGCATTTGTGAATCGGCACGGGAGAGACGTGTGATTTGTCGAACATTGGATTTGAATTAAACGCCAAGGTACCAATTGTTTGTATGTTTGCATAAGTACTGCGATGGCTTCTTTGTTTCTTCTGAAAGTTTAGCTGTGCGTTTTGTTGTTTTGCTGACAGAAATGGTTCGTCTGGTTTTGTCCCGAGCTATATATCATATGCACAAGTATATTAGAGAGAACAGTGTTTGTGGGGATTGTTTTATTCCTTTGGCTTGGTTTGTTATTGTCCACAGCTATGTGAGACGAAATGATGCACTGTACCGTGCGTAAGGCAGCAGTATATATATGTGTAGAGTATTAGAGTATTAGACACAAGCATGCAAATAAATAAATTTGAATTGAAGATTCATGTTCGAGAATTCAGCAGAACATATGCAATTCAGCATGGATCGACCTGGAATGATTCGTTATTTCATGGTCACTTAAATGCCTGAAAACGCACACGTGCAACCGAGAGATGCAGAACGATTGTGTTTACGATCATTAATTGTGCTACACTTCGTTTTTGCCATAAACGTGTACGTATCTAGCATGCATATATGTGTGTTGAATTTAGATTGAATAATCTGAATATTTTAATTAAGGAGATTTTGGAGCTGCAAAAATATAATGTACATGTTATTTGGCTGAGCTATAAATGTCCACTTTGATGAATTAGAGTTTTCCTTCTATTAATTTGTTACTCCTTCGGTCCAAAAATATAATGCTCATTTTGCTTTGTTATGATAAAATTTTAGGTAACAGTTAATTCACTAATATATCTTTTATGTGATACAAAATAATGGTAATAAGAAAATACCTTTTATACAAATTTAACAACATCAATTTACTATTAAAAACAATATTTTAAAGAGTAATTGGTGACCAATACCTTATCTTAATGAAACAAAAATGTGTCATATACTTTCGGATGGAGAGAGATTTTATAAGTCATCACATATTCACACAAATCCCATATATATATATATATATATATATATATATATATATATATATATATATATATATATATATATATATATGTTCACAAATGTAAAGAAGTCTTGGCTGTATACACCTTGATCGGTACTTATCCTATGGAATAATGAAGGGTGTATAAGACAGATCGAGTCAACACAACAATGTTATATAATAGTAATTCAATCTACAAGGGTCTATATTGAAATTAAAACTATATAGTCGTGGCTAAATACGAGAAATTGATATGCATATGGTGCATTTTTAAAGACATTTTTACAGGCATGTACCTATATTAGTCTAGCACACATAACAGAAATTTAGCTGTGCCCTTCACCCCACAAGAACATTGTTTTTTTCCCCATCTCGTAGGTATCAAAACAAAACTAAAAAATTAAAAAGTCTAGGCATTTATCCCATATATTCTCCAGACTACGTAAGATATATATGTTCATTACATTACCAAACTTTAATATAATTATTTTCTTCCACTTTATCTAACTTTAATATGTTAATTTTGCAAAGATAGAATCTTGTTGGATAAAGAATGTGGATAAAAAATAAAATATTTGTGCGATGGAGGGAGTACATAGTAGATAGTATGGAAGTAATATATATACTCGGTTCATATTTTAATAAATAAAGTTATTAATTGTTTGTTCATTTGTTTTATTAAATAATTATAAAAGTATACGGAATGTAAGTTATAACTAGAACACATCCAATCTAAATAATAATTACATAAATATTTTTAATAAGATGAATAATTAAACACGTGATCAAGAGTCAATAACGTTAGAAATATGAAGTGAGATAGTACCTAGACCCCCTTTAATTTAAAGGGAATTTATAGGAATTTTAGGGCCCCTTTGAATTATAGGAATGAAAAACTTGTATGGGAAAAATCCAATGAGTGTTTGTCTCTCCTCAAATTCCTATATTTTTCCTATGGTCCAATCAAACGGTCATTCCTATGTTTTTCCTATGTTTTGCAATCCTCTGTTTTACACTTAGGCCTTGTTTAGTTAAAAAAAATTCCTAAAAACATCACATCAAATTTTTGGACATTTAAATGGAGCATTAAACATAGATGAATCAAAAAAACTAATTGCGCAGTTGTGAAAGAAATCTTGAGACGAATCTTTTGAGCATAATTAGTCTAGCCATAAGTGCTACAGTAATCAACATGTGTTAATGACGGCTTAATTAGGCTCAAAAATTTCGTCTCGTGGTTTTCAGCCGAGCCGTGAAATTCTTTTTTTCATTCGTATCCAAAAACTCCTTCCGACATCCGATCAAACGTTTGATGTGACCTACTCCCCAAAAAAATTTGCCATCTAAACACCCTCTTACATTCTTGTCAAAATTCATTGTTTCTTCCTATCCCTCTATTTTTTTATTCTGGATTCAAATGGTCCTTAAATAATACTAATTCTGGATTCAAATGGTTCTTAAATAATACTGTACCAGTAAATACGGAGGAGCAGCTAAGGCTTTGTTTAGTTCCAAAATTTTTTAATTTTTGGACACCTAAATAAATCATTAAATATAAATAAACCAAAAAACTAATTGCACAGTTATGGAAGAAATCTTGAGACGAATCTTTTGAGTCTAATTAGTCCATGATTAGTCATAAGTGCTACAGTAACCGACATGTGCTAATTACGGATTAATTAGGCTCAAAAGATTCGTCTCGCGGTTTCCAGGCTAGCCGTAAAATTCGTTTTTTTTCATTTGTGTCCGAAAACCCCTTCCAACATTCCGTCAAACATTTGACGTGACACTACTCCCAAAATTTTTTCCAATCTAAACACCACCTAAGTGTGCCAGCGAGCAACCAGTTGCTCTAGCTAGGGGTACCTGACGTTGCCTTGGCTTACGTGCCTACTCCTATATTGTTGATACACCATTGCACATGCATGTATACTGCTGAAACTTTTTTTTTACATATAAAAAGAATCCGTACACACTTCACTATTGTTACGTGGTGCAAATCGTACGGAGAAAATAATAGGCAAAGAAAAAAAAACTCATGGACACAAAAGTTTTTCCCATGCTTGGCCTAGGGAGATATTCCACCTACCACCAAAAGGAGAGGCAAAAGATTAAACCAATTAGCCATTAATTAGGCCTTGATCGATTGGTTGTCGTGGTTAGTTACTTGGGGCACAGTCAGGACAAGGTGCAAAGCACCGTGGCATTTCAGCATTTGGCTTGCAACCCGCAGTCCACATAGTTGCAGCAAAAGGATAGGAACAACTAGAAATTTCACTTGGTTTCAGAAGTTGTATATGGAGTATATCCGATAGTGCCAACCAGCATGCGCGTACCACATAGTGCCAGTGGAAGTATTAGCGAAATGATATAAATCTTCTGCTGAAACGTACGAGAAAGTGTCTTGGATTGATCATATCTGTACTGCGTACTCAACTCGTTCAAAAATATAAATATATATATATAATTTAAATATTATACCAGAATATAAACATTTTTATGTCCACGATACTACTTATTTCATTAATCATGACACATCCAAAATTTTTATTATTTATAATACCTCATGACACGCTGTTAATAACACGCATGTAACGTGTCTTAGCAAACCTGTCAAAAGTAATACATTGACTATGGGTGATCATAGTACATATTATGTTGATAAATGATTATCTGTGATAGTTGTTTGTTATGGCCTGTTATAAAAGTATGTCTATCTCTAACTGATCATTACCTGTGCAGTGGATTATTCAATTGTTACAAAATTATATCATATTAATTAGTATATAAATATAAAATTAGATAATTAGTACATTATGAATCCTCGATGATTTTTGGACTCGTGAGCTACATGTAGAGGGTGAGACTTGTCAGAGGTGAGCACCTAGGCCATCACTGTTGGCCTGCCCCGGCGTAGGCTGCGTTAGACGTAGGATGTTGCAAAAGCTGATTAGCAGCACGGAAAACGATAAACATAATTAATACATGATTAATTAAGTATTACTTATTAAAAATTTGAAAAGTGGAGTTATTTGATCTTTTAGAACAATTTCTATATAGAAAAATTTTTGCACGAAATACTCTATTTAGTAGTTTAAAAAGCGTGGTAACGGAAATCGAGAAGTAATCTATCTCAACCTGGTGAAATCTAACGCAGCCGTAGTGTACCCTCGTACTCATTCCCCATTTATTAATGAACATGATAGTCTTTTCATCTTTAACCCTTAATCACTATAAACAACCCACTAATATTTTCATTTTGGAACGGAGCAGTACTATACACGACATGATCATGTCTGGAAAATAATAACCCTAAGATGCCCCGACTAAGCACACGTGCAGAAAGGGTTGTCACAATTTGGACTCCGATGAGGGAATCATACATACGTGTATGACTCTCACCACCACGCCAATGGTACTTTTGATGTTGTACACTGACATTGGCTGCGTTTTTTCGAGGGATGCTAAGTACTTACATGATACGAAAAATATAGTAATTGATTAGTATATAATTAATTAATTATTAATTATTAAAAAAATATAAAATAGATTAATTTGATTTTTTAAACAACTTTTTTATAGAATTTTTTACAAAATATACACCATTTAGTAATTCAGGAAACGTACGTGCGGAAAACGAGGGAGATAAGTTAACTTTGGACTGCAGCCGAACACGGCCATTGTCCTATACGCATATTTGATTAATACATTTTGACCGTGTATTTATTAAAAACTGTTACAGTATAGCCACAAAAAATATTTAGTTAAATGCTAAACCTAATTGTTTGCATATATCAAATACTTTTCATATATTAGCTACTACCTCCGTTCCGAAATAAGATCATTTTTTAGTTTTTTGATACAATGTTTTGATTCTTCGTTGATCTTATTTGAATTTTTTTTGCGATTAATTTTTTATTCTTACTAGATGATAAAATATGAATAGTAATTTATACGTGACTAAATTTTTTAAGTTTTTGTACAAATTTTTCAAATAAGACGAATGGTCAAATGCTGGACACGGAAAAAATTAAAAATGAAGCTATTATGATATGGAGGTAGTAGTTTTTATTTCAAGGTTGCATACATGCTTCCTAAGAGCATCACCAACGTAAGCCCAATATAATTTCTAATAAAAAAATACATGGGGGCTTCCAGTGAATTGTTCTATCTAACAGTTCTCCTAATTAGCTGTTAAGAAAATTCCTCTCTTCGAAGAAGGGGAAGATCACGCAAGAGGAGATGGGATGCGGCCCACTTTTGTATTTTAGCGAGTCAAATTTAGTCTATCTCTCTAGGAGAAGAAAAAAAATGGTACCTTCACATATTAAAGATTCCTAAAACATGTTTAGGGGATCTGTTGATGATGCTCCAAATATCATGTATGGCCTATTTTCCTGAATAAGCAGAGAATATTTAGAACAATATATGTATCCGAACTGCATCTAGTGCTGAACGAGAACTTTACTATCTGCTCCAGCACTGTCTGAGATTGTAATCTGCCATGAAATCACTATTCCGTTGTAACGTGCATCCGCCCCCACAGAGCTCTACTTATATATATTAAGATTTATTAATACTTTTCTTAGAGATATTAAGATGTGAAGGCCAGAGATGCACGCAGACACACAGCCCTCGAGCTTGTTTATGGGTTTTTTTTTAGAAAGGCCGTTCAAGTTTCTTTTAGGAATAAGTTCACCGGAGATTCCTTGACATAGCTTTGATTCTATATGAGATCTCCTAACATCCAAATCCAAAATATATACTGCTAAACTCACACAAACATATCACGTTGTAGTATAACTCTATTTTTGTCCGATTTCACTGACGTGGCGGACGGTGGGCTTCACATGTCAATACGTCCTTGAGTCGTTAATACATAGAGTTATTTCTCTCGTTAGACAAGAGCCGATACTTCCATGGGGCATTTTTAAACGGATCGTGTGAGTTTATAGTTATACATTTATAGTTTTAGGGTTAAGGGATCTCAGACGTACTTTAAGTTGAGAAATCCCAATAAATTTATTCTTTTCTTTACATTCCTAACAACTGGGCCACTTTAGGCCCAAGAACATAGTGGTATTACGTAGCCCAAATGATCTGAAGAGCCGGTTAAACGACGTCGGCTAATCCTCTCGTCTTCCGGCACGGCGGGAGACGACGACGAGATGCCTCCTTCCCTCTCCCTCCACCACCACCTCCTCCTCCTCTTCCCCTTCCCTTCCAATGCCCAAACCCTAAACCCGCTCTCCGCCTCTCCTCGCCTCCACCCACCTAGCAAATCCCCTGCCTCGTCCCTCCTCAAACGGCCACTCGTCTCATCGCCCTCCTCGTTCGCGGTCGCCGCCGTCGACGAATTCGACGAGGATGTGGCCATCGGCGACTGCCTCGTGTTCGAGGACGACGCCTTCGAGGAACCCGACCTCGACCTCCCCTCTCCGGCGCCATCTACCGCCTCGCGCCCCAGGAGGAAGCCGGCAGCGGAGGGCGGCGGAGGGGGGAGTCTGGTGCCGGACAAGTGGAGGGATGCGGCGGAGGAGATAAACATGACGAAGAAGGAGAAGCGCCGCATCGCGCACGGGCTGCGCTTCGGGAGCCGCCTCGAGCGGCGGGCGCCCCCCGCCGTGGCCGCGCCCGATGAGTACCGCGCCTACCGCGAGGGGAGGCTGGACGCCGACCTTGGACGCGTGGAGCGCGACTACGCGGAGCCGATTGAGAGGTCTACCGTACCGGATAGAGTGGAGGCTCCGCAGCCTCCTGTGCCTGGTACTCGTGTGGCACCTAGGAACCCGAGGATGGGGATGGGTGCGAGGAGCCTTGATGATATCACTGAACTGTTTAGCAGTACGGAATATGTGCCAGGCGAGATGGAGGATGGCTCGAATCCGAAAGGTGATTTCTGAAACTGTTGTTATGCTACATTGAATCATTCATCGAACACTTGTTATGAAAAGCAGGGATTTTAGCCTTTTCCCTAAAAAAATGCACGCTGAACTGTAGATGGTTGCAAGGAAAATGGTTAATTTTTTAGTTACATGTCCACAGTATATTTGATGATTTCTACCTCCCTCATGTAGCAAACACATGTAGTTTTGGCATTAACGTGGTTCCCAAACACAACTCTGATCACTAATTTCCATAGTGCAAAACCCATTAAAATCGTTTTTTTTTTATGTAAAAGGCATTGCGCTCAGCCTTGATAGAAAGCATAAGCCCATTAAAATTAGTTCACTCTTAAAATTATAATACTATGAAATTAGTTTCTGAAACAAATCTTCGTGTATGGTTTATATTTATCCATCTAAATATTTAAGATACTGATACTCAAAATTTTTAAAAGTTTGATGGATGCTTGTCCAAACTACAAGTATTTGTGACTGGATGGATTATTGCCTGATATAATTATGACCACTTTTCTGATAGATTAAACTCTGAATTGTGTCTAATCTGAATCTGCCTAAATGTATTACACTTTTCTAAAAGATCATACCACTTCTAGTTTAGTTTATCAAATCAAACATTTGTTTGGTACATCCATGACATAATGCAGCTTCACTTTCTTTTATTGCTGCTCTTGTCGATGTGAATGCTCTGCACTATCTTTTAGGTCGACGGAAACTTTTCACAGATGAGGAGAAGGTTCTTCTGAACAAGAGGCTACCTGATCTGGAAGCTGCTACTTCTGTAAGCACTATCTGCTAAGAGTAATTTAAGTACTATTGTCTGTAATGTCCCACACTAAGATTTTTTTTCTCATGGAAGAGTGCATTGTGCTCTGTATATTCTTTCCGACTTGTATTTCTAACATCTAGATGTACTGCCTCCTAAAATCTGCATCTCCAGGCGTATGATTGATCATGATTGTTACTGTCTGATCTATTTTGATCTGTGTGGGTCAACTTGGGTTTCATACTAGCCTACCCAACTTTATTGGGATTGATGGCTGCTGTTGTTGGTGTTTGTTACATCTGTTTTAATTCCTGGGCAATATCTACTAATTGAGAGTTGGCATGCCTTTTCCATCTTCCTTGTAGAGCAAGTGGCTTCCACTTCATACAATTGCAGCATCAGGAGACTTCTATCTGTTAGATAACCTTTTAAAACATAATATTGACGTGAACGCTCTTGATAAGGTATGCTCCATTCTAAATGTTGATCCATCTTAAAAAGGTTGCTGTTAGGAGCTTTACATCTTTCTATTATTGTAATTTTGTTGGGCCTTTTTTTGTTGGTTTTCCCAGGATGGTTTACTAGCAATTCATAAAGCAATTATTTCCAAAAAGCATGCTATCATCAACTATCTCCTAAGGAATTCAGCAAATCCATTCATCCGTGATAAAGTGAGTATGCTTTATGTTTCGAAAGCTTGGGAACAGATTTTATGAATATTATTCCAATAAGTGTTTTTTAAAGTTACATGGCTAATCTTATACAATTCATAGTTGGTTGTGCCAGTCTAGTTCATTAAGTATATCATCCTTTCTATTTATGCTAAGATATACCAACGCTGGTAGCCATTACTGTATCGGTTGCATACTCACGCTTCATTTGTTCCATTTGTTCCATGCAGTCTTATATATATTTTTAGTCAGTGACAACAGTGCAAATTTGATGATACAGGATGGTGCAACCCTTATGCATTATGCAGTCCAAACAGCATGCAGTCAGACCATAAAAACTCTCTTGCTATACAATGTTGACATCAACCACGCTGATGATGTATGTTAATTTCGGAAATGTGTTATTTTATTTTGAAATTCTGATGGATTAGTTGTCTAACTGGTTGATGTTGCAGTATGGATGGACACCTTTGCATCTAGCCGTGCAAACACAGAGAACCGATATTGTTAAGCTACTATTAATAAAGGGGTCTGATAGAACTTTGAAAACTCAAGTAAGTAATGCTAATTATCTACTGGCTGTTCTCATAATCCAGTAGGAACATATTTCTGGATAGGCCAGTTGCCTGTAAGCTACTTTGTGCTAATTGCCAATTCTCTTGTGGTACCATCATCATGTTCACACATCAGTTTTATCACTGTTTATGATCCATCTCTAGTGTCGTACTTTCAGATAGTATTGAGAGACATGTATGAGCATGACTCCTCCCTGCATTTCTCTTGAATAAATACTTCTACCAAATGAGACTTTAATTGTGTTTATATGCTTATTGCAGGATGGGTTTACCCCTTTGGAGTTATGTCTCCAGCTAGGTCATCATGCAAGGACGTATGAACTTATCAAATTACTCAAGAGCTTTTGTCTACCAAAGCACCATGACCCAGTTCAGCACTTGGATGGTATATGAACCTGTCAAAGTTTGTGATGTTTATTGGTAGATGTTGAACTATTGGGAGGGAACCCTGTTTTTTTTCAGTGCATGATGGAAATGCTTCTGGTTCAAGGTAAGTAAAGTTATTCACTGTGCTTTTATCAATCTATGCTTGTTTCTTCAACTGAATGGAAGCAATTGGTTTCAGAGGGGGGTTGCTCCTTGAAGTTAATGAACAAACAAAGGTTGTGGTCTGGCCATGATAATTGAAAGGCCAAATTCCACAATGTCAATGCCACACAACTTTAAGAGGTTAGCCATCACAAACTCAAGATACTCAAATTATTAAGCTTAATATAAGTATGGTGCTATCTTCATACTTTTATGTTTACAGTAGCACTATTTTCTCTTTTGGGCCCTTTAGTCTTAGATGATACTTCTAGCATCTTGGATGGTACAATTAGTCGATAATTTGTTTCGTTTCTTTTATCCTCGATGTTCTAATTATCAGTGTATATTTTCACTGCATCAGAAGAACAGACATTCATTTTTCTCACCACATGTGAAGTGGTAAAGTGTACCAATCAGTATATTGTCATACAAATTTTGTTGGAAATGCACAGGATGTTACATCTTGATTTGTGTTTAAATCTGGGAATTCTATCCAGTAGAGCCTCACCATTCGCACTAGTGTGCCATGCCTACTAGTTTGCTTAGCAAAGTTAGTTACTTTCTCATCTTGAACAACCTATCCTAAGCAAGGCTGGAATTAGGGTTTTGTACTGTTGCAGCTCATTAATGGTCATTTTCCCTCAAATAACTCCAGGAATTAACGCATGATGCATCATGCAACTTCGATTAAAAAGTCAAGCCAGATGTTATGAGCCTGATGTAATTTCTCGTTTCATCAGAGGTTCCATACCACACAGGCAAAGTTGTGCTTGTTACTTTTAATTTGAACATGGCCCATTCTTCAATCCCCAGCGGTGCCAATCTCATCTTTCAAGTGACCCATGTCGAAGATCCTACATCCTAGTTTCGTCCTGATCTCTATTTGCTTCTCTTTGAATTATCTGCAGTATACTTCTAACATCTCATGGTACATAATTAGAGATAGCCTAACATACTAGTTCTACTGCCTGCACTGCACACTTGGAAACCATGTTGTTAAATTTTTTTTTAAAAAATGGAGGCTGCAGAAATTAAGTTTCAAGCAAGCAATTTGTATTGATCTGCTAGTTTCCCATTCAAATTATACAATCTTTTCGAACAAGATCGTATGAATCTAACCAATGTAATTCAATGTTATCTGATCGTCCGATTAATCGCGATTAATCGGGCTGATCGGTCCCCTGACCTCGATCAGGGCATTCTAAACGATCATGCCGATCAGGTTTTCGATCGTCTGATTAATCGGTGATCAGGGGCGATCAATCGGCCGATCAGATGCTCCAAACGATCAGAATGTTTTGGGACAGCCTGAAAAATCTTTTGTCACTTAGAATTTTAGTTGGGCCGACCCGTTATTTGTAGGGTTTCTTTCTCTCAAAGGTAAGTACCATCTAACCCTCAAATAATATCTCTATTGTTGCATATTATGGTGTACATTAAATAGTATATAGAATTATTATGTTCCAGTAAATATACCGCACTACTGTACCGATCAGCCTCGATTAATCGGGCTGATCGACGATTAATCGTCCTGATCGACCTGATCGGTGCCATGGCGATCAGGTCCGATTGGCCGATCAGACAACATTGATGTAACTGTACAATTTAGTCATGGCCTTCTGATATCCAGGTCAGAGTAAAAAACAGTCCAGCTTAATGAAGGTATTTCTATGTTCCTAAGTCTCTGTACGCTAAGGCACTTGTTCATGCACTCATTCTCGTCATATTCCCACATGTGACACAGACCAATGTTTTGATTTTGGATTCAATAAAACAATAGGTATACAGATGAATCAAACATGGTTGCAACCTTTTCTTTGGATAAATCTGTACTCCTTCAAAAGAATGAAGTGGTGGTGAGTGTTGAACTGTTATCTGACACCACCCACCAACTGACATGTAGGGCCATGAAGTTGGTGAGTCTACCATCACCTACTCCTACAACTTCATCCTTTTGCTTCTGCTTATGTTTATAAGTCAAAATTTATTCAACCAAAATTTGGAGTTGATTTTGGTGTTTTTTTATCGTAGTTTATTTTTCAGTCTTTGTTTTTAGATCGTTAAGTTTTATATATATATATATATATATATATATATATATATATATATATATATATATATATATATATATATATACATACACACACTCACAAATCATTTATCTTTTGCAAATATGTCGTTTAGCTTTTTCCTTGTAAAAGCTAAACAATGACCCCCCTAATATCAGCTAACATATGGGGCCACTAAACAGTGATACATGTAGTGTAGAACTGTAGATTGCTCATTCAACTCCTTTCAGAGCATGGACATTTAGCTATTATATAAAGAATTAACAACGGTAGGAGTTTAATCCTACTTTGTGGGTATCAACTATCAAGAAACTTGACTCTATGCCACTTGTGTACTCCCCCGGATGGCAAAGACTGTATGTGAGAATCTAATTATGAGTTTATGACTAAACAAACTCTAGACATGCCGATGCCAGTTTCATATACTTGGGGACGCTGTGGGGAACAGCGCCACGGGAGTATAGACGGATGGACTCCTAGATCTACTAAACCGGTTAATCTGCAAAACCAGATCTGTTTGCTGACTTGATGTTGGTTGCTTTGCTATCTTAAGCAACAATGTATTGTTGGTTCGCGTGTAACCCATTACCTAGATCAAACTGCTCTGATATATACATCTTTTGGTTTTTGATTATGCTTATAAGTCAGTTTAAATTTTTAATCTTAAATTTGGAGTTGATTTTGAGGTTTGTTCATTGTATTTTATTTTCCAGCTTTGGCTTTTCGATCACTATGGACATGTATATAACAGTTTTATTTTCCAATTATTTTCTGTTTGCAAATATGCCATTTGTTTTTTTAAATAAAAAATCCAAAAGATGACACAATCCTATGGGACTTTGGAGCCAGCTTGGTGTAACCTTGTGTCTGTGTTCTCACGTCAAGCCAGCCAAAGCTCTTCCACGTTGGTAGCAGGCTAGCAGCATGGACGAAATTGAAGGCCTCATTTGAATTGGAGGAATTTTATGGGATTTTTGGAGGAAATGAGCTATTTACTGTGAGAATCCTATGAATTTCTTGCCCTCGGAAAGAACCCTAAATAAGCTCCTCTGAAGGTACCCAGACGGCAAAGCAACTGACATAAAAACTCTTTGGTTCGTAACACCTGGCCTTTATGTATGCAGAAAATTTAACTTGTTCAAGCAGGATTCGAACGGTTTTATGTGAATCCTAAAAAGAAAAGGAAATGTTTTATGCCTGGACTTACCGTGAACCAAACTCCTTGAATAGCTGTGAACTGTAGAAGAACACAATAGCAGAGACTGGTGTCAGTGGTGATGCCGAGATGACAGTTAAGCAAGGAGTGGTGATGCTAGGCAGCATGGGTCAGGGCTCGGCGGGGGTTGGAGTGAATAAGGGAATCTTTGTCTGACGATATAGAGGCCAGGTCAGGTCCGGTCCGGCCACCATGCATCTGATCTATCTATGCTATGCGTGTTAATGCCCTGACCAAAGTAACCATGCCCCATATTCTCTACCTGCTGTCTCTTTTGATGCTTTCCCCTGCCATCTCATTTACGCTCGTATCATTACTTTCATAGTTACTCCTTGCCATGCCCCAACTACCCATGGGAATTTCATCCCTTTGATTTGATGTATGGTGCTCGTCTGTTGGAGTACCGTTTACTACTCTACGTATTTGATAGGCAGCTGTCTAGCTGATGAGTATTATCATACTCCAACCCAAGTTCCAGTTCCTGATGTTTTCATTCAAGATGTCAAAATGGCTTGCCAACTTATCCTTCACAAAACCAGACAGCTACCCTCGTATTTTCGCTTTTGTAAATATTTATAAGTTAAAATTGAATTTTTAACCTTAAATTTGGACTTGATTTGGGTTTTTTTTCACCGAAGTTTATTTTCCAGCATTGGGTTTTAAATCGCTAAGAATATATATATATATATATAAATAAATAATTATTCTCAAGTTATTTTTTATTTGCAAACATATCGTTTGACTTTTTTCATAAAAAGGCAAACAATCACTCCATTAGTTATCCAAAGTTGTCGTTAGAGCAGCTCCAGTCCTAATGCACAATGCGCCATGATGTAGGGCTTAAATTGTAGAGGAATTTTGTAGAATTGTTCGGCCCTTTGGAACAAGAACTTATCTGCAACCCTCTGTTTTTTGTTTGTGTGTGTTTTATCATTCTTGCATTCTAAAAGGAGCCCATATAAGTATTAGTTGGCTATATAAGTTGGTTGAAAAACGGTGTAAATATACTCTCTCTATTTTAATAGATCACACCGTTGATTTTTTGTCTCATGTTTGATCATTTGTCTTATTAAAAAACTTGTGTAAATATCATTTAATTTATTTTGATTGGATTTATTACTAAATATTTTTAATAATAGCTTAGTTTTTCACATATTTGCATTTTTAATAAGATGTATTATTAAACATGTAACAAAAAGTTATTTATTAAAATACGGAGGGAGTACGTAGCTACGCTATTCATAGGAACGCCATTCGTGATCTCTACTTTATTCTAGTGGTTGACAATAAATTGTTAGCCCATCTGGTATTCGAAGTACATTTAGTTGTGTGGTGCGACAATGCAATTGGTGCGTTCAGTAGCAAGTGTGAAGGGTGCCATAATGTGCTAGCTCTGTCGCGAGCCCACGACGCTGATAGCACGAAGTTTTCTGGGAAGCCATCATTGCTGATTTGATCCATCTCTGTTACAGTTGCTCTAAATCTTGGATTTTGATAGAAGACGGGTACATGTTTTCTCTTTCTTGTCAACTGCATACTGCCGGAGTATGGTGGTTAAGAGGAGAATGTGGCACGTTGGTGAGGTAGTCCATATGGCACTGGCCTTTTTCTGCCAGTTTTTATGCCAAAACCCCAGTTCATTAAGTTTCATCTCGAAGCAGTTTGGGGACAGACACAAGTTGGTATCCAGGGTTTCCATTACCACCAGGGTGCAGTGTTGCACTCGCGATAGGGGCCTGGTAACTTCCACCAAGGTCAAAAGGAATTTGAACGAAGATTTTTTTTTTAGAACTTGCCTGTTTACTGCAGTAACTACCCGTTTACCAGGTTTATCGTCGGGGTGCGGCAATAACCCAGACGTACCTCATCATTCCACTGGTAAAGTAAACCGTGCTGGTCTAGTGGTGATCCACTGCATCACCCCTATCTTTTCGCTTATATTTATAAGTCAATTTAAATTGTTAATCTTAAATTTAAAGTTAATTTTAGGGTATTTTCAACGAAGTTTAATTTTTTAGCCTTGGCTTTTAGATATTTAAAAATACTTATAAAACTATTATTTATAAATTACTTTTATTTACAAATATAGCGTTTGTCTTTTTCTGTATCTCTCTCTACCTCCCACCTTCTCCCTCCTTGATTTCGAATTGATTGAAATATAAGTACTACTCCACGATACAGCACACAGACACATTATTGAGTAAGAGGCAGAGCGAGAGGAGCCGGAGCATTTACAATTCGTAGAAGCTGGAAGCTGCAATACAGTAGTGCGCAATTAATAAACGAAGAGATTGTCCGACCATCTGCATTTACATTTTGTAAGCGTCAGTCACGGGGCTGCTGGCCTGCAAACCTCTCTCGTTTTTTTTCCCTTTCTGTAATGACCTGGCCGAACTCATGCCGCTATCTTTGAAATAATTAAATGTAGACAAGTTCGATTAAATCAATTTTTTAATGGGGGAAGTAGAACTGCATGGACCAAAAAAAAAAAGACGAAAAGAGATCAGTGAGAAAAACACACTTAATACTACTTCCAGGAGTAGTAGCTATCTAGTTGTACTATATTCAGAGTTCAGGACTGCTCGAAGGAAGTACATTTTGTATTGTTCCAGTAGACACGGCAGAATGATACATCGGTAAAATTCCAACTAACGAATTCTCGCGTGAATCCAAGCTTCCGTTGAGATTGGAGACTTCGTGGAGACATCGAATAATCAAAATGCAGGCAAGTACCGCGTCAACAAAAAATATGCAGGTTAGTATGGCGTTGTGATGCACAGAAAATTAGCAGAAACTTTCAGTCAATACAGTGCAGGAACTCGGTCAATACAGTGTGAACTGATAACTTCATACGTCATGGCGAGTGTAGATTCCCTATGTGCACTATCCAACTTTTACTCCATGAAAATTCACACTATTTTATTGAGCTTGATTACCAACTTATGTGCTATATGCAGGCAATTTCGTACATCCTGCACGAGGAGCTCACTAATATGTATGATTGTATGAATGGCGATATCAGTTACTGGAGCGGCAATTAGCAGGCACTGAGAATGTTGTATGCTGCACCGTCGATGCAATCCTGTAAGTTTCTGCATGCATGCATAATTATATACTTGGGCGAAGTGGCCATACCTACAAAGGGTGCAACTTGCAAGTGAGGAAGACGCGCGTACCGGGCTACGGGGAGTTGATGCAGTGCAGAACCGCGCGCCGGCGTAGATACGTACACATGAAAGAGCACTAAGATATTGGCACGGCTCAATCAGAAACACAGCTGAGCTAGCAAGCATCGTGTATGTATGCATGCACGCGTCAGACCAGCGCCGTCTGAGTGAGCCGGGCCAACATCATAGCTACCATTTCATTCCCTCCAATCTCCGGCACAATGCAAGTATAATAAGCTCACAAGCAGAAGGTAGAAGAACATCATGCAATGGAACACTTGAAGCTTAGCTAGGGCGATGGAGAAGAAGAAGGCCATGTTTGCTGGTGGTGTGATGAAAAGGAATGGGCTTTGGGGGATGGAGTGAGCTAGCAAGCAGCGGGGCTCCAACTTATGCACCTCTTTGTGTGGGTGAGCATTCAAGTCACCCGGCTACCAAATGAGCAAGACAGGCTGCAGCATTAATGGAAACCCGGCCCTCTCTCTACCTCTAAAAAAAACAGAGGAGGAGTACATCGATGCATATGTAGGTGCAATGGCATAAATGTGTAGAGATTCCCCCATCTCTCCTTGAGCTAGCTAGCGATAATTGCTTGCGTTCTTGTGTGCAAAGGGGGGCCAGCAACATGCATGAATTATGTCCCTCTCGTCGCTCATGGTCTCATCCTTCCCTAGTGCTGCTAACTAGAGAGGCATTGAGTAAACAGCAGCCAGCTAGGAGGATAGCGTCATGGTCGAACACCAGAAAGAAAGTTTTTTTTTCTTTTTTTCTTTCTCATCACCGTTGGCATGCAAGTAGCCACATGACTACATCAAGGCCGGAGAGAGACATGCGTTCATCGTTGCGTTCAATTCCTTGGATTTTTGAGCTGGATACCGGCCGGAGAGGGACGGGTGAGGATGATTTCGGGGCTTTGATTGATCTGCTTGGTGAGATACGGACAGTTACAGCTAGCTATGGCTTACAGCATTAATTCACGTCACGGAGCAAAGGTGCGCGACACAAACTTACATGTGCCATCGGCTAGAGCCCACCCCATGCTGCATCACAAGTCACTCAGGTTGGGTGTTTCAGAAACATCTTGGCAAGATTAACAGATTACAAAGAGACGAGCACAGCAGCGATTGAGATGCAATCTGCCCAGGGAGATGATCAAAACTGTAATGTGCAGTGCAGCTCTACCATCCTGCAAACAGCAATCGATTAGGTGGCCAACCTGGGACAGGTACGGTACGGGGTTTCGAATTAAACCTCGAGGACCATAGCAATTTGAATGTGTTACCTCCGTCAAAACAAAAAATATAGCGAATATTTCTTGGTTTTCTTAACATAAATTAATATTGAGAAAAAATTATGTCGCTACTTAATAAATGAGAAATAAATAGGGATTGGATGGTATGTGTAAGAAAGATTGAATGAGAAATTATTGATAGACAATTAGTACCTTAAATATTCAGAAATACTTCTATTCTGACATAATATTTAAATTCGAAAAAAAATGTATACTTTAGAAATGATGCTCTAGATCTCGACATGCATTTGCTCTTGCTCGGGACTTGGAGATGATGAAGAACCAATCACTGATGCATGCCTAACGCCTCGACGTTCACTGCTTGCTTCTACCGTCTCAAGTTTACTGGTCGTAATACTAGTACGGTTGTTTGCTGTAAACTTCACGACGGCGGGACGTATACTGCAAAAGGGAAAGAAAATATGAAAAGAGCTATAAAGAGGTCGCATGCCAAATTGCGAACATTGAGCATCGCAAAATAAATACTCCCGGCACAGGTACTAGCACATGTCGCTGCAGCAATAATACGTACTGACACAATATGTTCTGCTTGTGCAGTAGTATCATCAGGCCATTAAACTCGCCAGTCTATTGAACTTTATTTTCTAATTTGTACAGAGATCGAATTACTGCGTGTCTGCATGCATGTGGAGACTGCAGTTCCTGTACACGGCATGATTGTACGTACGAAGAGGAGTACTAGTACATGGCGGGTAGTATAGTACTACTACGCTACTAGTATCGCGCCGCTTCACCGGCCGGCGCGCGTGACGACGAGAGGAGATGAGAGGAGAGGCGAGTTGCATTGAATCGGCGTGCGGCGTGGCGTGGCGTGGGTGCTGCGTTGAATGAGGCCCAAACGGCGAGACAAAAGAGACAAGCTAGGCTGGGTTGTTGTTGGTCAGGCCAGGGCCAGGCCGGACTGGAATGTAGTGTATGGTTCGTGCGTGCCAATGTGCCATGCCCCCCGTGCATTGATGACCCTCTCGGCCTCCTCTTTCCGCCGAGCGGTTGCGGGTGCGGTTGCAGGCGGGGGAGGTAAATGCGAGCATGCGAGTCCGGGGAATCTCGCCCTGTCACTGTCCCACTCCCACCTCACCTCCGCGTAAATGCCACGACGGGGTGGCCGCAGCGGCGCAGGGCAGGATGCCGGTTTGTCGTTGCGGCTCCGTTGCTCGCGCGCCGCGCATCCACCGTGTCCGTATGTTGTTACATGAGCGCACGCCGAACCGAAATTGCGCGTGGCGACGAAGCACACTCTGGGCTCCGCGACTCGTCGCGCGGTCCAGGTCCACAGCTTTGTTGCTTGGAAAAGAGGATGAAGCCCAAGCCCATTTCGTTGCTCGGTTAAAGTTTTATTATTCGGCAAAGCTCGCATGGAGCTAACGGTTCCATCGTAAACGTGTCTTTCAACGAAAGATAATTTAATAGTATTTTTATATATGTGTTTATAGTGGCTTAAAATAAAAGTTGTAAAATAAGCTATGATAAAAATACCCTAAAATCAACACTAAAATTTAATTTTAAAATTGAAAAGCCCATTGCAGTTTGAAACGATTAAGCCTTAGGGTCTATTTGGCACATGTTCAACTCCTTTTCTAGAGCTATAGTCCAACTAAATAATTTTAGCTGTACCTAAAATATGAGCAGAGCGGGGAGTGATTTAAAAAATGCTCAATCCTTCCGTAAACGATTTATGTATTTAGATTTGCACCAAGACCCAAACTAAATTTGCATGCATTCTCTCGTATCGAATTATTCCCCACATTCCTAATTTAGATGTGAAGTCACATGCATATGAGAATAAAAATAAGGTCATACATCAAGTTGCCTGCATACATGATCAGGGCGATACATTTAATACAACAAAACCGAAGACACGTACTATATGTAGATCCATTCTGTAGAAGCAAAGAAAGCTAATAAGTACATCATTTGTGGAATGAGGGAGTAAATTGTAAGTGGGGCTGGATTTCAGTCACTCCACGACTCTACTTCAGACTATGCTACTAGAGTTAAATTTAGGTGTCGAAGCACTAATGAACATGCCCTTACAATGTGTTTGGAGGTGAGTGAGAAGTTGAACATGATCACACAAAACAAGAACATTTTAATTAAATATGAACTACTATAATATTAAAAATAGATTAATATGAATTTTAAAATAACTTTATACATAAAAATATTGTAAAACATATAGTTTAGTAGTTTCGTAAGCGTGATGATAGAAAACGATGGGGCCTACGCTGGACCATCAAACGCAGCCTCAATACGGTTCTATAAGCTTCTATAAAGCAATGCTAGTGAAGTACAACGTATACGATACATCATGAGCATGTGTGTTTACCAATGTGTTCCTTGATATTCTACCAATGCCGTCTTGACTAATCATCTGACCTGTAGTCTGTCCTCTACGACATTATCTTTATTTCCGTAGAAGCCGTCGCCGAGTTTTACACGGAAATACTACATTAAGACACCCGATCGCCATCTAAACAATGCTCTTAAAAACAGCCTGAATTTAAAACACCACGACTGAAACAAAGTTTGGCAAAAAAAAATGAGCTCGCTACTTCACGTAATTTTCATCTAAAAAGCTTCACGTAGTGTTTACCTGCAACGGGAGAAAGCCAGGTAGTAGTAGAAAACTAAAAGAGAAGGGACGGTCAAAGCCCACCCAACCCAAGCCAGCGTCTCGGCCCACGAATGATCGACTCGCCCAACCGATCGATCCGATCCCCCGCGCCGCAGCATGTGGGGCCCGTGATCCGGAACGAAGCTTCCCGGAAGCAGCAACGGTTGTGTGCGTGTGTCCTCCTCAAAAACCGCCATCTCTTCTCTCTCCTCCGTCCCTCTCTCTCTCTCCCCCTCCCTCCCACCACCAGCAGCAGCAGCACCGAATGCGATCCGCCATGTGCCCGCCACCAGATCCGATCGAGCCCTCCTCCTCGTCGCCGTCGCCGTCGCTGTCGCCGGCGATGGACTCCGTTCTCCCGGCCGCCATCATCGCCACCATCCTCTCCCGCCTCGACGTCCGCTCCCTCGTCGCCGCCTCCGCCGCCTGCCGCTGCCTCCGCTCCTGCGCCTCCCACGCCCTCACCTTCCTCCCCTCCTTCCACCTCCTCGTCAGTAACGCACCCACCCCCTGCCTTACTCTCGCATCCCGCACCGGCGGCTATGGATTGACGGGGTTTCGTTTCATGCCGTGTCTGTTTTTGTAATTGAAGGAGGTGGCGCTGACGCACCAGCTGCTCCGCCCGCTGATGCCGCCGAACCCGAGCCTGCGGAGCATCCGCCTCGACTGCGGCAAACTCGAGGACGCCGCCATCGACTGCCTTACCCGCCCGGACCTGCATGAGATAGTGCTTCTCAACTGCGATAACATAAGCGGCCGCCTGCTCCGCGAGGTTGGAGCCACCTGCCAAGACCTCAGGTATTGTTCTTCGTGCTCCTCTCTGCTCTGTTAACTATGGAGTACTTGCTTGCCGAATGCAGTGTATCAGCCCGTCCCAGTAATAAAAGAATATATGTAATGAAGCAGTGGTACTGTTTGCTTGCTCTGTTTAATTCGGTTACGGCATAATGCAATATGGTATTGACTATTGAGAATGTACATTTGTTTCCCTTGGATGTAGGGTGCTTTCTCTGAACAACCTTGCTGAGCGCAGGGGCCTTCCGATAAGCTTCTCTGATCTGCAGCAATTGCTTAATGGCTGTTCTCAGTTGGAGGTATTGTTGCGCTCTCAATTGCTATGGTAACATCTGATTTGTGCAATCATGTTTTACATTAGTTGAAACCACGATAGAGATATGATTCTAGTTTTTATTACCGAATCCTTCTGTAGCTTCCACCTTGGACCATAAGTCCATAATGAACATCTTTGTGAAACTTCCACCACTTTGAAATATGATCGTCTTTTGCTTTGAAATCTTGATTCCCTTTTACTGGCCTGGACTGGCAACTTATGTACCTCTTATTTTTCAGTCTCTCAGGTTGGCCCTTGATTTCTCAATGTTTGATGACCCCAATTTTAGCAACATGTGGGCATCTGCTTCGGAAGCCCTGACCTCTCTAGAAATTGGATATATTCCAATGACAATGTTGCTTGAACTTCTTACTGTGGCTATGGGTTCACAACAATGCATGCACCGTGTCAAGGAACCAATCTTCTTTCCTAGCCTCCAAAAGCTATGCCTCACAGTGGACTTCATTACTGACCATTTGATTGGCTCCATATCAACGGCGCTTCCATCATTGACACATCTTGACCTGCAGGATGCACCTATAATAGAACCTACAACATCATCGGATCTCACCAATGCCGGTCTTCAGCAGATTAATCCAAATGGTAAGCTGAAGCATATTTCTCTCATGAGAAGTCAGGAATTCTTATTCACCTCTTTCCGCCGAGTAAACGATCTTGGAATCCTGCTAATGGCTGAAAAGTGCTCAAACCTTGAGAGTGTCTGTCTTGGTGGTTTCTCCCGTGTGACAGACACTGGTTTTAGGGCTATCATCCACTCTTGTTCTGGCCTTCATAAGCTTAGGGTGTCACATGGAAGCCAGCTCACAGATCTTGTTTTCCATGACATAATTGCCACTTCCCTTTGCCTGACACATGTTAGCTTGAGGTGGTGTAATCTCCTAACTGATGTTGGGATTGAGAGGTTGTCATTCAACAAGGATCTCAATGTATTAGATCTCAGGGACTGCAGGAGTCTAGGTGATGACGCTGTTAGATCTCTAAGCTGCCTTCCCAAATTGCAGATTTTATTGTTGGATGGAACTGATATCAGTGATCAGGCACTGAAGTATCTGGGCCTTGGAACATGTCCGCTAGCTTCCTTATCTCTGAGGGGTTGCCGAAAGCTAACAAATGATTGCATACCATTGCTGTTTGCTGGCTCTGTTAAACAGAGCTTACAGGTGTTGGATCTCTCTAGAATACCAGGTATCACTGATGATGGTATCATGTTATTGGCAAGGAGCAGGACTCCTATAATTGAGCTCCGAATGAGAGAGAACCCAAAAATAGGAGATGCTGCTGTGATGGCTCTTGCGTCTATGCTAGTTGATGGTGGAACCCATGGAAGTAGCTTGCAGCTGCTGGATCTTTACGACTGTGGTGGAATTACACCACTTGCAATCCGGTGGTTTAAGAAGCCATATTTCCCAAGACTGCGATGGCTAGGAGTAACAGGCAGCTTGAACAGGGTCATGGTGGATGCCCTCGTTCGAAGCCGTCCTTTCTTACATATGGCTTGCCGTGGTGAAGAATTGGGGACTTTATATTGGGACAGATCCTCCGATTGGTATCGGCATGATGATGACGATCTTGATGAACTTGAACAGTGGCTTTTGAATGGTGAACCTATATCTGACACGGAAACCTTGGCCGAAGAATAAAACAACATGGTAACGGGTAACCTATTGGCTGTTGCCTCCATTATAAGGTTTCTTGCCCCACAATGATCTCCATGTTCATCTTGACGAGCTTGTACAGTGGCCTTTGAATGGTGAACCTATATCTGACACGGAAACCTTGGCCGTAGAATAAAACAACATGGTAACCTATTGGCTGTTGCCCCCATTATAAGGTTTCTTGCCCCACAATGATCTCCATGTTCTACCCTGCTAGTGTTCATCACCTGTTGTACCCCATTGGCTATTGTATGTTTGCCTCGCCAGCTAAGATTATTTTCTTGTCGTGTATGTTGTATTCAGATGGCTCTTTATGCATATGGAAATCTGTTTGTTGTTGTTTACTTGTATATCACACGTTCATGCTATGTATGTTTATTCAGTTCTTGGGACTTAATTATGAACAATTTTGCTTTCCTCGCCTGATGTGTGGTCTTGGCTAATATCTATTGTCAGGTCTCGGCTTTTCTCGTAGCTCTGCAGCTCTGCTCAGCTATTTATAGACCTTACGCCATATGAGATGTTTCTGATTGCTGGTTGTCGTATTTATATCCTAAGTGGGCACCTTTACTGTGGATACGCTCTACTTATGGTGGCACAGAAATCGGGCATTGTATTTGGTGTATAACACTAAGAGCATTCCCAACAATTCATCTATCTCATCCTTTATTCTAAAAATCTCATCCTCTATCTTGAAAATAGAAGATTATCTTGAAAATAGAAGATAAAGACTATAAATTAAGCTCTAACAGAAAGGCTACCATATCATTTATTTTTAGATATCATCCATATTAGGTGGATGATCTCTCTCCATCCTTCAAAGAGATTTTGATCTTTCGCTATTATCACAATATCCCTCCTTTTAGGGTTAAAGCTATCAACGGTGAATCGATCATTCGCTATCCTTTTTATCTTTATAGCTTTTGTGAATGGAAGAAAGGATTGCAAGGGAAGTAAAGTAGGATATCTGACAGTTCAAGTACGAGGAGAAAGAAGGATGTCATATATGGATGATGTATTGCAGCGTAAAGAGATACGAAGGATAAAACAAATAAAGATATAGATAACCAAATTTAGGGATGCTCTAACATAAACCACATGAGTGTTTGTGCAATTTGGTAAAGCTGCAGGTCCACTGCCCTCATAGGTTTCAGTTTCCTTGCCGTAGTTAGCAGAAACAAACTTGCAAGGTCTACATATCCGCCTAAGGTTCAGAGTTAGGCCTTCTGCAATATATAGAGTTTTTTTTATCGTTCCTAAAAAATATCTCAAGGTGCTATATTTTTTAGTGTAAAAAAATATGGTACTTTGAGTTATAAAAAATTATATTAAAATTCTTGATATCTTGAGATATTTTTAAATTTTAAAGGATGGTAGAAAAAACCTTTATCTATATATCAATGAGCAGTATTGTGCGGAGAATCATATTCCATCCGCCGTTAGTTGTTGCTCACCTATCCTCACAGTGTTGGATCTCTTAGATTGGGCTGCACAGCTGCCTCCTAAGCTTTTTGTAAAATTAAAAGGAATGATTGTGATTAATCGAGGACTCGAGATAATGAAGCATGTGAAGAAGTAACTAGAGCATATTTGGAGGCTGCTACAGTACGGTACCCTGTTTTGAAACGAGGTGATTCCGATGAGGTATTAAACATGATACCTTTTGATACTGGAAACGAGATGATTTTAACGAGATATCAAAATGACACCTCATCCGTACCAAATCTGATATTAGAACGGGGTGATTCCGACTTCATCGGTATCAGATCTGATACCGTACTGGTAACCAGTGATACCAGTACGGTAACATCTGATACTCGGTTAGTACCACTCAAGAGCTGTTGAATCCTTGGATTGTCAGAGGGGATGGAGTGCATCGTCGTCGTCGTTGTTCACCGCCGTTGGGTGCTCCCTGCTGTCACCGCCGTCGTCGCGGTCATCGTCATCGCCGCCGCCGTAGCCCCGTAGTCGTCACCCCCGCCGCAGCCACCGTTAACCGCCGCTAGCTGCTCCCGGCCGCCGCCACCGCCACCACCGTCGTAGTCATCATCGCCGCTGTAGTCATTGTTGACCGTCGTTGGCTGTTCCTGGCTGCCGTCGCAGTAGTCGGACCATATAGTATGTCCGATATATAAAGCTATAGATATTACATAAAATTTGTCATAAAACTATAGAATTAAGACCTTAGATGATAAAGCTACACATTTAGTGGTAAAGCTATTAAAGTAATGCATATTTTAGAGTTTAGATGCATATCACTGTTGCTTTTTTAAGTGACAAAAGCAGTAATTAGCGACATAAATTGATGTTAATCTGTAATTTTATTATATGCATTTTGGGAGATTTTTGTTTAAGTATAAGTTTTTTTAAAAAAAATTGCTTAAGAGCGCTAAAAGTTACAGTATTCGTGATACACGGTTAAACACAAAGGACGAGCAAAGCAGCGGCCTGGCTGTTGGTGTCACAGTCACACTTGCTCACTCTCGTCCGGGCAGCTAGTGGTTGCTTCCCACTAGTTCAGTCCCTATCCAATCTGCTCTTCCGGCAGGTCTCCGAAGGAGAGGAGGCGATGGCGGCGCCCGTGACGGTGTACGGGCCGATGATCTCGCCGGCGGTGGCCCGCGTGGCGGCCTGCCTCCTGGAGAAGGACGTTCCCTTCCAGGTCGAGCCGGTGGACATGTCCAAGGGCGAGCACAAGTCCCCGTCCTTCCTCAAGCTCCAGCCCTTCGGCCAAGTCCCCGCGTTCAAAGACAGCCTCACCACCGTCTTCGGTAACCCTAATCCCCTTGTTCTTCCGCTAATTTTGTTGCTCCTCTAGACTCCAGTTCCCTTTTTATTGCCCCTGATTATCAATCACATTAATATTGAGGGGAAAAGCAAAGAGTATGTCACCGTAGCTAATTAGTACTATACATTTTCAGTGTTGCGGGTGGCCTTTGTCAAAAAAAAAAAAATGATTACTTGGATTAATTCTATGGATCTGTATGTGTCGGTGTGTGTCAATTTGCCATCAATTATCCATGTTCTGACTCCTTGAATGTAGTAGAAGAAGAGAACTACAGATGGTATATTGTTCCGATTGATTGTGTCATTGCAGAGTCGAGGGCTATTTGCCGCTACATCTGTGACCAGTACGCTGACAGCGGTAACAAGACCCTCATGGGCAGGAGAGAAGACGGGGCGGTTGGCCGTGCTGCCATTGAGAAATGGATAGAAGCTGAGGGCCAGAGCTTCAACCCACCGAGCTTGGCAATGGCATTCCAGCTCGCGTTTGCACCATTGATGGGTAGGGCCAGCGACATGGCCGTGGTTGAACAGAATGAAGCAAAACTTGTGAAGGTGCTCGATGTGTATGAGCAGTGGTTGGGGGAGAATCAGTATTTTGCAGGGGATGAGTTCTCGCTGGCGGACCTTGTGCACATGCCCAACACTGATCTTCTCATGCGCAAGACCGACAAGGCAGCGCTGTTCACGGAGAGAAAGAATTTGGCAAGGTGGTGGGATGAGGTATCAGCTCGTCCTTCATGGAAGAAGGTTGTTGAGTTGCAGAATGTACCACGACCATCCTGAGGCTCTGTTGTTTCCCATCTGAACGTCTTTTGTTGGTTGCATGTGAAAGACTGAGTCTTGTTCCTATGTTTGTATTGTTTTACAAAACGCTCAAGCTCCTCTTTTGGGCCCCTGATGTTCTGCTACACTCTGTACTTTCTAGTTTTTACACGATTGAGGTTACTAAGTTTGGATCTTTTTATGGTACACCAAAATTATTTTACACCACCCGTTTCCCATTAATCCAAGGGCTAGTGTTGTTACTCTTACTAACTCATAGGTGGTAAAACACATTTATTGCAATTTAAATTCTATTAAAGGTGTTTGTTGTAGATTAATAAGGAATACATGAATGTTTCCCTCATTAGATATTAAAATTCATAATTCTATAAAATAAAAATACATGTACCCATCCTGAATTAAAATTTCAATATATTTAAATACTAGACCTCTGAAATATCTATTAAGTCTAAAAGTTATTTGTCTTGTTTTTCAAATCAGTATTATTGTGTGAAAATTTAATTTTAAATCTTCAAAGCCATATGTATCTACATCTTAAATAGGAATTGTTTAAAATATCTGCTCAAACCCGCACAACTAAAATATAACACTATACTATCAATGTTTTGACAAAACGATATTCAAATATTTTTAAATTCAAAACATATTTTATTTTTGTATCTCATATTTAAATCTATAACTTTAAAAACCACAATCTATTGTTTTATAAAATTCAATAATTGTCCCACATTCCTTGTGTGCATGGTTCAAATTTAGAACGCATGATTATGGACCTTAATGTTTTCCTTGGATGCTATGTTTTATTTGATTTGTATGTAAAAATAAATAAAAGAAATCAATGGTCAAGAATCAAGATTGATTGTTAGTTCCTTACTCCGTACTTAGCAGATTCCTTAACATAGTAATAATGGTATAGATAAATTGTTGCAGATGCGGTAATGTAGGCACTGAATTTTTTACAGACATGATGTTACCTAATGCACCATCATAATATGCAACTATTGAATCTATATATTCTTAATATGTCTGCTAGCAAAAACTGCATTGCATTATACTGAGTTAACTGTTGAAACTTAAAGCTGCATATAGCTTTCAGGCTACAGCTGATCTTGGAGTTTTCTTTATAAGAATGTAGACGTGGAAATGTTTTGGCTCCTTTGTTGATCCACACATTCTCTAATTACTAGTTTTGAGATTGAGGGCATATGCTTTAGAGATTTCAACATTACTGAGCTGTCAGCAAAACAATACTGCTGAGATAAAATCATTGAGAACTATCCTGAGTTCATGGTGATTATTGGACATTGCCTCAGGAATAGTACAAGGTCCTAAACATTCCCTGGTGTTTTGTTATGCTAGCAATGAAATATGAAGTAAAAGACAGAGAGGTAATTGCAAATTTGACACTGGTTTGAATCGTTATTGTAAAACTACCACTAAAAAATTGCAAAAATGCTACTAAAATTATCATTCTAGTAACATCCTTACAATATAGATAAAACTAGTGGCAAATTTGCAAAAGCCCCAAAGACAAATTGTGATAATTGCCCTTACTCAAAATGTCAATTGATGCATTTCTCTACATTTCTAATTCATTTGTTTTTGCTAAATCAAGTTGCCATGCCAGTATTGCAAGTAATATAGCACAGTCAGTTTAAGGGTTCATCTGTAGTATTACAGGCATAACTCCTGACTGCACTATTATGTTATTCTAAGTTCTAACAACCTCAATATTCCTTGTTTAAAGCTGAAACATACAGGTATGTCTTTTTCTCAACATTAAAGACTAAGCGCATGGAGATGTATCCTTCCAATGTTTATCTTCGATCGTTTAAACAGCTGGACTATATATCCACCTCCATACTAGGGACATTGCTTTTGTTGAAAAGCTTATTCTTATACCCTGGCGGAAGTCACAAGATCTTCTTTTGTACTGCTAGTACTTAATTCTAATCTTCTTCTTACTGACGTATTAAATTATCGTAAACAATGTTAAAGAATCTTCTATGCACTTGCAACACTGTGTAGCAAGGTCCTTCTATGCTATATTTTTTTTCACTCTGCTGAAAGACCTCACAGGTACTAATAAACAAGGCTGTTTTGTAGCACTTGTTTTCTGCTAGAGACAATATGATTGCTGCAAGCAAGAATCCAGATCTTCCTCTTTTTCTTTACACTTTCCCTTTTCTATTTTTGTGGTGCTTAGTAGCAAGGCAAGCATAGAACTTGCCCTTTTGTTTCTATAAATACCTAATCGTGAATCTGCTGTCAGCATCCCTCATTGTCGTTTAAAACTACTTGAGCAGGTGATCAAGCAAATCAATAGAAACGATGGCAGCAGGTTTGCAGGTGTTTGGTCAGCCAGCATCTACTGATGTTGCCAGGGTCCTGACATGCCTCTTTGAGAAGAATCTGGAATTTGAACTTGTCCGCATTGATACATTCAAGAGAGAGCACAAGCTTCCTGAGTTCATTAAGCTGCGGGTGTGTTACTCTATTTTTTATTTATTTATTTTTATTTATATGCAATCCCTCAAATAATAAGTTCAAAGCTGTACCATATTTTGTCGTTTTCAGGATCCTAATGGGCAAGTGACGTTCAAACATGGTGACAAAACCCTTGTCGGTAAGATCACCACGCATCCACATTATGATGGCTACTTTACACTATTGGTTTTACTATCTTTTTTTGAGAATTTGAGGACAATGTGAACCTTATGTGCAGATTCAAGGGCTATATGCCGGTACGTTTGCACACAGTTTCCAGATGAGGGAAACAAGTCACTTTATGGAACTGGATCTCTAGAACGAGCATCAATAGAACAATGGCTTCAAGCAGAAGCTCAGAACTTCAGCCCTCCCAGCTCGGCCCTCGTCTTCCATCTCGCATTTGCTCCCCATCTGAACATTCCCCAGGACAATGCTGTCATCGCAGAGAATGAGAAGAAACTTCAGCAGGTCCTCAATGTCTATGAGGATATACTCTCCAAGAATGAGTACCTGGCCGGCGACGAATTCACCCTGGCTGACCTCTCTCACCTTCCAAATTCACACTACATTGTGAGCTCTGAGAGAGGGAGGAAGCTCTTCACCGGCAGGAAGAATGTGGCGAGGTGGTACGACAAAATCTCGAAGCGCGAGACATGGCAGCAGGTGGTCAAGATGCAGATGGAGCATCCGGGTGCATTCGAGTAATGGCTTCATGCATCTGCCGAGCTCCATCTTGTCCGTCGCTGGCTGATCGATCTGGCTTCTGATGTCCTGTGTTGTCATCTTCCCTGCTGCTTTTATGTCAGCATATTGTCGTGTGACCAAAAATAATATGAAGCCTTGCTGTGATGTAGCATCACGTACTTCTTTATTTCAGAGGTCGTTTGTTTTCATGCTTCGTTTAGTCGTTAAATAAAATTGTTAATCTGCCTGTCAGTTCTCTATCTGTTTTTTTTTTCTGGAGAGAGGGCAGTTCTGTATCTGCCTGGTCCACCGTCCACGCGAGCCAAAGTATCAGTACCATGGTTTTTGGGTTTGGGAACGCCACAACACCAAATTTTGCGAAGAAATAATCAATATGCGATTAAACGGAGAAAGACTAGTAAGCCACTCGTCATGCTGCTGGTCTGCCTAGCATTCACCACCAAGCCGTGGGAAGTGATAGTTTGCTCATAAGAGCAAGTTCAACAGTATACCCAAATACTGCTCTAATTAATCTACAGTCAAACTAATAATCAATTCATACAATATTTATCTACAAAACATTAATTCATGGTCCCATATGTCATACACACATGACGTCTTAGAGCCCATGCTGTAACTAGCTACAAATTAGTAGCACACTCTCTTCTCTCCTCTCTTATCTCTTTAAAATATGTTTACAGCAGTTACCTACAAAACATTAATACATGGTCCCACATGTCATACACACATGACGTCTTGGAGCCCGTGTTGTAGCTAGCTACAAATTAATAGCCCACTCTCTTCTCTCTCCTCTTATGTCTTTAAAATATATTTACAACTGGCTTATAAGCCTGCTATTGTACCTGATCTAAGCTGTGAAAAAATGTACATAACCAAAAATAATTAAAGGGTATGATTTTTTACATACGTATGGTTAGAAATTTAAATGTCAGTGCTGAAAAATAAAATACGATGACAGTGCTTCAAAATCAAATAGAAATTAAGTTTTTAAACTTTTAATTTTGGTTTTAAGTCATAAGCCAACCAGCAGACGATGAGATGAGAGGCCAGAAATCATCTATTGGGTTAGCTATGATGGGCCGAACGGCACGCAGATCAGGCCCATCTTAGACAGGTCGGCCCGTTTCAGGCTCATGCCGTGGTAGGCGGCGGTCTCATGATCTCATCTCATGTATGTGAAGTACAACTTTGCAAGTGGTGAACGTGTTCAGCTTGTCCCTCTTCTACCACAGCGTTCCGTCCTTGCAAATTTATCAGCTAGAACGCTAGATAATTATTTTTATCGTCTGCGTTGTCGTACATGCTAGCATCCAAAAGCACTATCGTACTTCGAAACAAAACAGTGAATTACCCTCTACCGTTTGGTGCGTAGCTTAAATTAGGTTTAATATACAGCTCTTAAATCATACTTTTATAGATATAATATAATGCATTTTCTATAAAAAATTAAATTTGAATTTTATATATAACTCTTAACGTGGGTTTAAAATTCTATTTCTACTGATGCAATTGTATTTTCTATAAAAAATAATTTGGATTTCATATACAACTCTTAACTTATATCTCTATTATTTTTTATTTCGTCTAGAACTGTTAGCTTCTGTTTATATAAATACAATTGTAGTTTGTATATAACTATAGTGATCAATCTAGATGGTTATAATCTACACCACGTGATCATGTTTTTTATTCTTTTCTTGTATTAATGTGATAATTTGTATACTCAGAGCAAGCATGTTAACTCTTTTCAAACTCTCTTAGATCTAAGGGGATCAAATTCCGTTGTTCTATACCATGCTTACCATCATCAAACTTGATCGAACACGGCTTTGATCACACTCTACACGCATTTTCAGACGTTAAGAGACATCGAACACCCAAAAGTGCATCGTGCATGCTCCATGATCATCCTCGTTTGAGGCTATCCTGTGCCTTAAGGTCACCCCAGTACAAGGAATCGCAATTCACAAACCCTTGTATGGCACTTTGGTTTCTTTGCAACATTCATCAGTCCGACAAATGCACGCAGCCTCTTTCGTATTGGTCACCCCATTGTTAAAAGGATCATACCACACCGAGACACATGGGGGGATCGTCTCTTTTCCTTGCCGGAGATGATAGTTACTCCAAGCAAGAATCAGGGGCTAGCTGTTCATGATCTTTATCTTTGAGCTTTCTCTTTTCCCTCGATCGCCGTCCTGCAATCCTCTGCAGCAAGGCAAGCACATAATCCGTCCCTATAAATACCATCGACGTCTCTGCCTCCTCACAGCGAGCCACACAGGTTAACTCGTATTAATTCACCTGCAAATCCACCAGCACATTGCTCACTGAGCAAGAAACTAAACAACCAGCTTGATTTGAGCAATGGCGGCAGGATTGCAGGTGTTCGGGCAGCCGGCGTCCACCGACGTTGCCAGGGTCCTGGCCTGCCTCTTCGAGAAGAACCTCGAGTTCGAGCTCGTCCGCATCGACACGTTCAAGAAGGAGCACAAGCTTCCCGAGTTCATCAAGCTGCGGGTACAAACAAACTATCATGTCTCATTTCGATCCGTTTGATTAACTTTTCTTGATTTAGGTTCATAGGTATATAATTCGATCACATTGGCTTGCTTTTTCGCAGGATCCAACAGGGCAGGTGACTTTCAAGCATGGCGACAAGACTATTGTTGGTAATTAACTACTTTCTGAATTTTCTGAACTAGCTGAATTATCAAGTACTATATGACATACATGTATGAATTCTTGTTGATTAATCTTGTGATCTTTCGGCAGATTCAAGAGCTATATGCCGCTACCTATGCACTCAGTTCCCAGAAGACGGGAACCGGACAATCTACGGGACGGGGTCGCTGGAGCGGGCGTCGATCGAGCAGTGGCTCCAGGCAGAAGCGCAGAGCTTCGACGCGCCCAGCTCCGAGCTGGTGTTCCACCTCGCGTTCGCGCCGCAGCTGAACATCCCCGCCGACGAGTCCCGCATCGCGGAGAACGAGAGGAAGCTGCAGCAGATGCTCAACGTGTACGACGAGATACTGGCCAAGAACAGGTACCTCGCCGGCGACGAGTTCACCCTGGCCGACCTGTCCCACCTCCCCAACTCCCACTACATCGTCAACGCGCGGTCGCCGAGGGGGAAGAAGCTCTTCACCTCCAAGAAGCACGTTGCGAGGTGGTACGAGGAGATCTCCAGCCGCCCCTCGTGGAAGCAGGTGGTCAAGATGCAGAGCGAGCACCCCGGCGCCTTCGAGTGATATATTCAGCTGCACCGCCCGTCTCTTGCATCCTTCCTGGGGTTTTCAATTCATCCTGCGGCGAGCTCGTCCTCGTCCTCGTCCACGGCTTCGTCGGTCGGGCTTCATCAAGTGATGTGGTTGTCAAGGTCTCCGGTCTCCCTCGTGCTTATACGTTTAAGTGTCGTTTCGGCTAAGAATAATATGAAGCCTTCCTGAGGTGTCTACTCATGTATTCCCTTTTGCAACGCCAATGTCTTTCCTGGAGTTGTGTCATCAGTTTACTTTCGATTCAAGAAATAAAATGTCTCCGAGCCTTTTTTGCTCATATGCATGCAGTACATTTAGGTCCCATGCACCAAAACTATTTTTTTTTACTGTAAGTCTAGCATGGCCCAACAACTGACACTCTTATCTTTTAACTTCTGTTTATACTTATTAGGCAAAATTTTAAATTTCTAACTCATTTAGTATTGATTTTAATTTTATCATAGTTTATTTTATGACATTTACTTTTCGATCGTGAAAAACACACATATATAAAAAGTTTATTCATAAATTATTTTTTTTACAAATATACTATTTGGCGGTTAAGTTTGAGCTAACTCATACCTACGTGAATATGCGGTGTGAAGCAGAGTTCAATCTATCGGTCGGTTGCGAGATTTTTTTAAAATTTCGGATGAAATATTTCCCTATTGTACGGGGGAGGCGAAATTACCAAATTTTTTTTTGGATATTTCATTCTGTAATTTTGAACCCTGGTGTGAAGCGATACGATTGGGATCCTTTGCGGTACAAACTGTACAAAGGATCCATGTCCTAAAAGCGATAGTACCCTAGTACCAACAATCTAAACAATCATTTATACTCCAAAAAACGATATACAGAAATAACACCTTTGAACTCTAGTTGATGGTTGTTTCTGATGACTCAAAAGTAAGTTTCAACAATTTCAAACCATGTCCATTGATGCCAAAAAAAAAACTTTCATAAAAGTGCTGATGTATGTAGGGGGCGGCGTTGAGGTGGAAGATAATTTATTTTTTGTTTGTGGTGAAAATTGGACTTAGCTCCGAGTTCATGGGCTGAAAGGTACATCTCATCGTCTGCTTGTTAGCTTATCAGTCACAACTAAAATTTCAATTTCCCCACCAAAAAAAATTTTCCATAAATTATATTTGGTTATCTCATTATTTTTAATATCTTATTATCTGTAACCCAATAATCAGCCTTCCTTTACATCAACAATTGGCTCACAAGACACAAAAGTAGTAAGCTGAGGTTGACGGGAGTGAGGCTGCAAATAAGATGATCAGCAACCTTAACATGTACAAGCTAGCCTAAAATTGCGCCTTGTATGTTCCTCTTTAGATCAAATAAAAACAAAAATGTTTACAGCAAGGACATGTTCAATGATAGAGCCTATTATATGCATACAAAGAAAGTGCAGTGTTTTAAACTGACTCTTTATAATTACATGCTAATTAATTCTCCGTTCACATTCCATCTGATTAGTGCCTCTGATTAGAGTCAGCATACGTACGAAGCAAATTTTCCGGTTGTCTTTTCGTTTTATACGTCAAGAGTCGATGTTTTGCTGACTCCATGCAAAACAACCACATTTCTCTCTGCTATCATCTTTCTTTCACGTCAGCGAGCATACAGCGATAGAGACATCAATAAGAGCTCTTTGTACGTGCCCTAAGAATATTATTACATATTAGAGAAAAGGTTTGCAGTAATTTAGTTAGATTCATTCTTGCATGTGCCTAAAATCAGCTCTTCCCTATTTTAGATTTGAGATAAATATATATACTAACACAGGTTATTCAGTTTGGGTTTCTTTTAGAGGAGAGGATAATTTTTATACCTTTTTTTTGGAATGACCAAATAGAGGATTTTAGAGAGTAAACTATTAGTAGTATTTTCTTATAGATGCTCTTATGTAATCACAGAAATAACCGAAAGATAATATATACACAAGTTTAATTAAAGATAGGCCACGTGATGTAGCGGGGGCAAATATTCGCCAGCACTGGAATAACAAGATTAGGACTCTTATTGTTCTGTGTTGGGAAGGGTGATGTTGTAAATTGACTCACAGTTGGCAAATATTGGCTCCGTTTCAATAAGATTTTTTAGTCTTATCTAAATTTATCAATTGCTGAATGTATATTATATATATATATATATATATTCGTTAGCATATATATAAATTTAGGTAAGACTAGAGAGTCTTACATTATGAAACGGAGGGAGTAATATTCTGCCACCGAGTTGTCCTGCTTCAGCAACATAGGAAAATAAATAAATGGCTGGACTTCGTGTTTTTTGTTACTTGATTTTAATGATCTCGCATTTGGTGAGCTCAGCTAAGGGGGGGGGGGGGGGGGGGGAAAGGCACTATGGCGGTATTGCAACCCTTAGCATATGACACAACAGTTAAAAGTTCGTTTGCTTCCCCGCCAAAGAAATAATTGAGGGAGGAAGGTACCATATATTTTATTTCATAAGTATCTGTATTTAGTTCAGAAAATTAGAGAAAGGAAAAGGATACCCTTTTATTAAAGCTTGATAAAATCAGCTTAGTGCATGATTATTAGAGACAGAGGGGAATGTACCATGTTTTGTTCAATTTGTTGGATTCTTTAGCCTCCTACCTCTTTAAACAAGATTGTGCCATGATGTCATGTTACGTTTTTTATCCAGAGACCTTTTATTTTTGAACCATGACCTGGAGACTCTTTAGTCTGATATATGCACATGGCGATATTTTCGTCTGTTCTCCAAACAATTTTCTACGGAGGGATCAGTAGTATGCTATCCCTCTCCCCTATTACAACGGTTTGTCAGTAGTATGCTATCTCTCTCCTATTACAACCTTGATTTAAAATTTTACTATCAGTAGAAAAGAATGTTTAGTTAGTGTGATAGTATAAATAAATCCAATCTATTAAATTAAAAATAAATAATCTAGAGAACACACAGCAGTAGGATTACTGGAAGTATTTTGAAACATACCTTTTTTTTGGAAGATATTTGCACTAAACAGATAGAATAATCTGAAACTTCATTTGGTAAGCAGATCAAGCACAAATCTAGGCGAAACAGAATCTTTGATCTTTCCCTTTTTTTCCACTCTTAAATCTTCAGACCCTGATATATGCTAACCAGATCTCGTTAAAGCGCACACAAATTGTGTTGTCTCGCGACCAGCATCACCACCTGGTTGCCTGTGGGTGTTATCATGATATGATGCAGTACAAGACAATCTTGGCAGCAGAGATGAGCCTCGTCTTTCCCTTTGGTATCCAACCGCTTTGCTCTTTAGCTCTTTTCCCCCTTTGATTTTTGTCTTTAGATTTACCTCTTGGGAAGCAAGGCATTTTGTGATCCTCACTTTGGCATGTATATAAGCACACCCAAACGGCAGGAGCACACACCACCATCTGCACACACACACACACGCGCGCTTCCTTCTGAAATCCCTATCGTCGCAGTAGAGTCCCTAGCCATCCACTGAGCTGAAATGGCGCCGGCGAGCGTGAAGGTTTTCGGGTCACCCACCTCGGCGGAGGTCGCCCGTGTGCTCATGTGCCTCTTCGAGAAGGACGTCGAGTTCCAGCTCGTCCGCGTCGACGCGTACCGCGGCCCGCACCGCATGCCTCAGTATCTCAAGCTTCAGGTACGCGATGATGATCGATGATGCTTGTCACATTGTCAGCATCCGGAAAAGTGGTAGCTTTTTTGGGTTTTCTGACACGTCTGGCTTCTGGACGAACTGTGCAGCCGCGCGGCGAGGCGCTCACGTTCGAAGATGACAACCTCACCCTCTCTGGTAAACACTGACCAAATTAACAATGTCGAGTGTGATGTTCTTGAATGGTGTGGAATGCGATTGTGTGCAGAGTCGAGGGGAATCCTTCGCCACATCGCGCACAAGTACGCGAAGCAGGGGAACCCGGACCTGATCGGCACGGGAGCGCTGGAGCGCGCGTCCATCGAGCAGTGGCTGCAGACGGAGGCGCAGAGCTTCGACGTGCCGAGCGCCGAGATGGTCTACAGCCTGGCGTTCCTTCCGGCGTCCCTGCCGAAGCAGAACGACAACGGCAACTGCAACGGAAGGGGCGTCGTCCAGGCGGTGAACGCGTCGAGCAAGCGCGTGGCGGCCGGGGCGCCGGAGGGGAACCCGGCGGCGAGCGGCGGCATTAACGGCAGCAAGCAGCAGAAGGAGGAGGAGATGCGGAAGCTGTTCGAGAAGAGCAAGAAGGACCTGGAGAAGCTGCTGGACATCTACGAGCAGCGGCTGGAGGAGGCGAATTACCTGGCCGGCGACAAGTTCACCATCGCCGACCTGTCGCACCTGCCCAACGCCGATCGCCTGGCCTCCGACCCGCGCTCCCGCCGCATGTTCGAGGCGCGCAAGAACGTGAGCAGGTGGTGGAACAAGATCTCCAGCCGCGAGTCGTGGGAGTACGTCAAGAGCCTGCAGCGCCCTCCGTCCACCGTCATCGACGCGCACGCCACCGACGGCCAGCATCAGCACGCGCCGCACGCCGGCGAGCAGCATCACGGCAGCAACAACCACCAGCACCAGCAGCAGCAGCAGCACTACCGCAACGAGCAAGTCGAGAACTACTCCACCAACTAAACATGGATGCATCGACGAGCTGCATGATTTCCATGGGGCTTTCACGTATGCTTCCTACTTGTGTTAATTTGTCGCAGGTTGTCTGGCACTCTGGCTCTCTGGTCCCCCAGTTTTTCAGCAAGTGTTTTGTTCGGCATCGTGTGTTTTTTTTCTAATGGTCACAGTTGACCTGTTGTCCTTGTAATAAAATGTCAGCCAGACCCCTTCGAAATGAACTTCAAGTTTTGATTGTGTCCACGAATTTGATGACTCTGCTTAATTTTAGATCTCATGTACAACCAATGCATGTCAAATAAGAGAACAACCGAGAAACCGAACACGAATTACAGAGATACAGAATTTTAAACCCACGGAGAGCTCATCCGGATTTCAGGCAATGTTTATTTGCACAGCGACGTGGTTGTGTGTGTGTGTGTGTGCACGGCTTTGATCAGCTGGGCAAGGGCTGCCCTTCCTTGGGCTTGGTGAGCATCTGCCTTGCGCGCACGCGCATCTGCAGCCGCACCATCGCCTGCATGCAGTGGATCGCCACCTCCGCCTGCCGTCGCACGTACGCGCCCCGCGCCACCGCCTGCAGCCGCACCAGGCTCTTCAGCGCCTTGAACGCCCGCCTCGCCTGCAAAAACACAACGGAATCCCTCTTATCAATGGCCGGATCGAACAGCAGGTCGCCGACTCGCCGTCACGGGGAAGGGATACAAGTTTTTATTTTCTCTCTTGCCAAGAGCGTACCAGGTGGCCTCGGAAGTAGGCCTGGATGGTGACCGCGGCGACGTCCTCGCGGGGGAAGCCCTGCCTGCACAGCAGCGCGTACTCCTCGTTGGAGCTGGTCTCTTCTTCCTTTGTTACCGCCTCCTCGGCGGCCTCCACGAGGCCAGTGGTGTAAACCTTGACGTCGCCGCCCGCACGCGCCGCCCGGCGTGTCGTCTGGCCCGTGGACCGGAGCCAGCGCCGCCGCCTGCCCAGCTTCGTGTTGCCCTGACCCGGGCCACGGACGCAGCACGCGCGCTGCGTCCGGCCTATAGGCGTCGTCGGTGTCCGTGGCGTCCTCGCGGTCGCAGCGGCGGAAGGCGCCGACGACGGGAAGCAGCCGGCCTGCCCGCGGCGCGGGGTGCGGGAGCGGACCCCGCAGAGGCGCCTCGCCGTGGGCGTGCACGGCGTCCTGGGGGTGCGTGGGGTGCCGCGGAGGTTGTCACCTCCACCGCTGCTGCCGCAGCAGCTGGTGAGAGGCGCCCTCACGCTGTGATCGGCGTGCGGAACGAGGCAAGGCACGCAGCCACCACCACCGCCGCCGGACGACGACTTGTGGTGAGGTCCAATGCAGCATATGCACGCGGCGCTGCTGCGGCGTGCGTCGCCGGCGGGACGCTTGCCGTGGAGCGGCGACATGAGGCAGGAAAGCGCTCGCGCTCTCGGCATGGTCAGGCGTCGTTGCTGGTGCAGGCGTACGTGTCACGACGACTCGCCGGGGGATGGTCACCTAGCCGGCGAAAGCGTGGTGCTATATATGGGAGTCCACTCCAAGCGATGTGCGCGCCTCTAAGCCCAAGCTGGTGTCGGTAGGGTCGTTTTATTTTTTGGGGTTAGCGCGTGAGATCGGACACAGGCTGTAGTCTATTCGTTCTTTTGTAGAAGCAACGTGAGAGGATGTAACATGTTAGCCATGGATGGGTGGTGCAGCACAAGGCGTCCATGCTACAGTAACAGTGTAGATATGCTATTTGCACGAGTTTGGATTTGGTAGGAGAATCTGGTTTTCTTGGGCTCGCATTCTACTGTGATGAGAATCAAAATGTCGTGTTAGAACTACAAAACGTTACGTATGTTCGTTGATCGATTCAGTGGATCATAAATCATAATGTTGCAGTGATTGTAATGTCTGCTAGCTTAGCTGACGGCCAATTTAAGTCTCATGCCTAGGCTTACTGTCTGAGAGGGAGGGGGGAGTGGCAAACATTTCCATCTGTATGCTGACTGTCTGGTCGAATAACAAATCATGAGCCTGCTCCTCACAATTTTCAACCCGGATGGTTCATAACCTATGTTGTCTATTTCTGTGGCTCAAGGGGTCACTTTGGTGATGTGGTCAGTTTTAGAATAATCGTAACGCCATAATTTCCGTAATTTTTCAAGACACGAGCATGCCACCTAAGACCTTCTTCGGTTAATCTTAATCCCAAGAAAATTCAAGGGGATTAGGAAAGGATTTATTTCACACCTATTGTGGTGTGGAATTATTTCCCCTCAGTTCTCTCCAATTCCCCTCTCTTGGGGAATAATCGAACATTGTGCAGTAGGATTATGGAAGAATGAATGAATGATGTATCTGGCAGGATGCAGGACTACATGATCATGTCCTCTGGCTTAGCAGCTGATGTTGGACATCCTATTCCAAAATGAGATATTCCTATCACTCTAACTTTATCTTAAAATATAGTTTTTTTTACACCGTAACCAATTACAACCATTATCTATTTAACTTATGCATATATATTCTCTTCATAGCTAATCATAACATTTCTCCGATCATTTCTATCTAATTTTTAATACCCATGTCTAACTCAAAAATTATTTACATAACAGAGCAGAGGGAGTACAAACCTGACAACTCATTCTTGCCATTGAGATGCAGAGAGCTAGAGAAGTCGTAGTTGAGATAAATGAAACATGAGCAATTCGTACTTAAGTAGATACCGAGATATATCAAAATTTTAAATTTTAGTGTAAAATTTGATACCTCCTATTACCTAAGATACCAAATTTATATAAAGAAAAAGTGGTACCTCATGGTATCTTCTCAAGAAATATAAAATTGCTCGTGAAACATATGATCCAAGCCAGAACAAAAGGGGGGAAATCACTTCTAAATTTACCAGCTCTACTTTGGATTAGATTTGTCCCCTGTTTTCTTCCTCGAACCCTAGATCCTACATCTCTCATATCCGCACCATTCTATCCCAATTTATCACCGCTTAGTGGGCCTCCATGGGAAGTTGAATTTCTGATTCTATAATGGGTGTCCTGTGGATTCGGCATATCTTCCTTAGAGTGCCTTAGAACAATCTTGCTGAAAAACTTCATGTGGGAAATAATAAAATCAGAGTCCATGGAGGAACATGATCTTATCTGCTTGATGCAAATGAAGCTGCACGAGCAAGTGGGGTGGTTACAAGGATCATACCTCCTCCGTTTCATAGTGAATATAATCTACTATGTGATACCGAGCTTGTCCCGATTCAATAATTTAATATGGCATCTCACTTTTCTACGATATACCATTGAGTTTGTCAATTGTTCAATAATATATCATTAGACTATATTTTTTCTAAAAATACCCTTATATACAATTGATTAGCCTCATAGAAGTTTTAGAAAATTATGAAAATATTTAGTTTCCTTGCGTCATAGAAGTTTTTTGTGTTCAAAAAACATATATGTTTGAAAAAAATATATTTGTGTGTGGAGTAATCACATGAAAATAATAGCATATAAGTATTTTATGTGGCATATGAAAGATTATTTAAATGAATAATAACAAAAATATAACATATAGATTGTATTTTATAAAATGGTGATGAAAAAATTATACTTCCATATTATGTAAGAAGACTGCACACAAAAAAGTTTCTGAAACTTCTAATAGAATGAATCAATTGTTAACTTGGTATATCCATAAGGGTATTTTGGGTATTTTAGGGAAAATATTCATTCCATGGTATATATCCTATAACATCTGACAAACTCGATAGTGTATCGTAGGAAGGGGCAATATTAGTGTCCGATCGTTGAATCAGGACGAACTTAGTGACATACAGTAGATTCTCTTTTCATAATAAGTTACTTTAGTTTTGTCTTAAGTCAAGCATTTTTTATCAGATAAATCTCTTTAAATCGACAACTAAATATAATTTTAAATTATATTTGCTTATGCTAGAAGTACTACATATTTTTCTATACACTTGATCAAGTTTAAAAAGTTTATGACTTATGACAAACTCGAGGTAACTTGTAAAATGAACAAAGTGAGTACAACTAGCATAAGCAAATAGTACTTGCTAAGCAAGACCCACGCAATACGATGTTTGCGTACTAGAATTAGGGTGAGTTTGAGAGTGCGTAAAGAAGAAGAATAATATAACACAAAACGAGGTATCTTATTAGTGAGTGATAAATAAGTACTAGTTGTTGCAAATTTGAAAATAAATTAAATATGATTTTTAAAACAACCTTTAAATAGAATTATTTAAAATTCCCACCATTTAAAAATTTATTAAGCATGTTCGCGAGAAATGAAATAATTCTTCTCCAATCATGTCATATATATCATAGCCATAATAGACTACTTCCTCATTTCAAAATAAGCTAACTTGCATAGGTTAATTTTTTTCCCAAAATAAATTAATTCTTACCTTCATATATACAATTGGTTTGTAAATTGAGAAAATTTATCTCTCCAATATATCTTATGTAACCATCCACCAATAGTGGTTTTCTATTAATGAGGCTTTTATCTTCCTTAGGATGTTAGGAGTGGTCCGAGTGGACATTTTTTGCGGGGACAGATGGAGTACTTTGGATCGTCCCTTTCTCTTAGTATTCGTTCCATGAGTCCATTGTGGATTGCAGTAAAGGCATTTGTATTTCTCCTAAAAGTCATCATTTTGCTTATTCTAAGCATAAGAGAAACAACTTATTAATAACTGCAAAATAATTTATGGGTAAAATTTTTATATGTGTGTTCTTAGCAACCTAAAAATAAAGGCTAGAAAATAAACTATTATAAAAAACTAACATCAATTCTAAATTTAAGTTTTAAATTTTAAATTTTGGTTTCTAAGTATAAGCATAAACGAAAGGACGAGGACTAAGTCAAACTTCTCTAACTTTAACCGAGATTATAGAAAAATACATCAGTATCTACAATATCAAACCAAAATAGTATAATTTAAACCTCACATAAAATATATGTGCATAGGGTTTTTATTTAATGTATATATATATTAATTATTTTTTATAAATTCAGTCAATATTAAAGTAGGTTGAGTGTAATAAAAACTAAAACACATTACTCCATTAGTCCGAAAATATAACAACCTTTTACTTAATTAGACACAACCTAGTCTTATAAATCTGAATAAATTAGATTGTGTCTAATGCAACATTATGTTGCTATATTTTACAACATATGAAGTATGTTCTAGAAGGGAGGGAGTATTAAGCAATAGCACTTGTGTTTTTAGTGGGAAATTATGGTTGATTAATAACCAATGCATATTGGCTGTATAAATGTATGTGTATATTGTATAGGCATGTGAGTATAAAGGCTAAAAGGCTAGGATTCTACCGTCTGTTTCAAAATATAATTATTTCTAATTATTTTGGAGAAATGTAATGTGAAGTCAAAAGATTTTTTTAGTTATTCCAGTAATCACTTTTTAAATTTAAATTGAATCATTGTAATAATGAGAATCATAGCAGAAAATACTTATATTATGGTATAAATTTAGATATTAAAAATGCTCATGTTTTAAAATTGAGAGAATATATACATGCACAGCCACTAAAGCAGGCTGCTGATGCTCGGCTGCCCCATCTGTATGCACTTCTGCAGGGGCGCTTCTCTGCTTTGCCTAGCAACTTATTAGCAAGTCGTCGCCCTCCCAAAAGTGAAGTCAAGTCAAGCGCTCGAGAGTCAGTAGTTCGATCGGTTGGACCGCACGAACACTGGTTCGCTACGAGCAGCTGACCGCGCGCGGCTGGCCAACGGCATCTGCATGGCGTGTTCCGCTTTGCACGAGTCCACTACCACTACCACTACCACTACCAGACCAAACGACAGCTGATGACGACGTGGCTGTGAGTATTCTTGCTGCTGCCGCGCCGTGTGCTTGTGCGTATATTGAAGGGACCCATGAGATCAAGAATAGACTACACGGACCATATGACTGAGGAGTAATTTTCTTAAGGGTGAATCACACCTTACCCTACGTGGGCACGACATAAGGGTGGGAGGGAGACGACTGTGACTTTAAGTACTCTCACAATTTCATATTATATTTTGTTTTTTAAAAATCAGATTTCATTAAGTTTAACCAACTTCATAGGAAGACTAGCTAGAATTTTGGCATCTTGGTCTTTTCTAAAAACTTATCTTATTTATAATAGACCATTGAAAAAACTTATTGCACGAATAGACTTTTTTTGATCACGTCAACGTCATTGGCGCCGCTGTTAAATAGGACGGTGCCAATATCGTTGGAGTTGTCCTCCAAGTCATTATGTTACGCTCACGTAGCCGAATGATGGCACCAATATTTTAGGGGTCTATTTATAAAATAAGTTTTTTTCAAAGGACCAAAATCAAAATTGCAGGGAAGACTAGTATATTGTCATGTGTTGCAACCGAGGTTTAATTTAAAATAATTATTATTAACCAATTACTACCATAACTTTTTTACATATGTCCTCTTAATTGTTGAATATATTGTTTACTCATATGTGTTCTCATAAAAATTAGAGACTTAGTATGGGGATTGACATATAGACCCTAATATCCTATTTCTCAAACAAATAGAGAACTGGTGGTGGCGTGGTGATAGATTTACCATCTACTACCTCCGGCACATCTTTCCAAAGAAGTATAGATGTAACAATATCTATAACATCAAATTAATTTTAATAAATAAAATATCGAATATAATTTGATGGTATATTTGTTTTATACTGAAAATATTGTTACATTTCCTATAAACTTGTTCGAGATTAAATAAGTTTGACTTCAGGTTATCAAAATGTAAACGAATGTATGTGGGGAATAGTAGAGAAAAGCTATATTAATGGAGCTACAGTATTTGATCGAGGTGACCCTGATGACATTTGACAAATCCGTTGTTAAATAGTTTAGACAAAAATGATACTAAAAATTAAATAAGAATAGTATGTTTAGACATCGATAACACCAATAAACTGATTTCCAGCTCTGCTCCTGTGTACAGAGTTACTGGTACAACTGTGGTCCAGATTATGAATTCTAGCAAACGGGGATATATATGTAGAATAGCATAGGTAAGTTCATCTGATTTTCTCTCTCTCATGTTTAGCCATAACGGAATGAACCAAAAGTACTGGATAAACCTTGAGGCCCTGTTTAGATCCTTCAAAATAGCAAAAGTTTTGCCATTTAAAGTACTTTTTGGCAAAATATATCTAAACATTAGGATAAAAAAATAACAACTTTGCATTTGGCATTTAGCAGTCTAGAGTAGCAAATTTCATACAAAAGCGCATAGGGACGCGGACCACTTCTCACTTTTGTCAAAAAAAATGATAACTTTTGCATGTCTCTAAACACTAACTTGCAAAAATGCAATGCCAAAACTTTTGTCATTTGCTATTTACTATTTCAAATGGATCTAAACAGGGCCTGAGTACCTCCTAGCAGAAAAGGAATTTGAGAGCATTCCTGTGCTACTACGTCATCTGAAGAAGTGAACTCTCCAGATACATTATTCAAAATAATACCACGGTGATCATGCAAAATCAATCAAGTGAGCGTGTGGATTGGCGTGTCCATAGCGCCTCATACATATATCCATGAGTTGAAACAATCATACGTTGCTTGGTTCTTAGTTTACTGCAGATCTCATCTCATTCCGGGAAGATGATTGCCAACTAAAAAGGAGGCTTTCACACTGGGTCCTGAAATATCTTGAGGCTCAATCTGAACCAAGAATAGTGTGATCTTGCATATGTCTCTATGTATGTATAATATACATTCAGAACCTATGGGCCAGTGACAGGAGCATGGTGATCTTTCAAGTAGATGTGCTCGCATGGCTATATCTTATTGAGCACATATAACTGATTATAAGGCTTTGGGTACTAGTTATATTTGGATCAATCAAAAGGCACATTCTGTGCGATCATTAACTTGAATGATATATTGTAACAAAGCAACTTTTGAGGAGAACAGCTAAAGAATACAGGTAAGTGCTGCTATGTGTAAGAGCACCTCTTCGTTTTTATAAAACGTCGGCGTCCTTGCTTTCACTAGAGTGGATTTGTAGGCAACAACACAAAGACCCAAGAATACGTGGCCTGATTGATGGATAATTTGGATTGGGTCCTTGAGCTAATAATAGCTGCGAAAAAGTTCATGGAGATTATTCCATATGTATTCAGTACAAAGTGGTTGATTAACTTATCGTAGATGATAGAGTAGATCGGATTAATAGGCAACATGCAGAGAAAAGAAGTGGGCTATACATTCAGCAGCAACAGAAAATTTTGCTCTGCAAGTGTGCAGAAACAGGAAAGTTCGATTCTACCAAAAATAAAAAGAGTGCCAAATCGAATCAATTCTATTCAAAATATTTATACAGACAAATTGCCCCTAAGAAAAGAACTGCTTTCGATTTATCATCGAAAAAGCTGCCTATATCAGAATCACATGCCCGTCTTTTCCCTTTCGACTTTTTGGCAGTTAGGGTTCTCCACTGACAAATGGATATCTCCTTGCATGCTGAGGACAAAATCATCAGTTAGTTGCGCATCCGGTCCTGACATAGACAAGTCAAAGCGATGGATCGTCGCATTGGCCAAAGAGCAGGAATCAGATTTAACCATAAATGTCGCTTTTGCGAAGCCCGTGCGTGCACTACACTAGCCCTGCTCGATCTGATTTACTTTGCTTCGCTTAAATCTTTGATCGAATCCAATTCTATCCGAATTTGACCCCTAAACGTATAGAGCAAAGGATTGTTTATGTGTGTATTGTGAGGTAGCTAGAATCAGGGGAGCTAGCCAGCATTGGAGCTTAGCTCAGCAAATTAGGTTTGGCACAGCGTCTCCCACCATGTGCAGGGCAGATGCTACGCCCCCTATTGCCATGCTCGCGTGCATTACGTATATCCAGTCAATCCTGCAACATTGCAACAACTACTGATAACAACTCGTCATACTTGATTTCCATTTCTCGGATGCATACGTGTAAAATACGATGCTCCATCATTTGTTGCGATGTGCCAAACTATACATTTCACGCGCACAAAAAACGATTCGTTATCAGAGAAACGTACGTAGTCTTCCCGTATCCCGCGCGCAAAGCGAGATCCCGGCGAGAGCTCCTGCCCGCAGCTGGCGCAGCTGCACGAGCTCGATGACGCGCAGGCGACGTGTGTGCGTGTACGGTGGGAGGACGCGGCCACGACGGCCACCCAACCCGCGGCCGGTTCGGCCCGCCCGCCTGCGCAAAATCGTATAGTACGTGCGATTCCCGCACGGATGCGGAAAGTGGCGGCTTGTCACGTAGCAGCAGCCGCGCGTTTCCCAGCGGGCGCGTGGCACCGATATCACACGCGGAAAGTGGCGCCCGGGCGGTGCATTTCGGGGGCGCGGTATCACACGCGGACGACCGATGTGTTTGGTGGCAAACCGCAGTCAGGCGCGCTGCGACAAGGTGGGCAATGTATCACGTATGACTGTCCCCGCGTGCGTCCGAAGGAGTTAGGAAACAGTCGCAGGAAAGGCTATTAGCGATCAGCGCGAACGCTAGTTATTTTCTTTTTTGAGCATATAGCTTATTTCGGAAAGTTTAAAGTTTATACCATCCATCTTTATATAGGTAAAGTTTATATATTTGACTCTAATTGAACTTGAATTCGATTTTTTAATTCTATATTCAAATTGTTTTTTACCATCCTTAGAAAATATCTCGAATTATCACGATTTTACATTTAAGTATCTCGAGGTAACCTGTATTATAAGATACCAAAACTTTACACTAAAAGTTTTAATACCTTAATATAATTCTTAAAGATGGTAAAAAAAATCTCATATTTAAAAGTATTTATACAAAGTGTATATATTTAAACTTTATATATGTAAAATTTATATGATTAAAGTTTATCTAAAGTTTAATTATATATTTTAGGTAAATAAAATGTTCACCAAAAAAACTATACACGCGGACGCCTCGCCAGATAGAATTACCCTCGCGAGTCTCAGCCCTCTCAGCTTTTCAGGTGGAGCGTGCGTTCCAGTAGTGGCGGACCCAACCCAATGTAGTAGGATGGTCAGTTGTAGGATGGTCAGTTGTAAGGTTGATCTGGTTCTAAAAAAAAAAATTAATGTGCAACTGCAGCTAACCAAACGGCACGAAATGATCGTACCAGCTGGTCCGATGAATCAATGGGCGGGCGCGGACGATGGGCGACTTTTAGATTCCATCCAGTTGTGTTCATTTGGTGAATTTCTAGCTAAATTGCCGCGCGATTCTTGAAGGATTTGTCATCTCGTTGTTTTTTGTTTTCGTGTTCCTGATGATAAGTTGCTGCGCAACTGCTCATGCATCGCACAGGTCATACGTACAGATTGCATAGATAAAAAAACTGTTATTTGTATATATCCCTGCCTGCAGGGAGATGGGGACACATTATCATAGAAAATTGGCGGAAGTGACGAAAATACTCCGACGTACGTACCTCTGGTTAACGAATAATACTCTCTCTATATTTTTTATATGACGCCATTGACTTTTAGGTTCACGTTTGACTATTCGTCTTACTAAAAAAATTATATAATTATTAATTATTTTGTTATAATATGATTTATTGTTATACAAACTTTAATTATGTATTATAATTTTGCATATTTGGATATAAATTTTGAATAAGACGAATGGTCAAATGTTATTCTAAAAGTCAACGGTGTCATACATAAAAATATGGAGAGAGTAGTAGCCTAGCCCGTGTAATTAAATCTTTTGGTCCATCCAATAATGGTACTATAGTTGATAAAAAAGTATCTGACTTTTTTATAGCTAATTAATGGTGTAAATGATATAATTAACTACTAAAAATATATTTTAGAAAGATAAAATGATAAACTTTTATATATAAACTTTTTGCGTGTGTGTAAAAAAGGAGAAAAAATTGAGAATAATTATGGGAACAAAATGTAACTCCTCTGATAGGTACAAGCACGCGCAGTGCCGCTGACGGCACATTTCTTTGGACTGTAGTTATCTGAGCATAAAACTAAGGACAATACTCAACTGAGGATGTTCTCTCTGAAAACAAAATATCAAGTTATTAGCATGTTTAACATGAAAGGGGGTAAGAATATGCCTAACAGCTCGTCCATCTTATATTTTATCTATAAAATAGAAGACGAGTAAAAGTTATAAGTCAGCAATTCATTCTAACATATTATTTATTTTTAGCCATCACCATATAGAAAAAAAAATCTATCTGGTGTTTCTCTCCTTACTCCAAATGAGATGCAATCCTATCTTTTTAGTAAAATATGCTTAATGAGAAATATGCAGTTTATATATATTAATACAATATAGTTAGATATGATATCAATGTAATATGGATGGTTTGGTGGAGTATAAATAAATAGGGAAGAATACTATTATTTTAAATGACTATTAAATAAAAATATGAAGAACTAAATTCAAATGATCCGTTGGGCATACTATAACTCCTTATGTGCTCCACGCCAACTGATGCACAATATCATTATTAGGAGTCCTAGTTAGTACCTACATGCGTAGTTGTGAGAATGATCTCATGACGCCCTAAACAAAGTATGCGAAAACAAACTCTGTCGACAAAATAATGAGTTGCATCGCTCTCTCAACGACTCCACCCCACCCAGAGTATATACATGGATCTATATATCAGCAACACGTAAGCTGTACAAAAAATATAATCGTGAATGTGGTTATACTATTTTCAGATTAACTTGTTATTTTTATAGTTGTAAAAGCCAGATTTAAACTTTTTTGAATCTTTTTATTAAGATGAGGTGCAAAAATCGGCTAGACATCTAACTAAGTGCTAAGAAAATATTCTCCAACTTTTGGACTATGGTTTGTTGGTACAAAGGTTTCTCATATTTTAGGACTTGCCAAAATAATATGATTAGCAGGAGTACAGGTGTCGCGAGGCTAGACTAAACTAAGGAACGTGTGGTCAGTCAGGATTGCGACAGATAAAAAAAATGGAGAGACCGTGCAGTGCAGTAGTAGTGTAGTACTGTAGTAGTGCTCGCCCAGAACATACACCGCCCACAGGAGGTATACCGTATACCGCTCGTTGAACCTTTCATTTTTAATCTCGCCTTGATTTCCATGTACTTACATAGCTATTGCTGGGGTTTTCTAAGCAGAAAAAACTGATCACCTGAACCGAGAAACGGACATGATTCCAAAACAAATAGGGCCTAAGGGTATTCCAAAACAAATCGCCCCTTCTCAGAAACCGATGGACCACTGTGCGTACTGAAGTTTTCTTTAGTGCCAATGATTGGGATCATCGTGCCAGGAGAGGCCGGGGAATGACCGAATGTTCTTCACGCGGACCCCTATAAATACAGCTCCGGGAGCTGCAGCTCAGAGCACACAGCAAGCACAGCACATCCGCAGCACAGTGCAATGCAAATGGAGACCTCAGCTGACAAGTGGTGGGTGCTGCCACTGACCTTCCTCCCGCCCATCTCAGGGCAGCATGACACCGCTGCCACGCTGCCAGCCATAGCCACGAGCTTCGTCTACCTTGCGATCTTCGCGTGCGTTGCATGGGCGGGCACTGCACTGCTCTACTGGGCTCATCCTGGTGGCCCTGCGTGGGGCAAGTATTGGAGGGCGAGGGGGAAGAGCCCGATGCCGTGTCCGATTCCCGGCCCGAAAGGGCTCCCCGTCGTCGGCAGCCTCGGCCTCATGTCCGGGCTGGCGCACTGCTCGCTGGCCGCCGAGGCGGCACGCCGGCCGGGCGCTAAGAGGCTCATGGCGCTGTCGCTCGGGCCGGTGCGCGCGGTCGTCACGTCACACCCGAACGTAGCCAAGGAGATCCTCGACAACCCGGCGTTCGCCGACCGGCCGCTCAACCACGCGGCGTACGGCCTCATGTTCCACCGCTCCATCGGCTTCGCCGAGCACGGCCCGTACTGGCGCGCGCTCCGGCGGGTCGCCGCGGGGCACCTGTTCGGCCCGAGGCAGGTGGACGCGTTCGCCCCGTACCGCGCGCGCGTGGCGGAGGGCGTGGTCGCCGCGCTGCGCGCCGCCGCGGCGTCGACGACGACCGTCGTGCAGGTGCGCGGCGTGCTCCGGCGCGCGTCGCTCTACTACATCATGCGCTTCGTGTTCGGCAAGGAGTACGACGTGTCGCGCGGCGTGCCGGAGTCCGGGAAGGAGGTGGAGGAGCTGCTCGAGATGGTCCACGAAGGGTACGACCTCCTCGGGAAGGAGAATTGGTGCGACTACTTCCCGGGCCTCGCCGGCGTGGACCCGCAGGGAGTCGGGGCACGGTGCGCCGAGCTCATGCCGCGGGTGAACCGCTTCGTGCACGGCATCATCGAGGAGCACCGTGGCAAGGCGATCGCCGGAGGAGAGGCACGTGACTTCGTCGATATATTGCTTTCGTTGCAGGAGAGCGAGAGGCTCGCCGACGCCGACATCGCCGCCGTGCTTTGGGTACGATCCATGCACTTAATTGATCAAGCAACACCACATCTTTGCTGTTTTGACGTGCTTGAATTAATTAATATGGCATCACCAGTTCTATAAAAAGATGTGTAAACAGATCATGCAAGCTACTTTTGTTGCGATCAAATCTGAAAAATAAAACAAAATAAAACTTTTCAAAAAGCTAGCGCTCATGCAAAATTCCACGAACTTTTCTCTAGTTCTTTCACATAATTTATGCAGAAAGAATCATACAAACGGATGGTAGCAGTTACTGCCTGACGTACGCATTACATCAGTACATAACTAGGCGAGTAATAATAAAACCGTGGTTATATTAATTTTATCAGGAGATGATCTTTCGGGGAACTGACGCCATGGCCGTGCTCATGGAGTGGACACTAGCTCGCGTTGTCCTCCACCCCGAAGTCCAAGCCAACGTGCACCGTGAGCTCGACGAGGTGGTCGGCCGGAGCAACCCGATCGCCGAGTCCGCCGTGCCGTCGCTGCCTTACCTGCAAGCGCTGCTCAAGGAGGCTCTCCGGCTGCACCCGCCGGGCCCGCTCCTGTCGTGGCGCCACAGGGCCATATCCGACACGCACGTCGACGGGAACCTCGTCCCGGCCGGGACCACTGCCATGGTCAACCAGTGGGCCATGAGCCGCGACCCCGACGTGTGGGACGCGCCGCTCGAGTTCCAGCCGGAGCGGTTCCTTCCCGGCGGCAAGTCGCACGGCGTGTCCGTGCTCGGCGCCGACGGCCGGCTCGTGCCGTTCGGGTCAGGCAGGAGGAGCTGCCCCGGCAAGTCCCTGGCCATGGCGACCGTGACCGCCTGGATGGCCACCCTGCTGCACGAGTTCGAGTGGACGCCGGCGTCCGGCGAGGCCGGCGCCGTCGACTTGTCGGAGGTGCTCCGCCTGTCGTGCGAGATGGCAGTGCCGCTCGAGGTCCGGGTAAGTGCACGCCGCCGCAATTTGTGAGACTGAACGTCTGCAGCTAAAAGGGTTTGTTGCGCCATGAATTGATCGGGTAGTTTGTAGCCGTGACCCCGTGCTTGCCGTCAGTAAATAAGCAGCCGGTGAAAAAATATGCACCAGCTGCGCTCTCAGTATTTGGTTCTGTTCCTGAAAAATGTTTTTACTGTCTGTGTGTCATCAGAGTGACTGAGTGAGTATAATCTTCCAAATGGTGTAAAAATTGCAGAAATCTATCAAAGATAATATGTGTGCAGTATATACTATGTAGCTGTTTGTCATGCCTCCATCTGCACGCGTGCAAGGGATCGTAATCTAATACTGGATTACTTTTCATGGAACTGGAACTCTGAAAGCAATGTCATGTATATGCTTTGGGTGCTGTCTCTGCTCTATCAATTTGACCATCGAAACTGCCGGATAATGCTAATGTACATATGTACTGTGAATGCTGCTAAGATTCAAGGCAAGTATTCCCTCCGTATCTTTATATGTGATGCTATTGGCATTTGAACCCACCTTAAGGGCTTATTTGAAAGAGCTTTAGATTCTGAGAAACAGGTGATAGTTAGATTTTGAGAATCTGAAAAAGCTCCTAAGACTAGCTTCTCCAGCTTCTGGATTCTTAGTTCATTTTTCAAAATCTGTAACTACCGATTCGTCATTTTTCAGAATCTGTAATTACCGATTCTACGAAGGTATAGACCGTTTGAGGCAACTTCTTAGTTCATTTTTTAGAATTACTAACTACCGATTCTATGAAGTTGTAGACCGTTTGAGGCAGCTTTTGTCATAAGCAACTTTTAGGAAAAGCTGAAGCTCCCCAAACAGACCCTTAATCATTCATCTTATTTTTAAAATTTACATAATTATTAATTATTTTTATATTTGTCAAAAAAATTGAAAAAAATCAAACAAGACGAATGAGCGGACTTAGATCTAAAAATCAACTTATTCAAATAAAATAAATAAAAATAGAGGAAGTAAAAAAGACAAGGGTAAAGAAACATCTATATGGGAAATTTGGAATTCCCTGGTCACGCAGAGCCAATCCCAAGGGCAAATAGCATGTGTCAAACTATTGCATATTATAACCGGGTGACCGGGTCAAGGTCAAATGGATAAGATAACAGGACACAAGCATGACATTAAGGGGGGCGGACAGAATTGTTATGGGGAGGATTATACAATCCATCTTTATTGCAGCAAGCCCAAATTATTCAGCGTCACGCAAGAAAAGGTACGGTTCATACACACGCACACAAACCCCCATCCAACAAGGTTCCACAATTATATCAACAGATCAACAGGTACATAAAGGGTATTACAACCCATGCTTGTCAAGGGTATAGCCAGACGAGCACATTGTACGACGGTACAGACCAAAATTCCTCAAGTAGTGTACGGCGGACACTTCACACAAGAGCTCACTTCTGAGTTCTGACAATGGTTGTAGATATGCTTCAGCGAGCACAAGTAAACTGATGCTACAAGGGTCATTGAAAGAGAAGTATGGCAGACCATGCACCAAGTCACAACCCTAGTTCTGAAAGTAGTTTGCGCCACCTAGGAGTCTCCTCATCAAATATGTAGGTCAGCTTTGTCACCAAGACTCCGCTGCCACCAATCTGCAGTTACAAGTTAATGAGTACACATAACACAATTGGATTTACACTTGAAACCAAAAGCCATACAGTTCAAAACATATATAGCGAGAATCATATATGTTCTAACTGTCTAACGTAAGTTATATTAGGAGCTCCCACATCAAATTGACCCTTTGTGCTGACAGCAGTGAGAAGCATGGAGACATCTTCTTTTGATAATTACTTATATAAGCACATAAATATATCTTTAGTTACAACATTATAGAACTTCTAAAGAATAGAGGTAATTGCCCATAGGAAACAGGAAACGAGAAGGGAGAATAAAAGATGATAGAGACACATTTCCATAAATAAAAAGTAAAGAAAAATATCTTACAGATCTCAGCTGTTGAATGGACTTGTAAAGCGACTTCTGTGGAACTACTACATTAATGGCATAGTATTCCACAGCAACCTTGCCATCACGTGAGCAGTAGACTGGACTTATAGTTGGGCCCTGTTTACATCAAAATGATCATAAGCTTTAGTGATTTTCCAGATAAGTATTTCAAACTATGGTGGTTCGTAACCATGAGAAAGGTTTTTGCTATAAGTTTGCAATGCAATCAGAACTAGTTTTATTTCAAAGGTAAAAGACTAGAACTGGATTTTGTCTCACTCCAAGTATAATATATGTCAAAACATTGGTGCATCAGTGTACATAGTGCAGGCCACAAGAAACGGTAGATGTTACATATTAAAATTTAAAAACGATATTAATAAGAACAGCCAATACCACTCCAGTGCACTAGAAATTCCTTCTTTTCTTTAATGGAACACTGCCAGGCGGCCCAGGCCTTGTCTAACAGTAAACTAGTAAATTCCATTCTCAATCAACAAAGAAGAAAAGATCAGCACCTCATGTTTAAAGGGCCAGATTATGACGAATGAGGTCTAGATATTAGAGCAGCTACAGCACAACTATATTTTCAGTTCAAGATTATAGAATGTGATTTATGAATGTGGAAATAATAAAATATTTTAAAAGATATTCTAGTATCTGCTAATAAGAGCATGCTATTCATGGTCAGTATATAAAAGAAGTATATTATTACTACTTTGAATATTTTTAATGATACCTGTAATCCACATAATGATGTTTGACTGAGAACTCTTTCTGCCACTTCTTCCGCACTGTTCCCCCTCATGTTTGCTGTGACCTTATATGGCAATATAAAGTATAATTGTGAGTAACGATTAAGGTATTAATTGAGTTATCACACAATTTAAACTAAAAAATGGTTCACCATTAGCTCCCCAGTTGCTGTGAGGTGAGCCTCTAATCTTTCAAGCATCTCATGTGTAATCTCCAAAACACCATTACGTTTGTGCAGCGATCGCCTGCATGCGACAAGTGTGGCCTGTGTGATATTAGATGTCTCACAGACAAGCATGACTTGAAGCAAATGTAAATTAAAACTACAAGGCATTTGTTCTCCCATGTGCTGTGCACACGTGTCAGAGAGGGAAGGAGAGAGGTTAGGCTTACCTGGCTTTCCAAAACTACTCCACCATCAATTTCCTTCAAATTATTCTCACGCAAGGTTGTTCCACTACTCACAAGATCCACTATAACATCAGCCATACCCATCTTCATGAGTGGAAAAAGGAATTATTAGCATTCACTAACTTTTGATAGGCTAATGATGGATCGTGTAAGGACATACAAGCTAACAGATCAAGATTAAAGACAAACATGCCAATATAGAATAATAATAATAAAGAAGTAAAGACAACTCCTCTGCCGATTAACATGTGAAGAATGTCTAGTTCAGATATATTACGATTTAAATTACTGTAAAGTATGGTACACTTCAACTTCGATGCAGCTTTGTAACATACCAATGTCATAATAAATAATAAATAACAAAAAAATAGTACAGCGGTACAAACAATACCATGCAACATACCTATTCTGTGGTGAAAGCTGAAGTATTGGGACAGAAATATTCAGATTTGGTTTTACTATGATCTAAATATAAGTATTATGAAGGAACAGATATGAGCAAACTACGACATTGTGCCATCGACTAGATAAACAAAGAAGTGCAAGAGGAAAGGAATTTGGAAGTACAAAGAAACCAATGGAAGTTATAAGAAAAGTGCAATCTCACAGCAGGATATGATTCAAGAGCTCCATCTCCAGCTAAGAATGAAACATGATTGAACCCACTTTCTCTCAAAAACTTTTCCCCTAGCTGCAACACAAAAAAAACTTAGTTAAACGATCATCAAATCATGTCATGAGGGGGGAACACTTGAACAACTTTGAGTTCGTTCGCGACCATACATATCCGAATCCTGTAACTACACGCATTGGCCTCTCTTGTGTCCATTCAGGCATATTTGCCAACTCCTCCAGAGTATTTATATTCTCAAAAATGCCTTCTTTAGGAACCTGATTATGCATTTTGACAGTTTCAGATACATTTTTTCAGCAAAGTAGCAAGTATAGTTGTACATGAACGATTCTAAAACACCATACCGCAAGGGACAAACGACAATGTCCAAACTCGAGAGCATCATGAACAACTACTAAATCATCACTACCCTGCCACAGGAAATCTCAGATAAGTAGAAGCATAATCCATTAAACCCTTTAGGAATTTGAAATCAAGAATGCTATATATCCAACAAATAAGCATAGAAGAACTTTTAAATCCAGAGGTATGCACAATCTGAGCCAAAGTATTTAATATCAATTTCAAAATACCTGCCCATATTCACTGACTATGTCAAAACCCACAATGCCAAGGTCAAGATCCCCAGATTGCAGTTTACGAACAATATCTTTGGGCCTCTGAAACCAAACCTCCAAATTTGGGACCTGCATAAAGGAAAAAGTTAAGAAAAATGTATGATTCGATACTTTAACCTATCCATAATAGTTTTCTGAACAGGCAACCACATGTCAATACATACCTAAAGATGACAAAGAGACAGAGTCAAGATGTAGGTAAAGTTGCCAATGTTATCCATATTAAATGAAATAAATCAAATAATATCAATCAAAACTTTTAAGCTAGTGTGGACAACGTACAATAACTGTGACATAGGTTTCATAAAAAATGATATTTTTTAAACAGACATCTCCTTATATAGTGAACACATGATGTAATTGAGGAGAGTATTTTACTGATATTTAGATTATTTGGAAGAAAACATATCTTTTACTTCATCAATTAGTGCTGCTAGTTATTGGCATCTACATATTGATCATGCGAACAATGCCCATTTTGCCCCCAACAATCAGATGTTGAGGACAATTTTAAAGGGAACGAGTAAAGTAAAAGATTGATAGTGTATATGATGGCAATATTTCACTCATTGTCGAAGGGGTAGAGCAACATTAGTTTAGCATTGCCATAGCATATTTTCTCAACAATCAAAAGGGAATTCATACAACCATACTACTATACTAGCAACAGCGCATACGTACAATATATGATACGCAGCAATTGCCCTGCAGAAATCATGAGCTGATACAAGACAATGCCCAGAGCATGGATAGGACTCACCTGCGGGATATCTGCAGTGTACTGCCGCGGGTTGAGATGGCGCACTGACAATTGGCAGCTCTGCACCATCAGACGCACAAACAGCATGTCAACACCATGTCAACCCACGAAACTACAGAATTGCCATGAGGCACAAACAGCACAACAAAACCGAGCAGCGGAAGCAGGCGCGGAGACGATGTACGGGACCTTGAGGAGGCTTAGGGTTTGCTCGGACATCCGGCCCTTGCTGGGGAGCCCGATACGGACGACGGTGCGGTCCGCGGACAGCGGCGACACCGCTGTCGGCTTCGCGGAGACGGTAGCGGTCGCCGAAGCCGCCGCCCGAGGAGCGAGAAAGCGCGCCCTCGCCACCCCCGCCGGCGCCGGCGCCGGCAAGGGCCGCACGCGGAGGCCGGACGGCGGGGAGGGCGACGGGGAGAGCAGCACGGCCGTGAAGTCCGGCCGCGTCGCCAGCATCGGCGACATTCTCGCTTGCTCCTTCCGCCCGCGCGCGCGCGGCCCCTTCGCTGTCTCCTCGCCGGCCTTTCGCTGCGGCGAAGCGTCGGGGAGCGCGGGAGGGAAGCAGCGGCGGCGGCGGCGGCGAGAAGGAGAGGGGGAGTGGATGCGGCAACGGGGGTTTTTAGAGGGGGACAAAATAGACGGTGGGTGGTGTGGACACGTCGGCGTGGGGCACCGAAGAGGAGAAATCCGACGCACCACAGATGCAAAGCAGCCGCGGATATTCGCGCTTCGTTTTAGGGAGAATCGTTGCGTTGGTGGACCTTGCGAGCAGATTTTGGAGCATTGTATAGCTAAATATGATGTGAAAACCGCATCTCTGGTGAAGACCATAGATGTAAATTTGAAAACTATTGTACATAAGTTTTGGAAAAAAATTAAACATCATGCACATTGGTAAGATGATATTAGAGTATTACACACAACTACACAAAATTACATGACCAAGTTTAACTCTCTTTGTGAAATATAACATTAACAAATGACTACGGAGAGACCATGTTCCTAATATTTGTCTTTTTCTTCACCATTTGTTTTTTTATTAAAAAACAACATTCAGTTTGGTTTTGTAATTTGGTGTGGCTCTCTAATGTCATTTTATCTATGCGTATGATTTTTTTTAAAAACGCTGATGATACATACAACGATCATCTTTTGAGTTTTTAAAAGAGACGGACAAACAATATATATAAATAGAAAATAATTTACAAATAAAACTTTCATACATATGTTCATAGTGAAACAATGTTATAAAACAACCATCGGAGAAAAAGTTAAAATCAACTTTAAAGTTTAAAATTTTAAGTTTTGACTTATAAATATAAGTAAAAGACAAAAGATGAGAGCTGTTGTTTGTACACTAAGATGTGACCAACAAGGCCTGTTTAGTTCAAAAATTGTCGTGTTCACCCGTCACGTTGAATCTTTGGACACATGTATAGAGCATTAAATATAGTTAAAAAAACTAATTGTATTGTTTGGAATGAATTTATGAGACAAAACTTTTGAGCCTAATTAGTCTATAATTAGTCATGACTACTACGGTAGCTCACATGTATTAATGACAGATTAATTTGGCTTAAAATTTTGTCATGTGGTTTTCTGACATTCTATGTAATTAGTTTTTAGTTAGTCATTAAAATCTTTTGATATCCAATCAAACGTTAAACCACAGTTGATCCAAAAATTTTCGCCAACAAACACGTTGAGGTTGGGCCATTTTTTTGTCAATGATTGCTGACCTCAGGAACAGGATTGGTACAGGTATGGTGGCTAACTTCACGCATGCCATGACCTTGACCGTGAGGTCCACGACCAATTGCAACAGGATAGATAACTGTGACGAGGGTAGGTACCGAGCACTAACTAATAAGGTGCAATCATTTGTTTTTTCAAAAACTTAATAGCATAGTTATAATTATAAATAACTTCTATATACATGTTTTTAAAAACAAAAACTAACAATAGTTTATGATTAAAAAATTATAAAATTAACTTGTTAAAATTTACATTTTGAGTCAAAAGAAAGGGTTGAAACGTCGTCCGGTCCCAGTGGCACAACGACACAGCCCATCACATCCTCGGTTTATACCGTACTAGCAGTAACACTGTTGGAGACTATCCGGCCGTGTCGCCTGCTTCTGCTTGCAGGAAAACACCAAGCGGTCGTGTCCACCAGCCCGCGCTTCCTGCACGGACTCGCCCACCGTTCGCCTCGCCCGGCGCGAGCTGCACACGGTGACACACGCGAGCTGCGCGGCATCGCGCCACCACCACACACACACGTCCCGGGCCCCGTCCACCCACCCACCCGCGCGCGGCGCGCCGCGAGCCGTAGGATTTGTCTCTCCGGGGTCCCCCCCTTTCCCCGGCCGGGGAGGCGCCGAGCCGAAAGGCGGAAGCGATAAAGCCGTGGCTGCTGTTTCAGTACACCACCACCACCACCGCCGCTGGACCCCACTTCGCCGCAAAATCCCTCGCGCCGCCGCGCAAGCCGCCAAGGGAGGGGGGCCCTCGTCTCGGGCGCGCATCCCCAGACGGCGGTGACGCCGTCAGTGGCAGTGGCCCGTAAATAAGCCCGTCGTCCTCGCCGATTCCGTTTGCTCCCAACCGCTCTTTCGTACTCGCCATTTGGTTTCGCTGATTCCGCTCTCCCTCCTCTCGGCCTCTCCCTCCCGGGCGCGCCGGCGACTCGCCGCGTCGGGCCGGCCGGCCGGCCGACCGCCGCGAGGGAGGAATAGCCCTAGGGCCACGAGGAGCCGACGGGGCTTCGCTGCTTCGGCCCATGACGTCGTGCGGGTGCCTGGTGCTCGAGAAGGTGGAGGACCACGGCGGCGAGGCGGCGGCGAGGGGGAGAGGGAGGCTCGCGCAGGCCGGCGGCTGCGGATCGTGCGCGGGGGAGTGGAGGAGCCGTTCGGAGACCATGTTCCCCATCTACGTGATGGGGAGCTCGCGGGCGAGTTCCGCGGCGGTGGTCCGGGGCATAGTCGACGCCGCCGAGGACCCCATATGGGAGGCCGTCAAGTCGGAGGCCAAGTCTGAGGTGAGTACGGCTCACGAGATCGCTCTCGGGGATTGATCGAAGCTTTGCTTGCCTCTTTCTAAATTGGTCGTGGCTTTCCTGATGCTGCCGGACAGACTGAATTTTGGGTTGGAACGAGGAAAGGTTACGATTTTTAATGGTCTTGTTTGGATTCAATAAAGTTTTGCATGTTCTTAGGTCTAGAGAGTTCTTTCGGTTCGATCTGGGTTCGAGGCTGCAAAAATTCTATATACCATGAGTTCTCTTGTTATTTTGAGTTAACACTTCGCGATATTGTCTTCTGCTTTGATGTCGTGTGAGTAACTGCTTCGTTTTAGTTGGATAAAAACATGAATTGATTTAATAATATTTTCTTCAAATTTACTACATCGGTTCTATATTATAAGATTTTCAGTGTTTGACTAGACTCATCCATGTATCGATTTATATATTTTGTATATTTGTCTAGATTGATTAATACACGTACGAATGCAGGGCCAGAAAATCTTACAATATAATTTAAAACAACAGAGGGAATAGCTGCTATGGCCCTTGGGAGAAAAAAAAAATGTTGCTATTTGTTTGTTCTCCTGATTCAGTGAGCGTGTCATATTTGCTGGTTGAGTACAACCAAATAATTCTGGAGGGAAAAATGGTATCAGTTAAAAATATGAATGAGTGAAACTTAAGAGCCAGGTAGTTTAGTAAGTTAAGTTGCCTGAAGAGTGAAAAATTGAAGACTAAGATCGCAGGTTCTGAAACATTTCATACCTGTGACTGTGTGAAAGCTTTATTTTTTTCAGAAAAGATCAAGCAATAAAACCAAACTACAATTGCATGAGTACCAGTCTTAAACATCAGCTCCATCCTTCATGGTTACATCTGATATTTATGGCTGTTTAATTATGACAAAGCTTAATTTTTTATTGTTGATTCTTATACTGTTTACAGGCTGAAAAGGAGCCTATTTTAAGTAGCTTCTTGTACGCCAGCGTACTATCTCATGATTGTCTCGAGAGGGCGTTGAGTTTCGTCCTTGCAAACAGGCTCGAAGATCCAACATTGCTGGCAACTCAGCTAATAGACATTTTCAATGATGTCATGATGAACAACAAAGAGATACGTCGTTCTATTCGCCTTGATGCTCAGGTGAGTCCATTGCTATAGAGTATTCTACTGATGTGCCATGTTTATGTTCACATGCTATCTCGTTCTGTATTATCCCATTGATCTCTTGACAACTGTAGAATCAATGTTCCATTCCAGGCATTTAAAGACCGAGATCCTGCGTGTGCACAATACAGTTGGGCATTGTTGTACCTGAAGGTATGTATTACTAGATACTTTTGATACAGATGGTCATAAGAGTCCCCCAAAACCAATCCCACATCATACAGAAATAACATACTGCTTGTATAATATTGTTATCATCCCACATGTGACTTCTTAAAACTCTAATGCTGCTTGTCAACCACTTCAGGGTTATCATTCGTTGCAATCCTATAGGATAGCCCATGTATTATGGAATCAAGGGCGTAAAGTTCTGGCATTGGCACTACAGAGCCGTATCAGTGAGGTGACCATTTATTTTCTTATGAATCAGATTTTTACATTGCTTTAGCGGATAGTTCTCCTTCAGTAACATTTGGTATCATATTTCCTTTCAGGTTTTTGCAGTGGATATACACCCAGGTATATTATTGTTCTGCAATGATATATGTTCAATATTATGATTAGCCTTTTCCTGTTTAACATTCAAATGATGTATGGTGATATGTGATGTTTCGCCTGTATTATCATCTTTGGCAGGATAATTGTTTGTCACCTTTTATAGTTGACATGTTTTGTTTTTTTATATTGCTTTTAAATTTTGATTTTTGAACAGTTAAGTTATGAACATTTTGTCTTCTGTTTTTTTATGCCTTATCATGCCCCCCCCCCAAACTTTTGTCTTCCTAAGTCCTTTATTATTAAATCTGCAGCTGCAAGAATTGGGGAGGGAATATTGCTGGATCATGGAACAGGTCTAGTTATTGGTGAAACTGCCGTTGTTGGAAACTGGGTTTCATTAATGCAGGTGCCCAGCATAACTATGTTCTTACTAGCTGTATTTTTCAAAATATAGCAATATTCTAGATCCAGTTTTAGTTTTGAGTGCTAAAGCAAGTAGCGAAAAAAATATATACACTACAATGTGCCAATATAGGTTTATAATAGCACCGATATGATTTGGCTACCAAACAGCTAAACATATATATATTACATGTTTTAATTAATTTAGAAAAATGTTTTACTTTATGTAATTATGAGTCATCAATTCATTTATGAAGGTGAATAATTAGCGGCATGATGGACATTCTGATTTGTGTTGTATAAGAGTATAGAAGAATAAAAGGTTGTTTTCCTTGAGTTCTGTAAAATAGTTTCAGAATACAAATTTTCCCTTGGTCGGAACCAAATACATACCATAATTATGATCAGGATGTCCTGCATGTATCCATGTTGGTTTGTTTTGCTTAAAATCAAATTCATAAAATATTGGATTTGTTTCTATTGAAAGCTGTAACCAGAATCAAAGTTCACCAGCTTACAGCTCAGATTTGCTCCAGGGTGTTACACTTGGTGGTACTGGCAAGGAAAATGGAGATAGGCACCCCAAGATTGGTCAGGGGGCTCTTCTTGGAGCTGGTGCTACTATCCTTGGCAACATAAATGTAGGTGAGGGAGCCATGATTGCCGCTGGTTCCCTTGTTTTAAAGGATGTTCCTCCCCACAGGTTAGTAGCCATGATATATTTTTTAAATACTGTTCAGCGTACGATATTGCATTTACCTAAAAGTTAGGTATTGGATTAGCTAAACCTACATGCTCCAATTACCTTTTCTTCTTCTGGGTTCAAAGCATGCAAAGTAGTTTCTAGGAACTCCATTATATTAGATATAAAATAGTGCCTCCCTTTTCATATCTTAAAGTGTTTTTATATTAATGGAGGTATTACTTTCCTTGTTGCATCATGTTTCCTATCAAGGTGCTTGACTTAGTGATGCCTGGTTATGCTCACGCTTGAATAATCTTTATATGAACATTTGCTCACGCTTGAATAATCTTTATATGAACATTTGAATCAAAATGCTGGTGCCTGGTGACTTGGTGAGAAGTCCTTTAGTGATGTCTTAACACAATCCATTAGGCCTTTACATAGTCAACTCGCAATCATGTGCATTTTGTAATGGAATATTTATTTATTTTACATGTGTCCCAGGGTGATCGCAGTAATATCCATTTTGTAATGGAATCTTTATTTATTTTACACATGTCGTTTTGTTTCTGCATGTATTACATCATCATTGTCTTGTGTTGAGAATTTATCTGAATTGATTTTTTTTAATTATGTTTAAAAGTATGGCAGTAGGAAACCCTGCAAAGGTCGTTGGCTATAAAGAGAAGGAAGACCCTTCTTTAAGTATGAAGCATGGTTAGTACATGGATAACATTTTTATCGTCCTTGTTTTCTAGTTTACTTTTGGCTGTGATGCTAACCATATGCCACCATTTTTTTTCTGATTAAATGCAGATGCCAGGAGAGATTACTTTGAGCATGTTGCCATCAGTTTTTCAGATGACAGAGCTAATGGTGAGTTTTCTACTCATGCCCTTTGCCCCTTATATAACATGTGATTTTACGTATACTACCTGTATTTCTACAACTCATCAACAAGCAGTTTTGAATCCATAAATCATATAGCATAATTCTAGCACCCTGTTTGAATCCATCAATAAGCAGTTTTGAATAATTGGCTCTGTCTGATGCGGTAATTCTAGCACCCTGTTTGAATCCATGTTCGCTTTGCAGGAAGCGTTGTGAAGTGAAAAGGTTCAATTACATACCTTAGGCGCTTCTACCCAGAGGACAACACTGGAATACTGGATATCTGATTATGCAAGGGTGCTTCTCTTTTTTGCCCAGGCACCCAAGGTCCTGAAGCTCCCCATCTATATTTCCCTGTGGCCTTGGGCCGCTGTAATAATGTGATGTTATTTGTCTGGTTAACTTGTTAGGACTGGAAAATTCTCTAGAGACTAACAGAGCAGCGACTATGCACTTCAGCCTTTTCTTTTCTGAATGTCAGTAGCATACTAGCAAGCAGTATTTCTTCAGTACCAGCATTTAGGTAAAGATGTTTTTCTTTTATGTGTAATCCATCAGAAAAACGTTACACCGCCCATGGGGTGATGAAAAAAGGAGGCAAATAAGCCATCAATTATTCTCTGGTTCAAGTTCAACTGGTTTTGCATCTTCTTCGGGTGGTATGACTGCGTTCTAACGCCGTGCGAAGCAAAAACGGAATCCACTTGGGACACCAAATCCATTTGACAATTCCTCTTGGCACGCCGAATCCCATCTGATGGTGAAGTTTTTTTTCTCCCTTTCTTTTGGATTAAGAATCATCTGATAGTGAAGTGTTCGCTAGAGTTTGACAGAGTTTGACACCTGAAAGCAATAATGAGTCTTAACGTCAAGTCAGTCTGAGATCTCTTAATCCTAAAACCGGAAATGTATACCCTAAACTTGTATAAACCGTTTAAAAGGGGTCCCTCGGCAGTATTGATTTAAATTTTATCCGGTTTTCCTGACGTGACGTAGGGTAGGTCCCACATATCAGTTTTTTTCAATTTTTCTTCTCTTCTCTTCCTTTTCATTTCTACCGGGCAAGCACCCACCCGACCGTCACCAGCCACCGCCGCGAGACCGGTCGCCCCCAGCCTGGCCGTCGCCGCCCCCACCTGGCTGACGCGACCCTCGCTCAGCTGCGCCATCCCGCTGGCTTTGTCGCCGCCGTCCCCACCCGCGCTCGCGCAAGCCACCGCCACTCGACAGGTCGTCGCCCTCCCGGTCGCCACTGCATCGCCCTCCTCAAGCCGCGGCCACCTCGGTCGTCCCCGAGCTCGCCCGCGCCCGCGCCCACGCAAGCCACCGCCACGCGACCGGTCGTCGCCCACGCGGCTGCCACTGCATCGGCCACCCACCCGGCTGCCACTTCACGTTGAGTCTTTCAATGTTTAGTGGTGTGCATGTATAGCTTAATTAGCTGATTAGTTAGAGGATAGTCAATACATGCATGGGTTGTGTGGCAGTTACCTGCGTGCCTACGTGCATGCAGCTGGGTGGGCTGCCCAAATAAGTGGATCGCGTGTTACGTGAATAAAAGAAAGACGTTAGTCGTCAAAAGGTATTGTGTGCATCCTTGTTATTTGCAAGTTTTTGTGTGTGGCGCCATGAAAGCGGCCGCTGTAGCGATGTTAGTGGTGTTGCCGGCGGTGGCCATCGTGGTAGAGCCACCCACCGACGGTGCGGTCAAGACTGCTGCGGCGAGCCGGCGACCACTAGCGGCAGCGGCGGCGCCGACCGCTCGCCTACACGGCGGAGCTGACACAGTGCGTGGCTGGGTACGGGAACAAGGTGAACTCTTGCATGCTCGGCGGCTACCGCAAGTCCGCAGTGGCAATGGCGCCAGCGGCGGCGGCAATGATACGTACCGGATCAATGCGGCTACGTGCTCGGCATCATCTGGTGGGGTATCGCACTCAACCTGATGCCTACTTCGTCGCCACTCACATGAGTTGCTGGCACACCGGGAGAGATCAGAGGAAGAAGAGAGAGAGAGGACAATGTGGGAGAGAGAAGAAAAAGGAAGAAAAAAAATGATTGAGAAAAATTTAAAAAACCTAACATGTGGGACTCACAGTGTGCCATATAAGCAAAACCAGGAAAATTTGATTCAATACTGCCAAGTGACTTTTTTAAACGGTTTATGCAAATTTAGGAGTATACATTTCTGGTTTTGAAGTTAAAAGATCTCACACACTCGACAATAAGTTGAGTGACCTTCGATAAACTTATTCCTAATGAGTCACCGTTGTTCACATGGCCTTGGCAGGCCACGGCAATCGAGGCCCATAACAGCACGGAGGCCCAAAACAGACAGGCCCAACCCCCGCCGCTGCCATTGCCGTGCTAAACGACAACGCAGCGCTCTCGTTTAGTACCATCTCGACAACTCGATGCGATGCTGGTGGGAGCGGCCGCTATAAAGCAAGGGGTGGGTGCATCGTTGCAACATACTTACCTGGACGGGGTCGACGGGCGATCAAGAAGGCCCGTGGCCTAGATCAAATGCTCACATTGCACTTGGTGAGCGCGTTGGTTTACCATCTCCCCAAGTGGGAGAGTGGACGTCATAATTTGTGGTAGAGGGGGTACGCGTTCGCGCGGCCCCTGCCAACTCTAAATTAATTTTTGTCCTGGCTCTTTTGTATATTTTAATTTGTTTACAATACTATAATATAATTAGTCGCTTTTATTAAATCTTAATATAATTATTTTCACTCTATCTTCTTTCACAAATTTTCTCGAAATGAAACAAGTTAGAATCAAACTATGCAATGATCATTAGTCAAAATATCTTTCCCTCTTTCTCTGCCCATGTTCAGATTATGAATAGGTCCTCGTTGAGTGTAGTCCTCATGGGCCGTTATTTTTCAGTGGCTCGGCCCATGTTCAGATTAGGAATAGTAATAGGTCCTCGTTGATTGTAGGTACTGACAAAAATTGGTCCCCATCTATTATTAGGACTTCCAAAGAATGATCATACAGTCGAACAGAAGATAAGATAGATGCCAACAGTCCAGTAGAAAAAGAGGAAAAAAGGGGAGAACTTCAATCATCCAGATAGCAAAAGAACAAAAAAACGAGCCGATGCAAAACAATTCTCAACTCATGCGGCTCACGGAATGCACGAGATTGCGGAGCGTTCCAGACACCCGAACGAGAACGAACACAGACACGAGCACACGACTGCACAAGCTGAGAGCGTCACTCGCACAGTCCCGGTACCCAAGCCATGAGAGCCGCATACCTTGCGTTGCGCAGGCTAGCTCGCCGCCGCCATCGCCGCAGTAGCAGCAGCAGCGTCGGATCATTACCCCCTAATCGTCGTCAACCACCCCACGATTATCTTAGTCCCCATGTGAATTATACTACTAATCTTTGCTCCCCGCGTGCGATTATTCTATCGCCATGGCGCCATCCGCGAGCGTTTACTTTCGCCAGAAGCTCCGGGGCCGCCGCGGCTCAGCTGCTGCTGTTCTCCAGCCTCGCGGGGAGGGAGGGGGAGGGGGAGGTGGAGGTGCTGGACATGGAGGCCGGCACGGTGCGGTGCGCGGCCAACTACGCGCCGCTGACGCCGCTCAGTTTCATCGAGCGCGCCGCGGCCGTCTACGGCGACCGCGCCGCGGTGGTGTTCGGGGAGAGGCGGTACACGTGGAGGGAGGCGCGGCGGCGGTGCGTCCGCGTGGCCGCCGCGCTCGCCACCCGCTTCGGCGTCGCCCGCGGCGATGTGGTGAGTCCGACACCGACGCTGCGACACAGCTTGCTTCTCGCTGCTTCTTGTTTTCGCCTTAGCTTCTTCGTGTTCGCGAGCTTTTTGCTGTTTCAGAGCCTTTCTACCCTGAGAAAATTATTTGTTTGTTAACTAAAGTTGATCAGTTCTGTCATATACCCCTCTTAAAATGCTCCACTTTAAAAGACAGATAAGAAATCGATCAACTATAGAATGCATCTTTATCACCTTGATTTTGGCCGTTAGTGTTACTAGATGTTTCATTTTTTTTTGGTAGCCTCAATCTTTCCTATTTAAGTCACATGATTGGTACTGCTGCATATGAGACAGCCGTTTGGCAAGGTGCTAGTAGGTCTTTTCACTTTCAAGTGTGGTGGAATAGTAACGTGAGAGTATGCAATCATTGCATTTCCGTAGATCCATTTGATGATACCCTTCCCGCAAAATTAATATTTTTAGTTTATCCCAAGATTTAATAAAACTTATAAAATTCATACGAACAATTTTGTATTTTAATACACTTATAAAATCTAACAACTTTATGATATTGTGCTATTATTTTTAAGGAGTTATAAAAGAATATAGGTATCATTTGGTTAAAATTTTAAAAGTTTGATCAAATCTTATCTAAACAACAAATATTATTTTACTAGATTGAGCCAGATTAAAGGTATTTCGCATCGCCCATTTACTTCCACTTCCATGCTATTTGGTCGGATCCAAATAATATTGGAATTAAGTCCTATCCTACTCACGTAATGGGCCGATGAGCCAATATGAGAAAAATCTATAATACGATGGGCCTATGTAGGGGTAGCAGTGGATCCTTCATTTTTGGTCAATTAAATTTAAGGGTTAGGTTTAAATAAAATAAGTTAAAGTTTTGTAGAGTTATAAGCTAAAAAATATATAAAGCCTGATTTAAATTATGAAAAGACCCATAAATGTTGGTTCATTAGGCCCAGGCATAATAGAATATATGTATAATTTAAAGCGAGTTAAAATTTCGTGGAGTTTTAAGCTAAAATGTATATAAGACCTAAGTTAGATTATGAAATGACCCATAAATCTGGGCTCGTTAGGCCCAGGCATAATAGTATGTATGACCACATTGTCGTTTGTATTCAGGTTGCTGTTTTGAGCCCGAATGTGCCGGCAATGTACGAGCTGCACTTCGCCGTGCCGATGGCCGGTGCAGTCCTGTGCACGTTCAACACGCGGCACGACGCGCCCATGATCTCCACCCTGCTCGGCCACTCCGGCGCCAAGGTGTTCTTCGTCGAGTCGCACCTCCTCGACGTCGGGAGAGCAGCGCTGAGGCGCCTCGCCGACACAGCGAACACCGCCACTCTCCCGGTTCTTCTAACCATCTCCGACCACGGCGCCGACGACGGCGACTCAGGTTGCGTGGACTACGAGGATCTTGTCAAGGACGCCCCGTCGCAGTTCGACATCCGGTGGCCGGCGGACGAGATGGACCCGATCACGCTCAACTACACCTCCGGCACGACGTCGCGGCCCAAGGGCGTGGTCTACAACCACCGCGGAGCCTACCTCAACACCATCGCAACAGTCCTCGCGTACGACATCACCGCCATGCCGACGTACCTGTGGACCGTGCCGATGTTCCACTGCAACGGCTGGCATCTGCCGTGGGGCGTCGCCATGCAGGGCGGCACCAACGTCTGCCTCCGCCACTTCACGGCGAAGGTCATCTTCGACAACATCGCGCGGCACGGGGTGACGCACTTGGGCGGCGCGCCGACGGTGCTCAGCATGATCGCCAACGCGCCGGCCGCAGACCGGAAGGCTCTGCCTGGGCCGGTGCGCGTCATGACGGGTGGCGCGCCGCCGCCGCCCCGCGTTTTGTTCGCCATGGAGGGGCTCGGCTTCGTGGTGTACCATATCTACGGCCTCACCGAGACGTACGGCCCCGCCACCGTCTGCACGTGGATGCCGGAGTGGGACGCGTTGCCGGCGGAGGAGCGGGCGCGGCTAAAGGCGCGGCAGGGGTTCCATCACATCGCGTTGCAGGTCGCCGTCAAGAACTCGACGACGATGGAGAACGTGCCGAACGACGGGCAGACGGTGGGTGAGGTGATGTTCCGGGGGAACACCGTGATGAGCGGCTACTACAAGGACATCGGCGCGACGAGGAAGTCCATGGCCGGCGGTTGGCTGCACAGCGGGGACCTCGCCGTGAGGCACCCCGACGGATACATCCAGCTCAAGGACCGGGCCAAGGACATCATCATATCGGGCGGCGAGAACATCAGCTCGATCGAGGTGGAGTCGGTGATCTTCAGCCACCCGGCGGTGCTGGAGGCGGCGGTGGTGGCGAGGCCGGACGATTACTGGGGCGAGACGCCGTGCGCGTTCGTCAAGCTGAAGGAGGGCGCCAACGCCACGGACGCCGAGATCATAAGCTTTTGCCGGGAGAGGCTGCCGCATTACATGGCGCCCAAGACGGTGGTGTTTGATGAGCTGCCCAAGACGTCGACGGGGAAGACGCAGAAGTTCGTGCTCCGGGAGAAGGCCCGGGCTTTGGGCAGTCTCACCAAGTCTGCCAACAGTAAACTGTAAGATAATTTGTGCTGTTGGGAGTTGGATGGGGAAGCTCTGTTTGCAAATTTGTCATCCGTTTTTTTTTTCTGTTTCCAACGATGTCATTCGAATGACACATTTTTGGTTATTTTTATATTTTTTATAGTTTTATAACAATAATTTAAACTAGTGGTAAATATAATCAAATACCGTTTATGAGTAACTTTATCGGTTATCTATCTATCTATTATATACATAAAGGAATAGAAAAAAGAGGCTCCACGTTGTCTCTCACGGGCTATTAATCGGAGAAAAAGTGAAAAACATACACCGTTAGATCACGGTGGGTCCAGATTATAACGGTGCAGATCGATAGCTAAATACACAGCGTTTCTGAAACTATATTCCCTTACAGCAAGTATTCTGAGTTTGAATTTTGAGGGTTTTCATCTATTTCTTTTCCCCCTACAAAAAAATATTTCTTTTCCCTGGGAAGTTGTAAATATAGCTTGGATGGTGAAATTGGTGTTTTAAAAAAAATCAATCAGAAAAAAAAAAGAAACAAATCAATCGGGCAGATCAAAGAAACAGAAAAAAATCAATCGGCAAAGAATGGAAAAAGATTGATCAGGTCAATTTCATCGGACATAAATAGAAAAAAATCAATCGAAACAACAGACTGCCACAATAGTTGTTGTCCGACTTAAAAAAACAGTATTTTACTTTTCTCTTATGATACATGGATTTTTCGGATTTCTCATTGTTTGACTAAAAAACTGATATTAAGGAAAGAGTCCATCTATTAAAATCTAAAATTTTGGTTAAAAATTGGCAAAAATTAAGAGAAAATTTAGAAGTATCTAAAATTTGAGAATTATATAAAAGAAATTACATATAAGTATAGTTTAGAATACATGTAAATGAGGTTACATGTAAAAATATAATTTGGAAAATTTTAAATTCAAATTAAAAATTAAAAAGTAATTATTATCAGGAAAAGAGACCTTATATAGCTACAATTTATAATGAAGAAAAATAGAAAAGTTAATTTGACAATAGATTAGTAAATTTGGACTATACGTTGGAATAATAAGGGAATAAAGGGAGAGTCAATCGGATAATATAGTAACAAATCTGTTTTTGTTTTTTTTTAATCGGACAAGAGATGTGTGGTTTCGGTAGGAGAAGAAAAAAAGAACGTTTTTCTTATCAGGCAAGAGACATGAATAGAAAAGGAAGAAACGATCCGTTTTTTTTATACTTGAGTTTGCTAAAGGGAAATATTAGTTGATTGTGTAAATAAAGATAAAATTTTATCAGGTAAGACTAAAAATATTTTATTTTAATATGAAAAAATATTATCAAAAGTTTTCATGTGCCAGAAAATTCCACATTAATATCTCTGGCGGTCTAGATCAAATTATGAGATTAATTAAAGAAAATAAGAAAAAATAAAAGATAATGTTTTTTGAATCGGACAAGTAAAGAAAAGATAGGTTTCGGTAAGAGAAAAAAAACGTTTTTTAAATTAGACATGTGGTTTCGGTATGAGAAAAGATAAAGAAAAGAACCTATTTTTTTAATCAGACAAGAGACGTGAACAGGAAAAGAAAAGAAAATATCAAGAAATTTTCATAATACTACCTTAAGTTTGCTAAAGGGAAATATTGGTTAAACGTCTAAATAAAGATAAAATTTTATCAGGTAAGCGTATAAAATATTTTATTTTATTACTAAAAGAGTATTATCCTAAGTTCTCATGTGCTAGAAAATCCCGCGTTGATCGAAAGAAAATTAAAAAAAAAGACAAACGGATAAATATTTTTTTAACCAAAACAGGTACGGAGTTTTTTGAAAGCATGTGAGGCAGCGATGAGAAACATACAACCATGGTTTATACATTTCTATCCCATGGCAATAAAAACATAATAACAAAAAATAATTTATATTGAGATCAAAGCCGTACAATTAGAAAAAAAACAAAATTCAGATTATTTTAAAAAAAATTATTATTATTGGGAGAAGATTATGTCCATCCGAAAATACAAGAACATTTGAAATTTTATGGACAAAGGACTTATTATGATAATCTTATATAACATGAAAAATATACTGGTCAAGTTATGCAGGAGTTTAAAATCATTGTTGTTTTTAATTTTTATAATAGAACGTAAAAGTGTGTATATGTAATTATGTAAAAACAATATACATCAATGCTAGCCACGCAATTTGTGCGGGCCACCGTGCTAGTTGGATTATATTAGATTTTTGCTTCAATTTTGATCAATTTGCATGAGGCTCAATTAGCTGCTGCCTGACACCAATCCCTGTGACAAAATTTGATATTGTTAAGTACCTTAATTATCTCATAGGCTTCACAAAATTGTGCTATCCTACCTGTCCCTTTAAATAAAAAACATGGATTAGTATGTGGCCTCAAGTAGACACTCAATCCAAAACCGCTCGATGATACCTAGGAGGGGATGGGGATCCAGCTAATTTCGCTGCCTTGTAGTACTAGCATTCCTCAATTGAAAAGGCCGACATAAACGTACACAATGCAGACACATTTCTGCTCGATAATATAGAATGCTGTCTTTCTGTCCCGATCAAATGCTCTTGGCATTGCGCGAGTGAGTGGGTGTTGAGTTGGTGAAATGAAAATTTTTGCGTGTCACATCAGACGTTTGACCGGATGTTGGAAGGGGTTTTTAGACAGAATAAAAAAACGAATTTCACGGCTAGCATGGGTACTGTAGTACTTATGATTAATCATATACTAATTAGGCTCAAAAGATTTGTCTCACAATTTATCACATAACTGTGTAATTACTTTTTTGATTTATATATGTTTAATACTCTATTTAGGTGTTCAAAGATTTGATGTAATGTTTTGGGATGAAAATTTTTAGAAACTAAACGGGGCCAGTGCTCTCCAAAAACTAATTCCACTAGCATGATATGATACTAATGATAGCGTGGCCCGTGATGTGCATATTCTCACACCTCCTGCATTTCGTCTTAATCTAACGGAGTTGAAGTACTATAATGCACACATCACTCTTCCAATTAATTAGTGCACGCGAAAGATGACCGGCTCAACTGCACAACAAAATCGAAAGACTGGGAAGGGTTAATGTTGGTAATCTGCTTGGTTAGTCTCCACCAAGAACAGTACTACACGATCGGTTGGATTGCATTAGTTGCACTTGCGCATAATTGTTCTTCAGAGAGCCTAAGTGCTGTGCAAAATCGATCCCGTGAAAAGCACGATTACACGAGCTGTCATGGAAGGCTCCATGCTGAGTGATGCAAACTACGCGCCGCTGACGCCGCTGAGCTTCTTGGAGCGCGCCGCCGTCGTGTTCGGCGACCGAACGGCCGTCGTCTCCGGCGGCAGGGAGTACTCGTGGCGCGAGACGCGGGAACGGTGCTTGGCTGGGGCGTCCGCGCTCGCGGGCCTCGGCGTCGGCCGCCGGGACGTGGTGAGTGACCAGAGCTTGATGCCTCGGTGAGCTTTCCTGTGTTTGTAAGTTGTGAATCTAACTCTACATGCGAAACGCTGCCGATCAGGTTGCGGTCATCGCGGCGAACATACCGGCGATGTACGAGTTGCACTTCAGCGTGCCGATGACCGGCGGGGTGCTGTGCACGCTCAACACCCGGCACGACGCGGCCATGGTGTCCGTCCTTCTTAGGCACTCGGAGGCCAAGGTTTTCCTCGTCGAGTCGCAGTTCCTCGCCGTCGCGCACGACGCCCTGAGGCTGCTCGCCGATGCCAAAGCCAACCTTCCTCACGTCGTCGCGATCTCCGACAGCGGCGACAGCGGCGGCGGCGGCGGCCGCGGAGGGCTAGAGTACGAGGCGCTTCTGAGGGGCGCGCCGCGCGGCTTCCAGATCAGGTGGCCGGCCGACGAGTGCGACCCGATATCGCTGAACTACACGTCGGGGACGACGTCGAGGCCCAAGGGCGTCATCTACAGCCACCGCGGCGCGTACCTGAACTCGCTGGCCTCGTTGCTCTGCAACGACATGATGCAGATGCCGGTGTACCTCTGGACCGTGCCCATGTTCCACTGCAACGGGTGGTGCATGGTGTGGGCGACGGCGGCGCAGGGCGGGACGAACATCTGCATCAGGAACGTTGTGCCCAAGGTCATCTTCGAGCAGATCGTTCGCTACGGGGTGACCAACATGGGCGGCGCGCCCACGGTGCTCAATATGATCGTGAACGCGCCGGCGTCGGAGAGGAAGCCGCTGCCGAGGAAGGTCCTCATCTCGACGGGCGGCGCGCCGCCGCCTCCGCAGGTGCTGGCCAAGATGGAGGAGCTCGGTTTCAATGTCGCGCACGGGTACGGGCTCACCGAGACGTACGGGCCGGCGACGAAGTGCGTGTGGAGACCCGAGTGGGACGCGCTGCCGCTCGGCGAGCGCGCGCGGATCAAGGCGCTCCAGGGAGTGCAGCACCAGCTGTTGCAAGACATTGACATCAAGGACCCGGTGACCATGGCGAGCATGCCATCCGACGGGCGCGCCGTCGGCGAGGTCATGCTCCGCGGCAACACGGTCATGAGCGGGTACTACAAGGACGCGGCGGCGACGGAGGAGGCCATGCGCGGCGGCTGGCTGCGCACGGGCGACCTCGGCGTGCGGCACCCCGACGGGTACATCCAGCTCAAGGACCGCGCGAAGGACATCATCATATCGGGCGGCGAGAACATCAGCTCGATCGAGGTGGAGTCGGTGCTGTTCGGCCACCACGCCGTGTTCGACGCGGCGGTGGTGGCGAGGCCGGACGACCACTGGGGCGAGACGGCGTGCGCGTTCGTCACGCTGAAGGACGGGGTAAGCGCCACCGCCGACGACATCATCGCCTTCTGCCGTGCGCGGCTGCCACACTACATGGCGCCGAGGACGGTGGTGTTCGGCGGCCTGCCCAAGACATCGACGGGGAAGACGCAGAAGTTCCTGCTCCGGGAGAAGGCCAGGGCCATGGGAAGCATACCGATGCAACGCAAAGCAAAACTGTAGGATGGTGGCTGCGTTAGGTTTTGTTGCCAAGATGACAGTGTCCTGCAGGCTTATTCGGTACCGGAGGATTTTCAAACGAAAATTACAAGGATTGAATTGTTTTTTATAAAAATTATGTAAAATTACTGCATCCCGAAGAATCTATAAGATAAATTCTGAAGACCCCATAAAACACCCGATTCATGATAACGCGATGTTTGGGAAGACGACGGATAGTGTATAAAGTCCGTGTTAAAACCATGTCAAGTGCAGCATCATATAGGATGCACTTACATGAATCGTCGGTGCTAGTATACACGGGGTGATTGAAAAGCCAAACGACATGTTTACAAATAAAAAATAATTTATAAATAAAATTTTTATATACGATTTTTTAGCGATTTAAAAGCCAAGACTAAAAAATAAATTTTGCTAAAAAAAACTTCAAAATTAACTTCAAATAAAAATTAAAATGTTGGCTTATAAGCATAAGAATAAGAAAATTTGCCAATTTGCTTGTGTAAGGCTTGAAATGTTGCACCATCATGGAAGGTCAGCAGTGCATTCATACTTTAGATATTTTTTTATTTCATATTATAAGATGTTTTGATTCTCTTTAAATTTATATGGGTGCTGATTAAGATAAATAAATAAATATATATATATATATATATATAAAACATATTTATTAATCCATTAATGATCTAAAAGGGTCAAAATATCTTATAACATGAAACGGATGGAGTACATTACATATCCATGTTGCCTCTATGACAAAACACATGGGATCTTTTTATTTCAGATAACCCTATCCAATGAATATTCATTTTCAGATGCAAATCCCATATTCCCATACATCAATGTTTTATTCAAGCAACTGTACCAGTGCAATCATTCTCTAAAGAACAGAGTGAACTCAAATTTCTAAGTTACGACAACAATCACATACTGTTATAGAACTCTTTGAAATGTACCATCTAGAGTTGCGGTAGTATTCAGCATCAAAGGAAGCAGATAATGATCAACACCATGTGGAAGGAGATAACAGACATCCTCCACATGGACCCGGCGAACTGCGACCTCCCAGATCCTCCTTCTGCAAAATCAACTATTAGAAACCTGCTATTTCTCATAATCAAACAAACCCAGAGACTCCAAGTTTGCACAGGTTTGCAGGCTAAACTAAACTTACTCTGGCAGGTTTTTGTCTGGTTAGTTTCAAGACTGGTTTGTATAGTGAGTGGACTGTTGGAGTAACCAGTGTAGGCGCACGTTGTTGATCCACAACCAGTGCCATTTGTGTCACCAAGCTTAAGCGTTCCACCGCACTGTGGAACAGAGGGGCATCCATTGTGCTGCACTGCCGTGCAGTTTAGCCTGGTTGACACATGAAAAGAAATGTCAATTCTATGGCTACTGCTTGATCAGAAATAACTTAGTACAAAGGGAAATAGGGGAGCGTACTGGTTGGTGCTTGCACTGCAGCTGCAACGGATGCAGTTTCCTGCGGTGAACGCGTAAGTGCCATTTGGGAGGAGCATCAGATTGTGATCAGCTGAGTTATCACTGATCGACGAATGGCAAACTGAGGACATAAGTTTCCCACGAGAAGTCAGTACCAGTTCTAGGTAATTGTCATCTATATGGAAAATTTTTACTGAAGTAAATGATAAACATCAAGATCCATCCGATATAGTACTACTAGTATATCTTGAAACCTTGTGATTAGAGAGGGTCAACTTTGTGGACTGGTACTAGCCTACTAGGTGATTTATTCATAATTTTAGACCACAAAGTCAGATAGTTTGTCCGGTGATAGCAACAGCTAACTAATCATACAAGTCCAAAGAGTGCAGGAATTGAAGCTCTAAAGCTTAAATTCTTCAGCATTGGGATTGGATTTGGTGGCTTCCTACTCTTGCGCTAGTGGAGTTCCGTGGAAAGTGGCTTCAATCTCTGAACAATTGGAGCATGTGCAGCTATCTTTTGTTGAGAGCAACTTTCCTAGTCATGACTTGATATTCTGATTCTGATGAGTTCCACCATGCAAGGGGACCATAGCCTAAGTTCATTGTAAATCTCACTGAATCCTAGCAATATATTACCAGCATAATACGCATAATTTACCATACCTAACCTAAGTTTACTATGCACAAACTAAAGAGCACAACACAATTAATCTTCAGTCTCCCAGAGTCCCAGTCAACCATGCAGGTAGTAATATGATTAACTAATTGAAGTGTCTTCTTGTGTAGAACGACTATAGTCTACCGAGAAAATTGACTGTGAACATAAAAATTCTGAGCTGTAAGAACCATATTAGCAGCAAGGCACATACCAGGGAGCGGGACATCTAGAATCTGTCCCATCTGCAATTTCTTGGGATCTTCGATCTTATTGATGGTAAGAAGCGTCGACTCCGTGACGCCGTACTTGGCGGCGATCCCCGCCGTGGAGTCGCCGCTGGCGACGCTGTAGGCGAGGTGCGTCACGTCAGAGTCGTCCACCTTGTCGCAGCTGCAGGGCAGCGGAATCCACAGCGTCTGGTTGATATTAATCTTGTTGGGATCGGAGATGTTGTTCGCGGTGGCGATCTCCTGGAAGGTGACGAAGGTGTTGAACACGTTGCGCGCGATGGCGTCGAGGAAGTCCAGCGGCTGGACGACGTAGATGGGGTGGTGGTCCGACTGGCCGACGCTGCCGTCGCAGCGGCAGCGGAAGGGGATGCGCACGGTGGACTTGGCGGGGATGGAGGCGCTGGGAGGCGTGGTCTCGGGGAGGTCGTTGGCGCCGAGGAGGTCGGGGAGGGCGGTGGTGTTGAAGCGGGCGACGAGCTCGGCGTAGGTGGTGGCGTTGGGGGCGGTGTAGAGGATGGCGGACTGGCAGGTGGTGGCCGCCGGTGCGTGGCAGGTGAAGTTGGTGGCGGAGGCGGGGGCGGGGGCGGCGAGGAGGACGAGGAGGAGGAGGGCAGCGGCGGCCGGCGCGGCCAGGCGGCCGGCTCGGAGCGACGCCATGGCTGTGAAAGCTCGAGAGCGTTGGGAGGTGGGAATGGGAGTGCAGTGTTTGTTTGACTGTTGCGTTGACTCGGGAGGAGGAGGTGGCCTGCCTGGCCCGGCTGCTCTAGAGCAGCTTAAATGGTCGCAGTGTGGGTCGCTGGGCCCACCCCGTCCTTATTCGATTGCTTATCAGAGCACAATTACAAGTGGGCCATAAAAATTAACACGACGCATCTATGAGCTGGCGAAGGAAAACAAAATATAACACTATATTTATAGCCAGTTACAATATATTCTCTAACAAAAATATGTATCATATATTAATGACATGATAGGTTAGTTTTTAGAGCTATTAGTTGACAATACTACAAATTTTGCTATTAATTGGCTCTAAGAAGATGTTGATCATTTTTTTTGTTTGTCATATTTTTTAAGCTCCTAAACGATATGTTTGTAAAAGCATATCTGCGTGGATTTTAGTAGTGTTCTAAAGCAAAATTTTAGTTTTGTAGTAGTTAATTTATTTGTTCATATCATTAAATAGCTATAAAAATTGTAGTAGTATAAAATCAGATAAGTCCATGGTAGAAAAATGGTGAACAACTTGTGTGGAATTGAGTGGTTTAAATCTGCTCTGGAGATCAAGCTCATTGAAATCAAACATTAATCCAAGAAATGTTGACTTCAAAGGCTAGCAATGCAAGTAAAATGCCGTATTGATGGGGAGCTTGACTCCGTCAACCATCAGTTCCCGCAACTTTGCAAGAGACACAGCAGAGAAAACGCAAAGACTCCGGCAGGGCAAGTCAGATTAATCGTTTCATAACACAAGGGGCCAATGTGGACTTCCAACTTTCCAAGTCCCAAGTCTGAACACGAGTAGCCTCGTCCGACGGCAGACTACTCAAAGACAAGCACGACAGACAGGCTGGAGCTGGATGCGAGCAAAATGGCGAGCAACACGGGGAAGTAGACGCCTCTGCACCACACAAACCGACAGGCAAAACAGAGGCGTCCACATCGCAAGGCAAAGCTCAAACGCGTGCATATCAATGGGAGTAGCTTTCTCCTCCGTTATTTATGCGGATCTTTTATGAAAAAAAAGAGAGAAAAAGAAGAGCACATGGATAAGCACAAGGGCAATATGATCGCGAGCCATTGATTATTTCGCCTAATTGATGAAACAACAGTCGAAACAGATAAAACGCTAAGGCCGCGGAAGGAAAACATGCGAAAGAATGAATGAACCAATGAACGCAATGCTGCGCTTGATCCCCTTTCTACAAAGAATGTTCCCCTCACAGGCAAAATTGGAAGCTAGACAGGAAGAAAGCTTTTCATTTGGGTAATGACTCATTCCAGAGGCGGAGGAGGCATGCCTGGTCCTGGTGGATCATCCGACGGTGGAGATGAGGCGCTGAAGTCAATTGTCGGGTACACTCCAGGTGGCCTATCGACAGGTTGTATCGACAACAGTTGTGTTGAATCTCCGACAACATCAGCCCATCCGTAATGAGGCTCCGCCCTAATTGACAATGCACAGATCGATGAGCCTTAACTTTGGTAACAAATTATAAATCTGAAATTGCTCCAAAGTCGCCACTCGTCGGAGAACACCCAGGGTCAAACGGTATATTTGCAAATGAAAAATATTTTATGAACAAAATTTTTATATATACGTTCTTAGCGATCTAAGAGTCAAGGCTGAAAAAAATAAACTGATGAAACCTCCAAAATCTACTTTAAATTAAGGTTGAAAATTCAAATTTTGACTTATAAGCATAAATAAAAAGGAAAAGATGAGGCTGCCAAAAAAACATAAACATAATCTTACTCGTAGTACGTCTCCTCATCAACTACTAAATCCCAGCTCTCGCCAGTTGTGCTCTTCCCGTATTTATGAACTTTCCTGAAATACAAGAGAACGGCACCTAAGAAAACTATCGCTGCAAGAACCATAGCAGAATGATCTTTAAAAAGGACAAGCCCATGTGGTTTGGAATTATTTATTAATGTCAAGTGTCAGTCAGCCTAAACGCAAGATCAGCACCATCATGGCACATACCCATTACCGAAGTGCTCTTCTCCCCAAGTTCTTGACCACCCTGAAAGCATCAAATCAGATAAGTGGTTGGCAATTAGAAATCAGATAAATCATAGGACTAGTAGCACACATATTTGACAATGCAATAAACAGGATCCAATTTCTAAAGCAGAGCATGCAGAAAGTACATACAGTTCATATATAAAATAAACATGTTAGATAACAAAGTATCCAACAAAGTTTTCAATAGATTGCCCCAGTGTAAATTTCAGCTAATGCATCAGGCAAAAAAAATTGTAAGCATCAAAGTTCAAAGGTGCTAGCATTTATGCCTGGTATGGATGATGTGCATCTATATATGAAACTTACGATCTCCGCCAGGGGATACATGCCATGTCTCCCCTTGTCGAGAACCAATTCCAGCAAAGAATTTCTCTTCCCATTTGTCCCCCCATTTGGTGCCTAAGTCTGTCTCGGCCCACTTGTCTGTCCTGTAATACCAATGATTTTCAGTGGTTCCCATATATCAAATGTAACTGTCATGATTAAACAGGCCAACAAAGCAAATGTGAAAAATAAAAGAATTTGAGTCTCAAATATGATGTACAACCATATATTACGAATTTAGGTAACTATCTACAGCATATGAAATATATAGCATGTAGTGATACAATGTAAAGCATATTGCATAGTGCTTGAAGAAACTACAGTACAGTATAATCACAGACAGCAAAATAGCATAAGATATATAGGCTCACCATTTCAATACAAAACCTCGGCCATCATAATGTTCACCCCACCTCTCCCACCAAGACTGTTCATTTAATCTCCCATACTTATGAGCACCTTTTTCTGTCCAGCCTTTGGCATCATATTTTTCCCACCTAGGAAAGAAACATCAACAGTTCAAACAAATAACAATTGCAACCAAATCTAAACAAAAACCTGAGATAACTCTCGCTCACCATTTTTCATACCACCCAGCATTTTCTGCTCCTGATTTTGCTTGCTTTTCAGCGCTCCTCTCTATTCTTGCAAGATTGCTGTTTACGCAATGTAAACCATGTTATAAATTACAGTTTGCAATGCTGTACTAAATGGTCGTTTGTTAATTAATTTCTTTTCATTTTCCCATCTTTAAGAGAATTCAAAACTTTTGTTCAAAAGTACGGATGATTATGACCATGAGAACACCAAATCAGAATACATCTGGTGCAGAGTGAGTTTAGAGCTGCTTTCTAAACAAGACAATTTGTTGATCAAAACTGTGACTTTCATGGCATGCTCGTGTGGTGAAAGTCCTGTCCGCAGAAGAGCTAATGTCATTGTATTTCTTGACCATTATTGTTCTGACCCTGAACAAGCCTAAAGCAGTTGAGTTCAAACAGCAAGTTCCCTTCAAACAAAAGCACTTTAATCAAACGGATCGTCAACAAGAGGAATAAGAAAATGATGCAAGCTCATCGATAGTTGGTGCCCGTGTCACATGTCAAAAAATCCAGAAACTTGAAGTGGAGTAGTGGATAACCATGTCTGTGTAAGAACAGTCAATAGTGTGCTAAATTTCTAATATAAATTGATACTAGGATATATAGAACAGAATTGCTACAAATAGACAACAAAAATCTGCATGCAGCATGCCAATAATTTACCTCCATTCATCTTGATAAAGAACTTCTTTCCATTTCTCCCACCAAGAGTCACCCTCACCATTCTTCCCAGATTTCTCCGCACCTAATATGTGAAATTTGTGATAATTCAATGACAACTGATCAAATATGGAAATGGAAAAGGCACAATAGATAACATCATAACAAAATTAACTGACTCGCTGGGAAATTTAACAACAAACTTTAAAGACCAATTGTTACTAGTGCCTTCATTATAAAGAATATTTTCATACCTAGCTCCTTATATCCAGTCCAATCACTTTTCTCCCACCACTGCCACACAACAAATTATTGAGACTTGTTAGAAAAAAAATTTGTCAGCAACCCAATAATTCTGGCCATCATTGATTAACGTGCTGAAAGAGTTAGATATGGCCCATGAAATCCTAGGGGGTAGAATTCCAAAACCCCAGTCTCAGTCAAGTAAAAAAATGCAAGTTGGAACTACTGTAGAGTGCATACTAGAGCTATTGGAACCAAAATGAAACAACTTGCAGGATGGCAGACATATCTTTGATTCTAACAAACTAATGCTGCGAGCATTAATAACAGCTCATTAGCATCAAAGGTGCTTGACAGGAAAATTACATAAAGAAATCATTTACATCCAGGAAATCTTTTCTAGATCCTTCTCATAAGAAAATCTGGAGTTTTCAGTGCGGAATTTTAACTCAGGTGCAACATACAAAGGTATAAAACTTGGTAATTTGTACCTAAAACTATAATATTATCAGTTACAAATAAAACACCAAGTATGTACCGTCTCTTTCCATTCAGTTGTACCATCATGACTCTGTCCTCCCATCCTAGCCCAGCGACACCTGTACCCATTATCACCAAGATCTTCTCCACTCTCCCTGTACCAGGTGCTTCCATCTTCATTTGTCCCAGACTCCTTGACTGCTTCATCCAGAAGGTTGATTCCCCATTCCTTCTCACTAGCAATACCAGTGTCTATAAGGCAGGTGGAAAAGAAACACATGCATTTTCTTAGCAAAAGCTGAAAAACGCACTTGGAACTACAGGTTCAGGTGTTTCCTTTTAGGATACACTATGCCTATGCCAAATTTTGCAAGTGTCAGCAAGGAACATACCTCTCTTTGGCGGAGTATCACGGGATTGAGGAGCCGGCCCTCTTGGCGTGCACCGCGGATAGAAATCCTGTTGCTTTGTTTGCCTTCTAGAACTATACTAGTGAAAAAAAAGGTCTAGCATCATAAATCATTCTCTAAACAAAGAGCATTATTGGTACAACAGCTGAAAGGTAGGATTTATCACACTATATAAAGCGTATGTTGAAAGCATTGGCACATTAACTTGTCACTACGCAATCAGCAAAAAGAGGACAACAATACATATGTTGGAATGATTAGACAACTTGTTATTGTAAGTGGCAAATGCGAAGCCTGAGTGGATAGATACAGCAGAAAAATGGGTCATGGTCATGTTTAACTGACGACCCACCGCCCACGTACCGAGGAGAAGGGAAGGGGAGTGACGGCATTGCGGTGAGGCCGGCGCGCCGCCTGCCCCGGGCGGCAGCGGCGAGTTTGTTCCCGTCGATGCGCCACTCCTCGGCGCGCTCCGGCGCGACCGCCGCCGCCTTGGCGGGGCGCCTCCGCGGCTCCTGCTGCGCGCGGCAGCAGCACCGGATCGCGCGGCGTCGCGGGGCGGGGCACGGCCACGGCCAGTGTGCGTGCGCCGCCCCCCTCGCGGTCAGATCGAACGGCGGCGCCGCGAGCCCCCTGGAGCACGCGGCCATCTTCTCATGCCACGGCCAAGGGTTGCGGGGGACCGAGGAGGCGGCGGGGCGGGGCGGGGCACTGGCTCTCAGTTGCGGCGGCGGCGGTGGAAGCCCGGAGGCGGCGAGGGGGAGGGTTTAAAAGGGGCGGTGGGGCAGAGGGAGACCGCGGGCATCATCCGAACCACAGCGAGAGCGATTGATGGCGATTCCGCTCGCGGAAACGAGGGGGACAGAAATGAGCTCACCTTTTTCGAGGGCTTCTTATTTGGATTTTGTTTAGGGGTGGGAGATCTTTGCAGGTGGAGGAGGAGGAGAGGAGTGGCGAGGCGGAGGAGGAAGAAGAGCATGGGGCTGGGCGAAGGAAAGAGAAAGAGGACGACGGATGCTGGTGGGTCCCGCTTGTCGGTGGGAGTCCAGATTGGTAGTAATCAGGAGGGGATACGATGTGGGCCCACCGCAAGGATGCCACGGTGTGCTGCGCTTGTGGCATGCGTGATGGGTTGTCTGGGAGCCGCACGGTCGGCCCGGCCCAACAAGCCGCACCGACTCACCAGCGGCTTAGTATCTCCTTGTGTTAAAAGGAAATAAATAAAAAAAAGCAGTTCATCATCATCAATTCAACATTTCGTTTGTAACAGTTCATATTTTCTCTGGTTATACAGAGTGACATCGATGATGGAATCCCAAGACGCCGGATCAATTTGTTTATGACAACTGCTACTAGAAGACCTCGTCCCATGTCTTGCGGTGCTGGTGTCTCACGCATACTAGCGAAGATAAAATTGTTAAGCAACACTAGTCCCTGTATACTCTTTTTATTTTTTATTTAACATCATTGATTTTTAAATTTATATTTAAACATTCATATTATAATATTATATAATTATTAATTGTTTTATAACTTGATTTATTATTAAAAACTTTCAGAATTAATTGTGATTTTACAAATTTGTATAAAAGTTTGGATATGACGAATACTCGTACGTAAGTCCAAAAGTAGAGACGTAGATCTCAAAGTAACAACTAGGCATTCTCCTCTCGTCACTGCTACAGTACTAATGAGGAGTACACGTCTGATCACAAAAATCACATGCTCTGCTATCTTACGTGGCTCCACGCGAAGCCACAACATGTGGACAAAAGGCGCCCGCCCTCGTCCCACGTGGCGACCAGTCAGGCGGCTAGCTGAACCCGATCAGGATCAGACCAGCTCGTCCTGAAAATGGCTACGTGAAAAAGCGAACCTCCCCCGCGGCCACAGATCGTCCACGTCACCCGCCAGCGACAGTGGAGACGACCGGCTCCCACCACAAAGCGCGCGCCCACCGCCCAGGTGTCGGGGTAACTCGTGGCTGAGCGCGGCCGGTGCCGCCGTGGAACATGTCTCCTTCCTCCCCGGGGCTTTGGATGGGGTTTCGTGGTGTCTCGCCGCCGGTGGATAAGCATTGACCGTCGAGATTTTTGGAGGCTATCTACGCTTGGCTGTGCAGCGGCCGGCCTCTGCCACGGCAGCAGCTTAAGTCGTTGTCGCGGAAAAGGGGCAGCATCTCGTTGATCTTAGGTATACTCCGTATCATTTTTTCACCACCAACAATGCAGCAAGTTCGGTTTGTCATTCGCATACAAAGGCATTCTCGATCCATTAATTTTTATTTATAGATTTTATATTAAAAATGTTCTTTATAATTTACATATCTAAAGTTTTCTAGAACGGAAAGGTTTTGTTTTAGAAGAACGTTTTCCAGAGAACGTTGTCTTTACGTGCCAGACGTTGTCGTCCGGTCCCCGGAAAATTCTACGATCCATGGCCATATCAGCCCACGGGTAACGTGAAAAGAAAGCCTGTTAGCGAAGCGTTACCAGGCCAAGAGTAACAATCTGCGGTCGCCGGTAGTGTTATTGGGCCCAATTAGAACAAGAAAGCTTCACATTTATTCGTTACTCGTTAACAAGGCCTCTATTTACATATCTTGTTCCGGGCCGAACTGCCTGACTACACGGACACGTGTATAGAGCTACTGGATGTAGGACTGGCCGGTGATGTCGAGGTCGCGGTCGCCGGTGGACGGCGGCGGCGTGTGCTGGGGCCTGATGGTAGCCTCCTCGGGGCCGTCGGCGCTCTGGGTGGCGCTGGCGCGCGGCCGTGCGAGGTCCCTCCGCCCCTCGTTGGCGTACATCCCGCCGCCGTACGCCTCCCGCGTGAGCGGCTTCATCTCGGAGATGTTGGGCGGCTGGTGCTCCCGCTGCAGCTGCGGCTGCTCGCCGGCGACGAGTTCGGCGAGCCCCGGGTCGCTCGACGGCACCTTGGGCTTCTCCTCCGTGTCCTCCATTGCCTTCTTCATGGTCGGCGCCAGCTTCTCCATTGCTTTGCTCCCTGTTAACTGAGCGACTGATGCAGTGACCTCGTGACGGACTCACGGTGAGGGGCTGCAGTTCGGGCTTGGTTAAATACTTTCTCTGGCCTTCGATTCGACGACGGTCAATGTGTTGGTACGAAGCATCGCGAACGTTAGCGTGCAGGCTTGATTACTATTCCGGCGCTGCGCCGTGGGTGATACACGTGTTGCGGGGCACTGCGGCGCTGTGCCGCGCGTGGAGCGCTCGGCGAGCAGGGCGGGGCAGGTCGGTGCTTCGTGGCGTGACGCGCGGCGCGGTACGTGGCTGTTGTCGGCGGCTATCCCGGCAACTCACACCGGTCTCAAGCGCGGCCGGCGCCCGGAGCCGTTGGCTACTAGCCATCCGAATTCACCTAAAGCTGCAAAGCACGGTGTAGGCAGCAGCCACATACCACGTCACCAGCTGAAGCAGTTTCCTCTTTCTCGTAATGGCACCGTCGAGCGGCCGGAGCAGAACGCCGGCGTCTTGTCTTTTTTTTTTTAAATCCTATGCTTGTATTTATATGATAATGTAAATTTTTAATATTAAATTTGAAGTTGATTTTAAGAGTTTTTTTCACTTAAGTTTATTTCTTGGATTGGCTTTTAAATCGTTTAAAATACATATGTAAATCTTTTATTCATAAATTATTTTTTATTTACAAATATTATTTGCTATGTTCTATAAAACCCCAAAAATCATAAGCTATTGCAAAATTCCCGGCCGTTGCACTGGGAATCTGGGATCAAGCAAAGCTTCTATTGGGGAAGTTTCTCCGAAACTGCTGGTTTGAGGTGATGTTAAGTACTCTTCCCACTGGAGTTAGTAGTTGCTAGTTTGCCACTCCTAGGCCGCGTTCGCCGGCAGGGGGTAAAGGGGGTAAGTTATGTTACCTCCTTATTTTCTACTCGTACGTTTTTTGAACTAGTAAACGGTGTATTTTTTGTAAAATTTTTATAGAAAAGTTATTTTAAAAATCATATTAATCTATTTTATAATTTTTTAATAATTAATTAATTATATACTAATCTATTACTATGTTTTTCACGTCAGATAACGAATCCTCCCCATCCCACAAATGAACGCGGCCGTTCCTATCCCTGTGGCTATACAATTATACGTCATCATGGTTGATTGACTTGATTCCCAGCATCCTTACGAACGAAACGGTTCGCGACGAAGCCAACAGGCTACGGCGCTACGCGTCCAAAGCACCTTTATTTCGTACGGGCCGTAGCAATGGGGCACTTGCACTGTAGCAATGGGGCACTGTAGCAATGGGGCACTTGCAGAGATGTGCCAAAGTATTTTAACCTGTCTGCCCATGAGGCCATGACTCCACGAGGAGGCTATTGAAAAATCCCCACCGTACTAAACCGCTTCTCCTGGATAGATTAGGTGGGGATAAGGGACTTATTTTTATTTGTAGTCTATTTTGCCATCGAATATTTATATGCTTATTATATATAAGTAAACGTAGAGTATTAATAAAATTCATCTATAATATTAGGCTAATTCATGAGACGAATTTAATGAGCCTAATTAATTTATGATTAGCCTATATGATGCTACTCAGTAAACATGCTTTAATTATGGATTAATTAGGCTTAAAAAATTCGTCCCGCAGATTACCACTCAATTTTTTTATTAGTCTTTATTTAATACTTCAAATTAGTATCAAATATCCGATGTGACATGAGGCTAAAAATTTAGCCCCATCTAAATAACCCCTTACCATGCTCGAGCCAGTTGATGACGCAGGCGAGGTGTACTTCTCGGTGGACGACTCAACTTGAAGTCGTCTTTGCGTTGACGAGAAGTCTGTGGCTACTGTCTTTGTTCCCCGTTTCAGAGGGTGGACAACCGGGCATGCAATCATGCAGATGGAAATCAAGCACAGCCATGCACGATACACTAGCTGCAGTTCGTGATGGCGCCCGGCCTACTCACTCTCACGCGGAGTAGTCCACTCGCAGACGGTCTTTGGTAGTTGCACACTCCACGTTTTTGCTTATCCATAGAAGCTTAAATTTTAATTTTTAATCTTTGTTTTAAATTAATTTTAAAAATTTTCTTTTATCGAAATTTATTTTTTAATCTTGACTTTTTACATTACTGAAAATATATACATATATATTTTATTTATAAATTATTTTTTATTTACATATACGTTGTTTGCTTTTTTTATAAAAACAAACCATCACCCCTCGTGTATACTGCTGTAGTAACAAAGAGCGCTGAACCTGACGTGACTTAATTTCTGTTGTCCAGTCAATCAGGGTACATGCATGGAGTAATACCGAACAACTTGCAAATACAATTGCAATTGGCAATGTCCCTTGTCGTTGGTTCGAATTGTACGAAAATCCTACTAGTATGAAATTTGTTTGTTCCAATTTCCGTTTGAGACTGATTGTTAGGAAAAAAAAAAGTCTAACGAACCTGGTTGAAGATTATTTTTACAAAACGTATTTTTTTAGGCATTGAATAAATAATCTTTGGCAATAATCCAGTGAATGAGTTAAGGCAGTGTTCCCTTCACTGCTTCTGAGGTTGGCTAAAGCTCCGTAGCAAAAAAAAAAGTGGTAGATGGTTAAAAACTTAAAATTAGATATATATATATATATATATATATATGATATTTTAAAGAAAAATTCTATATAGTAGATTTTAAAAAGAAAACCATACTGTTAGCACTTTGAAAAACATGTTCACAAAATATAAGGTCGTAGCTCCTCGGTAAGCTGAAAAGAATACTGCCTAAAAGAACATGAACTAAATGAGGTACTGCAATGTGTGAATGCATCAAAGGATATAACTTGATGGTCATGGATTTGGAATTCAAGCTCTTGGTTTTCTGTGATGGGTGAGTGGCTAGATGCTTGGAATTCATACTCTGTTTATTTGTTTGTTTGTAGAGGCACAGTTCATTTGAATCAGTCAAGGAAAGAACGAGAGAATAGAGGTACGGCGCTTGACGGTCTGTTAGTGTGATGCAACCTTCAGATTTAGTTTCAACGGGAAAATAATACTAGTATGACACTTGAGGCCAAACTAAACACCGCATTTTTCTTTGCCAAACCGCAGAAAATGTATCAGTGCTTCGTTAATTAGGACATGGTCTCATGTTTGGTCACTACTGAACTGTTTGTAACTAGATAAACGTTGATCCGTTTGATTACTCTAGAAACTACTGCGATGCATGTTTTCATATTGTTGGAATTCTCTTTACATTTCTAGTTTTCTTGATGAACTTTGAAACCAATCAACGTGGAGTCTTCTGTTTGTATCTGGTCTACACAAGTTAAGTTACCATTACTTCTCCTTCAGGAACTCTGATTGTTTTATGAGGAAGATTGTTCAACTGTTTTTCCTCATGTCAGGTGTGATCGGACCCTAGCTAGTAGGAAACTGAGTTTTGTTCCACATGTATTTGTCACGACCGAATGCGTGTAACGTTGCTGACAACACGAAGTAGTGAGAAAAATACAAGCTATTGGTTGGTCCACAAAGGAATTCCGTTAGGTTCGTCACACTAGTCCTTTTCATGATGAAAATGCATGAAGTCTTTGTTCAAAGTCGGTCAAGAGGACCAAAAGGCGAAAGGCAGCCACACACCTAGCTTAGCAAAGGTCGAAATGAGGCTGGAAAAATTTCATGTCTAGTGGATAGTGGATACTAGTCGCTGGGGTTTCCCAATCGAGCCTATAATGACTAGCCTCCGATTAATGCCTAATCACCTCTCTTTGGAACGCAGGAAATTTTCTGGGAACTTTACAAGGGTGAGTTTAATTTATGTAGAATTATATCTGCTTTCGGTAAAACCAGGGCTTTCAAGCCTTTTATCTAAAAAAATATGTAGAATCTGGCCAAGATTTCTGTGTTTCCAAATGAAATATTCAGTTTTTTTGTACACAGTTTTCTTATCTCAATTTCCACTCACCAAAAATAAACATACTGGGTATCATGTTAGGAACAAAAGAAAATCATATGAAACTTAGTTCAATAAAAAAGATCGTGGAAACATATAGAAACTCTTGCTGAAAGGAAATTGAAAAAAAAAAGAAAACCCACCAATATGACATGATATAAAAAGCATATTCTTTGTATTTTTTCCTTTTTAAAAAGTGATAGCCGTGTGCATGTTATTATGATCCTCCACGTATTTACAAATTGCAAACATAGGGAGTGAATTGACTGTAATTGTTTCAAGCATCCATGGTACAGTACTAGTCTTTTGCTTGAAATTGAAGTCTCTGGTCTCCGGTAAGAAACCAAGGTAAAAAGCAAAGGATAAAATGAAAAAACCTGGAAACATCAGGGCATTCCTAACCCATAACACTAGATATAGTTTTTATAAACTTCCCATCATCAAGAACACTACTCTTCCAATACAAACACCACTATTCCACACTTAAATTTAATGCTACTTATCTCACATGATATCTTAGATGTTGTGTAGAAACCATGTCTTGTATTTATTTTCTTTCCTCATTTATTCACTTGCCACGCCATTTTTTATCCTATGTAATAACTTATTTAATGCTATAGACAACATCCTAGTCATTGGGTTGGGAATACCCTCGTTACCTGGTTTGTTTTCCACCTCGGGAAGTTAGAAGCCTATATTTATTACCATATACTATCTTCGTTTTATAATGTAATACGTTTGATTTTTAGTTATAACGTTTGATCATTCGTCTTATTTAAAAATTTAGGATTAATATAAAAATTGTTAAGTCGTGCTTAAAGTTCTTTTGATAATAAAGTAAGTTACAAGCAAAATAAATTATATTTCTATAATTTTTTAAATAAGATAAATGGTCAAACATTGCACTAAAAAGTCAAATATTTTACATGAAACGGAGAAACGGAGAGAGTACAGAATTACATTTTTGGTCAACTTTATATTTCTAATATATGTTATATTTATGATAACTTAAAAATATATAAATTGAACCGCCCATAAAAATAGCCTGGATACGGCACTTCCATCGAGTCAGTGGTAAAGCACGGAACTGACTAAAACACTTGTTGTTCTTCCTGTTCACCATTCCTTGGTTCGAGTTCACACCAGGGTCCTCAGGGATGCCTGATCAACAGATAATCTCTATAGTCGTTTTTCTTCCCATTGAAAAGAAAAGTATTCTAGACTGCATGTTTAAAAGTTATGACTGCTGTGATCTTACCTCAAAAAAGAGTCAAATGAAAAAAAGTAATATGGCATTGGCAATCTGATGGTAACGGGTAACTATACTTAATTTTTACACATCTACATTGGGCTTCATGACCCTTTTCAAGCGTACCCTGAATCCTCTGCAACTTTCCAAACACTATGGGGGCAATTCTTTGTTTTTTGAATGAAAAAATTCAAACGACATATTTAAAAAAAATAATTATGAATGAAACTTTTATATACCTATTTTTGGTGATCTAAAAGCTAAGACTGAAAAATAAACTTTGGTGAAAAACTTCAAAATCAACTTCAAATTGAAAGTTAAAAATTTAAATTTTTAGCTTATATGCATAATCATAAGCGAAAAGATGAGGTGTATAAATAAAATTTGTAACACTACAAACAACTCGAGAGTTTTTTTCCTAACAAACTAGCCTGACAAAGAGCATGTAGTGCGCACCATTTAGTAAAAAGAAGTGTGCAAATAAAATGAGATCTGGCCGCCTTTCCGGGAATAATATTGCAAGATGAATGAAGTGTTACTCTCTCTTCTTCCTTTTCTTGAGATGGAATAAATTAAGGTTTCGTATTACTTTCATTGAACTGTATAACTACATTATAGTTAGCGCGGGATCGCAAATAGATACACAGAAGAATGTAGTGCATGACAATGACATCTTTAATTTTGGAAATGGTCGCAATCCCTATCCGACAAGCTTATACCAAGTCCAATATTCCATTGATGTGGACATCGTATATGATCTAGTCTGGTCACGGTTTCGAGAGGCTGAACAATTTGTAATCGCCTAATAAGACCATGCAATGCTATATCATTCTATTTAACTTGGCGCGATTTCATTATATGATGATCTGATGACAAAGTTGGAGCTTACTACATGGAATTAATAAGTATATGGACTGTGTACCTTTTTGAAAATTTTCACGGTAGAATCCTATATAAGTTTTATGGAGGAGCCGCTGCTAAAAGTACAACGGATTAAATTTAGACTAGTAATGTTAAATAAATAGTACTTTTGCTATTGATCAAACGTTTGATTTTTTGTTCTTCTGTGAAACACGCACGCAATGTATGAGGACTGGGGGAGGACGTGTATGAGATCTTTTTTACCTTGCGTGTATGCCTTCAGATTATTATCTAATGGTAGTGAACGAATTTGATCGATGGAATTAAAATTTTTAAATATTTGATCACTAGACGTACCCTATAAATAAGTATGTAACCGGAGAACTGCTAATTAAGATATGATTGTTACATACATAGGTCACATGTTTAATTCCACACTTAGATGAGCTCATAGTCATTAGCTTCAATATGTTAAGAAATGGTATTCTCGGGTGATATGATGCACTTGCTAGTGCAGTGGCAAGAAGTGTATGGTTTCAATAAGTCCCATGTTCAATTCTCAACGCGCTTATTATTCCCTCTTAATTATTTGACACCAAATTTCTCCTTGGTTGTCCAACGTTTAGAAACCCATAAGTAACAATCAATCTCTTTACGCGAATCGCGAAAATTTTGAACGGTCTTTTAATCAAGTGGTAGAGGAGCACGTTTATAGTCCGCAACACATAATTGTTTCAGAACAAGTTATTGGCGTAAACATGTACTAAAAGTCAAAGACTAAAAAATAAAATACATAAAGAAATAAAAAATTAACTTTAAATTTAAGATTAAAAAATTTAAATTTTAACTTATAAGATAAACGAAAGAAAAAGATAAGGGTGGTAAACCGTAGGAAAACTCTTTAACCCAATAGCCAAATTGGAGAGTAGTAAGTACTAACTCATAAATATTCAGCACAGCACAAAGGAATAAGCCATATGTTCCAGACGAGGAAAAAGAGTCAATTTATGTGATCTGACAAGTCTCTTAATGCACACTAACAAGTAACAAATTACCAAAGCCCTCAAAAGTCAGTTATTAAAATTTACAGTTAAGCCGCCCAGTCTTCTTTTTAATTACTGAGCTACTAGCACTTAGACCGCACTGGTCGTTGTCACAAGTGTTCAGAAATTGCGACCGGTTTTCTTCAGCAAACCGCGTTAAACTATACAAAAAATGCGACGCCTTGTCGCTATTATATAAGCTACTAGCTGCCTCCGCATCCACCACCATCATCCAGCGTCTCCGGTAGAAACCAAGATAGGTAAGCCCAAGCAGCGAGGTGCAGAGTGGCTGAGAGATCGAGCACTTACCAATGGCGGCGGTGGCTGGGACGTCCATGGAAGTGGATCAGGACCTCCCGGGTTTCCGGTTCCACCCCACGGAGGAGGAGCTCCTCGACTTCTACCTCTCCCGCGTCGCCCTCGGCAAGAAGCTCCAGTTCGACATCATCGGCACCCTCAACATCTACCGCCACGACCCCTGGGACCTCCCAGGTAACACGAACAGTCGAACACATGTACAGTGACGCAGTGAGAGAGTTCAGCAAGAACGGCGGCAGTGCGTGTGCGCTTGAGCTGCCTGGATGAGATGATCGGATCGATGACGACGTTTGCCGTGAAAATGTGCAGGCATGGCGAAGATCGGGGAGAGGGAGTGGTACTTCTTCGTGCCGCGTGACCGGAAGGCCGGGAACGGCGGGCGGCCGAACCGGACGACGCAGCGCGGGTTCTGGAAGGCGACGGGGTCGGACAGGGCGATCCGGAGCTCCGGCGACCCGAAGCGGGTGATCGGGCTGAAGAAGACGCTCGTCTTCTACCAGGGGCGCGCGCCGCGCGGCACCAAGACGGACTGGGTCATGAACGAGTACCGCCTCCCCGACTACGGCGCCGGCCACGCCGCGCCGCCGCCTCCCAAGGTAATACTCTCTTCGCAGTTAATAAGAACATGATCAGTTGGAGTGTTCATATTGCTGAATCCATAAACTTGTCACAAAATGATAGGAAACGAAGATGAAGTAAAAACGAGAGCTTTTTTAACATTCTCAAAAAAATATGCCGAGTTATCATATTTTTTTAGTATAAAAAATTTAAGTACATCGAGTTACAGTGTAATTAAGATATCGGTATCTTAAATATTTTTTTAAGGAGGATAAAAAACTCAAGAAAATGATTATGTAAGTATGTTAGGGTATTATTATTATTTGCAGGGGATCTTTTGAGTCTCGTTCTCATCAACTTGGCTGTTTTTTTGTGTGAAATTGGCGTGAAATGTAGTCGTTTTCCTAGGAGACTTACTGTGTCAATGATGTAGATATTCCACGAAAACGCGCTAGGGCATTAAGAATTCAGAATTGACACGGTTGACTTGGGAGTTGACTAGCTTGAATTTTACCATTTTGCATGTAAATTTACTCCAGGACGTAGAATTCAGATTGGTGTGATTTTTTTTTTCTCACGACGTGGTTGGCTGCAGGAGGACATGGTGCTCTGCAAGATATACCGGAAGGCCACACCACTGAAGGAGCTGGAGCAGAGAGCCTCTGCAATGGAAGAGATGCAGAGGCGATCAAGCCAGGGAGACTACACGGCGAGAGCGTATCTCGTCCATGACGCCTCACCCTCCACCGGCGACGAGTACTTCTCGTCGGACGACGTGCACGACAGCGGCTACCTGATCCCCTCGTCGTCGTCGTCGCCGGCGCCGTCCGGCCACAGCAGCAAGAACGGCGGTGCACCAAGGGAAGCCAAGAAGGAGGAAGCAGACGTCACGGTCACGGTGGCGTCGGCGACGTCCATGACGCAAGCGGCGGCGGCGAGCCTGTCCAGCCTACAGCTCCCGGCGGCGAGCCAGCTGCCGAACCTGCAGCTTCCGGCGAGCCACGGAGTGATGGACTGGCTGCAGGAGCCGTTCCTGACGCAGCTGCGCAGCCCGTGGCAGGACCAGCACTGCCTGTCTCCCTACGCACATCTGCTCTACTATTAAGCAGGGACAGATGATTGCATTACGCATCGGAGCAAGAGGATCAAGTCGATCACGACCTCCAGATGGATGCTTGTGCAAGAGCAAGATGAACCAATCAAATCACCCTTCGACGAAGAACACGTAGCGCAGAATATGGCTTAGCTGTGGATTCGATTGAACATAGTGGCGACGAGCTATAGATCTTTTGGGCCTCTCTTGGTTATGTATATGATGTTTTCTGACTTGACAATTCAATGCTAGAATCTCTTGAGACTACGCTTCAAGATCTTCAAGTTCATGTTTGCTGTCAATTCAAATAACAGATCCTAGCAACCCATCAATACAAGGAAGCTGGATTTCCTCTGTCAAAGTTTGTTTGTTTAAAAAAAAAATAGTAACACAGCTTTCTCTGCTGGGCCAAATTTTGCGGTGGAGAAGCCCATGAAACAAATTGGATAATTTCTCCTGTTTTATATTATAAGACTTTTTGATCGTCTTAATTTTTGATCGAGTTTCTCTAGTGGGCCTGGCCCTTTTGTCTGGCAGCAAAACTCATTTCCTACGTCTCCGTTTATATCTGGACCATTTGAATCGGATCAAACGGTTGCTAATCTGATCCTAAACACTGTTGTCCCCAACCCCCAAACGCCGCCTCTCGCCGGAATCCCCTGCAAAGCGTCCATCAGCGTTTTCGACGATCGCCGACCCATGTATTCTGTTCGCCGGAGATACGTGGCATAGACGCCCGTGATCACCTGATTTGCGTAGGTAACACCAGTGATTATACACATTAATACACAAGAAGAAAATTTTCTTGTTTTCTTGTACTGATGCTTCTCAGTTGTAGCGTAAGATCTTAATTAGCTATAGCTATAAGATCGGATATGCACCTGTTCACAAGGAGAAAACTCTTGTGTTGACCACCACAAATTCCCTTGCATGGTGCATGTTTCATTTTTTTTCAATTAATGTTACATATACAGGTGCCCCTCCCAAAAAATGCATAATAGAAATGGCAAACCAAATAGTTACAATCACAGGGATCTACAACATCTTGTTCCAAAGGAGAAAAAAAGTACTCTGCATCGCCTTCCCCCATCATCCCCAACTCTTTTAACCTTGAACGTATCACATTTTTTTTTTCTGAAGAACAGCATGTCTCGACATAAACCATTGAGCCGCAAAGGAGACTAAACAGATGCATCTTTAAACCAAGAAACGCTCTTTCAAGGTCCTTTTAGGCTCTTTTGTCTCTTCTCTTCTAGCTGCGAAGCTTCATTCAACATATCCATAGCATCACTCTGCATGTTTAACTTTGAGAGAGCAACAGCTTGCATATAGAATGCAGTTGGCCAATCAGGGTACACGCATTGTGCTTGCATTGCATCCCGGAGAGCAGCATCAGGTTGGTCAGACATGAGGTGGCATAAGCTCCGTCTAGCGTATACCGTCGGTGACACCATTGTTCCCACATCAACAAACTGCAACCCACAGGGAGGTAAAGGAATCAGCTGGCTTCAATCTAGCGATATTTTCGTAACATCAGTAGGTTCCTAATGTACGATGTTCCCACCTGTGTATAACAGTCAATGGCTGTCTTAAAATCTTTATCACGAAACGCAAAGTCCCCACGTTTCCTAGCATCCAACATGTCCCTCATCTGCTGAGTCCATTCCTGGAATGATAGCTGTAACAGGGAGATTGATAAAGAGAGATTTCTTAGACAAAGCCATTCTGAATGACAGAAATCAAAGTGCTCTGATGTTTACCTCATTGGTCCCTTCATCATCTCTGTAATGTGTGGCAACTAAAATCTGATGGATTGCTGTCAGATCCATCCTAGAACAGGCTTCACCCATGGGGGATAGAGGGTGTTGTGGTTGTGGAGCAGGAGGCGCTTCTTCTTCATGCTTTGGAATACCAAGCATCTCATAGGAAGGCACCTGCTCGTATTTTATAATAAAATTAGGTCATCAGTAATTCAGATAATCAGCTGCATGTGGAAAGATGGAATCCATAAAATAGTAAAGAAGGCTCAAACTAATAAACCATCAAAGATGGAAAAAAATTAGGAATAAAAGGATAAAAGTAAAAAGGTTACCTCTAGTTTTGTTTGCAAGGGCTCAAGTATGGAAACCAGCTTTCCCGTATTGGGACGGTCCCTAGGTTCATACTGTAAACACTGAGAAGCAAGATCTACCAAAGCAGTTGCCTCTTCTGTTGAGTACTTTCCCTCCAGATGTGAGTCCAAGAGCACTTGGATATTCTTGCCTCTTATCATATCAAGAGCCTGAGTGAAAGAAATTTAGTTGTCATTAAGAAAGCACATACTTAATTGTTTTAAGCACTGCTACTAAGTGATTATGCTACCAAGTTGCATCTATAAGCAAATAATATTTTGGAGCAGCTAAAAAGAATATTAGTCAAACTATGATTGAAGAAGAAGATAGCAGTTACCTCTTAATGTTCAAATCCGTATAAGTAAAACTTAACATTCTACTGTACTTGTACAGGGGTGCTTGCATGAAAAAAGTATATATGCAGAATAGTAATCTATGCCAACTGCCCAAGATATTTTTCAGTACAAGTTTCAGACTTCTGACAATGCATTGGGGCAAGGATTAATAGTAACAAGAAAATCATACTTTACTAGCATAGAACTTACATGGGAAGGAGGGATGCGCTTTCCACTTAGAAGGTCAAGGAGCACTGTACCGAAGCTGAATATGACACTTTCTGGAGTAACTCTACCTGAAAAAGGAGAATTTACTATGAAAAAATGTAAAAAACCGTACCCTACCTTTAGAATGGTTCCATCTTATATTTTTTTTATCATAAGACTGCCTTTTGTGAAATTAGTTCTTAGTCACCGACAAGTTTTCCCTGGCTAACTATAAACCTTGGCTTGGCAATCACCTCAATAAAAGCACAAATCAATGCTTACATATGTATTCAGTAGGCAAATAAGACGAATTATTGATCTGAAGGGGCAAAAGAACATGACCGTTATGCCGTATTTCGATTATTGGTCCAGTTTGTGCATGTGACATGTCATGCCATTAGAGTGGAAGGTGCAATTCTGTTAATGTTAACATCCATAATATCCCTATGAATGCCAGGAGCCCAGGACTAAGCAATTTAAATAAGAGATTTTTTTCATAAGCAAGTCAAATGCGTACATAAAAAAACAAAGATCAATGTGTATTTATGTATTGATAGCTAGTTCATATCTCAAAGAAGAAAATTCTAATTTTTTGTCTGACAGTAAAAAGCATATATACCATTTCTCAAATACTCTGGAGGTGTGTATGCAAGGTTTGTGCTATAACTTTTCCCATCCCTGCTGTTTTTCATTAGGCCGAAGCATGAAAGGCGAGGATCACCATTCTGCAAATATAAATCACATTAACGATTTGGTTCATCGGATAACATCTGGATAACCATAGGAAGGAGCACTGCACACGACCAACATCATTTGAAAGCAATTTATTCTTTGATGAGATTCCAAATCATTTCTCCAATCAGCACAAATGCACAATTGGTAAAGAGTTGACATTCCAATTTCTGGTATGTACTTACTTCCAAATACTAAAGATCCCAACAGACCCCTCCACTTGAAATATTAGACATGCAAATCAATAAACAAAGGAAGCATCCAGGACAGGAGCGTAGGCTAAATTAAAATCACTAAATGCCATCCCAACAGATGCACACCCTGCAGGAAGGCATTCATATAGATAAATATACTATCCTCACATCCTCTGCCACAGGAGACAACAATTGGTGTTGACAATGTTTATCCTACAGAATAAAACAAACAAAGACACCACAAAAGAATTGGCTGCTTACCTCATCAAATAGGACCCTATATGCATTTAGATCATGGTATAAAGGCCGTTTGTTGCTACTGCAGTAGTCAAGCACTTCAGCAATGTGGTGTGCAACTCTTAGACGCATAGCCCATTCGATAGTTTGGTTTTCCCCTGCAAATGTGTGCAAAAAAATAACATCGTGATAAAATGAACTGAACCATAGTTTCACACAGCTGTTTGCCAAATTCAAGCTTGCAAGAATGGTGGCTGCAATTAAGATCACAAAAAAGAGTAATACAAGGCATTATTGTTGAGATTTTACAGAATTCGTACTGACGGCAACTATTGCCAATACAGTACAAACTTTACCAGTGTATTACCCTAGTGTCAGGTTGTTCATCAAACATGAACACAACGTACAAAGCACATCTAGCTAATACTCTGTGAACTCTCAAGATCAAGAAGTTCACGTTCTCAGGAGAATTCCAGTCCCACATAACCGTAAATGCATAAAAGCGCTACCAGCTGCATTAATCACTGTAATAACAAAATATTTCCACATTGGAGTCCCTGAATCAGTTTGAGGCATCCATTTGTCTACACATATAGCTGCTGACAGACTCATAACAATACCAAAACTCGATCGAGTGTTTAAGGCAGCTAGTGTCTTAATCAGTTCAACCGGCTCAAGGTCATTACCAATGACAACCGAATAGGCAACATATGACAAAAGGGCATTCCCAATCATTCGTTTGGTACACCAAATGCAGGAAGCTGGTAGGAGCCAGCAGTTGCTCAAAGCAGACCAATTTGTCCCTTTTTTTTGTCAACTTCGACACTCACCAGGAACTCCAAGGCAGAACAATCCAATCCTTTTGCCAGCGGTATTTATCGGATATGGCAAAAAAGTATCCGGGTGATCAGAAGTTCAGAAACTAACTTATCAAAAGAGAAATATTCCAGTAACTCACAATGGAAGAGGTGCTTGGCTAAGGTGTCGTTGGGCATGAACTCGGCGACGAGAAGCCGCTCATCCCCATCGCAGCAGTAGCCGATGAGGTTCGCCAGGCGGCGGTGGCGTAGTTTCCCCACTCCCTTGGCCTCCTCCTGAGTATCAAACGAGGAACTTTTATCAGACAAAAAACAGCAACAGCAGGACGAATTCCAGAACAAGTAAAGCGCCTCTCCCGAATCGGGGCGCACCTCGAACTGCTTGGGATCGGGCCACGCCATCTTGGGGAACTTCTTGACGGCGATCGCGCGGCGGCTGCTCTGGAGGCGGCCCCTGTAGACGAAATTCGGCGCCTTCTCCCCGCTCTCGGACACGATGTTCTCCGCCGCGAACCCGCCCGTGGCGGCGCGCAGCTCCGCCAGCGAGAACTCCGCGAACGCCGGCACCCCCCCTCTCCCCACGCCGCCCTGAGCCTGCGCCTGGTGCTGGTTCAGCGAGAAGGACGGCCGGTGCGGCGGCGGCGCCGCCGCCGCCCTCCCCGGCGGCTTCTCCGGGTGGGTCCCGGCCTGCAGCGACGACCCGCAGCAACCCATCAGGCTCTCGCTGCTCCCGCGCGCGGCGGTGGGCGCGGCGGGTCCCCTCCCTCCTCCTCGTTAGGCGAGCCGCGAGCGCGAGGTCGAGGAGGAGCAGCCGAGCCGACCCGAGGCGAGCAGGGGGGGGAGTGGTTGCTTTCGTTGCTGCTGCCTTTGTACTACTCCTAGTCTGCTCGTGCTCGAATCGAATGGCTTTGGTTTCGCTGCGGCGATGTGTGCGTGCGGGTGTGTGTACAGCGCGGTGATCTCTCTGTCTCCTGTTCACATCTCCGGCAAATCTAGCAACTCTCGCCTATCTTGCGAACGTTGATGAGCAAAAATGGTGGTGTCATCATCATCGGCTTGGCCGTTGGCTGGAGGAAATTTTAGTGATGTTGTACAGCAGTACAATTTGTGTGTGAGCGGTGATCCTTGCAATAACTCAAGGGAAACAGTTTAGTTCACGCTGAAATTTGCTTGAGGATCTCAAGTTGAGGTGCTTTTGGTGGTGTTTCAAGGTTCTTTTTTATGTGCCTTTCAGGGCATATTGTTGGAGAAGGAGAGGACACATATGAAATGAACTCCCTTTTACCTGTTGTAGCTGTTTTTAGCATGGTATAAATGATATTCGCATTTTTTTTTCCTGGATAAAGATTAAAGAGTGATACTTCCATCACGTCTTCAAAGGTATATGACCAGTATCAAGAGCATACACAAAACGACCAGTGAACACGAACTGTGGCGCTGAAAAAGTCGTGCTTAGGTTTACACCTTCTCTGCTCCTCTACTATTGGTCCCCGAGTCAACGGTTTAATCCCATCCCCTGTTCGTATCATTTTTTCCTCCTTTTCTTTCTTGGTTGATGAGTTCGAAACAGACAAGACAACAAATCCGTCGTGGCGACGTATGGAGTCACGCGAAACCACCTGCGCGGTTTACGCGCGTCGCTGCCGCCGCCGACGTGCATCCGAAGCCAAAAACCGCCGCGAGCTCGCAGCAGCAGCAGGCTCCCGTGGATTCGGCGGCCATGTCGCTGCGTCGACAAAGTCTCATGGCGAACCTTTTGGGCAGGTATTAAAGTTGAAATTTTTCCTGATCAGTGGCCACCAGCTAAACGATGCTAATTTTCGCCGACGATATTATGGTATTTGGATATAAAGTACGAGCAATTCGCTCCTTTGCGATACTTTTTTGTTGTAAAACTTGCCTTTGGGTAATGAGAACATAACCCAGTACACTAATTGGACCTTCACCTCTCACCTTCCGTATATGAGCATTGGCTATATAAAAAAGAGAAAAGTGAAAGGCTTTGTACTGAGGATAGAGAGATTGAATGAGAATATTGTCCTTCACATATCCTATGCCTTCATTTTTAACTGCAGTTAAAAGTAAGTTAAACCGTGCGTTATAACTGAAATTTGATTCATAATATGACGGTGATTGTTTTATGGACTCAAAATGGTCCAATAGATATATCAATTAGAAAATACTCTATTTATTCTAAAATACCTATATTTATATTTACCTTGAAAAGCGTGAAAAAAACCTATATTTCCGATGTCTTATGGCCTATGTGTGGGGTAGCGGTTGCTTGTTTTTTCGGTTTCTCAGTGTGAGATTGCGCGAGGGGTTGTATAATAACATTTTTCATATAAAGTCGAGTTTTAAGTCAAATAAAACTGTTGTTTACAGAAGTAACCGGTGGTGTGGCATTGACAGCCGAAAAGCAGAAGAAACAGTACGAGGTATGAGCACTCCTGTAGATCAGTTCATGCCATAAGACTTTTGACGTAGCAGGTTGCATAAACTAAGGTCTGAGTGTGCCGCAGCTTCACTTTTGTTTTATATTTATATGTTAAAATTTAAAATTTAAATTTAGAGTTAATTTTAGAATTTATCACAAAATTTATTTTTCAGTCTGGTCTTTTAGATTGCTAAGAATATGTATATATAAGTTTTATTTATAAAATATTTTTTTGCAAATATGGTGTTTGTTTTTTCTATAGAAAAACCAAACAATTACCCTCCTGGACTCAAAAAAATGCATTCGCAAGCTCTAAACTGAGATGTTTTTTATTCTTTTTTTTATATTTTCGAACTACTAAACAATATGTGTATATATATATATATATTGCTTAAAAATCAGATTAATCTATTTTTTTACTTTCCTCACTTAGTGTGCGGTAATTAATCAAACAACATTCGCTGTAGCGAACGTGCCCAATGACGGCACCTCGGAGAACGGTTTTGGCTAAGGTGTGAGGAACTCCTCTATCTTCTAGCTTCTACTTATATTTAAATTTTAATTTTAAATTTAGAGTTGATTTTAAAGTTTTTTTTAGTTTTTTTTTAAAAAAAATCTTTTTTGACCGCTGAGAACATGAATAGAGTTTTATTTATAAATTATTTTTTGTTGGTAAAAATATTGTTTCACTCTTTCTTTGAAAAAACCAAACAATAACCCTGCTAGGCAGCAACTCATGTTTAATATCCTTTCTGAAATCTGAATGATCAACCATGGTATTCGGTATTCTTTAATCCAAACTCCAGCTTTCAGACATCAAATATATGAAAACACCGAGGACAGTGTTGTGTTTGTAAAAGAAGAATTGGGAATTGTTAAAGATACTATCTGAAATACAATGTTACTAGTTATATGATATTTAGTCTTTTTTATAGTTTTTTTATTAGAACTCTTATATTTTTCCCTTTATATCTCTTATAAACTATAAGGGGAAGAGTGTGGTGGTCTGTTGTATTTTCATACATTATAATCACCTTCTTATAATCTTCTTATAATGATTCTTATAATCTTGTTATAATGATTATTACCGGTTGGCTCTCATATTTTTTTCTCGTAAGGGTTTACACATTAAATGCAGGTATCCATTCTCCGTATATTTTTCTAACGGGAATTATTTGATTCACATAAGGGAACGAAGGTTCATTATTGAATGTACTGTTCCTTGAATAATATCCAGATTTTTCGGTGGTGTTTAGTTGCCAAATTTTTTTGGCAAAAACATCATATCGAATGTTTGACCGAATGTCGGGAGGGGTTTTCGGACACGAATGAAAAAAAACGAATTTCACGGCTAGCCTAGAAACCGCGAGACGAATTTTTTGAGCCTAATTAATCCGTCATTAGCACATGTTGGTTACTGTATCACTTATGACTAATCATGGACTAATTAGGCTCAAAAGATTAGTCTCAAGATTTCTTCCATATCTGTGCAATTAGTTTTTTGGTTCATCTATATTTAATATTTTATTTAGATATCAAAAATTTAATATGATGTTTTTAGAAAAAAAAATTTAAGAACTAGACAAGGCCTTCACATCCCTGTCAGGTTCTCTCTTGACATGATCAGGTCAGTCACCAGCCAGCACTTTCCAGTTTGATGGAATGATCCAGCGGCAGCCTGTTTATCTTATCTTTACCTTACCAACAACGAAAGGCAAAAAGCTCCTGCTTTTCACCCAGAGGCAGACGACATCTAATCAAACACTCGAACAACTGCCATTGCCAGCCAACACGGACGCTCACCTGGAGTCAAGAAACGCTCTTGTTGAGATACTCAATTTTTTTTTTCATAAACGTCACAGATACTTAAATAGAATATTAAACATTGATAAAACAAAAAACTAATTACACAATTAAATCACGAGACGAATCTTTTGAGACTATTTAAGCCATCATTACCTATAAGTGTTACAGTAACCTACATGTGCAAATGATGGCTTAATTAGGCTTAAAAGATTCGTCTCGTGATTATTCTATAACTGTGCAATTAGTTTTTCGTTCCATCTGTGTTTAATGCTCTATTTAGGTATCTCAATATTCAATGTGATGTTTATGCCAAAAAAATTTTGGGATCTAAACAAGGTGGTGTTTAGTTGCCAAATTTTTTTGGCAAAAACATCACATCGAACGTTTGACCGGATATCGGAAGAGGTTTTCGGATATGAATAAAAAAACGAATTTCACGGCTAGCCTAGAAACCGCGAGACAAATCTTTTGAGCCTAATTAATCTATCATTAGCATATGTTTGTTACTATAGCACTTGTGGCTAATCATGGACTAATTAGGCTCAAAAGATTTGTCTCAAGATTTCTTCCATAACTATGCAATTAGTTTTTTGGTTCATCTATATTTAATGCTTTAGGTGTTAAAAAATTCGATGTGATGTTTTTAGAAAAAATTTAAGAACAAGGCCTAATTGTGCATACACGGGGATCTTTCTCTGGATGGGGTTCCAAACGGTCTAATCAGCGCACCCAAAATAAGAATAATCATTAGCATATGATTAATTAAGTATTAGCTATTGTAAACTTAAAAAATGGATTAGTATAATTTTTTAAAACAATTTTTATATAATTTTTTTAAGAAAAAATGTACCGTTTAGTAGTTCAGAAAACGTGCGCACGAAAAAAGGGAGGGAATTTGAAGTTAACGGTGCATCGCGAACGAGCCCACCGTCAGAGCAGCATTGCAGTGTACTATGCTAATGAGCCTGAAAAAAATTTTCGAGGAGGTTTCCCCAAGTTAATTTGGTCCATCTTAACGAGATCAAAGTAACTGCATATATCGCCACACCAACCAATTGTTCTGCTTCGTATCACCCTTAATTTGCGTTTGATGGCTTTTCATTTTAAGTGCAACAGGAAGAGAGAGCAACAAAGTGGACAAGTTGGCAACTTACTCTGCCCATTTTATGTGTGGCTGATCTGGCACGCACACGGGCAACGACTACACCATGTGTCCATGTCGTCTACTACTAAGTTTACAGCTGATTAACGATGATATGCATCTTTTGTTACTGCTAAAAGTACGCGTTTATGACGTGCTACAGTGTTAGTAAAACTGTAACAAATTTATCGATTCATCGGCTGCGCCGCCAGCATGACGTCCTGGGCCTCCTGCCAATGCAATCCTCGGGTAGATTTATCTAGCTCTAGAGCCACCAAAAGATTTTTCACGAACTCATAGTTAAGATAATCCTACTCACGTGCACTGACAGCTTATCGGGATAAAATAACCTAATGTGGCAGCAGATTACAGCACGTTAACTGCCAACGAAATCGTTGCAGGTTCCAAATTGGAGTAGTTAAAAATACTCCGTAGCTACTACTAGCCGACTAGCTGCTGCCACTCTCATAGTGTCGTTTTCATAATACAAATATTCATGTTTACAAACCGGCATCTCCAATTCTCCATCGCCATCGCTGTTGATATTGCCGTGCAAAAGACAAGTTGGAAAGCTTGAGAGACCATTTTCTTCGTTTCCCACAAAAACCATATTAAAGCATGCCCAAATCATTACCACTAGGTAGTCCGTACGTACACGTACGTACCCACCGGAAAAGCACGGGATTAGCTACAGATCAGGTTAATAATTAAAGCAGAAAAGATGGGAATAATCCGGTTAGCAGGATAACGACATGAACCGAACCATATCAACCGATTACAGAAGCACATATGCATCACGCATGAGCAATTTTACCGAGGAATTTTACCGAGAAGTTAGCAAGAGATAATATTATTTTCTAGATAAAATTTGGTATCTCTTGATAATTTAGATAGAAGTCAATTTTACATCATGACATCTATTCGGTCATATGAAAAATGCTCTGCGTGCATACACTGCAGCAAATTATGCATCAGCTATGGATGCTTGATGCTTCACCTGCCACACATTGGAACCGATAGCGTCTAAATAATACTTTAGGGGTTGTATAAAGTTGTCACGCATCGTAATAAACAAGTCCAATCAAATTAGCATATTCTTTAGTTACATTTATGAAGAGTTTTTCTCTCCTTTGGTCCCCGTGTTTTCAACTCAAAAAACACGGTAAAATATTTTTTATTTCTGTCTAAAGTATGGCTCACATTTTGTTAGACATAATTTACAAGATAACGTGGACCACGGTAGCTTGAAAACTTCATTCCACAATTAAAAATTACTACATTCATCATAAAAAAATCATATTTTTTTATATTCGAGTTTGTGAAAGCAGAAAACAAATAAATTAAAACTCCTATCTTCGTCTTAAATATAAATATTTCTATAATATTTAGCAGGATTAAGCTCGATAAAAAAATGATACCCCTTAGTAAACAATAAATGGACAATAGTGGGAGATAGGCAGAGGTAAAATACAAAAATTATTGAATGGAAGTTAATAGGACAAATATTAATGTAAATAGTGTCAAAATGTTTATATTTTGATAGTGTAATATTTAAAATATCAAAAAATATTTATATTTTGGAACAAATGAAGTATATGAAACAGAGAATAATTGTATTGAAATTTGATAAATTTATGGTCATTATCTTCCTTTTGATTTTGTATTGATATTGCTTCGTGTGGTATGGATATTAAATAAAGAAATAAGCCGCAAAGGTTGCAGCTCCAGGTGCTCATCCACGCGGGATTCGCTGCCGCTTTGCGCCTTTGCGCTTTCGATCATTGCGTGCGTGCCCCTAGGGGGTGCGTTCGGTTGGGCACGTTTCCGCGAGACGGGCGAGAGCGACGTGACGCGCGTCGCTTCAGGCTTCACGCAGCACGCGTTTCCATCTGCCCGTTTTTGCGGCCGCCTGCACCGCATGCCCTGATGCCCCGACGCCCGACGGCATCGCATCGCATCCCATACCATCGCATCGCCAGTTCGCCACGCCATCCGCGCACGCCGGAATCACAGGAGCGCGGTTGGAGCTCGGTCTTGTAGTTTTGCACGAGACGACGGCGAGAGAGAGAGAGAGGCGTGCGTGTGAGCGAGCGGCCGTGTAGTAGTAGTACGTGCTGCGGTGGCAGTGGCAGTGCTCGTCGGAGGGCGCGCCACGAGCCTGCCGAGCTGGTTCGTGCGCGCGTGAGCGTGACCACGGTCCCACTCCCACCGTGATGCCTGTACTGCCAGCCTTTCGGCTGCGGACACCGTGCTGTACCTGTACTATCTCATCGGCGCCGTCCCAGCTGAGTTGGCTCCTCTGTTTCATGGGGCCGTCATCTCTGGGATCCATTAGTTGGCCCATGACCACAGTTTCGGCCTGTGGGCTAGGCTATTACTAGTTGCTCAAAGCCTGCATGGAATCTGAAGTCAAAGCTCAGATTTCGACTACTACCATGGTTACGAATCACACAAGGACAAGTTTGATAGTTTCCGATCTTTAGCTGTCCTAGTTGCCTGAACGATCACATCGAAAATTAAATGTGCTTTGATTAGATTGGCACCGGTGTCCGTCCTACTAACTCCTAAATGATCACCATGTCACGTCCTCGAACTAACGCCTAACAACGTGCAGAAAATTTCCCTGGATCTCGTGATGGATCATTGGATCGTAGTGGGCTCCATGAAGCGGGGCTGTCCAGGCCCATCTTGGGGGGGGGCCAATGGTGCCGAAAACGAAAGTGGTAGTAAGCTTCCATGCACGACGGCAGAAGCGAGTGATGGCATTGGTTTCTTCGGGAAGAACTGAAGAAGGACAACACAACCGATTCGTTAGCTTGTCCAATTCAATCCCAAGTAATGCAAAAATGATTGGAGAATTAGTCGCCAATATAAATATTTGTACTACTGTTTCGTGAACAACCATGACCAATTGACCAAAGAGCTAGTAATGGATTTCAGATTTTTTTTTTCAGTACAAAGCCGACACAACTTCAGAGTTCAGATGCGCCAAATTATACGGATCCGTGCATGCTTCCGATTCTAGTTTAGATCGCGACCTTCTAGCTAGATAAATTATGGGCTGAACAGGTTTGATGTGCACGCTAAAGATGGGGCATGTACACTGTATTCGTTTGGTTTTACAAAGGAAAGATCCGACTTAAAAGTGCAGCTTTTCGTGAATGACGATCTCTAGCGGTTTAGCCCTGTATTTTCACTTCTATTTATACTTACAAGTCAAAATTTAAAATTTAAATTTATAATCTTAAATCTAAATCTAAAGTAGATTTATAAATTTTCCAGCATTGGGTTTATATCGATAAGAACAAATATATAAATATTTTATTCACATATATTTTTTATTTGTAAATATGCAGTTTGATTTTTTTCAATTAACTCCAGGTGCATTAACCTTCGCGACCAACCGACTTATCTGAAAGTTCTAACAGGATGCAAGAGGAACCAATTCTGCGCTCTCGAACAATGAACGGTGCCTGCATTGGTGCTCCCCATTTGCAAATTAAAGCTACAGCAGTCCTGCTAGTACTACTTACTGAGACAATTTTAAGTAAAATGTCCACTGTTCCTGTCAGTATACTATAGAAAGTGCTGCTCAATAACTCACAAAGACAGACATCATCGTCCTTTCGCTTACGATTAAGCTAAAATTTAAATTTACAACTTAAATTTAGAGTTAGTTTTAATATTTTTATTGTAATTTATTTTTCAAGCTTTGATTTCAGATTACTAAGAAGATATATATATATATATATATATAAGCTTTACACACAAATTGTTGTTTAACTATCATTAAGCCGCTGAGAATTACATAATGCAGCTGCAAGCCTGCACCAAACGCCAGCTTAAATAGAAAGCAAAGTTGGTCAGTTCGATTCCAACCTGATACATTAACTCTCTTTGACCCAATTCCATGTGATGCCAAACCGACCGCACGGCTTACGCAATTTACAAAGATTCATTTTAGAGATTGAAAAAAAATGCATGTGAATAAAAAGAAGAGACCTCACATGATCGACTTAACGGTTCTTTTCCAGTTGAGAGCCGAACTCTACAATCTACTCCAGTATTCGTGCTATCTGCCTAGCTGGAACTGAAACGGGGATAAAGTTGCAGTTGCATCGACGTAGGAGTATCATAAATCTGGTATTCAGAAATTGACATTAACTCGTATCAAAATTAAGGTCTAACATTAGTGCACGATTTAATTGCCAGGTTTATATAGTTGTTTCTTGTCACCTAAAAGCCCAGGAAAGCATCCACTGAATTTGGACGCAATCCACCAAAGTGAGATTCTATAAACATTTGATTTGGAATTGAAAACAAAGAACTACTAAATTTTACTGAATATTTCGCCTAAACACAACTTCATTCCATTGTGAAAGTCCTATACATCATGTACGCAACCTACTAAAACTAAGAACGATGTCAAACAAATCCGCATTGTCCTGAGTTCTAATCTTTCATGAATTTTCACGGCAGAGAAGTCTTTAGTCATCACGGTGATCAAAAGCAGGGCGTCAGTACGTTGAGCAGCGACACCCTCGCGTTCACGAGCGCCCGGTACACCTGCTCGACGCCTTCCTCCGCCGCCACGACGCATTCCTCCAGCCTGAGCAGTCGCTCCATGGCCGCCTTCCTTTCCTCCTCTTCCTCGTCGATGCATTCATCCAAAGGCGTCTCCTTTGGGCCTGCTCCGGACTCGCTGTAGGCAGCGATCGACACCGTGCGCCGTCGCCACCGCAGGAGGTCTGCCACCCACCACACCGGCGCGACTGCGACCTTGGCGGGAGAGGCTGCGGTCGGGGACGTCAACGACCGCGAGGCAGAGGAGGCGGATGCAGATGCGAGCCCGGCGAAGATGGAGGCCGACGCGGCCGCCGCCGCGCACGTGGCGGCCTCGACGGCCTCGGCTAGCGCAGCCTCGCCGGAGTCGGACGCTGCGGCGGCGGAAGAGGAACGGTAGGAGAGGTCACGCAATGTGGAGGCAAGGCGGGAGAGGTCGCGGTCTGAGCGGCGGCGCGCGCGCAGCGCGGCGGCGAGGCGGGTAGCGTCGCGGCGGCGGAGCGCGGCGTGGGCCTCGGCGAGGAGCTGCTTCAGCGACAGAAGCGCCTCGCGGAAGCACCCGTGTGCGTCGGCGAGGAGGAGGAGGTCATCCAGAAGCCGCTCCGTCCAGGGCGCCGTCTTGCGCGGCGGCCGGAGCGGGTCCTGCGCCTGCGGGTGGTGGAGCAGCTCCGTTAAGCCCGCCAAGAGCCGGGCCAGGTGGCCGACCCCGTCACCGATCCACTCCGGGCCAGCTTGCGCCGGCGCCTCAGTCCACCCGAGGAGAGCACTCGCCGACTCGTGCAGGCCAGCGACGACCGGGTGGAAGCGGCCGGGGAGGCTGGCGGAGCGGGCGCGGGAGTAGGAGAGCTTCTTGTGCCGTGTCCGGCGGAGGTAGGACGATGCCTTGGGGATGGTGAGCGCGGTGAGCCGTCGGCGGAATCCCGCTGCCATCTGCGGCGTCGTGCCTAGCTCCGGCTTCCGGCTTGCTCGATAAGCTGTCTCCCGGCGTATGGGCTTCCGCTGTTCGATCGCGTTGGTGGTGGTGGCCGTGGAGTGGCAAGTGGATCGCGGGTGTTTTTATAGGGTCGCGTCGCGTGGATTGGTAGAGCCCGCACGGGTGGGAGGGGTGTGGTCGTGTTCGTGTGGATAGTGGCATCCAGGCGCCAGTGGCGGAGTGGGCTCGTACAGTAGGATTTTTCACTCCGCTTTGAGCTTTGCGCAGCTTCAGCTTACGAGACAAGACTCTCCAATTGTCTGATTAACCACCGTGTTCTGCAAGCCAGGAAGAACTGGGAAGGCGCTAGCACAAGATTCTTCTGGTAACCTGACGAGGATCAGGACAAGATAGTGACACAGTGTCTACTCCATCCGTCCCAAAACAAATTAACTTTTTATTTTTTTAATATGATGTTTGACTTTTCGTCTTATTCAAAAAAATTTTACGATTAATAATTTTATTTTTATTAAATGATAAACATGAATAGTATTTTATGTGTGGCTAATTTTTTTAAAAAATCTTAAAAATTATTCAAATAAGATGTATAGTCAAACAAGCTCGACAAAAAAACGAAAAGTTAGTTTTTCATGGGACGGAGGGAGTACAGTAAACAATAAAGCATGCATAAGAATTGGCAGTTATATACGTACGACGATTTTTTACGATAAACTATTTCTCTTTTAATCATGTCTTAGTACTCATGAGGGTCGATTCTCGATTCTCAAATAGAATTCTGTAATCGAGGGTTATTTTAGACTAGAGTGAAGTACACTAGCGGTCCTTAAACTTGTGTGTATGTGTTATTTAGGTCCTCGAACTCTCAAAATGTATTTTTGGGTCCCCGAACCTGTCTGGTGTGTCATATAGGTCCAAACGGGTCCCGACCCGCTCCATCCGCTGACATGGCATGCCACGGTGGTGCCTACATGTTGGTGGGGCCATGTGGGTCCCACACGGCGATGTCGTCGCCGGAGATACTGACATGTGGGACTTACGTGGCCCCACCAACACGTAGGTGCCACCGTGGCATGCCACGTCAGCGGATGGAGCGAGTTGGAGCCCGTTTGGACCTATATGACACACAGACCAGTTCGGGAACCCAAAAATACATTTTAAGAGTTCGGGGACCTAAATGACATATGCACACAAGTTTAGAGACCGCTGGTGCACTTCTCTCTTCTATATTATGTTGATATCTTTTACTACTTCGTGTTTTTTTTACTTTTTTTACACTGTATCAGTGTGTATCGAGTTTGTTCCTGTGTAGACTTTAGTAATTGGATTTAGCTTGTTGAGTAAAGACCGGAGTGTTATTCAATTATCTAAAAAAAATACCACGCGAGCGTCGTTATGTTTCTGTCCCGCGTCGTTGCACTTATTGTACTAAGATTAAAAAAAAGACCGCATGCGTAGTATTTTTTCACAAATATTTTCCGGATTTCTACTGTACCACTAAAAGTACCCATAGTGTAACTCTATCGATGCCTTATTATTCAATTTAGAGGAGCTTTCACCCTAATAATAGGAAAAGTAGGGGACTACATACATAAATACAAGAACGCACTAATCCATATGTTTTTTAGAGCAGTTTTACCGTGCTCCATCCTACCTCTTGAGAGGCAAGAGCTCTTGGTTAATATTGACCGTTCAATTTTGTCATTTTATTTTAATCAACATAAAAAGATTTTAACATCTCATTAATTTATCATGGCCAAATAAGTAAAGCATTATTACAGTAATCTCCTTTTCTTGCTAATCGTGCATGCATGCATACTATGAAAATAATAATAATAACATCAAACACATTAATTTCATATAATAATATTAGACAAAGTTTTGGTGGACCAATATATCAGTTGGATTCCACATGACAATATTAGGCATAGGCCGTCACTTCAACTTATATTGCCGTCTACCATGTCAGATTCCATGTTCCGTCAAGGTGATTTATATTTCATACGCACTAACTAGGTGTCGGGAGGATAGATAGATTTTTTGAAACAAAATATATTTTTGATTTTTTAAGAATATTATAAATCAAAATGTTCAGTTTGAAGCCCTCGCAACCGTGCGGGCCCTGCCCCCCGGTGTGGGAGCACCTGGCGGGTGGCGGCCCACGGCACAATGCGCTGACACGTGCATATGCGCCGGTGCCTCGGGGACCCGTCCGCCCGCTCGGCGCGCGCCGGCCCACCTCCCGCACAGCTCACGCCCATTCAATGCCCCCCCGCCAGTCATGGCCGCGCGCGTCGGCGTCTCCGTCCCCTCGCCCGCGCGCTCGCTCCCTAGTTCCCTCCTCCGCGCCAAGAGAAGACCCCACCCCCACCCCCACCCCCGCCTCCGCTCCGCTGTCCCGGCCATGCATCGCCTCGCCGTTGGTGGGGGCGGATGGATGCGTGCATGGGTGCACCGCACTGGCGCTGCGTCCCATCTGTGGTCGGCCCCGCCCTCCCCTCTCCGGCTCGTTCGACGGGGACGTCTCGCGCTTGATACCGGCTGGCCTTGGTGGCCTGCAAGGAGGGGAGGGATCGCCATATCTCGCGACTTCAAAGCTCATCCATCGTCTGGTGCAGTGGAGGGGCCGCCGTCGTACGAGCAGCAAGCAAATCATTGTGATGACTTGCCAACCGCTGCCCTGGCCTGCTGCTACTCCATACCCGTCCTTGATAGTTCCATGTGGGGTTCGACCCTATGGATGGATGGATGGATGGATGGATCGATCGGGTCTGAGACGATGAAATCAATCATTGGGTTTGGGTTGGTGTCCCTCTCTGCATCATATCAATGCATCGCAGTGTGTACTGTATATATCTCCTTTGGTGTTATTTGGCTGGATCGATATGATCAGCTCTCTACAATCAGGACCTGTTTGGTTCTGCAGGACTAGTTCGCTGCAGGATTGTTTCCAAGCTCCCCGCAAGCTAGATAGAGCGGACCATCTCTCGTTGCCCTGTCACGATCCTTTTCGTTTGTTGCACGTACGCACCGAGCTTTTCCCAGGTTTTCCTTGTTCTGCTTTTTACTGACGATGCATTTGGCTCCTTCTGGTTCCTGAATCTGATCTGGATGGAAGAATCCATCGTTACTTCTCATCTGGAAAGTACCGCTTGTCCTCAGATATACTAACACATCGGCCGTTTGGTGCCTTGCATATGTGTATGGATCAAACTCTATTATACTATGATTTCTAATTTTCTACCAGTACGCCCTGTGCTTGTAATTTTCTATTGTTTTACATTCAACCTTTCTTTAGCGATTCCAATGAGATATTACTCCATCCAGATAAAGAGATAGTAGATCTACACACATGAAAGCGTGCAACAAAAGAATTGCAGCACCGTGGCCTACGAGGGACAATGAAGAGCATAACAGGCGGTACAATAGCAGTACTGTATATCAGATGCATTGCACTGCAAATAATTTAATGAACGCCAACTGTGCTATGATTAGTCTGCAAATCTCAAGGTGTTTATAGAGTGGGGCTAGCTCTCTCGACGTTGAAAGCTTGCATGCGACGTGTCCTGCTGCCAGCAGTGCCATCCATCCTTGTCACTTTGCAGGTGACAGAGTTGTGGTATCATACTATCATCATCAGTTCATCATTGATCAAATTGGTCAACAGGATCAGCTGAACGACCCATTAATTAATGACACCCTCTTTACGCACATAAACACATTAAGCACACGAGATGTTGATGTAAACATTCTGGAGACTGGAGGATTTATATTGTTCACAGGTTTCTCGAAAGGGGGATGAGTGACTGAAGATTATGAAATTTACATCAAATGATTTTTGTTGGAAAAAGCTATTGACATGACTCTGTGACTGAAGACTATCCAGAGTCCAGACATGCTTCTAGCCTCAGATCACACTGGAGGGAGACGAGTACATTGGATCATGACATAAACAGATTTCTCTCAAGGGTGTACTGTTACTCAAGATTGCACCAAATGCTCTTCCCCAATCTGAACCTTGAAGTTTGTACTACTAGTCAACAAGAAATCCAATCGTATCGTCCATCGTTTGCAGTGAAGCCAAATTGACTTGGTTGGGGTTCGTGCATGCCGTTGCAGTGTGTGAGCAGAAACGAACCCGAGTTGTTTGAGAATCAGCCAAGAATCAGTGACCGTGAGAGAGCGGCTGGAACGAATGTGCAGAAAACGCCACCGGCCGCCGATTTGGTCGGCTGAGTTAGTTAATCACGGCTGCGGAATCTGTCTCTGGAATGTGAGCATGTTCGTCTTGCGGATAAAAAGAAATCTAGCGATGAATGCATGCATGTGCTGTGGCTATCAAGCATGAGGGCATTTCCAACCCAATGACTATGATGATATCCATAGCATTAAATAAGTTGTCACATAGGATAAAAAATAATGTGCCAAGTGAATAAATGAGGAAAGAGAATGAAATCATGTCTTGCATGAGACATGATTTCTACACAATATCCAAGATATCATGTGAGATAAGTAGCATTAAATTTAAGTGTGGAATAGTGATGTTTGTATTGGAAGGTAGTATCTAGTACTAGTTTCTTGATGATGAAAAGTTTATAGAAACCATATTTAGTGTTATGAGTTGGGAATGCCCTGACAAAAGGTCTGTTCAGGCAAGCTTTGGGCTCGTTTGCAAAGGCAGGTCTGGATGTAGCTAATCACCGCACGCAATACGAGAAACGCCATTAGTATATGATTAATTAAGTATTATCTATTTTAAACTTGAAAAATTGAATAATATGATTTTTTTAAACAACTTTCATATAAACTTTTTAAGCAAAAAATATACCATTTAGTAGTTTGAAAAGCGTGCACACGGAAAAAGAGGGAGAGATTAGCCCGGTGAGCCTCGTGCGAACGCGCCCATCAGATTCTGAAAAGCAGCTGCTTGGTAATCCGCTTCTGAGAATTTTAAAAAAACTCCTAAGCGGCATTGCTGGACGGCCGACCTTCTGCTTAAGCGCGGCATTCCAAGCCACACTGTGTGCCCCTTCTGTGCCCAGGACCCAGAATCAGCGAACCACATTCTCCTTGGTTGTGTGTTCGTCAGACAGGTCTGGCGCCTGGTGTTGGCACCAGCGGGGTGGGCGTCCCTCTCTCCCTCTCGCGACGCTTACCTTCCTTCCTGACTGGTGCCCCACCTCGAGAGCGTCCTTGCCCAACTCTTCGAGGGCCAGTTTCGACTCCCTAGTCCTCCTCGTCTCCTGGCAGCTGTGGAAGGAATGCAACCGCAGGGTCTTCGACTCGGTGTTGTCTTCCATCCAAGAGGTGCTGGAGTCCGTCCGCTCGGAAGGCCAGCTCTGGTCATTGGCAGGCGTTGCTTCCTTTGGGGATCTTTTGGGAGTGTAGTGTAGAGTGATTGTGTGACTCCTTTTTTGTCTAGTAGAAGCTAGTCCTTTCTCTAAGTTCCCTCTCTAGCTAGTTGTTCGCCGGGCCCGGCCGGCGTTTCTGTTCCAGGTCCCCACCTATGGCCTATCTAGCCTAGGGTGCTTGTGTTTCAAATTCTTTCCTGCTAATATATTGACGTGCAAATCTTTTGCTTATTTGAGGAAAAAAAAGAAAAACTCCTAAACCCAGCTTCTGGTTTCTTAGTTTATTTTTCATGATCTATAACTACAGATTTTTAGAAGCTATGAACTGTTTGGACCAACTTCTGGCAGAAACAGTTTTTAGAAAAAACCGCAGCTAGAAAAATCTCACCCAAAAAGACCCAAAGACTACTATCTCCCAGTAGAGCAGGAGATCGCCGCATCTGCATAAAGTGCAAAGAATTATAGCCGACAATGCTAATCTGCACTCATGCAGATCATTAACTAAAACCAGCAGCAAATTTACAGGATTTATAGTTCAAATCTTAGTGGATAACTGCACACTTGCATTTGCAATAATCTAACCACATGCCATATTCAGCATACTTTCGCATTCTGATTTCTGAATTTCTGATAGAGTGAGAACATAAAACAGGCGGGCCTCCAACACGAACTACTAGACCTGAGGTGGAAGTAACCCAATATAGGGAGGCCAAATATCATAGCCCATTAACGGCCCAATCTAAAGCAGCCCAAGCCGATAGCCGCCGCCGAAACACCTTTGCCCCTGGTCTCGCTGACAATCTCGTGCGGAAACGGCGGCGTTGCTCCCGGCGCGGCGCGCTACGCCGGCGGGCGGCAACTGCGGCGGTTGGGGGGGTACGGGACACGCCGGAGTAGTCGCCCTCCACCATCCTACCTCGGGCAGCCGCGGGGCTGCGCACCCGGAAGCGTATGGCCGCGGAGTGACGCAAGCTTCCTCCACCCTCCTCTCCTTCGGTCAGCGCCGCCGCTGCCGTCATCTGCCATTTCTCGCGCGATCGACCCATTGCTTGTTGCCAGAGGAAAGGTATTTCTCCTTCGTATTAATTATTAGTAGATTTTCTCCACTCGGTTTGAGGCACGGTACGAGTATCAGGTTGTCTTCAGGTATGGATTAGGCTTCTGTTGTAGTGGAGATGTGATCCTGTTTTCTGCATCCCCTTGGATGTTCTACGGTCTGTTTCGCAAGGAGTTTGCATTTGGATTTTGGAGAGATTTGCGAGGCAAACGTAGTGAATACCCTATGTGCGATGTAGTTTTACTGCTTAGGTTGCTCCTCAATTTAGCGAATCAGTTTTGGTTGCTCGTTTGAATTTTTTTTAGTTCGGGGATTCAATTTGATTCCGTTTTCAAACTTGTCATTAGCACTTATGTTTACTAAGTAGGTTGTTCATGTGGATTTCCGTATTGTCTTCAACCTTTGGTATAGTAGTTTTCTTTTCCTGAACTGAACTAGGATAGAAAATCTGAACCCTATAAATAAAGGTTTCTAAAGTTACTATGAATATTATATGATGCAGTCATGATTGAATAATACTTTTAAATGCGTGACGGCTGTATTAATAAGGGGGACAAAAGTTTGAAAGTTGAAACTAACCATAGCGGTATACTGATCTGCTTATCTACGTTTTCTGTTGTAAAAGAGATTAATGAGGGTTCAGGTGTAGCTGCTGCTGTAGATTTGATGCTCGTAGGACATCGATGTTTATGAATGCTGTATTGGCTGTTAAAAAAATTGTATCTAACAAATATTTGTTTTCTTAATCTGTAGGGCTCAGTAGTCAATATGGCTGGCTCATTCATTACTGGAGCTCTAATGTAAGTAGCAGCAATTTGTGCACAATAATACTGCAATAGGTAATAGTTTAGGCCTGTTAAACGTTTGCTATTACCCATTTTTCAGGATTATTCTTGGATATGCATATCCGGCCTATGATTGCTACAAGACGGTGGAACTGAACAAGCCTGGGATTGAGAAGTTGCGGTTCTGGTGTCAGTACTGGTATGCTTTTTTGTGCCCATTTGTTTTAGTTTGGAATATAATTGTTGTTTTTCTTTTGCTTGATCTCAGCTTTGCGATAATGGTTTTGTAGGATTTTACTTGCAGTTCTAACTGTTTTTGATAGAGTTGGGGCAATTTTGTTTCATGGTAAGGTGACCATTTGGAATTGCTTATTTCAAGTGTTACAGTTTAGGGAAACCTTACCTTCTTGCTGATGATAATTTGTGTTTGCGTGTAGGTTGCCAATGTACAGTGAAGCAAAGCTGGCTTTTGTTGTGTATTTGTGGTGTCCGAAAACACTGGTATTGTCCTCTGGTATTTGAAACTGCTAGAATCTATCTCTTGTTATTTGTTCGTAACAGAGGCTGATTTCAGGGGACCGCCTATGTGTATGAATCATTCTTTAAACCATGCATTGCAAAACATGAAGCTGAGATCGATAACAATCTGCTTGAGTTGAGGACTAGAGCTAGTGACATGGTGGTTCTTTACTTCCAGAAGGTTACCAACTATGGTCAGACAAGGTTCTATGAAATCTTGCAATATGTTGCTTCACAGTCACAGACTCAAACATCTCGCTCGCAGGTATCTTTAAAAACGTTGAAGATACTTATGTCCTTTTGCACCTAGTAAAGTTTGGGCCATCCGTGGTATTCTCGTATTAAATTAACACTAGCATTGTTCTCATTATGATCTCTACTACAGTAAGTGACTTAAGAAGCGAGGATTACCTCCTCCCTATTGAATTATGAAATGTTGCACCATTTTAACCACACCATTTACTCTTCACTGTACCAGCAAAGACCATGTCAACAATTTCTGTTTATTGATGGATATAGCGTTTATTATTAGATGATGTGGAGATGTTTGCTGTTTTAATATCAACTTCGTTTGAAGCGGCTGTAGGTTCTAACTGATTGTTTGGAACTGTATATTTAGTAGTTTGACAGTTTATAATTGAAATATATTTGTGTGACATACTGACTTCACTCCAATGTCTTCTTTCTGCAGGCACGTCAACAGCAGCAGCGTCCACCAGGACCACCACCACCACATAATCACCAAGTGAACCCTGCACCTCAGCCTGTTCCTGCACCACCAGTGCCTCCCGTACAAACACAAGATACCCAAGCTCCTCTGACTCCACCAAGGAACCAAGCACAGGATACAACACCAATTCCCGATCCTCCTCCTGGTGCTGTGTCTCCTGCCCAGGCACAGGCACAACCTGGTCCTTCACAAGCTATCGCCACTGACGGCCCTCAGAACACTGAAGCGATGCAGGTTGATCCACCTGGCCCACCATCAACAAGCAACAGACGCAACACCTTGATACCAGACAACGATACGCTCATCCAGGAGGCGATTCGAATGACGCAGGGCCGGCTGAGGAGGCGCATGTCTGGGTCTGGACCGCCGCCAAGTTAGAACCAGCACCAAGGATCATTCGCTGGGATGATTCTGTACCTTGTGCGTTCAACTGATAACAGAAAGAATACTGGGTTGGTGAAACGTGATTCAATTCCTCCCTGGGTGAACGCACATTTTCCTCTTGAAGAAACTGAGAGTCTGAGGCCTGTTGTTGTCGTCTAATGGCTCCCAGTTGTGCATACATAGTGGTAATGATTAGACTTCATCAGTATATTGGCATGTAGAGTGCATCAAGATGGGTCGACCTATAGTCCTTGAAAAGTCAACGATGGGTCATCCGTCATATTGAATTCTGATATGCTGAACATGCAGACTGGCTTGCACAAAATCGCCAAAAAAATTGAAATGGATAATTAGTGCATTGCATATCTCGATGCCTATTGTTTCGTGTAATTTTTAGTCATGTCTTAGTTTTACTATATTACCGATTGATGAGTAGAGTTGTATACAGTCAAAACCTATTGTTTTCAAACTAGTGCCCGAGAATCTTATGCAGCCACATTGGCCCAATTACTGTTCTACTCTAGGCCGTAATTCGTGGATTCAGGCCCAGAAATCAACCTAAGACAGCCACTCAACGGACATTTAGGCCCAGTCTAGGAGTCTTGGAGATATTTTTTCCCAGATTCCTTTTTCGGATAAATAACGTTTTCCATATTCTTTTGCTAATTAAACTGCTTGATCTAAAATTAGGTCGTCCAAATTGAGAATCATGCACTGTCTAGAACATGGTCTTAAGGTTTCTTTTTGTATGCGGTAACTCAACTGTTCCATATAAATTTCATCAGAGTTGGCAAAATTAGTTCCTTGCCATGTGGCTGATAAGCTGATATGAACAAAGGCTGTAGTGTCGATGTGATCTGAGCATCTTCTGAAGGAAGTTGCGTGCTGATGAACAACACCAAAGCTCTCTCTTTCGGTCGTCTAGGTTCAGCGAGATTTATCATGATGTGGTAATGTCATCCTGAGGTAACACGTCTGAGCCTGACTCATCACGACGTTTTACAATATAAGCACCACCTAAACCCAATCATTGCCCTGTTCACTGTTCATTTGTTCTTGCTGGCCTGAGTATTACGGAGTACCTTCATCAACCCTGGTAGATGTCCTGATAATCTGAACCCAAATCATGCTGAGACGACATGTGTCGACATAACAAACAGTTCACTGACAGCATGCATATACACACACAAAAAAAAAACTTCTGCAAACGTCGACCAACTCCTCCTGCTTGAGTTCTTTGATGACTATGCTACTGCTACACATCGTTATTTACGTATTCAGTCAAGTTAATGGGGCTCTCTGTTCATATTTTTTCTTCAGGTATGTTAATATAGTCGCCACCAACTCCTCCTGCTTGAAGAACAGAACAGTGACCCACCCCTCTGCTTGATTGTGTGACACCGCGTCCTTCAGAAAGTAACATCACCAATTTCTCTGAAACATCGTTTCAATTGTCTAATATTGAGTTGCTATCCTTATCATTTAAGTATCTTTGCAAACTTCAGCTTGAAAATACTTGGGTTAGCAACCTACGTCGGCAGATGAAATAAACTATCACTTGTATGCTCGTGGTTCGTTAGCCAACAAAGTGAAAACGAATTCGTTGCAACCATTTGTCACTCGTCTCTGCTCGTAGTAGTTATATTCGATTGGGGTTGCATGCTATATATTTCTTTTCTATCTTGCTATATATTTCTTTTCTATCTTGTCATGAGAAAAACAAATATGTCACCTAATAACTGTCAGTCTCTCACATTGGTGCTAGCAATTCCAAGAGCACAATGAGATGAGATACCGTTGGTTTAGGTAGGCCACCAATTTCTCCACAAGTCACAGGATGGAGTTCATGTGCTTATCAAATAAATCAACTCATGAAGCTGATGGGTACTTGCCCCATCTGTTTCATTAGCTGCATTGCAGAACGCCCCGTCCTAATTATTTTTTTAGATAAATGAATAAAATTAGAACGCCCCTGTCCTACTAATGGATAAGATGCTCAGAACTATGTACAGTACTCATGATTCCGACTTGTGACTTCGGTTATCCGAAACAGAATCGGAATATTACAAATCAGCTATCCATTTTTTTGTTCACTGAACCAAACGAGAACATGATTAGCTTTGGTGCTTAGGATTATCTACACCCTCTGAAGTCTGAATGCATCATAGACCAAATATATATTTCTCTTAAGTACAAGACTTTCCTGTGCTAACTTGGCAACAGCCCTTTAATACTAATCTAGCTGGTATTTCTGTGCACCTAAAAATGAGCAACCATTTTGAATACCTGCCAGAACTGTCCTGATCAATCAACACGGCTAAAAAAACGAGTCCTTCTGTGATTAGGGTTATATTTAACCCTCTGGAGTCTGAATCTAATAAACCTCAAACCAAAGGCTCATCTAGTCATCTGTGCAACATGCAAACAAAGATGGTAAGAAGAAAGATTCAAAACTAACCTTTCCTATTAAAATTCAGTTGTTCATTTGGATGGCTCCTAACCACCAATGATGATTGATTATACGGCAGCAAAATGCCAAGTGTTGGAGGTTACTGAATTCCTACTGCAAGCTAGGAGCTAGCACACAAAAGGACAGCGAATTATACCGCCGGGCCGGCCGCTGTGTCTCACTCGAGTCTCACACACACACCTGCTCTGCTCTGTCCGGCTTTAGCTAGCATCATCGCATTGTGAGCCTACAAATGTTGGAGCCTCAGTGATCAGATCAGATTGTTGCTGCTGCTGCAAATCTATTGATCGATGCTGCCTGAACGCATGATGTACGGTCGACCACCTAACCTTCTCAAGTACTAGTTGCAAGGTTGCTCGAATGTTTTATTGCTTTAGCCCTGAGCGGCTCAGCAGCCAGCAGAACCCTCGGTTTCAAGTACTTCATTTTAATTTGGTTTCAACTACCACCGGCTTGTTAGTTTGTGGAAAAAATAGTTCAAACGGATGGTTTTATATGTGTTCGTGAGCTGTTCGATTAGAAACCAAGACCTGGTCCTAGGTCGTGGAGGGTGTGGGCAGCAAAAATGAAGAACTGAAACCCTGCTACCTAGTTTCAGATCGAAAGGCAGATGATCCGTTGATCCATCACCTGTGTTCTTTTTTGCTGAAAGATAAAGATAATTTTCTATTTTATATATACTTAATTATATAAATGATGGAATTAACTACCCTAAAGAAAATAAATCTTCCTTCAATAGGTGAGACGATAAATTTCTATATAAAAACTAAAACGTGGCTTTTACCATTTAGCGATTTAGAAAATGTGTGCATAAAAGCCAAGGTAAAATCTAAGAAAAAGTTGAGAAGAAAACACTGGCACCACAATGCGAAGGAAAATCTCACTTTCACCGGCAACCTTCGGTTCACCCGGCCACCTGACCATCATATACATTCATACCCCGCACCATGGACTTGTGGTGTCTATGATGGCAGGGAGTCAGAGACTGCAAAGCGTGGTCCACCCGCCAACCGTGCATGTCAGGCTTGCGATTTCGCTCGTAATCTTCTCCTGTAATCACCTCACATTTCTCACTGAACATCCTGATAAGTGATAAGCTTCAACGACCAGCTCCGTCAGCGTGTCTGACCACCACCAACAACGAGCAACATGACGAAGCACACCGTAGGCAGCCAAGCAAGCAACAGCATGTGAGCCGTTTGAAACTGCGATTTGTATGTTAGTTGTTGCCAACGTTATCAGGAGTGTTGTTGCTTCACGACTGCGGCCATTCGATTCGTTTTCTTGGCCTATTGTTTAGGTTCCAGTGGGACGGGACGGTTGCAAGTTGCTTAATTTATCTTACACATCAGCAGCTCATGTACAGGTGAAGTTGGAAAAAGAAGAAGACGAAGAAATGAAAGAGAGAGTCTGAAGTTGCCGAGGGATTAGGAGGACTCTAATCGGGTCAGTGAAATCTCTAACGGAGCCGAGCCATCGTCGTCTTCTTCTCATCGTCAAAGCCCAACCAAAATGGCAGTGACAGGAGAAGTGCAGCTATAGCTCGCCTCTGAATTTCTTTGGCGCGCATCACTTCCACTCGTGCGTGTCGCAGGGGAAGCAGCCTTCTTGCGCGATGTCAGTGATCTGGACCCCCGTGTCATAGACCTCGCCGGCGCGCCACCGCCTCGGCAGGACCTCCCGGTCGGCCCAGACCCACTTCCCGTCGTAGCCGCCGGTCACCACCAGCCGGAGCTGCAGCGGCCCCGGCGGCGCGTTGGCCATGCTCCACGACGGACCGTGCTCCCGCGTCATGAACTTCCAGCTCGACGACCCAACCTGCCCCACAAACAAAAACGCAACTGTTAGATTCTGAGACACCAACACCTGCAGATTTTTAATAGAACACTTCCATGATTGCTGTGTTCCTGTGTTTCTGTGCTGTTTTTACCTGGGCGACGTCGACGGCGACGATGTCGGTTTGGCCGCCTTGGTAGAGGAAGCTGATGGATAGCTCGTTGGGGCCACGGCTTCTCTCGTCGACTCTGACCGAGAGGTTCTTGTGCCTGTACTCGCAAGGTACCCTGCACATGCGAAGTGCTGACGAATTTGAGCCTGATTTCCAATTCCGGCTTAAGACAATCGTGCTCATTATTTATTGCATCGGCTAGTACTTGCCCAAACATTTTCGCACGTACGCCTGTAACTGGTTAAAACTACTACCCCGAAATAAGATTATTTTTCGTTTTTCCGTGTCCAACGTTTAACCATTCGTCTTATTTGAAAAATTTATATAAAAACTTAAAAAAATTAGTCACGCATAAAGTACTATTCATATTTTATCATCCAGTAAGAACAAAAATATTAATCGTAATTTTTTTTAAATAAGACGAATGGTCAAACATTAGACACGGAAAAACGAAAAATGATCTTTTTTCGAGACGGAGGCAGTATGTAAAACCGGCATTTGACTATTTCGGTTTGCTTTAATGAAAAGCTGGGCTCCTTGTTGTGTAAACTAGTCTAATCAGCGTACATAAAACAAAAAAATTATTAGTATATGATTAATTGAGTATTAGCTTTTGAAAACTCAGAAAATAGATTTTTAATTTCTTAAACAACTTTCATATATTTCTTAAAAACACACAATTCAAGAAATGTAGAAGACGGAAAAATTTTCCTCCGTCTTCACTTTCGAACGCGCCCTACGCCTTTTATCAAAAAACTGGTTAAAACTACAGCAGCCGGCCGCAAAACAAATTTGGTTTTTTTACAGTGGTGAAGTTAATCTTTTTTTACGGTGGCAAAAGTTAATCTTTTAGCTATTGTGTGGAACACGAGCTATGTGCGGTTGGTGAAAAGAAAACGAGCAGGTAAAAGTAAAACTTGGTGAGCTTTGCTTTACCTCTTGTACTCGACGTCGACGGCGGCGAGCTTGGTGAGGGACGCGGCCATGCCTGGGTGGGCCATGGCGGCGAAAGCCGGGCTGCTCAGCACTAGGCCGGTCCGGTTCGTCCTGGCGCGGTCCGTGACGACCACCCGGGCGCCCGCCGCGCTGCACAGCTTCTTGTCCTTGCATCTCACCTGAAGCACGGAGCCGATCAATCAAGACCGATCAGCAAGGAACGCCATGGCCGGAAAGCATGCAGCTAGCTAGCGCTTGATTATTACCTGGTAGCATGCGCCGCAGCCGACGCCGCCCCGGTACAGCGCAGGGCCAGCGGCGGCGAGGAATCCGCCGCCGTTGAAGGTCGCGGCCGCCGTGCCATACCCGCAAGAACCGGCTGCGCCACGCAACAGACAACGGAGGAACACAAAGCAATCAGAATTCCGGCCCTCTTCGCTGCAAGCAAACCACGGAATCGAACAGAAAGCGTCGTGTGTTCCTACCAGTCAGGGTGAGCGAGGCGGTGTAGTAAGCCGCTCTGGAGCGGCGCACGCAGCGGTCGCAGCCGGAAGCCAGCCGGGGCGGCGCGAGCAACGCGACGAGCAGCAGCAGCAGCGCGTGCGAAAGGTAGGAGGAGGCCATACTCTCGGGAGTGAGTGGGTAAGTTGCTTCGGGGAAGAGGCCGAGGAGGATTCGTGTGCGTGACGACTGCTTTTATACACCCCGAGCCCGCGCATGCTCGTATCATCGGCACACCCGCGCATGCTCGTATCATCGGCACACACAGGCACAGAATCCTGTTACTACTTACACGGCGCCGTATCTGCAACCGTACGTAGGTAATTATGTTGGCCCGTTAACCAAGAAACTAACTAATCCAAGGCAAACAAGTCACTCGAGATGCAGAGAAAAGTACGAAAGGGACGGGAGGATCCCGCGCGAATCGGCCGCGAGCGTATGTGTACGTCGTGACAGTCGCATGGGCACAAGGCGGTGGCCGTGCCCGACAAAATGGAAGGGGAAACACGAAAAAAAAAGGAGGGGATCGCATCGCACGGGAGGCGCTCTGGCGGCCACCGGCTCCCCACTCGACAGCGCGGCACGCGCGTGGGCGAACCAGCGAAGTGGCCCGCTTGGCCGCTTGCGAGTTGCGCCGATGCGGCGTCGCAAACCGTCTCGACGCTGCGGGGTGGGGGGAGATAGCAGTAGATTTTTGGTCGATCCGCTGCTGAAAATTGTCCAATTTTTCGCGGGGGGGCTTGGGTTGAGTCGTTGAGATACGCGGCCATCTGAAAATGATGACGAGGCAAAGGGGAATGAAAAATCTGAGTCAGATGATAAATCGGAGTACGATTCATTCGTATCGCGTTGGTATACTGCCAGTGTGTCTTGTGTGGTCTTCTACGCTAGTCCCGTAGCTTGGTAGACTGTTCCGTAGAGAGAGTACGGTGGTACTGGCTCGCAGTAACAGTGTGACATGGACTCTTGGGATCAGGACACGGACGAGGACGACGCAGCTTCAGCTAGCAGAGCCGGCGTGTCAATTGGGGAGGAATTAAACATCACAATGATTTTCGGTTCTATTTGTCCTTTTCATGTGTTCGTGCAATTAGTACATGAAGGTTACGTAACGCGATATGAAATCGTTCTATGCTAATCATGGGTGTTTGTATTAACCAGTCACCACAGTTCCCTTCCTTATGTATGCATTTGTGCACATTCAGAATCCCCTGCTTCAGTAGAACGATAATTTGTGAATGGATTTTTTACCATCTCTAAGAAGTGAACTCTTAAAAAGTATCTTAAGCTATTAAAATTTTTAGTCTAAAGTTTTGTAAGGCACACTGTATCTAAAGGGGTTTTTTTATCATCCTTAAAAAGTACATTAAGATACTAAGAATGGTCTTTTTATCATCTTTAAAAAGTACCTCATCGTACCAAGGTACCATATACCTGGTGGTACTTTTTACTTTTTTTAAGGATGGTAAAAAGCTCTACCAAGAATTTAAATACAAATTTTTGGTATCTTAAGTTACCATACTTTTTACACTAAAAAGTGTGGTACCTTAAATACTTTTTCAAAGATGGTAAAAAACTTATCTAAAGATACTAAACTTTTACTTTGATGTACAATATAGGTTAAGATATCAGAATTTTGCATTAAATTTTTGGGTAACTCAAGGTGGTAAAAAAAAGTGAAAACAGTAGCATACATTTCATTTATCTGAGCTCAAGACAAAAGTTGAGTTGCAAAAAAAAATATATCAACATTGAGCACACCTAGCTTTGCTACTGTTGTTGGCTGGTGAGCGTCCCTTGTTGCAGAGCGTTGGATTTATTCCGTTTCTGGTCCTCTCCTGTCGCTCTTCAGCTTCGAACGCTTCTTGATCACTTAAAAAACTACTAGTACAATTAAGAGGGCAGCTTATTGTGTGAGTCACAAAAGGCTTCAAGTCGGCCGTGGATAAACAAACAAATTACTTAATTAATGTAACAGTGTGGCATCTAATTAAAGATTAGAAAGAGCTAGAGTGAGTGGCGCCGTATGGTCTTCGAGTTCGTGCACAATCGCACTACTGAAAAATCGCTAATGTTGGGGGTTGGTGGATGTGTCCAATTATTTCATTTTAGCTGGACCGATCTCTCCTCTTCAGTGACTTCCGGTGAAAATGCGAGAAGAAAAGAAATATCAGGGAGACCCTTCAGGCTCAAGATTGTGAGCAAGGTAGCGATCACCAGCATCATCATCTTGACAGCAGAGTTGACATCTCTCTCGTTGCATCTACGGCTTTGCTGTGTGCCAAACATGGACGTAATTAACGTACCATCACAGTTTAACAGTTTTACTTACAGGTCGTTACGGGATGCTTCATATCTTTGAATGGTGAAAAAAGCTCTGTGCTGCTATAACATGCATATATTCCATAGAGTTAGAAACACAAGTTCACACGTTGACACATGCGACTTGACAAGTCCACAGTAGTACAGTTATCAGCTCGATCTCCTGTGATGTTACGCAGTATGCGTAATATCAGCTGTTGATTTATCACCTACCAGTTTAATCATATTAGTTTTTAAAACTCACGAACTAATCAGTGGAGTAGACAGAATTCATGACCTCCAAGCATGCCTTAAAGGCCTAAACTAGAGCCAATCATGTGTTAATCCAAAAATAATAAAGGAGCCAATAATGTATTCATACGTATCTCGTTGATCAAAACGTTTCTGATAGGATAGCCATATCACTAACACTCGTGGTCACCGTGCATGCACATACACATTTTTCTACAGGAAAGTATAGGACGGATGGCAGAAAGACATGGTAGGAACTAGGAAAAGAAAAGCAAAGCAAAGAAAGAAGCAACCGTCTGATCTCTGAATAATTTAGGGCGTGCGAGAAAAGGGTTCAGACATTCAGAGACAAGCAGACAGTTGAAGGAAACAGTTTTTAGCACGTGGCTATAGGGACACCTTTATATTTGCATGTCTAAATAGTTATAAAAATATGAAAAAATTTGATAAGATATATTAATATAATTTATATCACTCCACAAACATGCAAGTTTAAATTTAACTTCTATAAGTTATAGAAAAAACAAACAAAACTGAAGCTAAGTATATACATATTCATAATTGTTTTGTTATTTTTGCTACAACTTGTAAAAGTTGAATTTAAATTTGCATGTTGGTGGAGTCATATAACTCATATTAAACTATCTTGTTACATTTTTTTCATAATTTTTAATGACTATTTAAATAACATGCAAGTAATGGATGTAAATTACTTCCGACAGTTGAATAGTGCTGCAGAACGAGGCTGAGCTGAGTGGAGTTTCTGGGGATAAGAATGAGCGAAACGGAAGTGGATGCCTTTGCATGATGTGGAGAGAAAGCAAAGCAAAGCCAAGAAAAGATTAGGGCTTATCATGTTCGTACGGCAAGCACCACCTTCCGCCGCCGGTGCGGTCAGATGCGCTGCCACGCCACAAGACCACAAGGGTGATTGACTAGCTGAAAATTCGCTCGATTGTGCTCTATATATCAAATCATAAATATAAATATAAATATGAATGCATGCTGATCATTTATGGCCCCTCTGATAGGTCGACGTTTCTCGATGGATAATGCCGAGTGTTAATTTTGTTCAAGTGCGTGCCACATTTTTTTAGTTCTTATTTTGTAGGCCACATAATTGGAAGAGTGCAGAAAGGGACTTGGGAGCTAGATAGGCTGCTCATGAGTCATGACAGTATAATTTCGTCCACTACGGAAAGAAAGGTCTTAATTCCAAAGAGGAACTCAAGTCTTAGTTTTGTGCAATGCTAAAATTCATATGTTTTTTCTTCATTTCAAATATAAGGCAGCAATGGCATGCACGTTTGATGTCTCCGGTGTCCAAGGATCATGGTTGCTCAATGGAGTGATGCAACTCAATCAGCAATTGACAAACGCTAACAACTCCAATGACTGATTGGCGTACAGTTTATTAATGTAATCGAGTTAGCTACAGTAAAGAACAGTTCGGTTACGTCCGTTGTGATATAACTAGTACGCTCTGGTCGGTGTTTCTAAAAATTAATTTGTCCATACAAAACGTCACGAATCGCAGCATACAAAAATAAGATTTGTCCTTTTAATCACAACCATGATGATGCCACGGAACTGCTCCACTTGAGTCTAAAAATTTGATCATCACAGCGTCGCCCCCCGTCCACTATTCCATTCCATCCCGTCCCTTGTTGAACAGCCGTGCACGGATGCAGCCAGGCATGCATGCACGCGCCTCTGTTATGGGGTAAGGGGCAGCAGCAGCAGCAGCTAAGCTGTCAATTTGTCACGGAATTTGCAGCGCGCTGGCCCGTGACACAAGCGAACAAGGGGCGCCAGATGACCAGGCCGGCCAGCGGCGACCGCCGATGGCTCAGCCAGCAAATCAAGCACCAAGGTAGCGCGCGCGAGCGACCCGTCCGGCTAATCATGGGCCTCCCCGCTTCCGCGCACCTCGCTCTCGCCGATCCCGACCGGCTACCGTGCAGGTGCAGGCCAAACTTCCCCGTAGCACGAGGGGCGCGCGGCGTCGTGGATGAGGCCGACACGAGGAGTGATGGCGAGGAGGATTCGCTGTGAAATGTGCGTGGTTGTACGGGCGAAACGGGCCGTGGGAGTGGGATGGCTGCTTGCTGTTGCTGATACCGCAGCACGGGCGGTTTCGCCTCGCGGACTCCGGAGGTCGTGACGCGGATGCGCGCGTCGGGTGAGGCGAACGCAACGCAAGCACGAGGATACGGCGGGTTTTCTCCGGTATTTTCCGTGGAATCTGCGTGGTTGCAGTGTTGTGGCATGGCACAGGCGCTCAACGTGGGGATATGGTTGTTGGCTTGGTTGCGCAGATACCCAAACACGTACGTGGCGTCCTCCTACCTCCGCCGCGGGCCCGCGGCCGCAGTTTCTTCAGCCTTCCGCCCGGGCCCGCGGCCGCAGTTTCTTCAGCCTTCCGCCCGGTTTCGAGCGCTGTTCGTTGCCGGTGATTTCGCACATGGCAAATTGTATAAAGTCGCTTAAATGCAGTTCTCTCTCGGTACTGTACTGTCTTCACCAAGCACCAGGTCATTAGTTATTACACTGTTAATCAGAGTACAAGAGGTCTTACACTACAACGCCCGACATTGTCAGCTGTGTATATACCTTCCTCTTCTGTCTTCCAAATAGATCGCAGTAGCATTGAAATATAGTCCTATCGAATGTCCAGTAGTAAGGCTGTGGGTTTCATCTCAGCTTATTTTGGACATATTTAGAGAGGTTATAGATTCTAAGAAGCAGTTGTTTGGTAGCCAGCTTCTAATAATTTGGAAAAGCTCTGAAACCCAGTTTCTCCAGATTCTAGATTCTTAGGCCATGTTTATTTCTACTCAAGATTATTATGATCTAAATTATTAGAAATAATCTAAAACAAATGGATGGATTTGTGATAGCTTATTATAATCTATAAGCTAGATTACTATAATCTAATAAGCACCTTCATAGATGTTTTTTTTCATATTATTGGTTGGCTAAAGACCCAATACCTTTTGATATTTCGAAGTAATTACGTACATTGTCACCGCTTACCCCAAAATAATTGAGGACATTCCAGACTTAATTCATACAGACCCAGTAATTTAGCTTATCCAATAATTTGGTAAACAAACAGATTATAACTTATTCTCCTCCAGCTTATTATAATCCAGCTTATAATAATCTAGCTTAATAATCTAGTTTAATAATCTAGCTTACAATAATCCTAAGTAGGGAGAAGCTGTGGACCGTTTGAGACAGTTTGTGATAGAAGTTCTATCAGAAGCCCCCAAATAGATTTTTTTTATTTTTTTCTTGACTTTTACGCACATATTTTAAAAAATTCTTATACATAAGTTTGTTATTTTATTTTATTTTACTAAGATAAAATTTTAACTTTGTATTCAAGTATATCATTGAATAGATATAACAGAGAATCTTTGTAACTTTCGTCTTAACACAAAGCCAAGTTACGCCTTCACCGCCTCGCTGGTTCGTTGCACCGAGAGCTAATTGTACTCAGCGCACACCTGTGTCGAGTTTGATCCCCACTCCATCTCCATGATCGGACGAAATCTTAACGGGCTGACTGATCAACGATTCGATTTACACCTCTATCTTTTACCTTTTCACTTATGCTTATGCTTGTATACTAAAATCTAAATTTTTAAACTTAATTTTAGAGCTAATTTTGAGGATTTTACTAAAGTTTATTTTTTATGCTTTGCTTTTAGATCACTAAAAATACATATATAAATTTATTTATATAAAATATTTTTTGTTTACAAATATAGTTTGAATCGCCCGTTCCTTATTGTCTTGTTTGTCTCTGTAACCGAATCCGATCATGTATCTCTCCCAGCTTTAATGCTTTTATCAAGTCATTTTCCTCTCTGTTCCAAAGGTTGATCGGCGTCGACATCCTAGAGGCCGCTTTAACCGCCTCTCTAGAAGAGAACCATCCCAATCAATTTCTCCTTTCTTTTGGTCGGAGAATGGGAACGAAGAAAGGCTAAAAAGCAGCAGCCACGCGTGCGATATATGCTCAGCCCATCATGCTCTGTAACGCGAAGAATGTTTGGGCCATGGGATTTGCTTGACTGGATGTCTGGATCTATTCAGTGTACTCTGTACTGCATTGTTGATATGGATTATTTGTGCCACGCATATGAAATTACTATTTCTCAAAAAAAAAAACTTTCTTAAATGCTAGTATTTCCCAAAAAAAATTATTCTGCTATATTTTTAGTTCTATTGTTACCCAGATCTGCAACATATTTCTTATTTTCTACTCCCTCCGACCCTAAATTTTTGACGTCATTTACTTTTTTATACATGTTTGACTATTCGTCTTATTTAAAAATTTACATAATTATTAATTGTTTTTATATCATTTCATTTATTGTTAAATATATACTTTATGCATATATGTAGCTTTACATATTTTTTTAAAAATAAATAAAACGAATAGTCAAACGTATATAAAAATGTCAACGGCGTCAAACATTTAGTCATGATGGAGTGAGTATAATTAAGTAGATAGTCCATCAGTTTTCATCCACGAATAATCTATTTAGAACGTGGAGTCTATTACTTTCTTGCTTACTACCTCAGAGCCTCACTCTGATGTTCTTTCTTTCTTTTTTCCGTTTTGGCATTTCTGACGGCCAAATCAAATGTAGGCAGCTGTGTCGACCACCTACCATAACACTTATCTTTATCTGTACTATTTTCAAGTGAATATGGGCCATCAGTGGACTAACGGTCGATTTGTTGGCAATAGCAAAACTCATGGGTTATTGCTAGGCTGTTTTAATAACGATACATTTATAAATAAAAAATAATATATAAATAAAACATTTATATATATATTCTTAGTAATAAAAAACAAAGACTATAAAATAAAGTATGGTTTAAAAAAATCATAAAATTAATTTTAAATTTAAGATTAAAAAATTAAATTTTAGCTTATAAACGTAAGCTAAAGATAATGGTGTCAATCAAGTTGTGTGGACACTTCCAGACTAGGACAAAGAGACCAATCCACCGCACACAACGCAACGGAATTGTGTATGCAGAAGATATTGCTAAACCTCAGCATCGCTGTCCTAATCAAAATGTCTGACTCAAACTATCCCGAAATAAAGCCGTCCTTATATGCCATTACAGGCTGGAGGCCCATCAGAGCAAAGAAAGCTAGTGGATATCAGACCCAAAACAAGCATTGGGTTTGGGGCACAGGGGCAGACCGCAGGCATCAGGCATTGGCCAGGCGGCCAGCTGCTCTCATTGGGCCAGGGATGACCTCGAACTCGAAGCCTCGAACCCAGAAACATTTTTTATTCGATTATTCAGGAATGGTGTTACTCTACCAGATCATACATAGAAGAAATGTACATGACTGATGATATCTTCAGTTACAACTTAGAAATACCCACCAATATTGAAAACGAGGGTATACGATAGCCATTACTAGATATTGATTGGCAGTTTGGCACTTCATAGTTTGGATGTGGCAAGCTTGATAAGATCCTTCCTCAGTATCTTGCCGGATGCATTCTTGGGAATGTCCTTCACAAACGCCACCTTTCTAACCTTCTTGTAAGGCGCAACCTGCGTACATTATATAGCAGCAGTTCAGAGAAATTGCTGGAATGTGTAAGCTGAATCTCCCATCAACAGTGAACACGATGTTTCATTTCAATTTTTATTTGGATGCGACAATCGCGTCAAGCTAACCTGTTTTGCTACAAACTCCATCACCTCGCGCTCTGACAAGTTGCTTCCTTTCTTTCTTACGACATATGCCATTGGAAACTGGCCGACCTCCCTATCAGGAAACCTGCAAAATGGACCAAACCATTGAGAGCCTACCACAACTACTAGTAGTATTTCTGTAGAAGTGACGAGCGACATCTACAGAAGCTTACGGTATAACGGCGACATCCGTAATCTCTTGGTGTGTCAACAAAAGAGCTTCAAGTTCTGCCGGAGGCACCTATTGATACACAAGTTGAATTCAGAGTTACAGACATGAGAAAAGGCATACTCTAGAAGTCTTTTAGGAAAGATATATAACAGATCAGACACACCACCCAATGATCTTTACCTGATATCCTTTGTATTTGATCAACTCCTTCAGGCGGTCAACAACGAAGAGATATCCATCCTCATCAATGTAGCAGAGATCACCAGTCTTAAGCCATCCGTCTGGTGTCAGTGTTGACTGTGTTGCCTCTGTGTTCTTGAAGTAGCCTGAAGAGACAATGTTTGCAACTTTGAGTTACACCTTTATCTATAGCAGGAAAATATAAGAAGTATCAATTTCGGCTCCAAACTTTAGCTTGATAAAGGTACGTCTATAAATGCCTGAACCGCATAACACCTCTATCCCAAAATATAGGGGATTCTAGCTATACATCTGGACAAGTATTATTCTTTTACTGCAACTTTTGTTCGTTCTGGATCCATGGAAATTCATCTTATAGGTTTTACACTAGAAAATATGGTATTTGCAGATACCTCAATTAATATACTAGGGGAACCCTTTTGCCTCCTTTCAGAAAAGTAACGAAAGAATAGAGATACACTAAAATACGTTGTGATGAACTAAGATGGTCCATGTCATACACTAAAATACGTTGAGATGAACTAAGATGATCCATGCCCTCCTAGGAATGGCAATGGGGCCCCGTTACCCGTCTCCCCACGGGGAATACTCCTATTAGGGGACGGGGATGGTATAAATTTTGTCTCCATGGAGGATTAAATGGAGGCAAAAGAGTTCCCGTCGGGTCTGACGGGTTCGGGTATGGTTAACCATCCCCCGAACCCGCTACCCATGGAGACCCGGAAATATGTATGCGCACATGGCCTGGCCCATATGGCCCATAAAATTCAGGCTAAGTATATAAGAAAAATAAAACCCTAGCTCATCCAATCTCTGACTCTCCCGTTCTCCAGTTCCACTCAGTAGCCGCCGCCGCCCCTTGGAGGCTTGGACACCGACGCCGCCGGCCCCAGCACGCCGAGTCGCCGACGCCACCGGCCACGAGGGGCTCCTCCTCCCTGATGACGACGACCTCTTCGCCGCTGCTTTTCTGGGAGAAGGGGAGCAGGAGAGCAAGGTATACCTAGGTTTTGGCGGCAGGAAGAAGGGCGAGGTCGTGGCGTGGGGCATCGACAAGTGGAGGCGCGCGCAGTACGCTAAGAAGGCACCCAGGATGGTCACCGCCGGCGGCGCTAGGGTCAGCCCCTGCCCTATCCAGGAGCCGTGCTGAGCGACTGCCGCGCGCATCAAAACCATCCATCCACCCCATCTTGACACACAAGCTGAAAAAAATTAGGCAAAAAAAGGTTTTTCTCTCTCTTTGGTCATGTCTGGTTGTGTTGCTGTCTTTTTGATGAGTTAATGAGTGATCATGCAAACTGGGAATTGCGTTCATGTATAATTAATTCTTTTGTTGCTGTCTTGTTGATGGGGTGAACTTCTATAGCTGGAATTGCTATCCTGTTGATGGGTTGCTGTCTTGTTCACGGGGATGGAGGCTCCACGGGGAAAAATTCCCCGCACGGGTATGGTGATGGGGAAAGATGTTGCCCCGTTGCATTTCACGGGGATGGGGACGGGGAAAATTCTCCTCCGCGGGGACGGGTCTGGTTGTGTAACCCCCGACGGGGAATTCCCCGTTGCCATCCCTATGCCCTCCCCATTGAACCTATTAATGTTCATATAGATGATGTGAAAAATGTATCTGACTTGAGATAATGAGACTGATCTCAGGTGTTCCCATTGATATTGATAAAACCATGAGAGCACAGCTACAATCTGTGTAATTTAAAGTGTGCTACCGCCACATTTTCCCCCCTATCAATGGAAAAAAGTTAACTCATGGATGCCAAATGCACGTCACAATTTAAAGTGTACTACCGCCACATTTTCTTTCACAAGTCAGTTCATGGTTACACAATACCACAGAAACCTGATATTCCACACAATGAACATAATTCTGCATCTCGCTGAACCAATCTACCTGCAAAGGTTTCTTAGTACTAGAAGAGGGTGAAGCTACTTTGCCGAACTATACTGTATAAATCAGTGATGTATTATCTGTCATTATATTAGTGTTATTAAAGTCATTGACATATATGTTCTACTCTCTTATAGGTCCACATGTCAGGGATCCCTTAGGATTATAATAGTTTAGCTACGCATCGTGCACATTATAGCCTAAGCCTACAGATAATCAGACGTAAACGATGAAATCACATATGCATTATACATCTCGATTCCCCACCCTAATTTGTATTCTCAGTAAAAACTAGAGCCGGATTGATATAGTAAACGGAATGCAATTTATTATTCTTAAAAAGTAACTTGAGGTACCAAAATTTACGCTTAAATTTTGATACTCGAAATATAAAATAACTAAAGCTACTAAATTTTATAATAAAAAATACGGTACCTTCCAACGCTTGCTCATAAATTAAAACAAAGGCATGAGGACTGGCATCTACCGTATGACCTTAACTCCTTAAGACCAAACAACACTCAGACAGCATTACAACAAGCTTATTATAGTGCAGAACACGTTTAGTACGTTTATACTAAGTGATCCACTAATTAGATATTTTTTCCACCATGCACCTTGCGAATCAAAGAAAAATGCTGGCAGACTGGAAAGGTCTAAATTAAATGTAAATAATGTTCATCAAACCTTTCATGACGTATGGTCCACGGATCCAGAGCTCGCCGGTGCGGTTTACCGGCAGCGCCTCGCCGGAATCTGGGTCGACAATCTTAGCCTCGGTATTGGGAGATAGAAGCCCGGCCGTCCCGTACCGGCGGCTCTCCTCGGCCGAGTCCGTGGATGCGCCGATGGCGGTGCTCTCTGTCAGTCCGTACCCCTGCAGGATCTCCACCTGCGGATACTTCTCCCTGAACCCTTCGATCAGCTCCTTACCCAGCGGCGCGCCACCGGAGAGTACCTTGCGCAGTTGCCCGAGCGGAAGAGGCTTCGGGTGCGCCACCATGGCGACAAGGATCGGCGGCACAAGCGGAAGGTAGGTCACCCCGTAGGCATTGATCGAGCGCAACATCTCCGGGAGCTCATACTTGGAGAGCACGACCACCGTGGCGCCGCAACCGAGCAGCCCCGTGGCAAAGGCGACGAGGCCGTAGACGTGGAACATGGGCACCGTGCAGAGGAAGGTCTCCGTCTTGTCCGAGTCCTCGAGGCGGAAGCGCGTCATGACGATCTGGACCATGGAGATGAGGCTCCGGTGCGTGGCGACGACGCCCTTGCTGGGCCCCGTCGTCCCCGAGGAGTAGAGCAGCGTGGCCGGGTCGTCCTGCGTGACGCGGTCCTTGCGGCGCCCCGGATCGGGCGTCGTGGCGGAGATCTCCTCGATGGTGGCAACGATCCGCGGGTCGGAGCTGTCGCCGGGGAGGCGGGTGGATTCCAGGAGGACGACGCGGAGGTCGTGGGCACGCGGGAGCTTGGGGAGGAGCTCGCGGGTGGTGAAGGCGAGGACGGGGCGGGCATCGGCGACCTGCTTGGCGATCTCGGCGGGGGTATTGAGCGGGTTGGCGGTGGTGATGACGGCGCCAAGGGACATGGCGGCGAGGGCGGCGACGGGGAAATGGACGGAGTTAGGGGAGAGGATGAGCGCAACGTGGCCCTTGCGGAGGGAGACAGGTGGCGCGGCGAGGGCGGAGGCCACCCCGGCCACGGCGCGCCAGAGCTCGGTGAAGGTGATCCGGCGCCCACTCGCGGCGTCGATGAGCGCGACGACGCCCGAGTGGCGGCGCGAGGCGAGGAAGCTGACCACGTCAATCTCCGGATCGGCGGGGAGCGGCACATCGGCGCGCTTGCTCCGGAAGGTGCGGGTGGCGGCGCAGTAGCCGCTGAGCGCGTCCACCTCCGTCTCCGAGCGCACCATCGCGATGGGAGCACCAGAGTCGCCGCCCCTTGCTCCGAGTCTCACCTGCGGCTGCGCCCCCCGATCTCTCTCACTCCCTCGCGCGTCGGTTGCGGTGTCGCGCCGCGGTTGTGGAATGTGGCTGGCTGCGGCCTGCGAGTGCGGGGGTGGGTCTGATGACTTGTAGGTTGTAGCCATACCTGTGGCAGGTGGATCGCCCGGACTGTCGGCGTCGTCATCGTCACGTGGGGATCGTGCGGCATGTGGGAAAAAAAATGTGCGCAAAGACGGTGGACTCAGAACGGGCGGGCTCACCCGCACGCGTGGACCACCCTGTCGTCTCGACGAACGGGTCAGTGCTTCACGGAATCACGGCGACGGAGGCATTGAGAAGCAGTGAAGCACTAGTGCGTTTGGACAGACGAACGATCGTTTTGCTCGAAGCGTATTGCCCTCGAGATTTGGTTCCGTCTAACAAAACCACCGGTGAAAAACAATTTGATAACTCGAGTTGCTTTTTTTTTTCACCAAAGCAAATCTCCTAACAAAAAGTAAAAAAAAGAGTTTTTTATCAACCTTAAAAAATACCTCAAGTAAAAAGTGTGATACCTTGAGGTACTAAAAATTTGTACTAAAATTGTTGGTACCTTGAGGTACTTGAGGATGGTAAAAAAGCCCAACAAAAAATACCTTGAGATATTAGTATCTCGTGATATCAAATCACTGATCGTTGGGTCTAACAATGTACATCATACTCAGCTAGATTTAATGAAGAAAAACGATTTGGTATCTCGAGATACCAGTACCTCGAGATATTTTTGTTAGACCAGAGCAAATCTTATTGCCCTAAGGCCACCTCTAACAATAGAGAAAACAATTTCTCCAATGGTCTAGCTCTCTTATCAAATAGCTCATAATACAAATGACCCTACTATTCATTCTCACTTGACATTAAAATATATGCAAGCGACTGTCTCTTTATTAAGAGATATCTTTTATTCTTTTATTAAAAAATTATATAGTATATTTTATAGATAGTTTATAAATATCCATCGGAGAAGACCTAATAACGGGCCGCCGATTCAGTCGCGACGTGTAGTATGTGCCAGCGACCATAAATGGTTGGCCGTTGGGTGCGGCGGCGCCTCCAGTGCTGACGTTCAGTACCAGAAGTGGCGATTGAGTGGTGGGTGTCGTGTGTTTCTGCCTTTCCCCGCTTTCCAGTCTGCCGAATCGTTGTCGAGAAAGGCAGATTGGGCGTGCACCAGTGGCTTACAGTGCAGGTAGCCCAAGCAAATCTGAGAGAACGGACTCGAAGGCATTTCATCCACAGTGCGCGCGTCCTCAGCCCAGTTCCCCCGGATGGCAAATGACGGCCCTGTCCCTAGCAGGGGTATAGGCCCAAGGAGTCGCATTTGAGCCTCCCATACCGAGCGCTTCACCTCCCTCTTCTTGGAGAAGCCGTAGCGTCGGGTGGGCGATTTGTTTCAGGCGGCCGGCGACGAGGGCTCGATGAAGCTGCGCAGCGGGAAGCGGACGGCTAGCCGTGAGGTCAAGCTGGAGGGTAAAGATCGAGCCCGGCGTCGGGACTTCGGCGGGCGGGAGTCGACGTGGCTTTGCGGCGGCTGTGCGCGCGGCGAGGCGGGGACCGTCGCCGTCGTCATCGGAAGGGCCACCGTCGCGCTATCGGCGGGACGAATCGTCGACGGAATCGTATGCTGAGGTAACAGCCTCCGATTTGTCCGGTCCGGATTCGTCGTCCCCAGGGGGTAGCTCGGATTCGTCCAGCATTCTTGTCTGGACCGAACTGAGGAGGCGCACGCTGGTGGGCGGCCGACGACCACCGCCAGACCACGGCGTCGGGGCAGCGTCGCCATAGGGCAGGGATGGCGGAGGTTACTCGAGGAGATGCGTCCGAGGAGGAAGGGCAAATGCCGGCAGACGGAATGGTTCCTGACGCCGGCGACACCGAGATTGAGGTATTGAGTGCACTGTTTGCTGAATCTTGATAGATTGCATTTCGGTGAAAATTAGTGTGCAGTGTTAAACTAAGTACTAAAATTTAGATTTTTCATGATTTGGAATCAGGTGGCATGATTGAGTATTGATTTTTAGCAAAATCGTTACATGGAGCAGCATTATTTATTTTCTTGTTTTAGCTTCAGTGTGATATCCATTTTGCAATGGTAATGGATAAGAACGGTGCAGGCTATGTGCTGTTTGTGGTCAGTGTTGTAGAAGAAATGCTGACCAAATTGCTGTTAATGGTAGGGAATGCAGGAATTTTTGAAGTTCTGATTCTGTTTCGTAGTAAACTGTGCGTTGGACTTAATACAGGTTAATCAGGCTACTCCAGCGCTGGCGTCGCACGACCTAATCCCTCATCACAACCCTGAGGTCCAGGTCCTGACCGAGCAGCTCATTAGGACACGCGAGGAGATGAAGATGCAGGGCAGAATTGCAGCGTGTGCCATCGGCATTCTTGCAGTCGTTTGCGTCGTGGTGGTCTGGTTCATCTAAGTTTAGGTTGCGGTGAGGCCTTTGGAGTGAATGGGTTGTTGGACATCACTTGTGCCTATCTGCCATGTCTGTACATATTATAGCTCGGTTTGGGTTAGTAGTTGCCCAATGGCTGGTAGTTAAGTTCTCTGCTAATGCAAGATGATGGTGCTTGTTTTTGGTTACTTTTGTAGCAGCAAACTGGTGGATGACTGCTCCTAATTATCGCAACCTAATTATATAAAAGCTTGTGTGCATGTGTGTGATATCCTTGCCATTTTGTTTCATGCAGTGCCAACTTTGCCGCAATGTGACAGGAGTTGGCTATCTTTCTGCCAACCAAGTTCACCGTGCAAATATAGCAAACGCGAGCTTTATTTATAGGCAAGGCTCAAGCGCCGCTATTTATTTATTTACAATTCAGATTCAATTGATATGAATCCATTATTAGAGTCTAAATATATGACAACAACTACATTAACATTCTAAAAGTAATGTAACTGAAAGTAAAAATACAAGTTAATTGGTAACATACCCATTGATTTTAAGATGTTTTCTTGATGGATTAATTATCGTCGGAATTACCCCACATTTGCCATACATGCTCCACCAGATCTTGTTTGAGCATGTTGTGCCTTGCACGGTCGTGCACCTGGGCGTCTCTTGCAACAAGTTCGACAAACGCCGGTGGGGCGATCCATAGGTATACTCCGGTGCATCCACCTTAAAATCATCAGGCTCGTCTTCCACGGGCCATAGCTCCCTTTCATCCTCCACGATCATATTATGCATTGTAATGCATGCCATCATAACATTGCCAATATCTGCTTGCTCCCATAAGTGAGTTGGGACAGCCACAGCCTTCAACCGTGCTTTTAGGATACCAAACGCGCGTTCCACGTCTTTCCGGTACCCTTCTTGGTACGCTGCAAAAAGCTTGTGTTTTTTAATTTGAGGTAGCCGAATTGTATTCATAAGAGTCGCCCATTCAGGATATATCCCATCGACAAGGTAATAGCTCAAGTTGTAATGATTGCCATTCACAGTATACATGACCCTTGTGGATCTTCCAGAAACAACGTCGGCGAAAACCGGTGAGTGATTGAGGACATTGATGTCGTTGTTAGAACCGGCAACACCGAAGAAAGCATGCCATATCCACAAATCATACGACGCCATTGCTTCAAGAATGAGTGTAGCAGCCCCATAGTCTCCCCTTGTGTACATCCCTTTCCAACTGTTCGGACAGTTCTTCCACTTCCAATGTATGCAGTCAATGCTACCTAACATTCTTGGAAAACCTCTTGCCTCGGTTTTTTGGAGTAAGTTTTGAACATCGTCGACATTGGGTCTCCTCAAATATTCTCTACCAAATATCTGTATTACTCCCTCACAGAACTTATTGAGTGATTCTGCAGCTGTTGTAGCACCAATCCGAACATACTCATCCACTTGATCCGCCAGGACAGCGTATGCAAGCATCCTCATAACAGTCGTACACTTCTGAATTGGCGAGAGTCCCAAGCGACCGAGAGCATCCGTCCGATATGTAAAATACGGCAACCATTCACCAAGTGCATTCACAATCCTGAGAAAAAGAGACTTATTCATTCGGTAGCGCCGTCTAAATAGTTGGTCATTGTACACCGGATTTTCAGAGAAATAGTCTGCCCAAATCCGTGCATGCCCTCCCTCCCGATCCCGGCGAATGTACTTCCTACTACATCCTGGACGCCTGGAGGTGGACGGATTCAGCACATTTGAAAAATTCGTTGCAACTTGGGATACTGCTTGACTAAAATATTGTTGTTGGGCGATGTAATCTTCCATTGTAAAACCTTCATTGTCGTCTTCATTAACGTCGCCTTCCGACGAGGAAGAAGACATAGCAAGACAGAGTGCGTAGAGTAAATGGCAGGACAGAGGAAATGGAGGGTGAGTACATGCATAAGATCAGCTTATAACATGCCAGCAAATGACTCAACATAGCCATGGATAAAAAATATCTTGCTTGTATCACACAGATAACATGACAGTCATCAAACTCTCGTGTCACAGGTTGTCACAACCACCTACAAATTTAAATGTCCTATGTGCTATAGCCCCTACACAATATATCACATTTACGGAGGACCAATACGCTCGGCCAATGCAAGGCCCAGTTCAACAGTTGCCTATTTCACCATGGCTGAAAGCAGTACCAACTCCAGTGCACGCCTCGACATGGAGCAGCTCCGTCGACCGCAAGGGTATCCATCAACAAAATCCTCGCAAACATCCCTGCATAGTCCACAATTAGTACATATCATACCTATAATACAATTAGTACATAGTCAGATTTAAAACCACAAACAGACCGAAAAGGTCCACTTGATCAGCAAAAGGTCCACTTTATCAGAAAAACCACAATCAGCCATCTGCCCTGTTTTTCTTGCCTCCACCCAAAAGATGCCACCAAAAGGTCCACTTGATCAGCTGAAACAAGGCAAAACATGGTCCGTCCTTGTTGGGGCAGTTGACCAATTCATATGGATCAACTCAAAAAATATTCTTGCCTGCAGGCTGCACAATGACAATGATCAATATTGAGTTGACAAGGCCAATGCAAAAAAATAAAAGTCTGGTGCAGTAAACTAACCGGTGCACTAAACGGCGTCGGCACTGCCCACACCGCCCCAAATCTGAGCAGAGAGGTTATTGACAGCCCTCGGATGTGCATCCTTAGCCCACGCTTCCATCTTTGAGGTGTCAATCTGCAACAGCTCCGTAAACTTCCCAAGCAAGAAGTTCTTGTGCTCAAGTACTTTGGCCTCCTTCTCATGAACAGCCTTGAAGTTCCATGCCGCGGCCTCGACCCGATGCTCAGCCATCTTTGTCTGAAATTCTTTCATGTCCTCTATTCCTTCCTTTTGGGACTCGCAAGCATCCACAAGGGTCTTCAATTGGTCCCGTACCTCCAAAGGAACCTCCCCCGATACCTTCCCCTTCTTAGCACGTTTAACACCGATAGGCCGCACCATTGGTTCGGCATTCATATTGAGGTCAGGAGTGCGCTTTCTTGGACCTTCACCGCTGCAGGATACATAGGCATTCCACTTCAGCGAGTCCGCCACTGCCTTCCAACAATGTTGATAAGTGAATGGCTGCCCTTTGAGAGAACGATACAACTCCAATGCTTGATCCATTAGTTGATCGTCGCTCCTTCCGCTTGCATATGAATCCCGGAGCTGAACGTAACATCCGTTGAAATAAGAGACCTTCTTCGATGTCTTGTGTCAGTGACCCTTCAAGTGATGCATCTCACGCTTCCTATCATCCGGGGTAGTGGAATTGTAAGTTTCAGCCACCTTTGCCCAGTACGTTTCACCTTTTCTTGCATTCCCCTTAATTGGATCGGTGGAGTTATTCAACCAGGCACTAACCTGCATTAATTCAACCATGTAGCATTAGTAAAATGGTTCCCGAGGTAGAAAACAGAACTCTACTATGTCTATTGGATTCATTTCAGCGAACAGATGGCAGCTCTAAGTGTAAGCATGCATGTCATAAATTTGTTTCATCAAGTATTTGTACAGGTAAAACACATGCCATCGAATGCTTGCCCTGTTTATATTTCACCACAATTTTATTCAAACATTTGGCATTAGTAGATCAATGAAGCCACTACTAATATGGTTCCCGACATAAAAAACCGAACTCTACTACCTGTACTGAATTCATTTCAGCCAACAAATGGCATCTCTAAGTATAAGCATGCATGTCTGCAGTTAGTAACAAAGCGCTTCAACAATCTGATGGATATCTTGCTATGCTTTCGCTGTGTCATATTAATAATATATCAGCACTGGAATTACTGAGAGTGACTAAGGTTTTCGATGTTTGAATTCATTTGGTAGACAATGATGGTGTATTTGTGCCTGTGTGTATGGTTATCTATGAAGCTTAAGTTAGAATTTCCATGTCCATTGTTTCCTGTTAGTAGCTGTTTGATCAGACTTAAATCATATGGTGATTACTAGTGTAACTAGATGAGGATTGCAGTTGTGCATTTGTTTTTCTCCAAGGTTAAAAGAACTATAAGCTACTTATCTTAACCCAAACTATAGGTAGTCTAGTATGAACATTCAATCTAGATTGGCAGTATAACAAGTTTCTTATGTGACTTAAGCATTACAGGGTTGTGGTACACATTCCTTGTATGTTGTCTTGTAGACCTTATTTAGAACACTTCCTAGAATTACTTCATTGTGGTGCTAACTCTCTGTGCCAGTGCTTGAGAGGTTGTTGCCAGGTGAACATAACTATTCTTTCTGGGTTAACTTAACTGAGCTGATGCTTCCGTAAATGATTTGTACAGGTAAAACACATGCCATTGAATGCTTGCCCTGTTTATATTTCAACAGAATTTTATTCAACCATGTGACATTAATAGATCAACGAAGCCACGACTAAATGGTTCCCGACATAAAAAACATAACTCTAATATCTTGCACTCTAATGATTGCCCTATTTATATTTCAGCCAACAGAGGATTGCAAACATTCCTCAAAAATTTAGAACAAAATATTCTTGTCACTCTTACCAGCCTTAAATCCTCTTCATGAGTGTAATACATTCTGTTGCTTCTAGCATCTTCGCCGACTTCAGGGGTTGCCACCACACGGCGAGTGCGTCCACCGCTGCTACTACCACCGGCACCGGAAGTACCACCACCGTTACCTTGGACCGTCGCCCCTTGCGGCACTGCTTGAGGTGCAGCCGGCTGGGTACAGAACACGGGAAATGAAGGATGTGCGAATGGGAATGCCGGATATGGTGGGGGAAATGGCGGCGGCTGAGTAGAGGAGTGCATGAAGCTTGGCTGCCCCTCCGAATCGTGCATGAATCGGTTGAAATCACCAGCCCTAGACGGCTCCATCTCTGGAAAAAAGCAATGGGGACCAAAAATTCAGAGGGGAACAAACCTAGGGTTCATCTATCAGCAAGAACAGGAGAGGAAATTGAACCAAAATGGATGGGGATTTACCTCTTGTGGTGGTTGGCGGACGGAATCCGGAGTCTGAGACGGCCGGGGATTGTCTCCCTTGCCGTGCTAGCGACGGCGAACTCACCGACGGCGGCGGCGAACTCACCGACGGCGGCGGCGGCTCCTCTCTCCGAATGGGGTTGGCGTCGTCCTCGAGCAGACTCCAAGCACAACCCTAGCGGAAATGTTTGGCGGGAGGCGACAGCGGAATGGTGCAGCTAGCTCCAACGGGAAAAATCGCGTGGGCGTGGGCGTGGGCGCAGGGGTCGAATCGGGATGAGATTTCGCCTCCTCTCGGGACGAGGCGACGCTTCGAGGCTCTGAAGCCCACAGTGCGGCTCACGGCTTGAGCTGAGCGGCTCTATGCACGGCTTCACGACGGGGGTGTGGTATCCTCCTCAGGAGGAGGAGGCGAACGGCTCCGCAGATCGCACATGCAAGCCGAGCTGGAGCCGCCGCACCTACGTGGCGAGCTGGAGCCACGCGCCACGTAGGTGCACTGTGCGTGCTAGGAAGTGTTTGTTTGTAGGGACTTATTTTTAGTTTATAGTAATATCGGATGTTTGGACACTAATTTAAAGTATTAAACATAAACTAATAAAAAAACTAATTTCATAAATGAGAGCTAATCCGTGAGACGAATTTTTTAAGCCTAATTAATCCATAATTAGCAAGTGTTTACTGTAGCATCACATAGGTTAATTATGGATTAATTAGGCTCATTAGATTCGTCTCGTGAATTAGTCCAAAATTATAGATGGGTTTTATTAATAGTCTATATTTAATACTTCAAATTAGTATCAAACATCCGATGTGACATGGGGCTAAAAAGTTTAGCCCCATCTAAACAACCTCTTAGTGTGATACTCCGTAGATGCTAAACCTAAAACTAGTTGAGGTTCTGATAGGGAATCTGGAGATGAAAAGAGTGTGGAGAACTTGGGTTCCACAGCTTATAGTTGCTAATCCATCTATGCACTGATAGTTATTATTATCAAAATCAACACTATTTAGATGAGCTAAAGATATCCTATTTCAATGAGATAAAGATACTCATAGAATCTCTCCCAAACAAAACATACCTCATGGGGAGGTATACCGTCCTTATCCACTATGAACTATCAGTAAAGAGAAATTTTACGATGCCTGAGAAGATACCAAGAGGTACAACTTTTTTCTATGTAAATTTTAGTATCTCTTGGTATTTTAGGTATTAGAAAATACCAAATTTTACATTAAAATTTTGGTACCTCCTGATACCTTCTCAAGTACCGTAAAATTGCTCATCGTTAAAAGATCCAACGTCATTGTATCTATCTTCGCAACATCTTGTCTTTTTAATGGCTCCAGTAAATTTTCATAGGATAGATGTAGCATGAGATACAACGACCAAGCCTACCTCCAAGTTGGCAAGGCATTGTCTACCTCCAAGACGGATGTTTATGTGTCCGTTAGCCCGCTTAAACACTTGATATATGTGGCCAGGACCACCGCGACCTCCGCCACCTCCCCGCCGGCCGCCACCGCCTCGCTTCCGTTGGCCGGGAACCGCCTCGCACTGCCGCTGTCGCCTCGCTTCTGTCGGCCTGGAACACCGCGACCGCCGCCACCTCCCCGTTGGCCGCCACCGCCTCGCACTACCACCGCCGCCTCGCTTCCACGGTTCAGATCAGGAGCCGAGATGAGGGGGATTGAAAACCCTAGTTCCCTCACTATGTGAAAAGTCAAAAATACCCTTCTACCCTTCTATGTAATCCAGTACAACAACATGGGTAATTTTGTACCTGGAGGTAACACCTAATTTCCCACCGTCGGATTGAGCCGTACGGACGGTCCAGATTTGATACCAACTTAAGTGGAATGTACCTGCTGTAAGGGAGAAATGCTCTTTTAAAAAAGTTTAGGATGTCATCTCATCTTTATAGAATTTATTAACTTTACGGTTGTTAACTCTATCCTTTATATCATTAAATACTACATTTGGTTAAGGTTGTCAAATATTTTGATTTTTCCTAAATTGATAGATACTAAGTGAAACTAGATATATACAAGTATATAGATAGATATTCAATACTACACCCTAAGTGCAGTATAGCTCAAGCAAGCCCCTCACATCACACCTAGCACCCACCACCGTCACTCTCCTAGCTCACACACTTTTCCTTTGCACAATAGTTGTCGTAAAATCTTATGGGAGAGATCATCCCCGAATATCTCAGCCACGCTTTTACCTTTTTCTTGTGTGGCAGCGGTCGTAAAATCTTTACTCAATGAGAAATTATGCTAAATATGTATCTATATCACTGCCTCGTGAGTTATTTATATACTAACAATGTTGAGTAATTTATTTAGTAATAGAAGAGAGAAACCATGTACGGGCAGATGGAATGAAAAAACTAAAAAATAACTTAGCTGTGAGACTTACGCTCTATTAAAAACACACGTGATATGCTTTAGCATATCCGAGTATATATATAAAAAAAGAAAAACTATCCAAAAATCAAATAATCTGTTATCCTTCCCAAATAAAATAACACAACCTTACTCCCTACCCTAGGATCAACGGTACAACAAGAAGAAACATGGGCATCCACGGGGTAGTTGGTGGGAATAACACTACTCCATCTGTACCGTCCATGCCGCGAAACGAGTGGCTCAGATCGAACACAATCCATAGCCCGATCACCTTATCCTCTTCTCCATCCCGAATCCAAACCCACCCTCTTCCCTCCGCTCCGCTCCACTGCCACTCGCGCCATCGCGCTATCGCGCAGCCAGTCTCCTCTCACTTCAATGGAGGCTGTTCTACGACACCCATCCCTTTCCCGCCTCAAAACTCCCAACCCCAACGGAACCCCCGCCCTTTCCGTCACCGTCCCTTTCCGCCTTCGCCTCCCCAAGCGCCGGCTCACCGCCGCGGCGGTGTTCCAGGACCAGACCAACCCAAGAAACCCAGCAAGCAAGGGAGGCGACGACGACGAGGCGTACGGCGAGGTGGACCGTATCGTGTCCAGCCGCACCGTCAAGAACCCGGTGTTCGCGGAGGACGGCTCGGCCACCACGGTCACCGCCACGGAGTACCTCGTCGAGTGGAAGGACGGGCACGAGCCTTCCTGGATTCCGGCGGAGGCCATAGCGGCGGACGTCGTGGCGGAGTACGAGACGCCTTGGTGGACGGCCGCCAAGAAGGCGGACGCGGCGGAGATCACGGCGCTGCTCGCGGACGAGACGCTGCGGCGTGACCCCGACGCGGAGGACGCGCAGGGGCGCACCGCGATCCACTTCGCCGCTGGGCTGGGATCCGAGGAGTGTGTGCGAGCTCTCGCCGAGGCCGGGGCCGACGTCGGCAGGCCGGAGCGCGCCGGCGGCGGGCTCACGCCGCTGCACATCGCGGTCGGGTACGGGCGTGCGGCGGCCGTGCGCGCGCTGCTGGAGCTGGGTGCCGAACCTGAGGTCCCCGACGGGCAGGGCCGGACGCCGCTGGAGCTGGTCCAGGACGTGCTTGCGAAGACTCCCAAGGGCAACCCGGCGACGTTCGAGAGGCGGCTGGCGCTGGAGGCGGCGGCGAAGGAGCTGGAGAAGGCCGTGTACGAGTGGGGCGAGGTGGAGAAGGTGGTGGACGGCCGCGGCGAAGGCAAGTGGCGGGAGTACCTGGTGGAGTGGCGCGACGGCGGCGACAGGGAGTGGGTGAAGGCGGCGTGGGTGGCGGAAGACCTGGCGAAAGACTTCGACGCCGGGCTGGAGTACGCCGTCGCCGAGGCCGTCGTCGACAAGAGGCAGGCGGCGGACGGGGAGGGGAAATGGGAGTACCTTGTCAAGTGGGTGGACATCGAGGAGGCGACGTGGGAGCCCGCGGAGAACGTCGACGCCGAACTCCTCCAGGAGTTCGAGCAGTGGCAATCTGGCGCGGCTGCCGGCGGCGGTGCTGCGCCGCCAACTGAGACGGTCGCCGGGAACAGCGTTACGCCGGGAGATGTTTGATTCTTCCTGGTTTTGCGGTGTTTGGATAATGTGCTTATGCTGGTCCATGTATGATGTATCATTAGCGATTTGATAATTTTTTAGCTGAACGAAACTTTTGCCTCGGATTGTAATTTGAGAATATGCGAGCTTCAGAAAATGGAAACAAAATTTCTATTTCTCTTTAATTGCAACAGAAATGCTTGCCTTGCAGTAAGGCAGCCTATCCCATTGGGCCATTGGAAGAAATGCTGAAGCCAAGGAATCTAGCTTGACTGCACAACAGGATGCATAAGATTCAGGCACAATATTGCAGTTTGCTTGAGTGCCCGTACCTTGCACAACCACATGAGCATATCTCGCAATCGAATGATTCGAAACATCAAGTTAGTTCATAGAAACATGTTCTTAACATGATAATCCTACATAAGTAGTACTCATATGTGTTTAACTGTTGATTGACTGAATGAATAAATAATAATCATGTCCCATTGTGTTCTTCCTGTGTACAGATATCACATTTGCTCAACTGCATCAATAATGCAGAAACGCAAGCTGATTTCATTCTAAAAGTAAAACAGTTTACAGGAAAAAAGTACATTTACTTCCTCCAGATGTCCAAGGCGGTCTTTGTATTGATAAAGAATTAAAGGAAAGCATGCCAGGGTGGCTCCAATATACCAGTCACATACTCATGAAATCAATCAGCAGCCTGCAAAGATAAGGTTGACGTTAAAGACAGTCAAGTGCATAACAGCACAAGTGCACAACTGGATGGAATTCCCATAGAACTGCTTTATAATTTTACCAGCTCGGAAAGTGAAGTGAATTTGAACATGTCACTTATTATAGCTTTACAAGGGCAGTCCACCAATCTAAATCTTATGGCATTTGTGATGTTTGACCAAAAAAAAAACATTGTAGAGGTATATCCAACAGCGAGTGTTTGTTGGCTGTGTCATTGTTAAGGTGATTTGTAGCGTATGCGTGCGTTTTTGGTTGCTGGAATGCTAAAGCTGGTAACCCCGGCAAGTTGTACCGAACTGGTATGCTTTCAGTAAAGCTGGGCATGATGCCTTTTGTCCAGAAAATATGTTGGTCCACCATCAGTTTATAAGTATGATTAGGATTTCAAGAGACTACTCAGCAAAATCTACAGCACCATCAGTTTAAGTATGACTAGAATATGTTTAGAGTGAAGTGTACCAACGGTCACTAAACTTGTGTGCATGTGTTATTTAGGTCCCCGAACTTGTCCGAAGGTATCATGTAGGTCCAATCGGACTCTACCCGCTCCATCCGCTGACGTGGCATGTCACGATGGTGCTTACGTGTTGTTAGGGCTATGTTGGTTCCACATGTCAGTATCTCTCTTCTCTTTATTCTTTTCTCTCTCTTCTCATAGGCGCTACCGTGGCATGCCACATCAGCAGATGGAGCGGATCTGAGCCCATTTGGACATATATGACACCCTCGGATAAGTTCAGGGACCCAAAAATGCATTTTAAGAGTTTAGGGACCTAGATGACACATACACATAACTGCCCGGTGCACTTCACGATCTACTTGAGGTAAAGTTGAATTTAAGGTTGAACCTGATTGAGAGGGTTGTCGGGAGATTTCTTCCATAACTTCCATATCATATCTTTGTACTGATGCAGAGTTAGCCCAGGTTTTTCCTCTTTGAGCTTGGCTAGCTCTGCTTCTTCAAAAGCCTGCATTAAGATGGAATTGCTGATCACAAGAGCACACCAAAAGGTACTAACTGGAACAAATTAAGAATTATTTTTGATATATCTATGTACATCAACGGCAGCCTAGAACCATAAATCCAGCAAGTACAAGTAGTTGCATCGAATGATTCTATTCTAAGAATAATTAGATACACAAGTATTGATTTCTCCCGGAGTATTTCGAATGCAAGGAAGATTTTACGGTTACCGTGGAAGGAAAAAACAAAACATAGAAAGGTTAGTGTCATACCTTGTACGAGACCTTGAGGCGGCGCTCTGGGTGGCGATCCGGTTGCAGCGCAGGCTCGGCGGCGATGGACATCTTGGCGATGGCGTCCTCCACTGACCGCGCCTCGATGATGGAGTCGTCCCTGTTGGTGTTGGCGACGAGCACGACGCGCTCGTACTCCTCCTCTTCGGCGGTGCGGGCCTGCCGCTTCTTGGCAGCCTCAGCCTCGCGCTCGAGGCGGATCCGCTCCTCCTCTCGGCGGCGCAGCAGCTCGGCTTCGGTGACCTTGGGGACGACGGGCCCGCCGACGCGAGCGGCCTTGCGGTCGGGGCGCCGCGCGGCGGACGCGAGTTGTTGCTGCTCGAGCTCGGCGAGGCGGCGGTTCTCGGCGCGGCGGGCGGCCGCCTCCGCGCGCTTCTCGGCGTCCTCCTCGCGGCGGCGCACCGAGCGCGACTTGGGGCCCTGGGCCGCCTGCCAGTATGCCTCCTCCTTGGCGCGCGCGTCGCAGTCACGGCGTTCCGCCTCGGCGGCGCTCCGGCGCTCGCGTGCCGCCTCCGCCTTGGTGTTGACTCCCATCTTCTTCGGCATTGCGGCTTGCGAGACGGCGCAGCCCGCCGCGGCGAGACGAGACAGATGTGAACTGGCGGCGAAGGGGCTCGCGGCGGCGCGGAGGCTTCTGGATTCGTCTTAACCGTAACCCTTCCACCTGTAGATGCATCGACCCACCGCTCTACTGACACGTGTAAATCGTATGCCGTAGTGCGGTCGTGCCATATATTGACTCAAAACGTCACAAGGATTGAAAAAATTGGGAGGAATAGAAAAAAAACGATTAGAGTAATTTCAGAAATACAGATAAAAGGGAAGAATACAAATAATTAACAAGTGTAAAACGGAGAACTACAAAACTCAAAAAAAATAACAGTTTTATTGGAACGTTCTATAAAGTTAGATCTCATGTCAAATTTCTTGTATGAGCGCTCCATAGAAATTTTAGAAAATTCAATAGGTCCAATCATTTGTTTCGAAAGGCTATTGTAAAAAAAATCTATAGGATTAGAATAAAAAAAACTGTTTTTCATTCAAATCAAAGGCCCTAGGAGGGTAGAAGACCGAGGTCTGAACAGTATACTTCTGTACAAATACTACTATCACATTGCAAAGAATACATTGCACAAGGTGCCGATGAAGAGAAGCAATTCACCCTCGCAGGATTTCACATTTTACACCAAATTCTACAGACTCTACAAAAAGATTATACATCAGTCTCCTCTGGGCATCTCCTATGTTCTCCATATGAGGCAAGAGCAGGTTTTACAGATTAATAAATTGTTACAGTGGTTAGTGGTTGTACACTTGTACTATTGTGCAATCGTGGAACGCACATTCCCTCCGCATGTCGTGCGAAATTACCGTTTTCAGGCTTCACAACCTTTGAGTGATTCACCAGAACCATAGAATACTCGTCTTAAATACAGTGGAATTTGTTCTTGTGTTAGATGCCTTAAGGTTGCTCGGTTCCATCAACAGGAAAGCCTGATTCTTCTGCGAGGACGGAGAGTTCCTGGTCACCCCCCAAAACCTGAAAGGAGGAAATCAAGAATCAATTTGTGAGCACATGTGACAAGGGAAATAGTCAATCTGAAGAAAGAGTGAATGCAAATAATTAGTTGGCGGAGTTTCATGAGACCATGAAGAAATAACAACACAAATGCCGGTTATATGAATGGTATCTAAAGTTCAGCAAGGCATCTAAAGTTTGTAATATGCCAATGTATATGAGCAGTACTGTAAAATTAGGAGGAAACACCTTGAGCCCATGTAAAACACTACAAACATCAAAGATATGGGAAATACCTCGCCATTGATAACCCATGTTGGAAAACCTTCTATACCAGCAGCTGCACATTCAGCAGCCATTTTCTTTCCCTTGCCAGCTCCATTAGGAAAACATTCAACATATTCCAGAATTTTTGTAGCTTCTCGACCAAAAATCTGCATGGCCACATGTTAAGGTAAGTAAAAGCATTTCTACTTCTAGTTTGAAGAGTGAGCTTTGCACACAAATGAAAAAAGAAAAGAAAACCATAACATCAGCCTATTACAGAAGCATTAGAGTAGAGCGTGTAAGAAGCGAATGAATCATCTGCTGTTCTGTATGGTAGATTCAAGGAGCTTGTATAGTACCTGTTTTTGTTCGTTACAATGAGAACACCAGAATGCTCCATACATTTTAGCACCAATCGAGCGCAGATGTTTTGCAAGTGCAATAGCAAATGGGGTTGATTCGGTTGTTATCTCTGTATCATATGGCTCTAGGACAAAATCATCTGTGCTGCATAAAAAGAAAAATGAAAGTCATCACTCAGTTTTGATGATAAAGACAATTCAACAGCAAGATAAAAGTTCATATGGCATTAAGAAGGGAATTCCACCACAAAACAATGCAATAAAAGAGTGTTGTTTGCCTTAACCTCTGTATTTAATTATCAAGACCAAAATAGCTACTCAAAACAAGAATTTATGATGTAATATGAAACAAAATACCTTAACAAAAGAAAAAAATGTCAAAAAGGTTTAATTGAAAGCACATAGTTGTCGTTGATATGTAACAAACAAAGATGTCATCTACCTAGTAATCGCGAGTCATTTCATTATTTGACACCTAAGACCTAACCAATTTCAGAGAAACAAATACATTTGGCCTCACCCATTTAATTGGGTTGTAGCTGAACTGTATGAATTTGTCAGAGCAAGGGCAACAATAATTGCTACTGCCAGTTGAAGACCAACAAACTTCTGGACACGTTCCAAACCAAAGTCCTGCTACACAAAAAGCCATAAGTAGTTGGCTAGGTTACTCTGTTACTAATTGTGTTAATGAAAAATAAAGAGAAAACAAGCACTCACCTTTACTCTGATGGAAAATAAAGTGAAGGAGAGAAATGCGGACGCCAAACAGTATGAACAAGAAGTACCAATAAATCTAGTGCTTAGGATATATAGGAAATAAGCACTCGCAGTGGCCATTGAAGTAGAGATCAGAAGTAATGTTAAACGAATATCTAGATCATCAATTCCAGGGAGGAACTTCTTCCCATTTTCTTGAAGAGAAAGTGTTAAAACCAAGCCATATGCCACCAGACCAAGTAGTGGAAGAGGAATCCCTGTCAAATTAGAGAGGCCAACCGTTAACAACACAGAGCACATCACTATTTTGCTTGCATAAAGTTAGCAGACGGGATACATAACATGATGTTTAGTCGAAATACCATCAAATATAGTAACAAAAGGATAGATGATTAGTTAGTTGTACACCAATGAATATCTGACAAACACTATCATCAGCAACAATTTCAGATGAAACTAGCAACTGTACTTGGCTTTGTTTCAGTACACACTTCAATCTTTACATTACATGTGGAGGAGGCAGGCACAACGAAAGTACAGTTAATCAGAATTTGCACAGTTTTAACGGACGTTTAACAGCTGCAGAAGCGCCAAGAGATTACCAAAGACGACGGAGTAGTCGCTTTGGAGCACGTCGCCGCAGCCTCCGCCTCCAATGGGGCAGAACGCCTCGGAGCCCGTCAGCTTGAGATAGCTGAGGTAAGCCGTCTCCAGGAACCCCAGACCGGCGACGCCCGCAGACCAGGTGCTCGTGGAAATGCCCCACAGGGACGACGGCGACGCTGGAAGGTTCACGGGCGGCTGGGGCGGGGCCGGAGTCGGAGTCGAGGGGTTCTCCTGCTCTGGGGAAGAGGGCTCCGCGCAGCACCTGAACCGCGCGGGTCGCTAGACGAAATCACGAACCACACGGGGTAAGAAGAGGTAGCAGCGCTCTTCGAGCCAGAGAGGATCAGTAGGAGGATTTTTACCTTTGCCCGCGAGGATGACAAGGCGGAGGTGGTGGCGACGACGGCGAAGCGAGCTGGAGACGGGATGAAGGAGATGGAGAGAGTCGCGGCGATGGTCGCCATGGGCGGCCGAGGAGGTGAAGGTGTGAGTGGTGAGATGTCGCTTGCTCTTGCTTGCGGGCGGCTCCGTTGCTCGCATCACCTCGAGCTCTCGGAGTCGGAGGCTTTCCGCTCTCCTCACACGATTGTGCCGAAGGCCCACAGGGACCAGAGTATGCATGGGCTTTTCATTAGGTTGGGATTTGGAACTTATAGCTTACAGGGCCCAGTTTTTAACCGCAAGGGCCCTCTAAAAAGATGCAAAAATCACCGAGAATTAGAATAAGTTCATTTGAGATCCATCAAACTGTCTCTCAGTTTGATTTTCGTCCTTAAATCGCAAAACTAGATACAGCGAGTCCCTCAACTTCTAAAACTGGTATAAATATAGTCCTTCGGCAGTATTATGGATGGTTTTAGCTGACGTGCTGCATGTGCTCCTCCATAAGTCAGTGTGGGACCCACGTATCAATCAGACATAAGTAAAGGAATAAACTCTCTCTCTCTACCCCTTCCTCTCTCTCTCACTCGGTCCCCTTCATCGTCAGCAAGGTCACATTAGAAGGGGAGGGAGGATAGCTGACGAGATTAAGCGGCGATGGCGGCCGGTGAGCTCATCGGCGGGGCGTCGGTCGGCGAGGAGGGAGTCATCAACGATGCTGAGCTCACCGAATTAGAGCGTCGGCGGTCATTGAAAGCCCTGGCAAGGGGTGATGGTGGCGGCGAAGGTGGTGAGCACTATGGTGGTGCTCGCCAGCAAGGTGGTGGCGGCGGCGGAGGCAGGTTATCGTTGTTGGCGCTGCTGCTGGTGGTGGTCACGGTGGCGGAAGCGGTCGTGCTGGCTGGCATAGTGCGGGATGTGAGCCGCGTGATTGCGTGAACCAGGAGGGGCAATTCCTTAGCGTGGTGGTGCCCAACGGGTTTGAGATGGAGCCGCTCCTTCGCTTGCTGGCCAAGAAGCTGGCTACTTACCTTAACGGCGCCCCCCTCTGCCTCCTGACGCCGAACTGAACCGAGCAACACCAATTCCCGTGAGCACCGGGCATCGACGTCCTGTGGAAGTCCTACTGCTTCCACCTAATCCTTGCGTGTGAGCATCTGTACGCACCCATCCTCTTTCTCATCTCTTGTTGTCCATACTGTACTGATTAGTAGCAGATTGTTTCAAACAAGATTGGATGAAGGTGGAGAAAGCGCCACGTGGATGAAGATATAAGTCAAAGAGGCCACATATATGCCACGTCAGCCAAAACCGGCGACAATACCGCCGAGGACACTGTTTGTACTGGTTCTATAAGTTAGGGAACATATTATATCTGGTTTTACGATGCAGGGACAAAAATCAAACTAAGCGACAAGTTGAGGAACCTTAAGTGGACTTATTCCCCAAGAATTTTTAATATCCAAATGCTTTGTCAGATGGCAAGTAAAAACCTACATACACCCATGTCTTTTCATTTATACTTATATGCCAAAATTTAAAATTCTAATCAAATATTTGAAATTGTTTTTAAGGTTTATTGACCAAAGTTTATTTTTTAATATTGGCTTTTAGATCACTAAGTATACATATATAAATTTTTTGTTTATATAAATTATTTTTCGGTTTGCAAATATGTCATTTAGCTTTTTTTTTCATAAAAGAACCCAAACAATCACCCCAAAGTCTTTCTAACCTCGGCCTGATAACCAAGGTATACTAAACCACTTAAGACCTCCGAACCAATCGGTGGCGGAAATACGGTTATCGCGTAGTTACTGCAAAAATCATGATAAATTTGAATTGAAAATTTTTAAATTCAAAACGGCCAAAACTGTGAAAAGTGAGGGTAAAAAATTAAAATAATAAAAAATAGTGTAAAATTATATAAAAAATAGAATAAGTAATATGGTAACAGTTAGATAATGTTATTAAAAAAGAGGTATGACTTCTATTTAATTAGGGACATTGCAATAATTATATATATATAACAATTAATAAGTGACAATTAATATAGAACATAAATGGTATTTAAAGTATATAATTACAACTCAATACCAATAATAAGTAGCACAAATATTATACCACCCATTTTTCTTAGATACATCTTCCTAGTAAATGTATACCTACGCATGATTCAAATGGTAACTATTACCTAACAAGTATAATCTTAACCCTAAAATAATTCAAATAGATAATTTTCTTGCTATTTTTTTGTTTTCACTTTGTTCTTGCGGTTACATTTGTTCTTTTTTCATCTATTTCTTTCACTAAACATCACTGCAAATCCATCTCAACCACATAGTTTTGGTTTCAAATTTCCTCAATTTGAGTTTGTCCTAAATTCATATGCCACCGCGGCTTACCCTTACCGTGCCCCACGGAGCGAACGGTTACCGCGGTTTCGTCGTCTAACACAGCTCAAAACCGGTTAAAGATTCGTTCGAGTTCACGATCAAAAATGAATAATATAAGCTTACACTTTCTCTGATACAATCCACGCAGTAGGCTCTATGTTCTACTACCAAAAAGAAACGTCAAGGCACTTGCGCAGTTGGGTACGAACATTATTCTCCAGCATCCACGTACGTGGGTTGAGGTAAAAGCTTGCCAGAGTTGTATGATGTGCATCCTGCACGCGCAAGCACTTTGATGCGCTGAGCCTCATTGACGGAATGGAAGAGATGCTGCCATGCTGGCTAATTTTGTTGAGTGACAACGGTTTTGCCATCACGATTTACTGGAGAATAATGTGGACAGTGACACTGAAGGATTGCTTCCGTCAGCAAGATCACCTGTACCCGCCTTCTTGTTTAGCTGATGGTACTCTGTGGATGCACATGGTAACACCTCGCTCATTGTGTCCATGATTACTTTCCCAAGAACAAACCGAACCTCATCAGGGTCTCCGTTCTTCAGTAACCTATAGTCAATTTCGTGCATACCTCTTGTTCTTTCATATGAAGTTAAGTCGGAATCAAGGCCCTCAAATATTACCAACACTCTCTCCCTCTCCCTGCGGGATACAAGCACCTGGTAACAAAGCCAGCAAAAAAAATTTAGTAGGCTGTGTATGTATAATGTAAATGCTCACTTAAGGAAAAAATATGGAGGCAGTTAAGCAATGGCTCATGCATCATTACAACTGTTCCAGCTACATAATATTAGAAGTCCACTTGGTGACTTTTGAACATTGATTGATCGGTCAGTACTGCACGCTTACTTGCAGAAGAGCCAGTAATTCAGTTCTAGATTTCATACCAGGAATTAATCTGACAAATGGGAGTTGAAACATATGCTAAAGAAATACTTGCCAATCCTGAAAATTGTGAAGCCTCTGAGTATTTGTCCAGCGACTGTTCGAGAGCATCTAAAGATGTCAATATATCAACTGACAACTTGACTAGCGATGCTAGATGTGATGTTTGTTCCATGAGATTGTCCAGTTTGCTCTGAGAAGGCCCCAGTGTTTCAGGAATGAAGGGAGTTGGTGCTCCAATATCTTGATTCAAGAAGTTGACTGTGCTCCCCCATGATCCAAAATACATCAGTGCACCAAAAGCCCTGATTACCTGGGCATCTTGTGGAGAATTTACCAATGCACTGTGAAATGTCAACAGTGCTGCCCTGTGGAATAATAGGAAATGTCATAGGCATAGCTGGTAGAGAATAACCATACAGCATCAAAACTTGTATGATGCACAAAACTTGCTCAAAACATACAAGAATTGTATCATGCACAAAATGGGAACATTCAACTGCACATAGACAATTCACAGTAGTATATAATAGTACAAGTTTAGAAAAAACTAACACTATAAAATAAATGCAATGTGTGTGCTAGTGTGCATAAAGTGCGCACAAGCTTGTGGGAGATTTCAGGCTGGAATAGGTAGATAATAAGTGTCACTGAAGTCCTCCAAATCCTACAGGACAAAATTTCAAAGAAATCCATGCATATTTTCTATTGATGAAAACTGGAAAATCAGAGCCACTAGACTCACAGTATACAGCAGTGTTTCCATATGACTGCAAAAAAAGAAATATTAACTTTACTATACTTGACATCTATATCAGAAATTTTTTTAGCAAGTAATTTTATTACTAAACCACTCGGCAAAATTTTTCCAAAACTGAACCTTTTGGTCACAGCAATGTTGATGGCGTAGCAAGACAACGCTACCATGCAACTTGGTCAGCGTGGCATGGCATGGCAGAATTGCCACGCCAATGTTAGTGGCGTGGCAAGCCGTTTCACCACCGACAATGGCGTGGCCAAAAGGTTCATATAGTGAAAATATTTTCTCTGGAGGTTTAGTAATAAAATTATTTATTAAAAAGGTTTAAAAAAAATTCTCTATGTCACTCTGGTCAGTGCAATCTTGATCAGCTTCACTTCTGGCTTTGAATTTTGATGGTTCTATGTTCTTCCAGTGAAGTGTATATGTAACTTCAGCCCGTACAAAAAAGAACACTAAATGATTCTATACCGTTTTATACAACTTGAGCATACCACTAAGCACATGAGGTAAAATGGACAGAGTCATTCATTTAAAGTTTCTTACCACAAACAGCAGGAGCATGGCCGATCAGCAGAGAGTAATTTATCAAGATTAGCCAGTAGTTTCTGCACATATCAAATCCACAGCATTATATAGAATATAGAAATGAAACACTACTTACATAGTTACATTACATAAGGCAACCAATATGAAGAGATTGTCAAGAGCTGATCAACAGTAACGAAACTATAGTACAATGCGACTAATACTTCATGGATATTGATGTGTAACAACACTAGACAGTTAAGTGCACAGTTTGAGTTATTTCACTTTTGTTTTGAAGAGAGAAAAAAAATGGCACATTTCCAGATTTACTCACCATGAGCATCAAATCTCTGTCATTTGATTTATCCTTCATCTGATCTGAGAAATATGCTGCCTAAAATACAAAATGCATTACATATGCAAGTAATATTAAAGATGGAAGTAGTCAGTGCCACAGCATCAATCGACTTACAGAGACAGGATCGCATTGTTCGATGTACCTGGAAAGGCAGCAACATATTGAGAAGTCCATATTTTCTGAGTAACCTAAGAGAAGACTCTGCTGCCCCATAAGATAACAAATAATTCATTTCCATCATTAACCTTGCCTACATAATAATGAGATCAAACAATTAGAAAAAATAAACAATTGTATATTAGTGCATGCTCTAATTTTCAAAATGCCACAGGGTATTGCCTCCTTGTTAACATGTCACTGGATTCAAGTATGAGTTGTGAAAATGTCACTACATTGGTATAATTAACACCATATCCTGTTAAGAGACTAAAAAAATGTCCAAAACACATTTTTCTCTGTTTTTTTTCTCCTCTCTAGCTTCATTTTTTTCCTCTCTAGCAAGTCACATATGATTGTGCATGAAGGAAGGGAGAAGTTGATTTTTTTTCAATATTCTATCGAGAAGGCATTTTAGTCATAGACAGTCAAAAAATGTTGACTTAACGTTGCAGTGGTATTTTGACAACTCCGGAAAAAACTAGCGGTGTTTGAGAAATTAGGGAAAAAGTGGTAGCAAGTTGGCAAATACCCTAATAGGAATTATGCAATAAATATTTATACTTCCATGGTGGGAGACAACAGACCTTGTCAATTAGTCTTATGGACGACGAAAGTTCTCGAATTGCACTAGAAGTTTCACTAGAGAACTCGAAACCAAGGCGGGCAGCAATTCTCAAGCCACGCAAAATCCTAGCTGAAATAAACCAAAATCTAAATTGTATGTGGATTGATTTAAGAAGTGACGGATATTCCTTGAATACCTACCAGGGTCTTCATCGAAAGAAACACTGGCAGGAATCACTGTACACACCTGTTGTTCATTTGACTTAGCCAAAAAGGAAAAAAAAAGAGAGTAGAAACAAGGATATGTGCATAAATTGAGATGAACCATGCTAATGGTTACCTTGTTTTTTCTAATATCCCTTACTCCATTCACATAATCATAAATCCTAGAGTTAAATGGATTAAAGAATAAGCTGCCACAAAAGGATTACAATAGTGTTAGTGATTACCTCCAGCAATGTTTCACAAAAGAAAGTCAACAACTTGTTAAGCATTTCAGGCACAAGATTTTGTTCAGAAAATTACCCATTTATTGTAAAGTCTCTTTTCATAGAATTCTGCCAGAGAAGAATATCCCCCTTGTCACAACATTTTAACTCGTTGGAACAACTTATATCTTTAGTTCCCTTCACATCATTTGTATTTGTGCTAAAGCTAGAAACCTGTTAGAAAAATAAATCCAAATAAGCATTTGACATCATTGCTGCAAAAACAATTGTTCATGGTGTGGATGTTCCTATGAATAACACACCTCAATTTTTGTGCCATACATATTAACCTGGCATATTGGAAAGCGTTTGCCGATAATTATACATCGTTGGAAAACAATTTTCTTAATCTGCAAAAAAGCAACATATGTTGACTTTTTTTTTTGCTTTTATCCAGAAAATGAACATTTATGACAAACGAATGAACCAAAACCTGCTGGAGGCTTGCAGTAGTAATCACATCAAAATCTTTAGGAACCCTTTTCAGTAGCAAATCTCTCACACATCCCCCGACAAGATAAGCTGCAAACCCTGCAACACAACTCTTTACTCGAGTAAGCATGCATTCCTATCATATTTAAAAGTGAGAACACCACAAATGTTCCATATCTGTCCACCTCTGACAGGTTCAAGAAGCATATTCATACCTCCCAAAGGATCCATAGTCACATGAAGAAAGCTGAGAAATTGAGTTCCAAAAACATGTCACATTACAAATTTGAATTATTGCTTGCCTTCACCTTGAACAAGTTTCCCATTAGTGTGGATGTTTTAATAGATGGGCATGGCATCTGCCCTGTGGCATATTAAGATAAAAGTTCATGCATAGCAGGGACATATATAATAAGATTCACTTGGTGTATTTCAAATTTTCAACAGAGAGGAAACAAACTTTGAATATATCACACAATTTCTTCATATTGTAATTCATGTTTGAGTGTATAGAAGCAAACGGTGGCATGACTATGTAATATCAATGCACAAAACTCACAAACATAATAAATGTTCAAGAGATTTATTATTACCTTTTCGTTTTAACTTGTGCAGGACAGCCCAGGTGTGGCGAGGTATATCCCCTCTAGTAATACCAATAGCCCTTGAGTCAAAATGCTTCCATGACGAAATATCAACAAATCCTGCACGAATTCAAATCATTCTTTAGGTTTCTCGCTGTAGAAACCACTGTACAAAGCTACCGTGCAGCACAATGAATAACATTCACTTGCATAGGTGTGGTTTACTGCTTATAATGTTATCACGCTAGTAGTGGTTTGTACAGCGGGAAACCTAAAAAATGATTTGAATTCGTGCAAGATTATTTGATGGAGGACGATCTAAAATTTAGGTGTGGCACATGGTTAAGTTAAAGACTAATACACACTAATTTTTAAAAAATTATATGATAATATGAGACTATATTTAGACCAAGAGAACAATATGTAACTTACAAACATAAAAGCAAGCATTGAAAATTGGCGTGTGCCTTCATAAAACGAAGATAGAACACTAGAGCTAGAGAAGAGGAGTATAGATATATGAATAATTTGCCACTGCCTACTGAAAAATAAAAAAGCAACATCATGTTAATATTATTGCAATTGAGATTAGATATATTGACATAAAGAAATACAAAGGGAATGCAAGACATATCAAAAAGAAGCTGTTAATTACCACTAGGTACTTTAGGAGATCTAAACAATCGCATTTACCTATCTTTCATTTTTTTAAATGGTTTTTTTAATTTGGTTTACATCAAACCCTTTGAAAATTCCACATTTTACCTCTTTGTGATTGTGCCTTTTTCTCCCCTTTCTTATACATCTTCTATACTTCTCAATTGTCAAACCTAGCAATTGGTAAATCACAAATTTATGAATCAGTAAATGAATCACAAATTTCTAATTCAGTAAATGAAATCACAAATTTACGATCGAGTAAATAAAATCACAAATTTACGAATCAATAAATGAACTCTGGCAGGTTCCTGGTAGCTTATAAGATAAACACATAATATGAATGGACTGCAATGCTACAACCATATAGTCCAGTGGCGGAACCAGGATCTCTTCAAGCTTAGGGCTCAAACTGAAGCCTGAAAATACCAATGTCATGCGCCCATGCCCCCCCACACCAAAATACAGTACAATTATGATAAAATCAATGCAAAAATATCCGTGGTAGGGCAAATTTCAATTCTAATGACGTTAACAGCCGAGAATGCTCATGATTGCGATTACAATGGGCAAAATTAAGGCCAATTCATCAATGGAAAAATCAATTGCCTATAACAAGAAACAAGGTTATGAGATGAAACTAGCTTGAGAAAGCACAATTAGCATACAGTTCAGAAGGCTCATATTGAAGCTAAAACCACCTATAGTTGTATCTGTTTGAGGATTATACCTCCACGGCTCCGCTCTCTGCGTTCATCCCGCCGAGCTCCAGCCGCCACGCGACCTTGGACCTGCTGCGTGGATTCCGCCAGACGCCGCCTACCGCCGCGCGCCGGCCGGGCTGCTGCGTCGATCTCGCTGACTGCCGCCTGCTTTTCCTTATCCCGCGAGTGCCCACGCCGCCACGCCACCGCTCCCTCCGGCCTCCCCCTACCGCCGAACACCACGCCCCTCCGCCTCGGCCTCGCGCCCTCGCGGTCGCGAGCTTCCCCTGCCGACGCTGGCCGGCTGGCGCACTGCCTCGCCGCGCCGCCGCCTCCCTACGCCGTGCGCTGCCTCGCAAGGCGTAGGCTGCAGGGCTGGCCGTCCGCCGCTGGCCCGCCGCGTCTTCGCCGTTTCTGCCCGTGCGCCGCCGCCAGCCAATGGAGAGGGTGGGACTTGGGAGACACAGACTGAGGGACTAGGGTTAAACTGAAAAATGGGCTGTCCTCTACTTGATGGCATGTTGGGCTAATGGGCTGCTGGATGCTTATTCGGATTTGGTAATTTGCTAAACTGGGCTTCGAAAGGCCAAGGCCTGATGGGCTGGCCCAAATGAGTAGGGCGGAATTGGACTTCTGTTTTTTCTTTTGGAAATATAAACTAAAATTTTTTGCAAGAGTAGTGCTAGGGTCTAATCTGCCCCTGGGCCAATTCCACCCATGATATAGTGGTAAATAAACACGAGAACTTTAGATTGTATAAAACATTTACATGCTTCTTAGTCTCAAAATGTTCACCGCCAGAACTCAGTCTCTTCGCCTTGCCTGCCTTATGTGCCTTGCGCCCTCAGCCCCTACCTAACTGCCAACAGTGGCTCCACAGCTGGTCTTTGGCGCCTAAACCCCTGATCGGCTAGCCCTGCCCTCGGTGGCTCGGCCCTTGCGCGGCTGTGCCGGCGACGCCTCATGCTTCCTGGAGCAAGTGGAGGCGCGGTCGCATGCGCACGTAGGTGGTGGATAGAGATGGCGGCGCCAGCAACTGTGCCATTCTAGCCTCTGGGTAGTGAGTAGGGTTTTTGTCTTTGGGCCGGCGGCCGCGCATGTTGGGATGTGGTTACTGCCTGCTGGCTGCCAGCCCGCCCAAGCTCAAGCCCACCACGCCAAGAATAATGTCGCGTCGCCTACTCTCATCGTGTCGTTGCCGCCTGCACCACAGCTGTGGCACCGCGTGTCCACGCATGCTTCGGCTCTATGCTAATCTTGATGGTGCAAAACTACAATGTCTCGACATTAACAACATTAACATCAAGGCCCTCAATGCATTCTTTAAACAGTTCATAGGGTGAGCGCCAATTCTACCGGCGCTCAAAATAATGCTGACCGACCTCTAATAGGAAAAAAAATTGATGTTTCCTTCGATTAGTATTACACAACTTAATCATCTCCATTAAGCGGGATGCTTTATTTAAATTGAACAAAGAAGATATAATTAACACTTTAAACTTATTAGAAGGCGTATATCTTATAAGAAAAAAATAGGACGGTAATCTTTTTCAAACTTTTCTAGCATATAAGTTTTTTCGAGTTAAAATTTTACTTAACTACTAATTTTATATGTTTTAAGATACTTTATTAATATATTTTAATACACTTTTAGTCTATTATATTGTCTATACTTGTATTATATATATTAACATCGTTATATTTACTGTTTTCAGGAAAAAAAATTGGTCAGGCCATCAATATCCTATATCTTATATCTGCCACTGCTAGCGCTGACACTTGCCATCAATGTGACATTTTAGCTAATTTAGCAATGACTTCATCAATGGTGTTATTTTTGGCACGATTTACTTTTCAAATAATTGTTTTATTAAAAGGCTGAATTTGTCTAAACTTCCGGGAGATCGTTATGCGTCTGGGCAAATACTGTGACGGGACTAGAACCGACCCTATTACAGCGCGGGCCCACCCCCTCCCGCCACCTCCCCTCGCCCCCGTGCGCGGGCGCGGGCGCGTGTGCCCCCCACCCCCTACCCGACGCAAGGAATCACAGCCTTCCATCTCTTGTCGCGCACTTATTTCCGCCCGTTAATCTCTCCATCTCACCTCTTCTTCCTCCTCGTCCTCCTCCCACAAGCCCGGAGACGCGGGACGGAGAGAGAGAGAGAGACCCGAGGAATTTCCCAACCCACCCAAACCGAGTCGCCAACGCCACACTCCTCTCGCTCGCTCGCGCGCGCGCGGACGCGTCGAGGGGGCCAAGGATCGGGAGCGCAGGGGTCGGACTCGGGCTGCCTGGAAGCGTACGCGGACGGCGGATCGAGGCCAGAGAGGGGCTAGGGTTATGGGTGGCGGGGGCAGGGACGGGGACGGGGACGCCGGTGGCGAGCCCGCTGCCGCGGCGCCGGCGACGCTGCACATCCGGTGCACCAACGGGTCCAAGTTCGCGGTGCGGGCCGACCTGGGGCTCAGCATCGGGGCGTTCAAGGCGATCGTCGCCGAGAACTGCGACGTGCCGGCGCCGCAGCAGCGGCTGATCTACAGGGGCCGGATCTTGAAGGACGAGCAAACCCTATCCAGCTACGGTACATGTGCTTCTCAACCAGGAATCGTCGCTCTTTTTCTGTGCGATTAGCACTAGCTTGTGTGCTTGAAGCGATTTGCTCGATCTATGCGCGTGAAATTTCGATGGTTTAGGTCCTATTCTTTCTAGCTGAGAATGTTCGATACAGTGCACCAATGCCATCTTCATAAGAGGAGAGCGATAGGTAGGTTGCGTGTGTGAATTCTTCCTTGATTTTCCATGTTATTTGATAATTGATATTTTAGCAGCACCGTGGAGCCTTTGTGCTCTAAATTTATAATGCAGCATAGTGGAGATGTAGTAGAAGGCAGGATCAGGGAACTTTTTCACTCTAGTTTATAATGCATTGTAGTGAAGGTGTAGTGGAAGGGAAACAATCCATTCCCTCCCTTACTGACATGGATGTGATTCCAAACATCATGGAGCCACCAAGCTATGCAGGTGATTGTATTATTAAATGCACATGTGCGACACTAAGCAAAATTATATTTGGTGATGCATGGTTAGGATATCTTTGTAGGAATATACGTTCCTTGTTGGACATAGGCAGCACAATGGTATTGTTGTGATTTGCAAATATGGAGGCTATATATTGCTATCTTTGTCTTGCCTAAAAATACTACTTCATCCATTGCAAGTGCTTGTTATGAACTGCTCGCTATGATCCACCTGTAATGTGATAGCTTGTACAGCTGGTTATGGCCTTATGTTATGACGACGTAGCATTAACTATTGCTGTGTTATGACATCAACAAAAATTAAACATATGGCATTATCCACATGGGCAATTATCCATAGAAGTAAAGAACTGAGGCTCAATCTTCCAAAAGTATTGCAAAAACTGATAACGTTATGCATGCCTGTTCGATACTTCGATGTTTATTATCTTCCTTTCAAATAAAAGGCAGAGGTGTACAGTGTCATTCATGGCAAATTCTTTAGGGTCATTAAATGCTTTCTATGGACTGAATTTATACTAATAAAATTTGATCTTGAGCATTGGGTTTTGATCCCACCTACTGCAACTCTGCAAGGGTCTCTTCTACAGAAACAGAGTGTGCATCCATGCCCATCATATCTACTTGTATTTGAACCTATTTAAATCTGCACCTATGTGTTACCCAATCATTTACGTGAGGTGTCTGAATTTCTTTATATTGGGTGTAGATTTTGCTCTCCGTGAAGGGAGCTCACCCTCTATCCTCTAAACCGCATTCACCCACCTTTTTTCCTTTTGTTTTTCACCGATTTTTGGACTTATTATGCACATCAACTTATGAGTTACCAGATACTGACATAATCATGAAAGGTCTATCTACCCATTTTTGACAAAATGCTTTTAGAACCACTATTCTTTGAATGCAACAAGTTCATGCATTTAAACTCCTTCTGTGGCTGAGTTAGGTTTCACTGCATGTTTAATCTTGAGTCACTAAGATTTTCCAAATCTCGCTTATTCTTATGCCTATTTCTACTCTTGAAGGTGTCGAGACAGATCACACCATTCACATGGTGCGTGGTGCTGCCCCACCAGCAGCGTCTGCACCTCCTGCAGCCAACAATGTAACTTCAGCCACTAATGCTACCACTGCTACCAATTCACCAGCAGCTGGTTTTGGAGGCCTGTTGCAAGGTCTTGGCGGTGCAGGTTCTGCTAACAGCGGAGGGTTGGGCTCATTTGGTTGTAGACTTCCAGAACTCTCCCAGATGCAACAACAGTTAGCCGAGAACCCTACTTGATGAGGGAAATAATGAATATGCCCCTCATGCAGAATATAATGAATTGCCCTGATCTAATTCGTAATATAATTATGAACAACCCTCAGATGCGTGAGATCGTTGATCGTAATCCAGATCTTGCTTATGTACTCAATGATCCAAGCATTCTCCGCCAGACTGTTGAAGCAGCTAGGAATCCTGAACTTATGAGGGAGATGATGCGGAACACAGACAGAGCCATGAGCAACATTGAGTCTTCCCCAGAAGGATTCAATATGCTCTGACGCATGTATGAAACTGTTCAAGAGCCATTTCTGTATGCAACAACAATGGCTGGGGAGGGTGATAGAAGTCAAAACCCATTTGCTGCTCTTCTAGGAAATCAAGGATCAAACCAAGCCAGAGATCCAGCTGCAAATTCACCAACAACCACCTCAGAATCCACAACAGGTTCTCCTGCTCCAAATACTAATCCACTTCCCAATCCCTGGAGCACAACTGGTAAGTTATTGTTGTCCTGTTTTGGTATCCTATAATCGTGAATGAAATTCTCTCTTACTAAGACTTGAATCAACAGCTGGGGCTGCACAGGGAGCAACAAGGCCCTCTCCAGTTAGCAATGCAAGGAGTGACCACCAGAGCAATGCAAGGAGTGCCACAACTGGTGGTCTAGGAGGGTTAAGTTCTGCAGATTTGGGAGGTATGCTTGGTGGTGGCTCGGATGCTTCCTTCTTGAGTCAGGTTTTGCAAAATCCTACAATGATGCAAATGATGCAGAACATTATGTCAAATCCTCAGTCCATGAATCAGGTTTGTTGCTTCATTTGTTTCTTTCATGGAATATTTGACTATGTGCATCTTTATCTGTAAGATACATGTGTTTTAATCACCTCATGACGTTTTCTTGCTTGCAGCTGCTTAATATCAACCCAAATGTGCGTAATATGATGGAATCTAATACTCAGTTGAGGGAGATGTTCCAGAATCCTGAATTTGTTCGCCAACTGACATCTCCTGAAACTTTGCAGGTAAAAATAATTATATTGCTGTAGTGCATGGAAATCTCATAACTTATGCTTTTTTGTTCGTGTGTGTGTGTGTATGTAGCAATTAATCTCATTCCAGCAGAGTTTGATGTCACAACTTGGTCAACAACAAGCTGGCCAGTGAGTATCCCCCAGTTCAGCTTAACCTATTTTGCTTATGATGTCATGTATACTTTTATTTTTCTAAGTACTTGTTGAGTGTAAAATGAAGAGAATTTTTTATTTGTAATTATTGCCTATATTAATGCTTGTTGAATCATTTTCTTTTGTTTGAATCAGATACCGAACCCAATCAGGTGCTGATGCAGGTAATTTCCTTTACCTACACATGCAGTCATATAAGCTAAGATTATTGATGTTTGTTGATTGGTTGCACAATAACATTATAGCACTTACAGCAAGTTTTTCCCCTACATATTGAGGGCAGTGGAGTGCACAAATTTTTGCCTTCTGAGATATTTATATTGATAATGTACATGAGGAAACAAATGAATGCCCTCCGGACCAAATGTACTCTTCTAGGAAACAATTTAGTGATTTAAACTGTTGATACTTTATACCCTGGTTTACCTTGTTAGTGGTATAGTTGAATCAGACATCCAACTCAAATGATTTCTGAGTTCATCATTTGAAATCAATATGAAATATTACCATATCTTGTTAACTAGCACAAAGTAAAATATGTTCACACCTATCTGTCTTACATAGATAGTATATGCTATGTTGCTTCACTGAAATGAATAACACTTCAATGGCACTACTTACAACAATACTTTAATTTCAAGCAATGTTAACCTCAACAATCTGATGAGCATGTTCAGTGGACTCGGTGCTGGTGGTGGCCTAGGTGTTCCTAATGTGCCGAATGGTTAGCAATTTTCAATATATTTTGGAATCCAATCCTACAAGCAATGGTCACCTTGCTATATTTCTTGAAAACTTTATTTAACGTTGGAGTTTTTTGGATTGTCCTCATTAAGCAATGTCAATATTTTCAGTGCCACCAGAACAACTCTATGCAAGACAACTAGCTCAACTCCAAGAAATGGGGTTCTTTGACACCCAGGAGAACATTCGAGCTTTGATTGCTACAGCTGGAAATGTTCATGCTGCAGTGGAGCGACTTCTTGGTAATATTATTGGCTGACAGATTCTGGTGACTGGAACTGTTCCCGACTTGTTACCTGTAGCGCACATGTAAGATTGTCTGGTTCATTGGTTTTATACCGTCAGATTCAAAGGCATCATCTAGGTCCAAGGTTTTAGATTAATAAACGAGTGGAACGGGTGAACCTTTCCATACATGATTGTCATGTGGTGATCAAGATATCGGTGTATTGAGGGTACTTTGGTTGTCATGTATTGATCAAGATATCGGTGTATTGAGGGTACTTTGGGTGGGTGTACATACATATTGAGCTATTTGTTGTTACTGCAGTGTACATGACCGTTGTTAATGTTTCCCTGCCTTCTGCTACAACCTATAGATGCCTGAACTTTCATTGAAGATAAGCGAGAAATTTGGTTTGCTCCTGCTTTGATGGCACTATCGGATTGAAAAGGGGCTTTTATGTGCCAAAGCTTCTAAAACAGTATAGTGAAAGATGGAAGATGGTCAAATGGGATCCCCTGTAATACTACATACTACAGGGGTTGGGTTGCCACCTTTGCTGGATGCGAGCGGAGCCATCGATCGCACAGTCAAAATTTTACGTTTTACTACAAGTCAATGCGTCATAATGTGCTTTCGGACCTCTTGTTCTATTTTTGAAAAGTTATCCTCGTTTTCATTGGTTCGATAAATTGAACGACCGTTCTACATACTAAAGATTTTTTTTCCCCCTGTCTAGGTAAAGAAAATTGAATTATTAGGATACAGTTCTTTTTTCTATGTAAGCAAAGCACCTCCACAATTAACGAAATTTATTCTTTTCTTAATGATATTTTCGAAATATAGTCTCAGTTTTTTCGTTCGGACCGGGGCCTCAAATTCATAGATACGGGCCTGGGGTGTGAGCAATCTATTGTTAAGTAGCTGGATGTGGAATATCTATTGTTAAGTACATTACTTAAGTAGCCTAGATGTTTAGGTGGGGTGACGAACTCTAGTGATCCAAGCTGCCCTCCATATCATTGCCTTTCAGTTCAGTCCGTTATTGCTGTTTTCTGATGCTTTTCTCTTCTCTTGGCGACTGGCGAGCCGGTGGCCGCGCGGCGCAAATCGCGTCGCACTGCAGGTAGATACTTCAGTGTAAAAATCTATGCCAGGATCAGGTGAAAATAAAAAAAATCTCTGAAACCGTTGTAGCAGAAAAACCAACAAACCATGTCTCCAGTGTCCTTTTTCCCTCTGTTTCTCCCGTCTTTTGGGAAACAGAATAGTCACATGGATATACGCATCGTGGGCAAATGTGAACAGCATCTACAGCCCGAGCAGAAATTCCCATCGGCCGTCGCGTTCACATTGCTGTAGTCCAGCTCCAAAATTTTCGCCACCATTTATCTGACGGCGAGCAGGCCACACAGCACAAAACAAATTCCGTTATTTTTCTGGACGGCGAGCGCCGCCCGGGCAGCGTGTGGATGAGGCGCGGCCCATATCCACCCATCCCCTCGCCCCCCACACACATCCACCGCTCGCTCCGCGGAGGCACACGTCTCGGGTACTACAACGCCTGCGTGCGCCGTAGCCCCACGTACCGAGCCCGGAAAAAGATCCGGGACGCGACAAAACTCGCGAGCAAAAACCGACCCACCCAACCCCGCGCGCCCGCCCGCCCAGAGTCTTCTCCTCTCTCTCCGTTCTCTCCCGTCCGCTCGTCGTCCCGCTATAAGTAGCGCGGTGCGTGCCGACCCTCGCGAGACGTTCGTACGTAACCCCGAGCTCGCCGGTCGCCGCCTTCGCCGCCGTCGTTAGCCATGGATCCCTACAAGGTAACGTGTGCTCGGTTACTTTGCTCCTTCTGCTTTGATCTGCTTCCGGTGCATGGTTTGTGGGGGGTTTTTTGATGCGGAATCGGTATTGATGATGATGATGCGCGCAGCACCGCCCGTCGAGCTCGTTCAACGGCCCGCTCTGGAGCACCAACTCCGGCGCGCCCGTGTGGAACAACAACAACTCGCTCACCGTCGGCTCACGAGGTACAGCGGTCCCCCCCCCCCCCCCCCCCTGCCCTTGATTGGTGGTATTGCCAGAGGTTGTCGCGTTGAGATGATGGTAGATTTGGTTTGTGATTACCTTTTAGGTCGTCGGTGGTGTAACTTTGCGGATTGCTAGTTTAAATTCCAACGTCATCCTAGTAGATTTGTTCTTAGTCCGGATTCATTATAGCAAAAAAAATAAACTTGGGTATTTGGTTACAGCATGTCCAGAAGACTAGAACATGTTTTGTTTTCAAACTGATCTTTATTCGGAATCATTTGAAGATTGAACTGTTTCCTACAAAATAAAATTCTTGCGTTCCACAAAGAACCATATTAGTGTTTGTTTAGAGCACACAAAAACAATAGGAATTTCTATACCTCAGCTAGGTCGATCGTGACTACATAGCAAACCACTTGTAAATTCGAAGAGGAACTCAAACACTGCTTAGTTATAGTCTTCATTAGTCTAGATTGGACAGAATATGATGACAAATAGAAACGGTTTGATCAACGACATGATGCGAGCATAGCTTGTTCGTCAGTTTGATTCAGCTCAGTGGGTGATCGATGAAACTGAACGCAGTGCGTGCGATGACTGAAAGTGAACTTGAAATTCAGGCCCGATCCTTCTGGAGGACTACCACCTGGTTGAGAAGCTTGCCAACTTCGACAGGGAGCGCATCCCGGAGCGCGTGGTGCACGCCCGCGGCGCCAGCGCCAAGGGCTTCTTCGAGGTGACCCACGACATCTCCCACCTCACCTGCGCCGACTTCCTCCGCGCCCCGGGCGTCCAGACGCCGGTGATCGTCCGCTTCTCCACCGTCATCCACGAGCGCGGCAGCCCGGAGACGCTGCGCGACCCTCGCGGGTTCGCCATCAAGTTCTACACGCGGGAGGGGAACTGGGACCTCGTCGGCAACAATTTCCCGGTCTTCTTCATCCGCGACGGGATGAAGTTCCCGGACATGGTGCACTCGCTCAAGCCCAACCCCAAGTCCCACATCCAGGAGAACTGGCGCATCCTCGACTTCTTCTCCCACCACCCGGAGAGCCTCCACATGTTCACCTTCCTCTTCGACGACATCGGCATCCCCGCCGACTACCGCCACATGGACGGCTCCGGCGTCAACACCTACACCCTCGTCAACCGCGCCGGCAAGTCGCACTACGTCAAGTTCCACTGGAAGCCCACCTGCGGCGTCAAGTCGCTGCTCGACGACGAGGCCGTCACCGTCGGCGGCACCAACCACAGCCACGCCACACAGGACCTCTACGACTCCATCGCCGCCGGCAACTTCCCGGAGTGGAAGCTCTACATCCAGACCATCGACCCCGACCACGAGGACCGCTTCGACTTCGACCCGCTCGACGTCACCAAGACGTGGCCCGAGGACATCATCCCGCTGCAGCCGGTGGGGCGCATGGTGCTCAACCGCAACATCGACAACTTCTTCTCCGAGAACGAGCAGCTGGCGTTCTGCCCGGGCATCATCGTCCCGGGGATCTACTACTCCGACGACAAGCTGCTGCAGACGAGGATCTTCTCCTACTCCGACACCCAGCGCCACCGCCTCGGCCCCAACTACCTTCTCCTCCCGGCCAACGCCCCCAAGTGCGCCCACCACAACAACCACTACGACGGCTTCATGAACTTCATGCACCGCGACGAGGAGGTCGACTACTTCCCCTCCCGCTACGACCCCGCCAAGCACGCCCCCCGCTACCCCATCCCCTCCGTCAACCTCACCGGCCGCCGCGAGAAGGTAACTGCATTAAAATTCACCACATTTTCCTTTGATTTCTTTCTTAAATTAACTGGCTTTTGATCATCTGCTTGCGCGCGCAGACTGTGATTCCCAAGGAGAACAACTTCAAGCAGCCCGGGGAGAGGTACCGTTCATGGGACCCGGCAAGGTATGTGCAGCAACTGAATTTAACTGTCGGGAGACTGAGCTGAACTGAACTGCACTGGACTGAACTGCTGATGCTGACTTACTGATGAACAAACGATGAATGCAGGCAAGAGCGGTTCATCAAGAGATGGATCGATGCGCTCTCCGACCCTCGCCTCACCCACGAGATCAGGAGCATCTGGCTCTCCTACTGGTCTCAGGTAATTAACTACATCACATTACCATTTTTGTTCGACAAAAGAATTGAAAGAATCATCTACCAAGGGATCTGTAAATTTGTTCTTGATTCTGAACTGCAACTTGAACGAGAGATGAACCGTGTGTATCTGTCTGTCGATGCAGGCTGACAGGTCGCTGGGCCAGAAACTGGCGAGCCGTCTCAGCGCGAAGCCGAGCATGTAAGAGCTTCGTGCAATCTGCTTCAGTCATGGAAGGCCTCAGCTCTTATCGGATAAGAATTGCTGTACCTGATACTTTAGCAACACCGATCGATCGAGTCTATTTTGGAAAAGAGGACAATATGATTATTTCTACCACCATAGTTAAATCGCACGTGTACCATAATCATGTAATAATAATCTGTAACCCGAAGACACGTTTCTCCTGATACTTCATGATTATTGTAAGCGTACCTTTTATCAATAATTTTAATACAGTAAGATTAATTATTTAATTAATATCCTTTTGTTGTGATTGTACTCACGTTCTTGCCATATGGAGGGGAACCGGCTGTGGCAGTGGCCGAAAGCCCAAAATGGCCATGAAGATGTGTTTGGGCCACTAGTTGGCCCACTACATTTTCGGCCCCAGATTAAGACCTTTGCAGCAGTGCAACTATTTTGCCTTCATCATATGTCAATCGCAAAACCGTATAGGGATGCTCCCTAACTCTTAGAACCAATTTAATTGCTCTCTCTAAGAGCAAGAATAAAAATAAGTGTACCAGTTATAACATGTATAGAATTGAATGTCTAGGTAGAGAAGTGAAGAAAGAGAGATTAAGTGGAGAAGTGACGAGAGAGACTGAGTGAACTACTAATTAGTAGCCAACGATACGAAAGTTTTTAAAAAATAAGTTCCACCACTAATACATGCGATAGGTTAATATGTGTATATGATTGAAAAAAAATACTAATAAGATATATATCTTGCTTATTGTATCAATAAGTAACAATTATACGTTCTATCAACATGTGTAGTTTAGATGATGTGATATATGCTTGTAGTCATTAGTTAGCTATACTATTAAACTTGCTCTTAATGGTTTGCAAGGGGCGCACTTACGTGGTATGTTGATCTAGTCTTTATATAATGTGATGGTTACATAACATCACATTTGGTATAAATAATAAAAAATAAAAGCACGCCAGATAAAACTGTCATACAAAGTACCGAGGGAGTCTTAATAACGAACTAGTTTTAAAAGGATCCCTCAGCCTAGTTTTATGATTGAGAAATAAGAATCGAACTCACCCTATAGTTGACAGAGCGAAAATGGACCTTTCCCAATAAATTTTTACCTCTGTCTTTCCGCATCTGTTTATCCATATAAGCTAAATTTAAATTTTCAACCTTTGATTTTGAGTTGATTTTAGGATTTTTTTTTGAAGTTTATTTTTTTAGCATTGACTTATATCACTGTATTTATTCATAATATTTTTTATTTGTAAATATGTTGTTTGACTTTTCTATAAAAATACCAAATAATCACCCTTATCGTGTGAGTTGGGCCACAATAGTTCGGTACTCACCAGTCACACCAAAGTCCACAAACATTTTTGTTCGGTTCTTACCGAGAGAAACAAGAAAGGACAGGAGAGGCTTAGCTCCAAACTCCAATTGCAATTGGCAATTTGGGCCACAAAGTTTTAAAGGGAAAAGCAACGTGCCATGTCTATGACTTGCAAGTTAATTGCGCTAGCTTCCTCGCTCTCTACTTCTCTGCATTCCACTAGAAAGCACTAGCTAGCTTCTCCTTTGTTAACAGCGTACGCGCGTGTACGTACGTAGCACTAACAACGCATTACCGACGGCTTCTTTTGCTAATATAACGTACGTACACGCAGCCCTAACAGCGCATTACCGGCCGCCCATTCGTAGATCGAGCTGTTTCGATTTTCTTGGTCGCTCTTCTGGTTCAGTTATGGCCATGACGCCAAACGAAGCCGTCGATCGAGCACAATCCTTATCTGGATGTCACAAGCTGTATACGGCGCCCCTGCACGTGTACGACCAAGTACGGATCAGTATTATCCTGATTCCTAGTCCAACTGAATTTCAGTTTTTTTTTCCTTCTGCACTTTTATCCGGACTTTATATCCAAACGAATATATACAGCTATTTTTTAAATTTAGAAACTTAGACCTTAAATAAATTAATCTAAAATTTATGCTTCTATAGAGATTTAAACTTAGATCCTTGGATGCTAACTGAATTTTAGATAATTAAGATGGAAGAAGGGAAGCACTGTAGTAGACACTTAAAGTTGATTTTGGGTTTTTTCATCGTAGTTTATTTTTTAACTGGGTTTTATATTAATAATATATATATATATATATAAGTTTTATTCATAAATATTTTTATTTATAAATATGTTGTTTAACATTTTCTCTCAGTCACCCCCGGTGACCCGGTCAGTCTTTGCAACGTAGATTCCTTCCTCTCGTTGCGGGGAGAATCTACAAGTAGACGTTAAACAAACTTGAGTGTTGGGCTTAGCAGAATGGCAGGATAGTATTAGCTGCGCCATTTGCAGGGGCAAATTGAAGTGCCCCACGCATTAGTGTCAAGTGGCTAACTTATCAATCGCCTCGTTCCCCAATGCCATGAGTTTTTGCTGCTGCATCTTAGGCTGATCAATCTACATTAAGAATCTGACACATGTATGATGTCTGAATTAATCACCCGGTTAATGCAGAGATTTGTTTAGATGCAGTTGCGACTTAGTGCGCACGAAGCTGTGGATGAGGCAGTCTTAGCTTCAGGTGTACCAAACGGATTAATTGTTCAAACTAATTAAGAATATATACGATACATGCATGATCCACCAGTTGAGAAATATATTGGGGTTTTTTTTTCTTCAAACAAAGGGGAGAACCCAATACCATCGGCTACTGGCTGCAGGGAACTAAATTAATATGACGTTAGTTAATGGGTACTAATGTGTTTCAACGCGCAAATGTGTCAGATTAATCATGCAAAACGACGAGAAATTTCTTGCTCATACAGCTAGCTTAGCTTTATTGAATCTTTGTTCTGAATATGAATATATGGTCCATTGGACTTTTGTTATGTCTGAACATGTCACGGTCTCTGTCCATCAAAGTTCAGAAAAATCGAGTGAGAGATATGATCCATCCATGTATGGTGCTTGCTAGCAAGAAACTAGCTACGTGTTGGAACTTAATTTGTTCATGTCATAATTAACAAACCATTGCAGCAAGTTGTCAGTTAGCGATGGTGTGACGCAAGTTGTGATTTAATTATGCATTAGCTTTTGCAACCTGCGTGCCGCCCACGGGTGTCAATTAGCACCAACCAATTCTTCTGCTGGAACCCAAGAAACTAACTGCACTAACTATTATCCTAAGACAAATCATTTCAAGATGTTCACATCAACCAAACGTAGTTAATGTTAACCTTTCTTCCTCTTTTTTACTTCTGAGAATACGCACAAAAACTATGCTCTATGCTCCAAGAGTACTACTCCACGTCTTGAAAACTACCAATTAATATCTCTATCGCGAGTGACTGCTTAACAGCGATTAAGGCCCTGTTTTGTAAAAAAAAAAAAAAATTCGCGTTCACCCGTCGCATCAAATCGTTGGACACATGTATAGAGCATTAAATATAGTTAAAAAATAACCAATTGTACAGTTTAAAAGGAATTTACGAGACGAACCTTTTGAGTCTAATTAGACCATGATTAGCCATAACTGGTACAGTAACTCACATGTATTAATGATAGAAATTAGGCTTAAAAAATTATATTATGTTTTTCTGACGTCATATGTACCTAGTTTTTTAATTAGTCGTTGAAATAGTCTTCCGACATCTAGTCAAACATCTCCGATGTGACACTCATCCCAAAAACTTCAATGAACTAAACAAACCAAGCTATATAGATGAATAGATGTAGATGCATGATTCAGCAGTTAATTTCTGCAGAGATTCGTTGGCAGCAAGCATAATCATCCACACATGCAGGAGAATCCAGCAATAAACTGACAGTCCAATACCACTAGGGCGAGTATCTTCAGTTCTTTCTCCGTTAAGTATTAATCAAACCTAGCTTAATTAAGATACTAAACCGCGAGATCGAGCTCACAGCAAATAGGAGCCAATAACTTACCGTCAAAGGATTATTAACAAGCACGTAGGCATGCCTATAGCATTACTGATCTACCAGTTTTAAGCTGATTCATCCACTAATTAATGAACTTCAGTTGCTTGCATCATCATCATCATCTCCTTCAACCCTAAACTTTGTTTAGCAAAAGTCTTGCCCCCACATGAAGACCCACACGCACCACACATAATGGATTCCAAGTTCCCCATTAACAAGTTAATTTGATCCCTTTGGATCATGGACCACCATGTGAAACCCTAGTGACCTTGTGGCCTGCACAAGCTTGTGTGCATGTCCCACTTTTATTTTCTTCATTGCACTTGCAGATAAAAATTGGTGCCCGGTTAATTAACTAATTCGTTTCAAATATTCCAGGGAGATCTGCCTCAATAACCATTACCTTTCTTACGACTTACCATGGCTATTAGTGGACGATACTTTACGTACCTAACCAAAGTCACTTTACTTAATTATAAGGTGTTCGTTTCAAACAGAGAAACATCAAGCGGCAGTGCCACTTGACTTTCAACTGCATGCTACGAATAAACAAACGGCATATTGAGAAACAAAAAATAATTTATTGATAAAAATTATATATATATATATATATGTATTCTTAACGATCTAAAGACAAGGCTGAAAAATATATTTTAGTGATTTTTTTAAAAATCAATTCTAAATTTAAAATTTAAAATTTAAAATTTGGTTTATAAGTATAAGCGTAAATAAAAAGATTGAGGTGATATACTTTTTTCTTCGCATGAGATGGGACTTTACTGACCAATTTGAGCTCACCAACCCCCTCGGATTTTGGATGTTGCTTCTTCAACTACCACCAAGTTCATACGTCCATGTTTGTATCAGTAGGGCTAAAATTGGAGTGAACTATGCACTATTCCCATGAGATTTTATAGATTTCTGGATTATTTAATTTTATTGTAATCATTTAAGAACACAAACAACTAGGTTAAATAATACAAAGTTAAAAATGTTGCTTTAGAAAGACCGGGTGATGAACTTTTACATATAATTTTTATAGCAAAACCCATCGCTCTGAAGTTTGTAAAGTGTGGCTATAAAAAAAACAGACTCCCTCCATTTTCTTCTCCGTGACGTCGTTAACTTTTAGGTTCAAGTTCAAACAACCTTTTTATCCAAAAAATGTATAATTATTAGTTATTTTATTATCATTTAATTTATTATTATATAAATATTAAGTATGAATTATAATTGTGTATATTGGGATAAATTTTTGAATAAGACGAGATCCAAAATATAATGTCAGTCGTATAAAAAATGAAGGGAGTAAAATTATTCGGAGGGAAACTAACGCAGACATAATCTTACGTGGCATTACCAAACTAAATTAATTAAGCATGGCCAGCAAGCTGGTTGATTCGGAATCTTTTCTCCGTGGAACTGAACTGCTGGTGTCAATATCAAAGCATGGGAGGATCTTTGATTGGAGATTTTAATCAATTCCGTCTTAAATTAGTCAGCAACCAGCTTGCTTGCTTGGATTAAACTTTTGATTCCTGCTTTAATAATAGTTGGAAGTAGAGAGCTGGTGAGAGTTGAAACGCCAACATGTCTCGAGATTCAGGACAGCTAACAAAGAGAAAATAGCTCGCGTAGCAATCAGTGTACTACACTTGTACGAACACGGATGTGCGTTGTAATTTACACATAATAATCTTTTAAAAGCCCGAAACTTTTTTTTTGGCTTCTGGTTGATGTGATGTGGTTAATTTATACGCTGAATCCACGGGCAATAAGGTGAAGTCCACTGCAATGGTAATAGTCAGATCAAAATATCAGGGAATAACAAAAGTTTCTTGTGAAACATTGTGCTAATCCGATTGACAGAGATGTTTCAAGATTGTACTAAACCAGTGCTCCACTTCAAAACTACTGGTCTCAAATATAAAACCCCGTAGTATTCCCCTGGTCAAAGCATAAGAGAAAAATTGATTTTAATACTTAATTTTCAAGTTCGCCCCAGCATTTTCTTATTCATAAACTTATTTTCTAGCACTTACTTTTAAATTGTTAAAAATGCATGTAAAAATTTCACCCATAAGTTATTTTGATGGTTGATTAGTAGTACTACCATAAGCGAAACAATGAGATGTAAGGCTTTTGGGAAATTTCCAGCATCTACAGCTTCTCCAAAATTTCCAACTCCCTGGAACAATTCAGATTTCTACTTAGATTATAAAATCAGCTTAAAAAACTAGAAAATAAACTAGCATTAGCTATACACTATTACTCTAAAAATAATACAAACCTACGTAAATAAAAATAACTTCATTAACTTTTTTCTCATAATTTCGCATATTTGTCTTGTACAAATTTTATATGTAAATAACAAATTTAATTTGTGTTTAATATATATTTAATAATAACTTAAATTATAATAAAATAAAAAACAATTATGTAAGCCATTTAAAATTTTTAAATAGAATAAATGATTAAACGTGGACCTGCATCTTAAGTTCTTAACTGCGTCATGTATTAGAGCAATTTCAATAGTATAGTATAGTTAACCACTAACTTCAATTTATCTTTAGTCAATTTAATAGTTAACTTATACAATAGCTAACTACAAAATATATACCACCATGTCTTACATGTTATACATATACTGTGTATTGGAATACATGCTGTCGCGAGCTATAAATTAATAGCTCACTCCTCTTTTCTCTTTTTATCTTCTTAAAATATATTTATAGCTGGTATTGACGAAGAATACGGGTCTGTTTGGCACAACTCTAGCTCCCAACTCTAACTTACCTAGAGCTGGAGTTGTGCCAAACGGTCTAGATTCACCAAAAGTTGGAGCGGAGTGGGGTGAATCGCTCCAGCGTTTTATACTAACGAGGTGGAGCGGCCAAAACGTGGCTCCACAGCTCCACTCTGATCATGATATGAGATTTACCTATGCATCTATTGGGCAACGTGGGTCAATGCATGACACAACCGTGTTATTTACTGCACTTCAAACTGATTTAACTATCTTTTCTCATCTTCCACAAGGTAAATAACGTGCTATATCTTGGTTTTTGTTCCTTTTCAAATGAGTATAAATTGATACATTTCTATACATTTGTGTTCTAGGGAAATATTATCTTGTCGATGCTGGCTATCCAAATCGCCCAGGGTACTTAGCGCCATATAAGGGACAAAGATATCATGTCCCATAATTTCGGAGAGGTACATCGCCGAGTGGTGAGAAAGAAAACTTCAACTTCTTACACTCCAGTTTGCGCACCATCATTGAGAGATGCTTTGGTGTATGGAAGATGAAGTGGCGGATTCTACTCAAAATGTCTAGCTTTCCAATGTGGAAACAGAAGATGGTTGTGGTGGCAACAATGGCATTGCATAATTTCATTCGTGACCATGATGCGTCGGATAGGCATATTCATAGGTTTGAGAGGAATTCAGATTATGTGCCTACCATTCCATCTAGATTTAGGAGATATGTGTTTTCTCAAGATGCATCGGATACATCCACTGAGGGTCAAAATGATGTATCCATGGATGTATTTTGTGATGACCTAGCCGGTCGTATTGCAGGATGATGGACATATGCCATATTTTGTGTTGTTCCATGGTATTTTGCTTTATCTTTTGATGACAATACTTCTAGTTATTATTAGTAGACATTTATATTATTAAATACATGTCATGCAAAAACTTGAGTATCAATTTGTTCAAGTATCAATTTTTGTATTATTATAAAATTACTAAACATGCTGAGATTATTTTAGAATAAGCCACTGTGCTGAAATTTTGATGAAAAAATATATATTTAGTACTACATAAAGTTAACTGTGAAAAAACACAAGGTTAGCATTGTCTATCTACCTCCTATCCTCTCTTTCAGAATTTTTGGAGCTGAGCAGATAGACAAATATTTTCAGACCACCTTTAGGTCCCAGTGAAACTAGGGAGTTGGAGTTTAGAGTTAGGATCTAAGTAAATGTGGCTCTCCAGCCCTACATCTTGTGCTGCGCAGAGCACGGAACGTCGCCGTCGTCGTGGTCTTCCCCCCGAGCACGACATGCCATGGCCCACGCATATCCCTCACACACACACTCAGACACCAGCGAAATACCCGCCCTGCCCCTCCCGGCCAACCGAAACCTAGTTGACTTCCGGCCCCCACAAGGCCCATTCCCGCCATTTTCCCTCGCGCCAAATAAACAACGAGCTCACGTGGGCCCCGCCGGAGCTGGGGCCGGAGCGAGCTTGCAGATTCCGTCGCCGTCGTCACCCACCGTCGTGCGGCTGCACAAACAAAAGATGCAAGCGAAGAGAGAGCGCACAAGAGGGAGGTGGTAGTAGTAGATAGAATCAAAGAGAGCGCACTCCGAGGAGGAGGCTACTGCTGCTGCACAAATACGATTCCACCACCGCCTCTCTCGATCGCATCTTCTTCCTCTCTCTCGCCGCGGGAATCCCTTCTGATTCTTGCTCATCCTCAGATTAAACTGTTCTATTGGAGCCCCCCCTTTGTTGCTGTCACTGCTGCTGCGCCTACGAGAGATCGACCATGCTCTGCTTCTGCTGCTGCTTCTGAGCTAGGTGGGTCAGCTCAACTGGCCAGATTGTAGTAATCAAAGCTGGCGTTTTTTTTCTTCTTTTGGTGTGTTTTTCTCGTTTGATTCTTGCTCTTCTTGTGGGAGTAGCTGGTTAGTGTGTTTGTGTGTCGTCTTGTCTTTCTTTCTTTGCGGGCGGGGCGGGGAGGGGGAAGGGGAGGGGAGGGGGGCGTGACGGCGATGTGCCTTTGCTTTCCATGATGGGGATGTGTCGTCGGCTTCTGCTCCCCATCAATAGGCTCGCGTTGCGGTGTGTGGCGCGAGGTAGTGGATTCCGCTGTGGCAGCCATGCGACCAAAAAGATCACGTCGTGTTGCCTGCCTGCTACTCGATTCCTTGGGTTCGTAGAGAATTTGGCATAAAAAGGTTTTGCATTTTTCTCGCTGCCCAATTAATCCCAGGTTCGTGGCTCCGGTTTCTTGGCGTGCGCGGCGCGGCTGCGTTTCTGCTTCGACTTCTTTGGCGGATTGGTATGATTGGATTCTGAGGTCAGGCTGGGTGAGCCGGTCATGGAGCAGAGGCCGCCGCCGAGCGAGGATGATGGGTTGCTGGGATGCGGGATGAGCGGAACGGGCGATATCGCCGCCGGCGACCTGGATCTCATGGAGGAGTTCCTGCTGGCGACGCCGGGGCTCGATTTGTCGGAGTTCTGGCATCCCGGCGCGTCCCCGGGAGCGAGCCCCTTCTCCCCGCTGTTCGACCTCGGCAGCAGCGTCACCGCCTTGACTCCTCCCCCCGCGCCGGTCGGCGATGACGACAGGGACGAGGAGGCGGAGGTGCCCAGCCGTGGCGGCCTCGAGGTGAGCCCGACGCACCGCGGCTGGGTGCTCCAGGCGCCGCAGGAGGCGGCTGCGGAGCCGACGGTGAAGGAGCGGCTGCGGCGCGCGCTGGAGCGCATCGCGTCGCAGTCACAGGCGCAGCGTGGAGACGGCGGGGAGCTGCTCGTGCAGGTCTGGGTGCCGACGCGGATCGGCGACCGGCAGGTGCTGACGACGTGCGGGCAGCCGTTCTGGCTAGACCGCCGCAACCATCGCCTCGCTAGCTACCGGTCGGTGTCGATGAAGTACCAGTTCTCCGCCGACGAGAGCTCGCGCGCCGACCTGGGGCTCCCCGGCCGGGTCTTCGTCGGCCGCGTCCCCGAGTGGACGCCGGACGTCCGCTACTTCTCCAACGAGGAGTACCCACGGGTCCAGCACGCCCAGTACTTCGACATCCGCGGGAGCATCGCGCTGCCGGTGTTCGAGCCGCGGAGCCGGGCCTGCCTTGGCGTCGTCGAGCTCGTCATGACCACGCAGAAGATCAACTACAGTACAGAGATCGAGAACATCTGCAGTGCTCTCAAGGTAGATTCCGCAATACTACTCTTTCTGCTCCATTTGATTCTCCAAAGCCAAAAAAAATGTACTTAACCTATTCGATGAAATGTCATTAGGAAAAGATGTGATAACTGCTGGGCACACCAATCCCCAAAGTAATCAATCTTTTCACTTCTCCTACCTCGGTGTTATGCTTGTCTTAGTAAAGCTACTTTCTTGAAAAATTACAGGAAGTTGATCTAAGGAGTTCGGATGTTTCAAGTGACCCTCGTTCCAAGGTGAGCTGAAAGATATTAAAGATCAGAGTGCTTTGCTGAACTATTGTTCTCAGTAACAGAAGCTGCCTACTTGATGCCAGGTGGTTGATACTTCCTACCGAGCAATTGTACCTGAGATCATGGATGTTCTCAGAGCTGTTTGTGATACCCACAACCTGCCATTGGCCCAGACATGGATACCGTGCATATGCCAGGCCAAGAGGGGAACCCGCCACTCTGATGAAAGATTTAAGTATTGCGTGTCCACTGTGGATGAGGCTTGTTATGTCCGCGATTGCTCTGTATTAGGCTTTCACCAAGCTTGCGCCGAGCATCATCTGTTCAGAGGTGAGGGTATTGTTGGCAAGGCATTTGGGACGAATGAGCCGTGTTTCTCCCCAGACATTACTGCCTACAGCAAGACCCAGTACCCTCTTTCACATCATGCTAAACTTTTCAGCTTGAGGGCAGCAGTGGCCATCCGGCTGCGAAGTGTCAGGACTGGAAACCTGGACTTTGTCTTGGAGTTTTTCTTGCCATTGAAGTGCATAAAGACTGAAGAGCAAAGGGCTATGCTCAATTCTTTGTCTAATACCATACAACAAGTATGCTATACATTAAGAGTTGTGACTCCAAAAGAACTGGTAAATGATGAACCATTTGAAGTTAGCCAACCAACCAGACCAGAATTTTATGCCAAGTCTGTGCATGAAAACTTGGATGAGCTTTGTAGTGGTATTAATGTTCCTGGAAGGACGACAACATTGGAAGCTTCTGAAGAGGTATCCTCATGGATAGCCGGCCTAGCGGATGCTCAGAAAGGAGCAAAGGGAGAAATAGATGTTCCATTTGAATTCAGCAAACACGATGATGAAGGGTTTAGTGTTACAGCTGGCTGGCATACTTCATTGGTTATAGCACCTGAGGGCAGCATCTTTTCAGGGTTTAAGCATCACGAAGATTACGATGTCAAGGAAAACACTTGTTCCAGTGACCCAAGCCATTCGAACTCAGATAAAGCAGTAGAGAAAAGGCGCACTAAGACGGAGAAAACAGTTAGCCTGCAAGATCTTCGGAAGCATTTTGCTGGTAGCCTGAAAGAAGCTGCAAAGAATTTAGGAGGTAATTTAATGACTAAATAATCTCTGAAATTGCCTTCTTTACCCTTTTTTGTGTAGTTTGCCTTGTATATTTATCCCCTTGGATCATTGGATGAGTATTCAGTTGATTGTAGACAGCTTCGTACACTATTGCAATCATAAAATATCGTAATACCCTTACCCTTTTCAAGCATGGCCCCAAAGAACTGAAACATGGTTGTTCACAAATCATAATAATAAGATGTTTAACCTTCCTTTTTTGGGGTTTTTTTTTTTTGGGGGGGGGGGGGGCTATGTAATGGTTAATTCGAATTTCTTGGTTTTGCGTAGTGCTAACTGAAAGTATACAGGTAATAGGTGTAATGTTTCATTCGTTACTTGCATATGGTTGACTGAGATGTGTTTCTTCCATTTGCTCCAGTGTGCCCGACTACGCTGAAGAGAATATGCAGGCAACATGGAATCAATCGCTGGCCATCACGAAAGATCAAGAAAGTTGGGCACTCCCTGAAGAAATTGCAAATGGTCATTGATTCAGTACATGGTCCGGAAGGAACAGTTCAGCTCAGTTCACTCTATGAGAATTTTACCAAGACCACATGGTCAGAAAGAGAGCTACAAGGAAATGCCATTTTTCCAGCATCTGAGCAAAACTTTCAGTTGGAACCTTCAATTCCTGATCGGCCATGTGAGGGCAGATTCACTTCTCACACTTCTGGCTCTAATTCCCTCTCCCCATCCTGCAGTCACAGCTCAAATTCTAGCCTTGGTTGTTCCAGTGGCCCAAAGCCTCAGCAACAGCACGGCAGTGCTCCTCAACTTGCAGTCAAACAGGAAATTTCTATGGAGGAGATTCATGGCTCCACACCAATCAAATCAGCTAGCCATGCAGAGGCCGAGCTGCAAATGTTTGTTGAAGAAAGACCCGCCACGCTGTTTAGGTCTCAGAGTCAAGTACTTGTAAGTGAACACAAACAGACAGAAAACATGTCGAACATGCAAAAAGCAAGGTCTGATTCTCTCAAAATAAAAGCCATCTATGGTGAGGAAAGATGTATATTCCGTCTTCAGCCTAGTTGGAGCTTTCAAAGGCTAAAAGAAGAGATTGTAAAGCGGTTTGGCATTGCTCAGGACACTCATGTGGACCTCAAGTACTTGGATGATGAATCGGAGTGGGTTCTTTTAACTTGTGATGCAGACCTACTGGAGTGTATTGATGTATACAAGTCATCAAGTAATCAAACAGTTAGAATTTTGGTTAATCCTAGCATTCAACCGGTGCTTGGTGCTTCCTTCGGTCAAACAGGTCTATCTTGACGTTTGCCTCAGGCCTCAGCTGTAAGTCAAGATGATATACAGTGGCTTCAGATTTAGATAGATTCCTGGGGTGAGGTGCAAACTAATAGACAGGTGCCTGCTAATTGCTGCAATTGGACCGTGTTGTGTTCTAGAATTGGAAATGAAGTAATCGTTGATGTTCCCTCTCAGCGCTTGGTATTGATTTGCATGTGCTCAAGTGCATGCAGTCCAGTCCACGACAATAGAAGATGGAGCTGTATGCCTTTTGTTCAGTTTCACAACCTTAGGAACTTTGTGTAGGCAGACCAAACTAGTGTACATAATTGTAGGTCAGAGGATAGAAATAGTTTGAATTTGTCGAAACTAATCTTTGGGATAGGTTTAGCACTCATGATCAAGTTACAGAACAAAAGTTAGTGGTTCTTTTGGGGTTTCATCTGACTCTAGTTCTCAAGTATCTACTTCAAGGTTTGAGCATTTCAAAGCTTACCTCAGGCTCAGGTTACCCGTTACCGTGTGTCTGTTCAACCTTCAGGGGCAGCATTTTTTTGCAATTCTGAAGTATTCTCTCACCAGTGTAAGTACTTTTTAATATATATATATATATATTGCTTTCCTTTGTTAGCCTCATTAATGGTCATGGTAACCTTATACTACGTATTTGCTTGCACCCATGTATTGCAGAAACGAAGGTTCACGAGAAAGCTCCCTGAGTACTAGCAAGGCAACAAGATAATCTCCAATGTCGAGATGCACTTCTGTTGGTTTTATACCAGTGTTAAGCATGAATCTTAGTTGTATGTTGAAGTCGGACATTTTGCTGTGGCTCGATCGTGTAAGTTTGCTCTACGAGTGATGATGTTTTTTTGTATATCCATCATGTACAGTTCAGTACAAAATGCAGGAATTGTGCTACTTGGCGACATTGTAGCAAATCATATGTTTTCTTATCTCTCTGTTTTTTCCATTTTCCTACTTGCCAGCTCTACCTTTTTAGCCATTTCACTAACAGTTTTGAGTGAATACAAGATTACATCGTTACTGTAATAGAGAATATTAATAAGAGAATGAGAAAGGAAACGAAAGAGATACATAGATAGGCGAGGGAATGTACAAAGGAGAAAAATGAAACTGTACCTGAGCATGTCAGAACTTCCGAGGTTAATCTGCGTATTTCTGTCCTCAAATCTACACTGCATTTATTCCAAAAATCAAGTCACGTATATATGTGCTTCTCCTGAATGCACAGGTCTGGATCATCTTGTCGCTCTCCTGACCGATCCCTACCCGGAAAGGGACTCGGTTCATCGCTACCACTACTTATGGATCCCAGAGTTTCATCATTTGCAATGGAGCAATCTTATCGTCCTTAAAAAAGATATCATAAGGTAAAATTTGATATCTCACTTCAAATACCAAAAGGTATTAAATTTTATATATAAAACAGAGCTACCTCATCTCATCTAAGAATGTGAAAATTGCTCTTTGCAAAGTGAGATTGTTAACGATGACACGCGCCGTAGAAACCAAAAGAATCAATACAATTCGGTTCATGTTAATTAGTCTGCAGAACAATCTCAAGTTCACCGCGGCTTCGAAGGGTTTCGGTGCGGCGACCGGTGCGCGACGGGGGCGCGCGGCGGCAGCCTCGACGCCGGCGGCCGCGCGGCGCCCATGGACTCGATCTCCTGGAGCGCCGCGACGACGTCGTCCATGGACGGCCGGCTCTTGGGGTCGCCGCAGAGGCACCTGTCGGCGAGCTTGGCCGCCCGGGCCGCCGCCCTGGCCGGGTAGTCGCCGGCCAGCCGCTGGTCCATCAGCCCCGCCAGCTTCTTGCCACCGGCGATGTACGGCCGCGCCCACTCCACCAGGTTCTGCTGGTGGCTGGGCCGGTTCAGGTCGTGCGCGCGCAGCCCCGTGAGCAGCTCCAGGAGCACCACGCCGAAGCAGTATACGTCACTCTTCACGTACAGATGGCCTGCAAAAAAACACGATCGGTTTAGTCGCCGTTGCGTCGCACGTCGTCGAGGTAGCCATCAGCGCCGCCGTGCATGCGTGATGCATTAATTCGTACGTACCGGTCGCGACGTACTCCGGCGCGGCGTAGCCGTACGTGCCGATCACCCGCGTCGTCACGTGCGACCTGCCGGCGACCGGCCCGTTCTTGGCGAGCCCGAAGTCTGACAACTTCGGCGTGTAATCCTGAAAAAAGAAAACGTGTACAATGTTACAGTTTGTGTTGCCGGTAACGTTGTTAGTCGATGATGATACGGTGTAATTATGCTAGATTAGGGAGGTGCTCTCATAATTAGTGCCCCGATACGCTACAACTATAATCTATTACCAAATATAGTGTGGTGATATATTTACAAGTAAAAAATAATTTGTAAATACAAATTTTTATATACATGTGTTTTTATTAATCTAAAAATTATGACTGAAAACAAGGAACGAAGAAAAATCCTAAAGTCTACTATAAACTTAAGATTGAAAATTCAAATTTAAGTTTATAAGCACAAGCAGAAACAAAAAGACAGGGTGTTGTTTCTATCATCAAGTTTAGATCTTATATTGTGTGTTTCTATCTCTAGTTACCGATGTCAATTCCAGAGCCGGTTTCCCGACAAGTGGCTATTGGAACTTGGAAGATATCTCGATCGATCTGTATAATCTTGCAAGAAGAGTTGAGAATTACCACGTCGAGGAGGATGTTGGAAGCCTTGAAATCCCTGTAAATGATCTGCCGCTCCGACGAGTGCAGGAAGGCGAGGCCGCGAGCTGCTCCAATGGCGATCTTGAGCCTTAGACTCCATGACAGAGGATCAAGTGCTCCTGAATAGATTACGTTTGTCAAACGCTCCTCAGACGAGTGCACAAAGATCATCGATTAATCACCAACAAGTCAACACGATGAACAAACGATACGGCACTGACTTTGCAGAAGTCAAGCCGGCATCTAAGAGGACAAGTCTGTCTGTTGACAACTAAGGTGGTGTTTAAGATTGGGAAAATTTTTAGGAGAAGTATTACGTCAAATGTTTGACCAGATGTCGGGTTGGGGTTTTCGGACACGAATGAAAAAACGAATTTCACGGCTAGCCTAAAAACCGCGAGACGAATCTTTTGAGCCTAATTAATCCGTCATTCGCACATGTTAGTTACTGTAGCACTTATGGCTAATCATGGATAATTAGGCTCAAAAGATTTGTCTCAAGATTTCTTTCATAACTGTGCAATTAGTTTTTTGGTTCATCTATGTCTAATGCTTTATTTAGGTGTTCAAAAATTCGATGTGATGTTTTTGGAAAAAAATTTAGAAACTAAAAGGCCTAATATTACTATCAGAGAACGTCAAATTATGTTAGGTAGGAGCAGGAGACTAACAAATTATTAGAGAACGTCAAATTATGTCAGATTCAGACATAGGTACAGTTTCAGATCAGTTTAGCAAGTTGGTCGTAGCCTTACTCCTGAATAGATGGTTTTCCAAGCTTCCTCTCGGCATGAACTCGTACACCAGCAGCAGCTCCCTCTCTTCTCTGCAATATCCCAGCAGCTTCACAAGATTTGGATGCACCAATCTGCCCAAGAAGTTGACTTCCGACTATACTTGCACAAAAGAGAAGAAATTGCCCATGAGTTCATGGCTAATCAGAGAACACAGACTCGAATTAACATGGGCAAGGCGCAGTAAGTTAAACAATGCAGCATGCAATTCAAGCAAGCAATGCATCACATTACCAGGTCATCGGTTGACTTGTACAGTTTTTTTTTTCCAGAAAGCAACAGGTTAAAATAAAAGGCCATTTTATCTGGAAAGATAATGTTTTTTAAACGCAGGAAAAGCTCTCTCTTTTTTCAATTTGGGAGGATGTTCAGTTAATCTAATCTGTAAAAAACTAAAAATGATCAGTTAATCTAGAAAAAAACAGGTAAACGTGAACTGTGAAGCTAATTATGCGCAAAACAAAACGCAAATTAGACGAGGAATTGGGTTCGGATTTGCTATCGAACTCATGGCGAAGCGAGCAGCGAGTTGCACTGCGCTGACCTGCCATTCGTGCAGGCCCTGGACGCTCTCCGGGTTGAGCTTCTTGACGGCGACGACGACACCGGCGGAGCTCTTGGCCGGGTTGAGAGTGCGCTCGTCGACCCAGCCCTTGTACACCGGCCCGAAGCCGCCCTCGCCGAGCACCATCTCCGGCTTGAACCCCCGCGTCACCGCCCGGAGCTCCGCCAGCGTAAACACCCTCAGCCTCGGCGCGTCGAGCACCCGCCCCGCCTCCCCACCGCCGTCGCTGCTCCCCTTGCTCGGCCACCGGCTGTACTCCTCCCTCCCACCACCTCCTCCTCCGCCACCGCGGCCGCCTCCTCCTCCCGTCCCGGCAGACACCGTCGTCCCTGCAAGCACACGCCGATTGAATCAAACACGAATCACCTGAAAAAAATCTTCAGAACGTACCGGTGTGTAATCTGCACCTTTGCCCCCACCCGCCGGCTTCTCGTCGGCGGCGGCGGCGGCGTCGGGGCAACAAAAGCAATTCCCCATGTCGACGGCGACCTGATCGGCGGCGGGCGTGTTCTTGATTCGGATCGTGTATGTATATAGGCAAAAACGATGTAAAGCTTCGATTCGCAAGTGAGGAGGAGTAGAACTACCAAACCAACTAAGCTACTCGTATAGTAGACACGGAAATTTGGACGTGGACAGCGCGAGACACTGAGATGGCGCGAAGTGATGAACTGGTCGTTGCGCTGCGTGCTGTCTCGCTCTCTCCGTGAACCCGGTGCACGGCCGGCTCGCCCTCGCCTCCGGGAGATGTATCCTGGTGGTGCGTGGACTCGGTCCACGCAGGTTGGCGGCTCATTGCGTGCGTGCGTGCGTGCGCGTACGCGCCTCATGTGGCTCTCCTCGCTAGATTCCGCTGTTCACTTCCCGGCGCTGCAAGTGCACGCGCTGAGACTGACAGATGGGCTCCACGGATCACGCGGGCCCACTCGGCAGTGGCTGATTAGGTGGTGATTAGCTTCTTCACTAATCCTCCTCGTCTGATTGGATTAGCCAACAGCGCAGCAGCTGCATTTCCGTTTCCTGGAAGCTGCACTAGCATAGCAATGCATGCGCTGACGTCACCTTTCGAATATGAGCACGAGAAAGAAAATTAAATACACTGTACGTAAACTGTAAGTGTGTGTTTTATTCCGGTTGAACGTGAAAGATTATTTGATTTTTCTATAATTATTTTATGGTTAAAATGGTGCAATTAGCTACTACTGCATATTTAAAAATCTATTTTAAAATGCAAGATAAAAAGCTTACATATTTTTTCAAAAAATTTGTATATTTTAGTATTTCAAGAAACATATGCCTAACAACGTAAGAAAAGGCTAAGAATAATAACGGAAAAAGAACTAGGGCGAAGCTGCAAGAAATTTTAATTAGAGTTTATTAATTTTCACCATCTATTCATTTCTCTGATCCAAATTTAGACACTCGTAGCACTAAAATATAAGTCAGTGACACCCCTTTATTTCACTCTTCGTCCCGAAAAGAACACAGCTTAAGTTTTTTGTCATCTCCATGCTCCTGCATTGGGCCAGCTCAGCTCGGCAGCCATTGGTTTGCCCGGATTTGAGGTCGTAGTGACGGGCCTGACGACCATTGGTACCAGAAGAAAATCACCGTGTGCCGGCTAAAAGCGTAAGGTCATTTCAACAAAAGGTTCAGATCATCAGACTTTGGGTTAGGGAAATCATGGCTCTCTTTTTTCTTTTGAGAGGAGATCATGGCTATCCTTGGAGGCGAAGGAAGAAAAGATGATAGCTGAAATGATGTGTGCGCTTCCATGGCGTGACGTGGGTGCTCCATGGACCAAACAAATCTCTTCTTCAGCTTGCTCGTCAGAGTCAACCTTGTCAAGCAAAACTCGCAATTTTTCACTCGCAAAATGTTGCAAGCTAGGAACAGGAGACAATTTTGTAGTACACTCAACTGAGACATTTCAGATTTGTTCCATCCACAAGAAGGCAATAATATGCAGCAAGGCATGAGAGCTTTGTACATGATTAAGAACCTGATCAAAATCCCAATTAAGTACATTGTTCCCATGCTTCTAGTCTGGACTTATGCATGTCTGTTGGCTGTTGCCCAAGCAGGGGACAACCGATGCTATATACACTGGCAACAGGATTAAGGAACTGGAAAACAATAAAAGGAAATGAAAGAACAACAGTCATGGTCAGCTTCAACTATCACCAGTCTCAGCAAACTGTGTCAACCAGGTCGCTAAAGACCAGTTCTTGAATCAAGGCTTTGACTATATGGCATTTTTGACAGTTTCAACTATCTACCCGTCTCACCAGACTGAGATGTTGCTGTTCTTCGAGACAAGCATGTAGTCTAGGCTATGCATACTGTGGAACTCTTCTACCGGCTCGCCTTCTCGATGGTGTGCCGGCAAATTGCGGTGACCCACACCTTGCTGGGGAACTCAGGGACACCGAGGAGCGCTCAGGGACGTATGGTTGGCTTGCGACATGGTTCAGGCCGATCACAACATCAGAGATGATTGGGCGGACGTGGGGCTGGTCTTGGAGGCACATGATGCTGATCACAACCAACTGATTTAGTGCAGATGTTGGATAGCAGCCCTGCAGAGCCGGGTCAGCGAGCCTGTGGAATTTCCTCTTGTCATGCAGAAATGGTCTTGACTGCAAAAATCCAGAAAAAAGAGCCAGCATTAATGAATGAGCTTAAATATCTAAAAGTGCCAAAGCTTTTCACAATTGAATTGGATGGTGTGCATATATGGTAATCATCATCAGGGAACATACAATGCACTGCCTCCATATAAAAGGATGCCACGGCAATATGGAAAATCATTTTAGCACTATCTAACACATAAAGGGAACTCAGAGACATTTTTTTTTGGCGGGGTGGAACTCAGAGACATCTCTAAGGAAATTAAGGGTTTGTCATACGACTGATTTGCATATACAGAAAACACTGTGATCCTTTTGCCAGGTCTTAAGCTCTAAATTTCGAATAAAAAAAACCTATGACAAGCAACTACTATATTGGTTTGAGTTTGAGAAGCGTTAGAAGAAGACATCAAACATTGGAAGCATCAACTGAGAGAAGGTAAAGCTGCTTACCCATGTTAGTAAACTCTGCTCTGGTTTAGGTCTTGAAGCATCATAGATCCTTCTTCCAGTGATCAATTCCAACAGGAGAACACCAAAACTGTATATATCAGATTTCATGGTAAGCTTACCACTCAACACATAGTCAGGGGCACAGTAGCCATAAGTGCCCATGACCCTGGTGGAGACATGAGTTCTGTCACCAACTGGTCCAACTTTTGCTAGTCCAAAATCAGAGAGCTTTGGTTTGTAGTCCTCATCCAACAGAATGTTAGCAGCTTTCATGTCACGGTAAATTATAGGAGGATCAGCCACATTGTGCAAATACGAAAGCCCTTCTGCCACTCCAACAGCTATCCTCATGCGGGTATTCCAGTCGAGTGGCTGCTTGCCAACAGGAACATCTATAAAAGTTGAACTTTCTATTAAATCAATGAAATGTATTTCAGAATGTAGTTTTGAGCAATGGCCATCAAGTATATCAAAACAAGCAATTTGATAATGCACAACTTCAAATATTCTATCACATAATTGCATAGCAAAGTCAAATTGATTCACAGTCCCATTATGGGATGGGAATTATCATTGATATAAGATGGAATAGCACTTCATCAAATCAAAATATATATTTACAAAAATGAAGAATCTTCACAAAAAAAGTTAAGATGATTCACAACATGCCTATAACCTAGCAGGCTAATGCTGGTATCATTCAGGAAGGCATGTGCTGTTCGGGGATGAGACAAGCCATGAAGGCCTGCGGACTTTAATGATTAACTGTGGGGACAGTTTGGCTAGAGTTGGGTATTATTTTGCTGAACAATTTTGGCATCTAGGAAAATGGTTGATCAGCACAAGGTTTCTTTTCAGGTTGGAGCTTAAATAAACAAGTATCACAAAACTTGTGTTGACTGAATAATGGATCTGCATTGTTTTTTTAGTTTTCCACCTTGAACAAATGGATGGTTAGCACAATCCATACTAAAGTTTAATACAATAAAACTTACAAACTTTGCCATAACTAGTTCTCATTTAATAGACAATAAATACATCTCAGTCATTGGGAATAAGTATAACTGGTCTACAACCCTATGTAGAGAACCCACTGAAAGATAACTAGTTTGCCTGTCATTTTACCGGCAATAAAAGTTCATTCATGGTGTTGAGGTATCAGAAACATATTGATTTTTGTGTGAATGGGACCAGAAAAAGGGCAAAGGCAAGGACATGGAAGGCTAGGATTTTTACTCGGAAGAAAGAGTAGAATGGTTGTGACGTATTTATTGAATAGCTCAATTATTGTCATTTATTCTGACATTTCACTTCTTTAAATACAGAATCTGAATTGTAATCGAACTCGTAAGTAGTATGTAAGGTGGATGCTCCAATAGTCAATGGAGATAGATAGTAACAAAAATAGCTGAGTTTGAAGTTTATAGCTATTTGTTTTTTTTTATGTGCATCAATAACCTCAGCTTTATCATCATTGTCATCTACTCCTATCTCACAGCAAAAATTTTCAGTGCATAAAAGATTGGTTTTGAGAATTTCAGTGAGACCTTGTAGCAGTAATAGAAGATAACTATGTATTACTTCCATTTCATATTATAAGATGTTCTAGCCCTCCTTAGAATCATATGGGTTCTAATGAATCTAGGCATATATATAACATATTTATTGATCTATGGATGGATTTAGGTAAGGCCAAAACATCTTATAATATGGAACAAAGGGAGTACAATGACAACCTCTCATATACTATGTCAATGAAATAATAACGAGCTAATACTACAACACACAAAAAAAATACTTTGACGCTACAAGATTATTGGTTAGTACTACCATATGAGGATGCCTTGCTCTAAAAATAACTACTAAGTGAGGATTTATTATGATCTAGTCATGGAGATTGATTCCTTTCATTGTGCAGTCCTAAAAAGTCCCCTTTCATTATTAAACACACTATATTTTTATGATGACCGCGTAGTTAATAATCATAACGATATTGATAAGTGAGTCAAAACATACTGCAGCATGGGAGCTGCAGTAAAATCATTTACAAACAGCAACAAAGCTTTAAAAAAAACTTGTCAAGAAAAAAATTCAGGAGTTGGAAAAAAAGCACTCAGTTCTTGAACCAGGAAAAGAAGATATAGATGATTTGCTTGTTCAGGGTTTCTCTCTCCTTTCATCTAATTTCATATTGAGCTAACCAAATACTCCATGTCATATCTTCTTTTATCTTTTCCTCATAAACATACCATTAACATTTAACAAAATATCAGTCAGGAAATATATCATGATATTTCTTTTCAGACTGAGATTTGGAAAGCACGTCATTAGAGTGAAGGAGAGGCAGTAAATTGGAGCTGTAAACCCCTGGAGTGGATTGCCATCTAAAGGAGCCAAAGATGTATCACAAGCAGACAACTACCGTAAGAACAAAAAAATGAGATGTTAACACAGGTTCATATTATGCCAAAAATTTAGGCAAATAGGGAGTGCATTTCAACAGTAATGTGTAATCTGCCAAGAGCAGACGAATTCCGCGTCAACACCAAATGCCAACACAAACTAGGCCTATCATCAGGCTATCATGCACAGGAAGTTTGAGGAGAACGTACCGAAGAGATGGCTCTCCAAGCTGCCGAATGGCATGTACTCATACACCAGCAGCCTCTCGTCACCCTGCGCGCAGAAGCCGACCAAACTGACGAGATGAGGATGGTTGAGCACGGTCAACATCAGCACCTCCACCAAGAATTCGTTCCTCCCCTGTACACCGTCCTGAGTGAGCTGCTTCACTGCCACCATCTAGACATCACAGACGAAGAACATAAAAAAATACATAAAAATAATCAAATCTTGGAGCAGAAAAGATCTCGAGTAGAATATGGAAGAGTCGGTGAACCACCTGCCCATTGATCTTGCCCTTGTACACCTTCCCGAAGCCACCCTCGCCGATGAAATTTGCCTCGTTGAAGTAGCCTGTCGCCACGGACAGATCCTTAAAGGTGAAGCTGTGCGCGTAGCCGTTCCCCCCATCCGGCGCCAAAGGCGCGACCTTTCTCCTCGCATCGGCGCCTGCTACGGGAAAGAGTCAGAATCCGTGCAGAAAAAAAAAAACAAACAAACCGACACAGCACACCCAGGAACCTGATGATTCGTCTGAAGAGTGGTAATTGGGCTTGGATGGCTTGAGGTCGTCGTCCACCTCCGGCAAGAAGCACCCGAAGCAAGCCATCTCAATCAACGCCGCGAATTCCTCGAGACGCCCCCTCGCCGGAGAGCTCTTATCATAACACACAACCGCAAGAAGAAAAGCCAAAGAGAAGAGGGGCAAGGGCAAGGCTCAAGAGCAAGACGAGAAGAGAAGAGAAGAGAGAGCTACTCCTATCCAAGAAGCGGCTAGTATTAATGCACGAGCGAACCGGGCATGGAACGCCCACCCTGGGTCCCAAGAAGAAACTCCAAATCAGGAGCCGGATTGATCACCAACCGGCGAGGGATTGCGGGGTTAGGAGGCAACAACCCGAGGGATTTGGCGAAACGGGGCAAGAAATTATAGCAACGGGCGTCGCCATGGCCCCGCCCCCCGGTGCCGCCGCGCCCTTGGTCCCCATGCCCGAACCGCAACCCCGCAGCAAAGGAGCAATCTTGGAAGGCATTAACCGGGCAAAATCCAATTTATTTACCCATTCATCCTGCCAAATCTCCCTGGAGATTTCCTCTCATCGGCAGGCTCCACGAGGGGGAGATGAAATCGAAGGGGCAAGCGCCCGGCTACCGGATTTGGACGCCGGCCATCAGTCTCGCGGCTTCTTCGGCGTCTCCCTTCCCCTCTCTCCTGTTCCGATTTCTAAAAAGGTGGGTTCTTTGGCTGCTGCTTTGGCTTTTTCCCGCGAGCTGGGGAAGTGTGGATAGTAGCGAGGGTTCTTGGCTCGGAGCGCGCTGCTGATGTAGCTGTACGCTGTGTACTCCGATATATAATCATCGCTTTCTTCGCCAGCGTGATCCGGCATTGACGGTTAGCACGCGAGCATCCACGGTTATTTGCCACTCCTCTCACTCTCACTGTGGAGTGTGTGTCCAGCACTCTCCAGCCAGATCACTGCAGCTGCCAGCAGGGACGTGCTTCATGTCACGAGGGTGACATGTGGGCCCCGAATTCGACCTAGCAGGTCCCACATGTCATTGTCAGATTCGTGTATTCTTTTTTTTTTCATATTACAGTAAGACTTACAAGTACACGTAAACAGACACACCCAAACCCATGTGAATGCGCCCCTAATACTCAATTAATACACGCTCAAAAATGTCGGATGGCTATGCTAGATGATCTTGAACCTTATCAAATTTATATTGAACGCTGCTATCAAATTCGAGTAATTGTAGTAGTTGTGTACAGATCCCATTCACAACTTCACTGTCACTGTAGATGATTCCACGTATCTGTACATCCTTGAAAGGATGGTTTCACCTTTCTTTACACGAAGAAATGGGCACCATATCCTGTCCCAGGAGACCTGGGAGCTGAACCCATGTGAGTAAGCGAGAAGGTTGAACAGCTTCACGGCGACCGGGCCATTGATCCCAGCAACACAATCTGTACCACAGCCACCAGGATTGGATTCCATTCAGGCAGGGAGACAAGGGCGTCAAGTAGCATGGTACGTTTGCTGCACTAACGTTTCACAGTGCCACGCAACAGTGGAATCTGTAAATAAATTTCAGTCATCCTATGCTGCTTTCTCTGAATGAAGCATCAATGAACAACCAGGACTGAAGCAGTTCAGGCAGCTGAGTTATGCTGAATCTTAAATGCATTTGCATTTGTTAGCTGAAAACTTGCCTTCCTCAGCTCCTATCCCTTCTCCAAATGCGTCGGCGTGTGAGGTAAAAATGTGGTATAATGTGCAGGGATTCAGATGTGGGAACAGTGCTTGGTTAGCGTGTCAGTAATCATGGAAGATGCTGGTGCATGCATGTGTGTGCGCCTTGGGCTTCAGAACACTATGAAACAACGTGCTCATGTTTTTTTTTTTTTTTGTATATACATCAGCTTCAGATAGAAAATTGCAACTGATCATTATGCTTTCTGAACTGGGGATGGTGATCACGATTAACAACAGCCTCCAATGTTCCAAATACAAGCATCCCTAGCTATGAATTGGGACATATAACATTCTTGGTATTATCCTTCCTCGAAAAAAAAATGCTTGGTATTATCCCCTTTTTTGTAGCTTGTGCATGGTAGTATGGCATACAAATAACTATGATGCCTTTGTTGGAATTTCGATATAGTTGCATATGTAATTGCATAGTAAATTGTGAAGCTGTTGTGTCCTCTTCAAGAGAGACAAATGCATCTTCCAAGCAGAACAAACTTCCTTATTAAGTACTACTACGCAACAAGAGCTAACAAGAGCTGGACACAACTTCTATGCATATAGTCAAGACAAGAGCATCTAGATATACAATTAAATAATTAAAAATAGATTTTTAAATGACAAGAAGCCATAGCTAACATTTTTCACTTTTGACAGTGGGTAAAGAATCTGTCGGTGCCATCTTCTTGCCCTTCAACTCTAGCATCCTCTTCTTCAAGTTCCAAATCAGCCTTTGCTTTAGGGTCAAATTTGGCCTGCCAAGCTGGACCATTGTCAGGAGAAGTGTTCCCTGAAATGCTTTCCTAAGCTATTTCCAGTGCAGCTCTTGATGGATGCGAGAACAAAATTGCTACCAAACGCTTCTGCATCCACAATCATATTTGCTTTGGGTCCACAGCCCGAATACATAGGACTTAGTACATGGCATTAATTAACTAGTAAAGCTATGATCTGATCGAACAAGTACTCTCAAGAAATCATATGGAGCAGATCTGATTTTTCTTTTCAATGCACTAAAACACTTAAAAATACATGGAAACAATTATTGGCATATAATAGAGACTATAATACAATATCTACCAGAAAATTCTGGAGCTGAGACATCAGACATGTCCCCTACAATGCCACCGGAGACTGTTGTGTGGAGTCGAACATGTTTCAGAAACCCCTTTTATTTCCAGAGAAAAGGAGTACAGGAAGTTTTCAGGATTTTTTTTTAAAGGTTCAGAATGTTTCAGGCTTTCAGCAATGAATCGCATTTGCCATTTGAAGCAGGACAATCCCATGTGAATATGATCTCACTTGTAAAGTCCAATGTATCAATTGATCAACTCCAATTACTCGTTTGTCTAGACTAACTTTAGATGCCGAGTGCTGCAAATTAAAGCTGTGATTAAGGGTTAATTTGACAGCAACTAGTCATTGTAGTTGCCTATGATCTCTAGATTGATAAGTATATATACCAGGATATAATCATATACTAGCTGCAACATGGGCTCATCATTTGGATCGTAGCGAGCAAGAACAAGGAGTAGGGGTATCATCATCGCCATCGAGCAAGTAGTCCAAAAACTTTTTGCAGACGAACAGGAATCGGAATGGATTGCAGCTGCGTCATGCATATGCATGGCCCGGGCACGCAGCATGATATGATGGACGGTGCGTGCCTGCGACCTCAGGGAAAGTTGCCAACCTTGCAACAGTGCAAACAATGGCCAATGATGGACTCAACTTGATGTAGTTTTGGTGTTCTTTTTCGAAGTCCTTGCAAAGGTACCGAAAAGGCTTACCTCCCTCCGGGTTTGCAATACCAACCGGAAAACAACGAACGCTAGCTTTTTTATTATTGTAAAAAATTATCTTGAGATATCATTTTTCTAAAAAAAATTAGAATCCTGAGAGACATAACTTAAAGTATTAAAATTTTATAAATAATTTTTTTGGTACTTTAAGATACTTTTTAACAATGGTAAAAAGAACCCTTTCATTAAACATAAAAGCTGGTCTATGGAGTTGACCGAAAGTTGTCGACTTTTATCGTTTTTTCCTTGTCTTTTTTCTTTTTGGAAAACTTACAGTTACAGAGATTGGTTGTCGCTTTGAAACAATAATGTAAATACTACACCAACACCTCTTCGGAAAAAGTTGTGATTGATCAACAACGGATGTCTTTTTTATTTTAATGACGTGATAAGGGGGGGGGGGGGGGGGGGGTTTAAGCCTCACTATGAGATATTTCATCGTTTCTTATATATCATATAGATAGTTATAGAAAAAATTAAAAATTCAGCAAAATGTATTAATGCATGACACATCAATCTACAAATAAACAAGCTTAAATTTAACATCTACAAGGTAAAAAAATATTTATGAATTAGTATGCTCATATATATTACTTAGAAATTAATTTGTTTTTATTTACAACCTGTAGATGTTAAATTTGAGGTTGTTTATTTGTGGAGTGATGTGTCATGCATTAATCTATATTAAGATGCTTTTAATTATTTTATAACTATTTTTATGACACAAAAAACCGAGGAACATTGTGTATGCCTGAGACAAACATCCATTATCTCACTACTTCAAAGCAGACTCATCAGTCTTTCTCCCCATCCCACCTAATGCAAAAACCATTGATTCAATAAAACAGAAAAATATCAAATCGTTTCTTAATAAAACCGTTTCTTTTTTCAAGATATATGTGCAGTCTATCATCAGTTGTATAAACCACTCTGTTTTATTATTGGTTGCAATTATGTGAAGAAATTCCTGTATTATTGGTTGCTAATTGTGCGAAGAATTCCTTGCGACATGTTCACGAACCCATCAACGCACGTGTCGTTGACGATGGATGCATGAACAACTAAACAAATGGTGGTCGAAACGAAGGCAGCACAGAGGAATCGAGAATATATGAGACACTACAATGGTGGTTGCCTGGATGTGTTAGGCTTCCAAGGACGGGCCGGCGCTGAAAGGCTAGCAGCTAAACTGTTCTAAGCACAAATTAATGGCCGCATAGAATAGAAACTGGTTTACCTCCGTGTCTTTACATTGTTATGTTCAACATTTAACCATTGTCTTATTTTTTAAAAAAATTATTATTATTATTATTATTATTATTAAATAATAAAACATGAATAATACTTTTGTGTGACTATTTTTTAAAAATTTTTATATTTTTGAAGTAAAACGAATGATCACACGGAAATTGACAAATACAATTAAATTAGGACGTTGGGAATATGCCTGCACGCATCAGGTGACGAAGATCTAGCTAGAATAGCTAGCTGTGTGCCTGTGTGCTGTGCTACACGAGCAGTACGTCGTCAATAAAGAGATTGATTGATCAGTTAGTTAATCAATTTAATCAGTGGCATCAAGTAGCCTGGTTGATTCTCGGCTGGTGTCACAACTGAAAAAACCCCTTCTATGTTAGTGGGACAAAGAGGCAGCTGAGTGTCCGTATTACCTTTGTGGACCAAATGGCGCCTAAAAAGATGACGCTATGAAGTGTAACATTAGTAAATTGGCAAGTGGATGTGGAACAGATTGCAGCTTAATTAATCTCTTCCATGCATGTGATGAAAGCTGAATCGATCGCCTCACATGCGCGAACGCACGACAAATTCACGGCGAAATTGTAGCGTTTCGATGGCCACTTGCGTTTCGTCAAGTACTCAAGTCGTAAGGTATATAATGAGTGTTCCTAGGACGTCTGTCTGATGATCATAAGCAGTTGTTAATTAATCTGTGTCTTGACATAAGATTACATATGTAGATATGCTCATTCCATTCCTTCCAAACCACTCCAGTCCGCTGACGATCTGCCATGATCGGTCTATCAGGGTGTTTTGCGTAGCTCACAAGCCAATCTTTTCGCCCCAATCAATCCCTACTGGATATATAGCAATCAAGCAGATGATTGTAATAGACAAAAACTGCGAGATTGATTGCAACAAAATGAAGATGTCCAATGGGTAAAGACTACAAGTCTGAGATGGGGTCGTCGATGTGTGGTTTCATTCACCGGTTCAATCATATTTTCCGCAACCACGATTACACATTCGTGGTTCTTCTTTCAATATGAATTTAATAAGATTAACGGACTTATCACTTAGGTCATCTTTTCATTTTTTTTTCCAGGAAAAAGCCATACACACATATTTGCATATAGAGAATAATTTACGAATAAAAATTTTATATACATGTTGATAGTGATCTAAAAGCCGCTAATGAAAATAAAATACGATGAAAAAACCTCAAAATCCACTCCAAATTTAAGATTAAAAATTTAAATTTTAACTTCAAAGCGTAAGAAAGCCAAGAGATAGGGGTGTCTGTCTTTCGACGGTGTATAAATGGTTTTACTTTGAGTATAGGTATCTTCCCTATAATGAGAAAATCGAACTCCGATTCTCTCCGTTTTAAAATATATTCCCTCCCGTCAGCGGTGAACCTAGAAAAAAATTACCGGTGGTTCTATACATCATAACATATAATGTTTTTATTTTTAACTAGTAACGCAATTAATATAGACTAAAACAACTAAACATTAGAATTTTACTTGGGTCATGTCACCGACCCCGGCTAGCACTATATAGAAACGCCACCGTCTCTGGCTAAGGGCACCTCCAATGCAGGTGCTTAGTGAGGTGCTTAGCAACATAATTAAGCTAAGCACTATACTTAAGTTGAGCTGTTTAGCTTAATTAAGTTATTAAGCACCTCACTAAGCACTCTGTATTTATATGACATTTAGGAAAAAAAATTATAACTACATTCAAGTCAATCTGACTGACCTAAATATCATATGTCCAAAACTGGAGGTAGTAGTTATTTTGAGAGGGCTATATTAATGACAAAGTAAAGTAATCGAGTTAGCTTGTCTACATACACACTGTACTTTGGTTTGCGACTGAATATATAGACGGCATGGAAACCAGCAGCTAGCTGCAGTTTTTAGCCGAGGGGGGAAGTGAAGCTGGAACAGTAAGCAGAAGACACTGGTACCGTAGGACAGTACGGGCCCGAACAGTTTCACTGTGAGGAAGTTATGGAATGGCCGGGGCCGCCGCCGCGCAGCAAACCCAGCCCCAACCGGATCTCGATGCCACAATGAATGGGGCAGCGGCGCCGAGCATGATGGCTACGACGACGACGACGAGAGTTGAAACGAGGCCATATGCATGCCATATCGCCATTGCCATCGATACCGGTGGCTGCCTCACGGGCTTTCACGTGTTGCTGATACCTGATACTACTACCACTATACGGCCCGTGCATGCTTTGCTGTAGCGAAATCTGTGAGATTTTGAGCTGTTTTTTTGCTCTTGGTGTGGGCTGGCCGCCTGCCGACTCGATCGTCGTCGTCATCGCGATCTCGACGGATGCGGATTCAGATTTCGGGGCAGCAGATCGCTTCGAGTCATGCAACATCCATGCAGATCAGCAGGAGGAAGGACATGGCACGGCTCAGTTTTTTCACCTTCCAACTGGATTTGATCTGGCTGTGTACGTGAGAGAGAGAGAGAGAGAGAGAGAGGAGAGGCCGAGAGAGAGTAATCATTGTGTCTTGTGCTGTGAAAACGAAGGACAGCTGAATGCTGGCACGGGGAAAAATATCAAGACCATATCTGCTCCTACTATATGCCAGATTCCAGGGCAAGAAGTACAGTAACAGCAACATCAACAAGTGTTAAACAGCACTACATAATCATGTCAGTAAAAATGTCAACACAGAATCATGTCAGAGGCTCAGAGCAAGATTTGATGACTCAGGCTACTACTCAGCTCAACTGGGGTGGAGGTCCAGCAGCCATGGCATTCTTCCATCCACCCCAGTCTCATACAGTATGTGGAACCGGATTCATCGTCCTCGCAGGAAAAGGCACACGTATTCACTTGCCTCTCTGCTTGTATACCTCCACTACTATAATGTTACACATTGGATGCCAGACGCTGCCCATCCGGAAACATCATCGAAAATAAGATTAGAATCTATACAGGTTACCTACCCTTTTACAACAAATTCGCTGGGCGTCAAATGATTCAATGGCTCTAGTTACTCCTTCCCATGACCTCTCCTCACAATGAATTATTCTTCGACGAGAAATCCATTGTTATTCTCCTGAGCACCACACAGTGTGCTGCTACAGACACCATCAGCATAGCAGAAGCCGGAGAATAAGGACTCGAGAAGCTGAGATTCTGAATCATGTTCCATCAAGGATGGTGCTAAGCTGAACTATGTCAATGGCTACTTGTATTCAGAGCTGTAATGCCAGGTCCGGATGCTTTTTTGGATTTGCCAACTTTCCACTTGGCATGGATCCTGATGGCTGAACACCAGCACCTAAACTTGGAGCAGAACCTGTCTCGTTTTGTGCTGACGCGGCTTCTGAATCATGACCTGAATCTGGTGAAGGATTAGTGGCTGCCTTCCCAACATCCCCATTTTGTGTTGCTTTGATGCTATTGGCCACCAGTGGGTGCCCATGGATAAAGCCATTGGTTCTGCCATTGACTCCAGAAAACATCCCAAGTACTTGAGCATGTGTCAACTGCATCTGCCCCAAGAACCCTTGCCCTGTAAATTGACTAATCGTGTTTGGCCCAGCAGTGAAGCCATTCATATTCGAGTGGATTTCTCGACTATGGTTGTGCTGCTGCAAGGTAGGTGCCTGTCCAGTACTACCCACACCATCACATGACACGCTAGCTCCGTTTTCATGATTGACCAATGGGTTGGCAGGAAATTTTGAACTCGTCTCAACACATGCAGATGTCGAAGCCACTGGCTCAGTTCTAGTTAGATGCTCTTCACCAGCAGCATCCTCATTCGGAGAAAATCCAGACTTCTGATGGGATTCATCATTTTTGGATGTCATGTTGCTGGCTGGAACACTAGTAGACTGGATTGATGGATCAGGCAGTGCCGGAACTCGAGACCAATGAGAGTTTTCGGGTGGTTCACCATCCACAACCCATCCTGGGCCAAAATTTGTCCCAGGAGGCAGTAGCCGCCTGATTCTCTTTGCCGCTATATCCCAGCCAATGGGACCAAATTTTGCAGCAAACCGTGCCAAGCTCCTAGCATATGCATGTGGCTGTTGAAGTCCCACCTGTTTCAATATTAAAAAGAACTCAGAACTGTGATATCAATGCAGCAGATAGTAGTTGCCAATGTTCAATTTTAGGTAAGTGGGCAAGATTTATAAATCTTTTAATGCGTAAATTATTCAGGACAAAATTATCTGAATGTGCTTACCGGCAAAAGTAGTTTCCTCTCACCATCAAGGGCAGAAAACAGAGGACTACTATGAAAATATTGCGGATCATATGTACTACGCCGATCATCATCTGAAATAGTGGGGGTGGTCTTCTTTCCATACTTCGAAGGGCCTAAAAGATACCACAATATCAAACCATGTTCTTCCATAAGTACAGCTCTGTAGAGATATGCGCACTTAGCAGTAAAAACAAACCTGAATAGTCACCAAATTTATCTGTTCTTTTGCCAGCAAAAGAACCAAGTATATTATTTTGAAGAAAGGATGAGTCTCTTGCTGTTATGTTTGCATTTCGAGTTCTGTCTCCAGTCAACCTTTTTCTGATTGTCTCAACATGATCTGCAGATTTTGCTTTTGCATTGGATAAATCTGGTGAAGCATCATTATCAGTCTTCTCAACAATTTTCTTTGCATATTTTGGCGGCCTGCCTCTTCTGGGTGCAGTCTTGGGTTGTTCTTCTTCACCATCACTAACTTGCCTCAGGTTCTCAAAATCCTTTTTGGCCAGAGCCTCAATGGATCGTGCCTAGGTACATAAATGGACACCTCAGGGATTGGAAGCCAAGACTACACAAGCAGGCTAACTTGCATAATGAAATATTCTTACGACGAAATAGAACAGAAAGGACCATATCAATGGATTTCAGTGGCATAGGAGTTTATCCTACATATAATGTCCTGTATTATGCCAGTGCATTGGTTTCTTTTGTGCTGCAGTATTTCCTGCTGGGGAAACATACTGTAGAAGATAGCAAACTTGATGTTTTGGCTTTACAGAAATTATCAGTATAAGAAAAGTCAGATGGATTTTCAATGCCCAAAGAGTCAAAAGAAGTATTAAAATATAATACCAAAGGAGGTTGATTTAAAATCTAGAGTTGCATTTACCAAAGGAGGTTGATTTAAAATCTAGAGTTGCATTTAGTGTATCAATGATATTCATGCTTTTAGTGCATTTGAAATCTAGTGTTGCCAACACCAGCAACACAATATGAACAAAAAGGATACACACCATTTGTGAAAAAGGTGTGCAGATTTTTATTGAAGTCTAAAAAAACTGCACCAAGCATAAAAATTTGCAAAGCTTATGAATAACCTACATAACTCAAGCATCGAATGTGTGAAGACAATATGTAAGTATATCTGCCAAGATGGATCACATGGTCCTAGAGCAAAAGGCACATGCACTACAGCATTAGTAAAGCAGATACCTGCCGATAGTAGATCGTGTCGTCTGAATTGTAGGACATGGCATTTGATGTAAGTAAAAATACATCACTCTGCACGATCAGAAAAAAAAAAGATTACTCATCATGATTTGCTTCATGCTTTACTAGTTTCTTGAAAAAAAAAATAGTTTCCCATACAGCAAACATATGCAGGAAAAGTGCATAACTCTCAGAGGTGTTGTTGTGTCAAGATACACACCAATTTTTCAAAAAAAATGAAACATTGTACAAAAATGAACGAACAAAATATGCCACTGAGTTTTCCAAATCCACAATATGCCACTTGTTGAGAAGTTAATTAGTGGGGCATCAGCTGTACATTATGGTTTAATTAGTGGGGCATCAGCTGTACATTATGGACCTTTGATGGAACTCAGTGGTATGAAAATAGATAGCCCCCAAAAACAAAATAATAAAGTAACTTTATGTGTACATATCACATGGTACTATGGTAGGATAGCATGTCACGAAAGGTTTTTCAATGGTCTGAAATAACATCCCTCTCTTCTAAAATGCTTATCGAGTGGGAAATGCAGATTTTGAAGAGTAGGGGCTGAAAGCAAAGCATAGACATTAGAAAGAAAGAAAAAAAATAGTGGCTTGAGAAGATGTGCCAGAATAGGAAACATGAAAGCTGATTGAAGTTCACTTCACACGTGGATCCCTTATTAGAAAGAACAAATCTATTTGACCTGATGCAGAATTTGGATATTGGACTCAAAACACCATTGACTGCAATCCTAACAACAAATCAACTCGGTGTTCACTTCACCAAAAAAGTTCACAACAGCTAAGGGGATAGACAAAGTTAACCTATCCAAGAAGTACAGTGTCAATGTGGAGTATGGTTTACAAAGTCTTTGAGATATTGATATTTTTTGTTAAAGAAGCCAATTTGAGAATACAGAACCATCTCATTTGGGATTACTCTTAGCAACCATCTGGATAGATTTGCACAGGTGAAAATTCACAATCCAACGATCTAGCCTGAGTTAGCATGACAGATGAGCCCTGTGCTGGCCTGGTGGAAAGAACGCAAAGGTTCCCACCAAGCTGGGCAAATCAATTGCGTACAGAAAGACCACAAACAGTAAGCATAAAGTATCTGTAAGCTATTGAATGGATACAGCATGGGAGCTAAAACAGGAGGAATCATTGTGAAGTTTACTGGGCTTTCTCTTAGCTAAAGTCCAAGATGATCATTAAAAAGTAGCACATGCAACCTCTGCATGCCATCATAGAGCAGTTTCCATTAATGAAGGCATTAACTCATATAAACGAACCATAATTTGACCTGTGTAATAACAAGGATATATAGCAATGTACTTTCTCAAAACAGGAATTCCTTGACAACGTTACCAAAATGCAGAGGAAACTTCAGTGGCATCATAAACAGTATTAACAAATCCATTGAATGTGAATTTTAAGAGTATATTTTAACTTAAAAACTGTAATAACCACTTGCATAACAGTACAAACAAAAGAGAGAAAAGACATAAGCTAGACATAAGGCCTTGGATTTCACAAGAAAACAACAGAACTATCCATTATAAATCAATAGAAAAAAGGACAGAACAGTAAACAGAAGCAAACATCTGGACTGTCAGTGAATTAATAGAGCCAAAAAAACAGACAACCCGCAAGGAGACAGCAACTCAAACTACAGGCAACATACCTCAAACTGCTCTAAGGTGGTATAAGAGTCATTCAACAGCTTCTCACGTATCGTCGAGAAGTCCATAGGATGGTCGATGATCTCATGGTAATCTGGAAGCTGCAGGCACGCAAACAGAAACAGCATATATGCTATCAGCATCAACACAACTAACACAAAAAAAACACCGCAGACCAAGAACTGAATTTGCTCACCTCCTCAGGGTCGACGGGCTCCGAGAAAACTCCATAGGTGTCCTTCCTGGGAGCAGTACAAAGAAGAGAGACACACATAGCTGAAGCAATCAGAGGCAAGCTCTTATTGTGGGGAGAAGAGAACTACATCAGGATGGGGCCGGGCACTCACTTCTGGAGCCTGTCGAGGATGAAGAGAAGCAACTTTTTGTCCGGGAGGGGAGTCCCCGTGGGCCCGCCATCCGACGCAGCGTCCCCTGCTCCCACAAGCGCAAGGAGGCGTTCACCCGAGAAAATTTCAAATTCTTTAACTACTTCAACACTAATGCTTGCTTCCCTCCAAGCCTCACCTTTCCCGGTCGCTTTCGCCGCGACCTTCTTCTCCTCCACCACCACATCCTCCTTCACCGCCCCCTCCTCCTCATCCTGCAGCAGCATCGGAGAGCAGCTGTTAGGAGTCGAATTCGGCATGGAAACCAAGTTTTGAGCGAAGGTGGTGGCTCAAAAACGTCAGCTTTTTCCATCACCAGTGCGAATTGCTGCAAAACACCTGACTTCGCACACAAAAAACGAAGACTTTTCCCGCTTTTTCAACTCCGGACAGCGCTTGGAGCACAATAATCCGGGAGAAAAGCGGTCAAATCCGTCAAAACTTGTCAGATCCGCGTACTGTTCCCTTCGATGGAAAGGATTAAAGCGCTGACAAGGTCAAGATCCCTAGACCCGGGGCTCCAGGGGAAAACCAAAATAAAATCCAAACCCGCGCCCAAAAAGCAACACTCTCCAAGAAGCCAAAAATCCCCAAGTGCCACTCCCACAGTCGCACTGATCTCCCCTCCCGCGCAGATTCCCCACCACGGAGCGAGCCGTACCACGAAACCACCCCCGAAAAAAATTCCAAAATCGCAGATCCAACCACTACGGCTCCGCATCGCCGCGTGTCCCACGGCAAAAACCCCCCCTCGGGGCGGCCCCCAAAACCTCGGAAATTTCGAAAAATTGGCGCGGCAGGGGAGGAGACGCCGACCTCGCCGCCGCCGGAGAGGACGCTCTTGAGCCGCTTCTGCCGTCGACGCCCTCTACCGACCCCGTCGTCGTCCTCGTCGGAGGGATTGGGGTCCCTGCGGGTGGGGGACGGGGCGGTGCTAGGGTTTTGGGCCTGGAGGCGGAGGCTACGGCGCTGTAGGTCGAGGAGGGACGGCCGCCCCTTCTTCTTGCGCTTCCGCTGCGGGGATGGGGTTTCGGCCGGGGGCGGCGGCGGGGGCGGCGGAGGAGGAGGAGCGGCCGCGGCCTTCCGGGTCTTCGCCATCGGAGGCAGCCGCAACGGCGGCGGCGGCGGAAGGGAGGAGGAGGTGGTGGTGGTGGTGGTGGGGCGGCCTCGCCTGCGAACGGGTCGGGGTGCGTGTGGCTTTGCGTGCGTTTGGTATTTTTCCTTGGGGCCTTTCGGTTGCGGCGGGGTCGTCCGGCTCGGGCGGGATCACCTCCGTCGCTGATATGTGGGACACGGGATCCCGGGGCCCACATGGAGGCCACCTCAGGCTCGGGCGGTCCGTGTAACTGGTTTCGGATCGGCCGGCCTCCGGGGGCGTTTGGTGGGGGGTGGGACCGGTCGAGCGCGTGTCGTGGGCGAGCCTCATTGGTGGGTGCTCCACGGGTCATGTAGGTACTTGTTTTCTACTGCTAATCTACTGCTAAATTGGAAAATTTTGGAGCAGGAGGACGTTGGCCCACATGTCAGTGGACCGTTTTTGACATTTTTTGTCATTTGGTAGTACTGTTATATTGCCCGCAATTCTATTTACATTTTCCGATCTGGCGTTTTATGTAGACCGTTTTAACAAAGGTTAATCGGACAGTCGGTGTGCTGACCGAGCTTACCTGATTTTTTATAACTAGGTAATATTATAGATGATAAAATTAATTAATATAGAATTCAAAATCTATTATAGAAATGTGACATTATGAACTTTTATATATATATATATATACACCTTTTGCAAAATATGCAATGTTTGATAGGAAAGTGCGCTTAGAAAACGATGAATAATCCAGCCGAGAAGAATACAACCAAGGCATATGGATGTTTCGACCACAAAAATATGAGCTATTACATGTCACGTGTCTACTCGCTTTTGAACTGTTTGACTCTCGTTTTGGCTCATGGTTGTTCCACCAATATTCCAATTTTGAGTGTTGTATGTACTGGAGTTTGATAAAACATGAGATAAATATATTAAAATTATAGATTTTATAACTCTACTTGTATATGCCAGATGGGCTAAAAATATTTTTTTACGGACAAATGTAGTATATTATAAGATATTTAACTTTTTTAAAGGCACAAAATTTAGGTTTGATTAAATCTATGAAAACATAGCGGCATCCTTAATATAAAACTAATATATATGTCAAGCGTGAATTGAATGTTCTATTTTTATTATTATCGATATAATTGTACTTATATATAAATTTAATCAAACTTAACAAACTTCAACTTTAAAAAATAAAGTCATCTTGTAATATAACATGAAATAGGGGTAAGCACGTGTAAGTGTGTAACATATGTCTGTGATGTGTCATTTGTGTGCTCTATTGACTGTTGTGCTCGCCCAAAAAAAACACCGTTAAATGGACAAGACAATGCTTAAGGCGCCACCACATATAGAAAAATAGTCTCTCCGTAAAATAAAACATCGTTTTTACCATTTTTCTCACAATGATTATATTTTTTAAAGTAATCGTTTTTTTTAAGTTTGAGAATATAGAGACAAATTCAAGTACATTAGGGTTGAAGAAAGTTAGATAAATACATTGGACTTAATAAAGGTGAAGTGTATTTTAGTTATACATTAATACTACGTGTGGAATAGGATGAAGATGGAATTTTTTTTGGGTTAGAGGTTTCAACTGCATGTAGTATTTGTTTCAGCATGCTGTATCAAGCGAAATGACATGCAAAAAACTGAGATGTATAGATCATAATGCTTGTCAGTACAAATGGCTGTTGCCAAAGTTCGTTATCCTCGTATTTCTGGACAAGCTTATGCTTACAATATAATTAAAAGCTTAAATTTAAAGTTAATTTAAGATTTATCATAATTTATTTTTAACATCTTTGGAAGTGTCTTCGCTCATACTTATAAACAAAAAACAATGAGGCTCTGCCATATCAAATCACGGAGAAAATTAGTATTACATTAGTTTTATATTATATAATTTTTAAGTCCTTTCTATGGATACTAATAATTTAAATACATGTATAAACATATTCATTTATCCGGTTAAACCTAAAACATCATAATTCTACTAACGGAGGTGGTACCAGACACGCGACCGAGACAGTGAAACAACAACATGTCCTTGCATGAAAGACATTTTTACGGCTACAGTTTATTAGTGGAAGACACGCAATCAAGGTAAAAATAGTAATTTTGTGATAAGACTGTCGTGCTTTGAGTGGTCCACATCCAAATATAGAAAACCGTAAAAAATGTCAATTAATTCTAAAAACAAGTCCTGAAAATCAAAACATGTTAGTTATAAGAACAAATTTCATCATCTATATTATCATTTAGATGATCATCTAAAAATAGATTCTTTATTCATATTAGTTATCACTTCAACAGAATATTCATATTACATTGTTTATATATATTATTAATGTTTTACAACATCATCCTCTATTATTGTTTCCTTTTGTGATGGGATGATGAGATATGGAGAAAGAAGAGAGAATATTAATATATATATATTAATATATATAGTGTTCCTCTCCAATGGGGATCCTAATCTATTTATAGTTGACGAGATAAATAAGCTGATAGAATCTTTTTTCCCTACGTAGTACATCATATATTTTAGAATAAATAATAGGATGGATGAGTTTGCTCCGTGGGTCAAACAAGCAGGCATTAAATGCAGCATTTGGATTGTATCGAAAATCGTATTTCTTTTTACTGGGCCGTTCTGTATATACGGCTGGGCCCAACTCTACGTACCACACGTTGGCCCAGTAGTGGCGGAAAATAATCCTACCCAGCCCATTCCACGTTTACGCCTTCTCTGGGCTGGCTTCCTGGCTACGCCTTGTGCGTCTCCTCCTCTGGTCTGGTCGTGCCCTCGCCTCGGGCTGCCGCCGGTGACCTGACCTGCCCGGCTGCCCCCGTCGCGGCTGACTGCCACAGCCGATCCGATGGCCGCCGCGCCGTCGAGGTGCCTGCTCGTCACCGGCCCGCCGGTAAGGAAGCCTCCTTCCCCAAGCCCCAACGCTAAAACCCTTCTGCTTCGCCAACTGCCTCACGGCCGCCGCCGCTCTCGCAGGGCGTGGGGAAGACGACGCTGGTTATGCGGGTGTTCGAAGCCCTCCGGGCATACCACCCGCACCTCAGCATTCGCGGCTTCTACACCCGTACTGCCCTTTTCAGAGGTTTGACACGCTTGCTTGCTGTTCGCGAGCAGAAATCTCACCTGTTTTTGTGTTGTGCAGGTGAGGTGAGGGAGAGTGGGGAAAGGGTCGGGTTCGAGGTCGTCACGCTCGATGGACGAAGCGGGCCGCTCGCCTCCTCCAAGGTTTCCAGGTCGGGTTCATATGGCTAATGTGCTTGAATTTTAGTAGTAATTACTTGCCTAACATCTATGCAGGAGATACATTTGTCTTTCTGCACCCAAACGAAGTGCATTTGGTGCACATGTTGTGAAAATCTCAAAGGATATGTGATGGGATACTCGTTTCTCGTGCAGTTCCTACTCGTGCTGTGTTAGTCTGGAAATTTTCGTTTTCAAACTGTGGAGTACATATAGCCTGCCCTGTATACCATCTAGTTTCAGTCACCTTAGATAGTCAAATTCCATACTCGTCAAAAGTAAAGACCCTTTCCTTATCAATGGACAGAGTTGTATATGACGTAGTAACCTATATCTGTTGCATTTTTTTACCTTCTCACTTATGCAGTGACAGGGATGGGGGAATACCAACCTGCTGATGGTATCCAGCATATTTGGATGTCTTATGTCTCATATCATGTGCAGGGCTCGTATCTGTCTGGCACTTTCCCTTATTTTCTGAACTTCTATCCATTTGACTGTGACACACTTCTCATCGCAACCATAATTGTGAAACTAGTTAGTGTCATTGGCCATCATTAGGATAATTTGATACTACTACTGAAAGTTCCGGTGCAAAATACTGGTATTTAAGAACTTGATGTTCCACGGTTCCTTATTTTCCCCTCTAATATTCTGGATTCTTACCTTAGAACAAAGCTTGTAAGGTTTGACTATTGATCTTTGTTAGATACTTACATTTGAATCCCGTCAATCCAATTTTTATGTATGCTTACTGAATTTACCTGATGGCTGTCCATGTCATCTGTAAGATTTTCTTTTCTTGCAGCTGCGAGTCTTTTACATGGCCAACTGTTGGGAAGTACAAAGTAGACATAGCATCTTTTGAGTTGCTAGCATTGCCTGAGCTGCAGGTAAGCCATTCCGATTAAAGATGTGAAGAATAAAGGAAAGGATGCACATTGTATTAGCACATTCGTGCTAGACATGTAAATGTAATTTTAATTGCACAATGATCAAAATAGTTGGTATAAACTTTTTTTGGTGTGTGTGAACCGGTGGTAATAACTTCTTTTTCATATCAGGTAAAAGAAGACACAGATCTTTTCATTATTGATGAAGTGGGTAAAATGGAATTGTTTTGTTCGGCATTTTTCCCTGCTGTAATGAGAGTTATTGAATCGAACATTCCAGTGCTAGCCACGATTCCGGCACCAAGATTAGGCCGAGATATTCCTGGAGGTACCATCACTTCATAATTAACATCTTGACAGAAGCTACTTATTAATGATTTTATTAGCTGTACCACCTTCTACGGAGTACCATTTGCATGGTCATCTGCTTTAAAATGCCAATTCAATTATAGGTTTATTACAAAGTTGCACATGTGTACATTTCTGTAAGCCCTCTACCTTATATCCAGCTATACAGCCTATACTTATACATTGAAAGAACTAAAGGATATTTCGTTTACTCTTACAAGAATAATATTTTTGTGCCACAGCCTTCTTCAGATGTACACATGAGTTATGATTCTGAATTTCTGATTTCCTGAATCCACACACATACAAAAAGCAAAGAACTACAATAAACTAATTCTATATATTCCTCACATAAAATGCAGTTGCGAGGTTGAGGAATCATCCTGGAGCAGTTATTGACACCTTAAATACTGGTAATAGGGATGCCATGAGAGAGGGTATCTACAATCAATTGAGCAGCTTGTTGCAGAAAAGGTGATTGTTGCCCTCTATGTGCTTCTTTTGTCAGTCTTTATAGTGTGTAAAACTGCATTTTTCTTAATGCAAATGAAGAGCACTCTTTTAGTGATTGCCCCATAAATTAGTAGCTTGTAACAGATTGTTTGGTCAAATATGCAAGTATTGTACCTCAATTATCTTTTCTATGTTTATCGACCATGGAAAGGCAGCGGACAGTCATATTCTTGTACTTTGCTGGTTAAATTTGGATATGAGTAAAGTACATAACATTAGTTGGTTCTTCTTTCATGTATTTAAATTCATCCAGTTAAGTTTGTATCCTCAGAACAGACTAGTTTGCAAACTGTGATAATGCCTTTAGCGTGTAGTGCTTTTGAAACTAGTACCACATGCTATACACAATTCATTTGCTACTGGGCCATTATTGTTGCATATATTGTATCAATGAAAGCTCTTAGTTTGGTTTTGCATCCCTGTTGTATGCTGCATTGGTTATTTCTCTTTCTCGTTTGTCTTTTTTAAGATGACCAAGTAGCTTAAATGAAAATCAAGTTGAATTGTAATAATTCACATGAGATGACTTGATATAGGGATTTCAAGCAGTTTGCCAGTTTCATATCAAAAAAGAACTTTTGGTTTCTTGTGGAGTATATGAGCACTAAAATGGTAATGCCTAAATTGAGTGATAAATCATGTGGGATAGTTCAGTTCAAAATGCATCATGTAGTTCTATGGGTCGAGGCATGGTCGCCTTTTTTGGCCTGAATTAGATTTTGTGCTGGCAGATTATCAAACCCATTCTAAAAGTAGGAGGTATATAATTCACTAACAAAATAGAACTGATTCTATATGCATATAAATCTTCTCTGATCTAAAGTGTAGTACAAGCAGACCCCAGCCAATGCATTAAAAAACTCAAAAGAGAATAGAGAACTTGTTTTATATTTCAAAATCACAACAGCAGCAGCTATGCAAATGATCGCACCTATTAAGAAAAGAGAGTATCAAAATATATTAGGCTTGTCAATCTCATACTATGATCCATGTAAAAACAATTCATGGACAGAGATGGTCTCCTCTCTGCCATGCTTCCAGCATTTTGGACCATTGTTTCCAAGCCACCACCTAATTCAGTAGGGCTTATCTCTCAAGCAAGCAGCAACTTCACATGACACATGTTCTTGTGGGGGCACTTGATATGAATGATCACAGGAATTTTTACCCAAAGATGCACTAGCTTTTCATTGAGATGGGCACATAATTAAAGCGCAGTGCACTGATGATGACACCACTTTACAACCCACTGAGCCCGAGTTCCTCTTAAAACCCTTGCAGAAAGACACCATAAAATGCCAACCCTCTGAGTTTTGGTTATAATTAGCAAATGGCAAGTGAATGAAGGACCATCTCAGTAGTGTTTTTGAGTTTTAACTATTCAAAGCTCCTTTACACTTGTTGACGATGTTTTTGAAGGCAGAAAGTGCAAGGCAATCTCAGAAGAGATACGGTGATCTATTTTATCTGTAAAATCTTTTCATTACGTGTAATGTTGAGCTGGAAGAAGCAGACATGCACAAGGACGAGTATAGCAGGTTATTCAGGGGGAGTTTTACTCCATTGGGTCTGAGACACTGAGTAGTCATTTCAGGGAAAGAATAATTCTCAACTGAAGCTCATAAATAATTGGGAGTTCTTGTGCACACAAGTGTGCCTGGTCTAAAATGTCCATAATGTTCTACTCTTGAGAAAATGTTGGTGAACAATAGTCGTATACTCGTATTGGGTGTTCTGAATCGACAGCCCAGCGATTACCCTATTGCCCCTTTGCTTTAGGCAGCGTGGAGGAACTGAATGGTATTGATTCGCTGGGGAGCCCCACCATGTGATCTGTTCATCTAGGAGGGTCACAGTTTAACTAGTTTATCAATCAGATATGATTTTTCTTCTTCTTTGCAAGTTTAGTTTAGTAGTGAGGAATGATGGCTATGCATGCATGCACGCCATTTCATAATCTCACAACCAAACATAGCCGCAGAAAGAAGATTTACCTCCCTACGGAAAGTGCCCTGTTTGCTCTGCAGGAATGCTGTTAGCTTCATGTCCCTGAGAAGATCCAACATGAAGAAGCATGTCTCCTTCAAATTCATTGAGCTATGCTTCCTTGTGCTGTCCATCTTGCAGCAGCAAGCCCCACTTCTGGATCTGATCTCCCTTAGAATGAGGTAAACTCCTTCATTACTACTCCCTCTCCTGTTTAGATAAGATTTAATTAAACCTTTTAAATTCCAATCATTAATGATTTCCAGATGTTTAGTTCAAAACAAAGAAAAATGGTACGGGATATTGTCTTAAGTACTATCATAATATCATAAATTTATTAGATTTTTCAAAAAATTCTAATATAAATTGATGAGCGGAATTTTCAAATTTTGATCAGATCTTATCCTAAGTGTTAAATATTTCTAACCGAAGGGATACATGTTCCCGACTTCTCCCTGTTAAGTGTTACCCAATTCTGCAAGCCGGCCGTTTTCTTATCCCTAGATTCAGTCGACATGGATGAAACACCGGAGACAAGGAGGAGAAAACATGGGTCCGTCCAGCCTAATAGCCTGTTTCAGTTGGCATGCAGTTTGGTGAGACATGCAGAGAAAGAATTAAGAGGCAATAATACAGTGGCCAGTGCTGCATACAAATAATAATATGGACCATCAGATCTACATGCTGTTTTGTAATGTCATTGCTGGTAGCTAGTGGCAGCTAATAACCTCCCAGTCCAATCTGTACTACACTTAAACCCCCAATTAAGTGTATAGATAGATTTGTTACTGGGTCAAGCTAGATAGGCGTGCATGTGCATGCGGACGTCACCAACAACATTCTGATCAAGCAAGGAGATCCTCGCCATCAGCTGTCGCCCTCTCGCATGGGGTCGCTTCTCCCGCTGGTGCACCACACCTACCCGGTTATCCACTGGGTGTGTCTCTGCTGCTTAGGCAGTGCCGCAGCATCGTGTTCATGAGTTTGGGCATTTCTCTTGCGAAAAAAAATGTCTTAGTAATGAACTAATGATAGCCTTGTGTGTTACTGTAGTGTAGGCATGTTATACCGGGGCTGGAGAAATTAGATTTAGTATGTGTTTTTAATGTCCAGGTTACAGTGAAAACGGTCATGGAAATTCCCGATCGATCGAGCGCCCTTTTCATATAGTGCTCTCATTTCTGTTTTTAACCATTTATAGAATTTGATTTTTCTAAATTATGTTAGTGTTGTGTCATATCAACACTAAATAGTTAAATTGATAAATAATTTTGATTTCCGTTTCTGTAGATATGCTACCGATTTTGACTGTTTTCACCCTTCTAGGTATGCAAAACCTGTGGTTCAGTTCAACTTTCTGTTTTTTCTTGTAGGGTTTCTTTCTTTCTTTTTTATTTAGACATTGGTGCTAGTAAATTGGGGGTACAAATGTACAATACAACCCTGGGTGTCTCAAGTGATCCTCCTATAGATTATTAAGTGGTTAACTGAATATTTAAAGGGAGAAACATCTCATCCAATTCCCACATGATGCTGACCAGCGCAGGGGGGGATAAGGAAGATACAGGTTGCATAGGCGCTGACTGCATCCCACGCCTTCTTCAGAAGCCGAAGGCAGTTAACAGAATGGCGCCAAATGGAACGGCCTCGTGTGGGTTAGGAAAAACGGAAAAGATCAAAGCGTGTGGTGCACCAACTAGAATCCTCGCATCCTTGAGCTGTCATCCCAGCTAAATAACTCAGCAAAAGCTGCTCTTCTGTTACTGAAGCTGGCTCTTGTAATTAAGAGAATCTTCCATGGCTGCATACAAGGAAAGCTGTCATTTTGATCGGCAACCCCACATAAACCTCTTCTTTTATCTGATGGAAGCTGTCATTTTGATCTGTTACCCCACAAAACATCATCTTTCCTCTGTTATGAGGAGAAATTATGGCCAAAGCATTTGATGGTTTTCTCTTCTTCACCAGCATATATGGAAGGGCAGCTGGGTATGCACGCATTCTAGCTGGAGTAGAATACAAGGCCAGGAAGAGATCAAGGCATCTCTCCCGGCATCTGTTAAAAATTTCCAAGAGGTAAAGGCTAAAAGAGAGAGGAGATTAGGGACAAGAGAGGTGGCAAGGGGAAGATGGTGATCAAGAGGGAATATTAAAGGCAAGTAAGGAGACCAAAAGGAGGGTGGTTGTGGGGAAAGAGAGGCAAAGCGAGAAGCTTTCGCTTTCCCGGCTGTTGCTTTCCTCCCTCTTCATGGGCTGTAACTCTTATACCACTACCTGCACATGAGCGCAGGCTCATCAACGAGAAGCTCGCAGCTCATTGCAGAGCATCGCAGCGTGGCGTCTCTTCTCCTCTTACCCCACGAGACCCCATTTCCACGGTGGGAGAAGCAACAACGTGGACTGCCTCCTTCCGCCGCGGATCGGCGCGGTGGTCGCCGGAGATCTGCATGCTAACTGCCGCGAGGAGGAACGAGAGGATCCTTGTACGTAGCCTGCTCTTTTTCAGTTGTTCTTGTTTGATCAGCTCCTCTGTTCCGTCCGTTTAGTTCATGTTTCTGGTTCTTCTCTGGTTCTGGGAGGAATGCGGTTGCTTCTGATCTGCTTGCACGTGGTGGGGTTCAACAGCACATCATGTTGACGTCTTTGGATCATCATTTGCTTCTGTTCATGTGCTCAGCCGTCTTGATGACTGGATGGTTCCTTCAAAATGAAATGAACTCAAGAAAGCATTTCGCAGAAGATTCTACCTCTAGTTCGTCTGATGTTTTTTTTTTTTGTGTGTGTGTGTGTTCGTGTTATTTGGGGTCCATCTTGATAACTCGTACGAAATTCCATCTCTTCAAAATTGGAAAATCTTGTTCTTGTTTGGGCTATTCTTCAAAGGAATTCTGTGCATGCTAAACATGCATTGACTTTGGTGAAATGAGCAAATTTCTTCATAAATTCTGTCTTGTGCACTTGTTTGACTTTTTTTAACGGAAAAATTCATAGCGCTGATCATAAGTTGTGTTCATTTCTGTATTTTTTGTTATGGGACTTTCTGTAGAATCTGACATGATATCTCATAATTTTACAGTATAGTAAGGTCTATCTCGTTTGTCCTTCAGAGGTCCTAATTTCGCCACCGCAGTGTACTGCTGGATCTCTCTCGCAAGTGCCACCATGCTGCAGTACCTGGACTTCTCTCATGCTAGCACCTCAAGGAAGTGGTCATCACACAAGAGGCAGGGCGATGGTACGGTGATACACGGTGATTCATTTCTCTCTGTCCAACTTGCACATGGTCTTTGCCTGAAATTCCGAATCATCAAATCGCCAGGACAAGTGGCCATTAACGTCCTTAATGATAGATGATGCGTAATGCTCACTTGAAATGAAAGAGTTATTGAGAATTTCTGTGGTGTGTTTCCAGCTATTGGTTATTGAATTTGGAGCAAATTTAATTGATCAAGGTGCCGTCTTTGAATTTGTAGGATTCGAAGCCCCTAGGAATAGCATGGAGTTCACCTTGGAGGCTCCACAAAGCTATGGCTTCTTCCAAGAGGATGTCCCGGTGAGTCTTTGTACATTCCTCTCATTTTTTGTCCCCCAATAAGCATCTGGTAAGTTCTGTTTCCAGAAAAGAACCTTTTTTTTTCAGTGACAAACAGTTCATCTTCTGCATGAGAGAACGAAAGTAGTTAGATTTTCCTTGACAGATGAGATGTGTACTTATGGTCTTTGTACATCGGTAACATTGCTGCTAGGTGTATCTGTACCTGAATGTTGCTGCATGAGAAGACATCATGAAACATCCATTAATAATGGTGCCAAACAGTAGACCCCCAGCTACTGTTGGGTACATAAGTTACTATTTGGCATCTATCCCCATGTGGATGAATTATTTCATCGTGAAAACAAAGTTGTGTCTTTCATCAATAAAAAAGGAGCTATATTAACCGATGTTAATTCTTGATTTGATGATGTGGAAAAAAACTGCACTGTACATCCTGTGCAAGAGCTAATTTAACTGGCTAGAATTTTTGCAGCGCCTGATTAAGCTTGCTATAATTTGTGCAGTACTCCTGTAACATGAGGCAACAATATCCAAAAGCTGGTCTCAACCACTCTTCATCTCCAATCAAGAGGCTCATACATGATGACATATCCTTCAGAACAAATGAAGTTCAGAATCAGAAGAGACCCAGTGTCATTGCCAGGTTGATGGGCATGGACTCACCCCCACTGAACACAACCGCCGGCGAGCTCGGGGGCTACTCGGAGGAGAAAAGGCAAGACACGATCACCACTAGAACAATGCCAAGAAGAGATCCTTCTGAAACGGTCTCAACCAAGCATGTCTCCTTCGTGCAACACAAGGGCTCCATGAAGCATGCACCGAAGCAAGCTGAGGTCTGCGCCTACGACGACGGCATGGAGCTCTTTGGCCAGCTGAGCAAGGCGATCAGCACTGAATGGGCTAAACCGCAGCCGCGAGAACACCCGCAGGAGGAGGAGCTGCAGAAGTTCAAGAAGGAGTTCGAGGCGTGGCAGACGAGCAGGATGTGGGAGCAGTCGAGAGCTCTCGAATTGGAGAGCCATCTCGACGACGAGGAGGAGGACGACGACGACGCCCGGTGCACTGACATCGTGCCGTACAGGTTCCAGCACAGAGGGAAAGATAATGCCAACAACAAGCACACGCACTCCAATGGCGACGCGCACTGGAGGAGGAGCAAGGAGAGCGGCACGTCGATCTCCGGCAGCCGCACGTTCTCTCTGACGAGCGCAGACGCCAGCTCGACGAGGCTGCCGCTGTCGAGGTTCTACTACGAGGAGGAGAGGCTGCTGTCGCCGAAGAGAATCGTGATCCTGAAGCCCTGCCCCGAGATGAGCACCGACGACATCGAGGAGTCGTCGTTGGGGTCGCCGGAGCTGGTGAAGAAGGAGAACAACATGGAGGCCTTCCTCGAGGAGGTGAAGAAGCGGCTCAAGATCGAGCTCGAAGGGAGGATGGCCTCCGACGACAAGGGTGACCGGTGGGCCGCCGCTGGCGACATCCCGGCCGACCCGAAGCAGATTGCCCGGAGCATCGCCAACCAGATCAGGGAGACCGTCACCAAGGACCTGCACCCGGCGCTTGTCCGGTCGGAGTCAACGCGGTCGTACCGCAGCGACGTCCCGCTCAACGGGCAGAGCCAAATGGATTACATCTGCAGAGACGCCAGGAAGCACCTCTCCGACAGGCTGAAGAATGTGCTCCGACGGGAGCCGGAGACCGAGCCGCCGCCGCTATCTCACCGGAGAAGAACCGCCTCGGCGTCGTTCGACGAAGAGCCGAGGCCGAAGCCGAGGCACGAGGTGGCCAGGAAGGGCAAGATAAGGAGCAAGGAGGAGAAGAAGCACGCGATCGAATCCGACGTCAGGTCTTTCCGGCGTGGCCACCACAAGGCGTCGCCAACTCCGGCGCTCGACTCCGACCCGGTGTCGCCGAGGAACCTCATCAGGTCGTTCTCCGCGCCGGTGTCAGGGACCACCTTCGTGAAGCTTCTCTCGGAGGAGCCGCGGGTGCTGACCGGAGCACGGCTGCAGCGCAAGCAGGAAGGCTATGGGAGCAGGCCGCCGCCGCCGTCGGAGGAGGAGAGGAAGGGGAGGAAGGACACGTTCAACATCAAAGGCAGGGTGTCCAACCTGAGACAGAACCTGGGGCTGCGAGCTAAGCTGTTCGGCAAGAAGCTCCACTCCGCCGATGAGTCGCCGTTCCCCGACGACCTCCCCCCGATCGGCACGCTGGTCACCGCCCCTTCAGTCCTCATCCACCCCGGCGTCCTCCAGGTGAGGCAAAAAGCTGAATTCTTTGAGCACATTCTGCTCCAATATTGAGCGTCAGCGCAATCTGACATGAGACTGCTGCTTGTTTTGTGGCAGGAGAACTCCACCGAGGTGCCGCCGAGCCCGGCGTCGTGGTGCAGCAGCCCACCTGATGAGATGAGCAGGGGAGGCTACCCGAGCCCTGTCTCGCCATTGGAGGCTTCTTTCAGCGAGCACCGATCCCCATTGAAGATGGCGGCTAAGGACATGAGCTCGAGTGCTTCTGGTAAGTGCAGCTTGCTTCCTGAATTTGCTTGGGTACATACTGCAATGTCATATGCATTCTGGTTCTGACCAAATAACTTTACTCAGAACCAGAGCATCCATCGTCGGAGCAAGCTCAAACGGATCAAGAACTCGCGGAAACAAGTCCAATCCAGGACGAGTGCGACGACGATGACGCCACGGGCGAGGTGGATCAACCCGTGAAAGCTTACATCAGAGCAGTTCTCGTCGTTGCCGGTCTGTACGGCCAGAGACGAAGCTCTGACCACTCCTTCTCGGACCGCGAGGTGAAGCCGATCCCGGCGTGGGTGTTCGAGGAAGTCGAGTCGTCGTCGTCGTCCTCAGCCCCGGCCACCGACTGCGACGCGGCGGCCGCCGTCGACCACCGCCTCCTCTTCGACCTAATAAACGAGTCGCTGCCGCGGGTCGTCCAGGCCTCGACGACGCTGTGCGCGTTCAGCAGGTGGTACGGCGCGGCGGCGGGGGCGGCTCCGAGGAGGGCCCCCGGCGGCAAGAGGCTACTGGACGGGCTGTGGAACTCCGTGCAGGCGTGGCTGGAGCCGCCGCCGCCGACGGACTCGCCCAACTCCGTGGACGAGCTGATCGGCCGCGACCTGAGCATGTCGCCGTGGAATGGCCCGTTCCGCGAGGACGTCGGCGCGGCCGGCGCGGAGATGGAGGCGGAGATACTGGACGAGCTCGTCGACGAGACGCTCTGGGACGTGCTCCTCAACGTAGGCGACTGATCATCGGTCACGTATAGCGGTCTCGTCGATCTCCTTCTCCTGGAGTATACCTGTACATCATGGGGTGTGTGTTTTACTCTCCTTTTTTTCAGAGTGTTTGCTGGTTTTGGTGAGTGTATAATGTCCATCAGCTTGTGTATCCGAGGATACTGAATGTATAACGAATCGAAAAAAGAGTGAAAAGAAATGAATGCAACTGCTCTTGATTCTCAAGATGGACTCTAGAGGAGAGGAGTGATTGTTTGCCCTTTTACGAGAAAAAAACAAACATAAACCATAAACAATTTGTAAATAAAACTCTTAAATGTATATTTTTGGTGATTTAAAAGTCAATACTAAAATTAAACTATGATGAAAAACATAAATCAACTTTAAATTTAAAGTTGAAAATTTAAATTTTAGCTAAGAAGCATAAGTAGAAAGCGAAAAGATAGGAGTCTAAATTGTTCTATAACAATAGCATTACATCTGTCCTTTATCCCGAGTTATAAAGGAGCACTCGTTATATCCTCAAGAAATCAACTTCTAATTTTAAGCATGAACATACATATGTCAAATTCGATCCTATATGTCACTTTGGATTTGTCCTAATTTAAACATTTAAGTTTGACCAAGTTTATATAAATATAACAATATTTCTAATACAAAATAAATATACTATAAAAATATATTCAATTATGATTTAATTAAACTAATTTATTGTTATAGATGCTAATATTTTTAATAAATTTAAAGTGGTTTGACTTATGGTAGATTAAAACGACATGTAAGATGAAACGGAGGGCGTATTTTTTTCCTGCGGAGTAGGGTGTCCTGGTTTGGTTAAGCTAAATGCGGTGTTCGCTTCATTTGCGTCGGGTAGAGAATATCAAATACTCGGAAAATTTATTTCGGTGTATTCCTTGATAATAAAAAGAGAGTGACGGGCCGAATCACGGACGACGGCCCATTATAGAATCAGCAATTCAGCTTCAAGTGGAGGTCCGCTATGATGAAAATATTTATCATCCCGCGATTAGATATCCATTCGTTTCTTCCATACATAGTTATTGAAAAAATTGAGAAAAATAATAAGATAAATTAATAAGAGATATATTACACAACAAACATTCAAAATGTAATTGTGAATGCGTGCATACAAAATTCAGTTTAAATTATTTTTATAGATGATTTTACAAGTATGTGGAGTGATATATCTCGTATTAATATATCTTGTTAATTTTTTAATACTCCATCCGTTTCATATATAAGATATAACTACTTTTTTAAATTTTGATTTATTTTAAATTCTTCACCATTAAAACATCCAACCATATTACATGTATACACAGTAATCCAAATAAAGAGGCGTTTATAACTTTTTTTTTAAGTGTTTCTGTTAGTGGCAGTTGGGTGATTGGCTGATTGCATCTTATATTATGAACGATGGGAGTAACTATTTGATATGATAGAGAGAAAAAAAGTTAGACATCCATGAAAATATTTTCCTACAACGTACGTACAAGTCTGTCTGGATCAACTCACCACCGCTCTTAACCTTCCACAACGCAACGCCCCGGCGGCCCTCCCCTCCATCCTCACGCAGCACGCCGCGGTTGATCGGCCGTAGGGAGATCAGAGATCGATGGTGCCGGCTGCCGGGTCTCGGCGGCGCTCTACCACGGTAGCATGTTACACGTACGTGCGATGAGTTATAAACTAATATACTCTCTCTGATTTTATTTGATCTCTTTTCTAATCTATATATTTGACTATTCGTTTTATTTAAATTTCTATACAAACTACCTGATGAATGTTTGTGCTTTGCAAAAGATAAAAACATATTACGTTATTTCTAGAATAGAAAAATATCTTTCATGAAATATGCGGCCATTATTTTTATATAGGAAATATCCATACCAATTTGATTTAATGTGGATATCCATCTCGATTGGATTGATTTTTAATAATACGAAGTTAAGGGGGTAAATTGAAAAAATGCAATGAGAGTAGGTGGCGCGGAGGCTTTTATAGTAGTAAAGATATATAAAATTATAAGTAATAAGGTTTATTTAACTAATAAATTAAATTATAACAAAATAATTAGTGATTATATAATTTTAAGTAAGACGGATAGTTAAACGTTAGTGACGTTAAATAAAAAACCGACGGATGGTATCAGTTAACGTTTAAATAGTTTTTTGCTAAAATGACTCATGACAAAATTTTAAATAGTTTTTTTTACTTCTCTCACTCAAAGGGCTAATCTATTGGTGAACTGTGCCAGGTACTTATTTGATGTAAAATGATTTTTTAGATAGATGTAAGACGAGTTGGGCGTTGAGATGGAATAACATGCGAACTTATTCCGATTCATACTTTATCGTGTTTGTGGACTTTGATTCAGACACTTATTTATTTATTTGGCTTTTGCTTATATTTATAAATCAAAATTTTAATTTTTAACATTAAATTTAAAGTTGATTTTGATGGTTTTTTATCATAATTTATTTTTCAACTTTTATTGTGAACACGTATATAAAAGTTTTATTCTCGAATTATTTTCTGTTTGCACCAAAAATCCAAAAGATGGCTAATTGAATCCTCGTTTTGTCAGCACGTATCGAAGTTTGGTCTATTCAGAATAGAACTCTCTCTCTCCTTTTTTTTTTTTTTGCAAATAGAATAGAACTCTCTTATGTTTGCCGATGGAAGAAGATAGAACTCCGGAAGATTATGCTGTTAGCAGAGTTTGTTTCGAAATACAATTTCCCTTTTTTCTTTCTCCTCGTCGAAACTAACCGTGCACGTGTGTCTCTCTTCTCTCCCGGTCCCTACTAATGCAATAATTAACGCTCAAGACTTCGCAAATTACTACTACCTTTTGAACTAAATTGATCGATGCGGAAACCAACGCCGCCTTGTGTCCTCCTCCTCGACCTCGTCGACGTCGATGATGTCCCCGTCGTCGACGGCGAGGGGCTGTGCTGCCCCGACGACCCGCTCGACGAGGTCATGAGCTGCCTCCCGGCGATCGACACTTTCATGGAGGGGGCCGGGCTTGACTGCCGCTCGCCAACGCCCGCGGCCGTCGACGCCGACGCCGGCGTCGGCGGCGGAGAGGCGGAGCAAGTGCACGAGGACGTTGCCGCGCCGGAGTCCAGGTCACAGAGAGCCCTCGACGCCGGCGTTAACGAGGAGTTCGCGCCGATCGTCGACATTCCGTCGTCGGCGAAGAAACCGCGAGGCCGACCCGCTGGCAAGAGCCGCAAGAGGGCCTGGTCGCTGGTTCCCCCCAGGCTGGACACTGCCGACGCCGGCAGCAGCCACCGTGAAGTTCCCGGCGGCGGGAAACAGCCTGGTCTCGCCAAGCGGCGGCGCAAATGCAACGGCGAGGGGAAGACGTGCGGCCACTGCAACACGACGGAGACGCCGCAGTGGCGGACGGGACCGGAGGGGCCAGGCACGTTCTGCAACGCGTGCGGCCTCCGGTACAGGCTGAATAATCTGCTGCTTACCGCCCGTCGACCTGCGTGAAATACTGAACTGTGCATTAGTAAAAAAATCACTGAGTTTGTTTTTTTTAACTGAACTGAATTTGTTTTTTTTGGCTGCACTGAAATTTATAATAGATATTTGATGATGTAAGCGATACAATTAACTACTTGTCTTAGAAAGTTGAGAGGGTGGACTTTTATATAAAAACTTTTTTAAAAAATACACCGTTTAAGAAGTGTGCGCATAAAAGGAGTAATAGTGTGTACGGTAACGACCAAAACGAACAAAATACTTATATCTGATTTATGTTTTAAAAACATAAATATACCAAAGGACAACATTTCGTCCAAGACGAAATATTTAATGAGTTGTGCTTCGTATTTACACGATGTATTTTCTATCTCCTTATCCACTTGCCTTCTTCCTACATCTCTTATCATTCTCCTCCATAGCCGCGCTTATATGTTATCGATGAGGGTGGTGGACAAAACTGTTCTCGTGGCTTGCTCCTTTGTCTCATGCTCACGGCATGACGACACCTGCTAAATCGAGCTCCCACGACAATAGGGGTAAGGATAAGGAAGGCAGTCTTGAAGGACATTAATTGACATAAGCTCCTCTTCTTAGACCGTTGGTAGTGCGACCAAGAGGATGACCAGTGAAGATGTTAGATCTAGAGTTTTTAATTGACAACTAACATAGTGGGGCAACACCTTTGGGCTACTCATTGGTGTTATGTGCAGTTACATTTGTGCAATGCATCACCCTAGTTGACACCCACTCGTAGTAGGCTTGGTACTTATGTTACCCCAACTGATAGCTATGGGTATTAGCCGATACTCATAGGTATCAGGTGCCACGTACAAGCCTGGCTCACATGAATATCATATGGTACTTATCAATGTGTGTTGAGGTGGTACCTATGCATAGCAGTCTTGACAATAATGACATCATTGTTAATATCTATAAGTATCATCTGATACCAATATGTACTATGTGATACCCATAGGTTCATGCGCCACATATCAAGCTTGACTTACGTGAATATCGACTGGTACTATGGATATCAGGTCTAGCTTGGTACCGAGGTACAAAGAGGGTCCCTATATCTTCACCGGTCAATGAGTCGTCTTCTAGTAACGACACATCTTCTATGTTTTCTCCTTTTCCCTTTTCTTGTTTGCTCCAACTTTTCTTCATTCCGACTACCATGGTCGGTGCTGTTGACTCATGTCTACCGCTAGTATTACCATTGTGCTCTGCACTAGTTGGTGGTTCTCTTTAAGACACGTGGTGCATGGGTGTTGTTTAGGATGACCCAAAGACTTGAACCCATGAGATGGATGAGGCGCTGATGATATCGACACCATATAATGTCCTGCCACATGGATGGGATTCCGTCCTCTAATCAGCTTGTTTAAAAAAACAACGGTTAGTATAGATAAAAAGAACTATGCCAGCTAAAATTGCAATTAAAATTATCATAGTTTGATAAACTATACTCCCCATCATATCCATTGCAACCATGACCCCCAAAGAAAAAAGGAACAAGAACCAAGCCAATCGGACGAACTCCAATTACAAAATGCTTTTTAAGACCTTAATAGTCACATGTCTAGAAGAACGTACCTATAAAAGTATAGAACTGTCGAAGAAATATCGTTGAGGTCACGCTTGAGCTTGAACCAGATTTGCTCCTACACTAACCTCTATAGAAGCAACCGAAGGAGTTTTCCGTTGCCTCGGTATTATAACTTGTGTCTTATAAAACCAAATATTTTAAATCAGTGGTAGATAACATAGGATATATGATCTCGAGGTTTCACAAAACCACACATTAACAAAATTAACTCAATATAACAGTACAACGAGAAATAATTAAATTAGTGACCAGAACATTTAGATCCTGGATTAAATGAACTCAGAATTTTAAATATCATTTTAATTCATATGAATATTAGATTAAATTCATATGAATATATAACACGCCCATATGTTTCGTACAACTTGAACCAAATATGCGAGGTTTTGTGAAGTTCACTTTAACGAATAAATATATAAAACTGAGGGGGGAAATTTGCAAGCTCTCCCCGCTCGCCATCTCGACACCCGGAGGACCCCAACCACTGCCCTCGCAGACACACAGGAGAAGAGGAGCCTCCTGCCGCTGCAGCCGCCCGCGACACGCTCCCCCGAGATCTCCACCGCCCCGCCGCAGCAGATCCCCCACCCCAGCGGGGCCTCCGCTCCGGATCCCGGCGATGGCGGGGACGGAGGCCTTCGAGGCCTACTTCCGCCGCGCGGATTTGAACCAGGACGGCCGCATCAGCGGCCAGGAGGCCGTCGCCTTCTTCCAGGGTGCCAGCCTACCGCAGCAAGTCCTCGCCCAGGTGCGTGCCCCTCAAACCCTCCTGCTCGCTTCGATTTCGCGCCGCGCCGCCGGCTAATGGCCACCCTCCGATTGGAGAGCGCGTCCGATTTTAGGTGCGATCTCGGTGGGTGGGTGGTAGCGGTAGATCTCTCGCTCCCCGCGAATTCGAATGAGTTGAGCATTACCGGTGCTGGGAATCGTGCTTGCAGGTATGGATGCACGCCGATAAGAACAAGACCGGCTTCCTCGGCCGGCCGGAGTTCTTCAACGCCCTGCGCCTCGTCACCGTGGCGCAGAGCGGGCGTCAGCTCACGCCCGACATAGTGCAGTCGGCGCTGTATGGCCCCGCTGCTGCTAGAATTCCACCTCCCAAGATAGCCGGTGGGCCAGCTACTCCGCAGATGGGCGCGGCGGGTGCTCCCAGGCCCCAGGTAAATGCTGCGGGGACGCCTGCTCCAGGGCAGTTTGGAGCTGTGCAGCCGCAGATGAATGCAGCTGGTGCGCCAAGACCTCAGGGAGGTGGTATGTTGCCAGCTTCTACTCAAATTGCCAGTTCGCAGCAGGGGAACGCCGGAGCTGTGCCGAGACCCCAAGGGGTCAATTCTATGATGCCGGCTGCAAGTCAGGGTGGTGCTCTGCAACCAACTCAATTCGCAGCGCCGAGGGGAATGCAATCGCAGCCACCTAGCATGAGGCCACCTCAACCAGGAGCACCAGCAGCATCACTTCAAGTTCAAGCACCTGGGATTAATCAAGTTCCACTAGGAGGAGGAAGCATGGGAGGAACTGCTGGTTGGCAAGGAGGCCATGTTGGTACAGTTGGAGGTGTCTCGCAAGCTACCCCAGGAGCAACTGCTCCACAAGCAGCACCAGGTGGATATGGTTTTGCAGTGTCCAGCACAATGGGCATGGCTCCTGGACAACAGGCACAAGCAATTTCCTCTTCATCAATGCCACCGCAAAGCAACAGTGCTGTACCGGCTCAAGATTCGAAAGCTTTGGTTCTGTCTGGAAATGGTTCTGCCAGTGGCTTAGGAACAAGCAATGACATCTTCTCTGCTCTTACTCAGCCTAAGTCAAATGTATCAACACCTTCATTTCCAACAAGCATGGCTCCCATCTCATCTGGTTTTATGTCCACACCATCTGGCTCCCAGAACCTGTCGAATCTAGCGCAGTTTGGTTCTCAGCAAGGTACTCCAACAGTGAGCTCTGGTGTCACTCAACCTAAACAGATTCATCCCACCACAAGGCCGACTGTTCCAGCACCAACTGTACCGGGTGTTTCTGCTGGGGTTTCTAATTCGGCTTCTCAGTGGCCCAAAGTTACGCAGTCTGACATCCAGAAGTACACTAAAGTCTTTGGGGATGTTGATAGGGACAGAGATGGCAAAATAACTGGCGCAGAAGCTCGCACTCTGTTCCTCAGTTGGAGGCTTCCAAGAGGTGGGATCTCATGACTAGCATATAATTGTCCTAACTCCTAAGTGTGCACATGCTTACTTCTGTCTGTGATATGCTCTAGTTCCTTTCTTTTGTGAGGTTCTTGTATGCACTTTTTTGTTTGGCTTATTGCTTTAAATTGATTTTATCATGTTTGTTGCCATAATACTTGTGATGCCAGTTATCATTTTGATTATCTATTTCGATGATAGTTTTCTTAAGATACCAAACACATCCCGTTGGGATGGAATTCTGTTGTGGATGGCTAATGCAAGTGACGTTCTTCTATACTTCTCAGAGATTCTGAAGCAAGTGTGGGACTTGTCCGACCAAGATAATGATGGCATGCTTTCTTTGAGAGAGTTTTGCATTGCACTTTATTTAATGGAGAGACACCGAGCTGGAACTTCTTTGCCTCCAGCACTTCCTGACTCTCTTAAATATGATGAGGTACTGTTGCGTGCAACAGGCTTGCCTTCAACGGCATACAACGGCCCATCATGGCAACAAAATCCAGGTAATAGATAATACTGGCTACGGTGAATCATTTCATAACTGTATCACAACATGATATCCTGTGTCTAGTTTTCTGGTTCTTCTCTCTGTTGCTCATAAGGTATTTTATGTTGGGCAGGACTGCCGCACAAGGGCCCTGGAGCAGCTGGACCTGCTGCTGTCGTGCGGCCACCTTTGCCACCACATTTGCATGGACAGATGGATGGTGCTAACAGACCAGGGCAACCAAGATCTCACATGCCTGGTATGGATAACCATGCAGCAGCTCAAGCAAATAAAGATGACAAAAGTGGACTGAACTCAGCTGCGCAGGAGGTATCTGACGCTCCTAAGAAGGTAGGTGATCACATCCTTAAATACTGAGCTGTCTGTTATGAACAGCTGATCACTTATCAGTCCTGTTCCACTTTGAGCAGTTTTTTTAATGAAAAAGCAGGCTAGTTCTTCAATGGTTGACAGGAACGACAGCAGCTGTTGCACATTTAGAATGATTAAACAGATCTTGTTATTATATTTAAACCGTACCTCTATGATATGTTGAAACAATACTGCGTACTTGATTTAACAATTGGTCTGTGGTAGTGTATGGTAGGGTTTGTGCAATCCAAGGAATTGTCAAATTGTTGAAAACTAGAAGTATGAAACTGGATTGGGGGTTATGTCTGCAAATATGTGGACATTTGGTATCATGCAGATGGTTGATTGGTATCACGTAGTCACATGTATTATTTTTAGATTCCAGGGTAGTTCTTTATATATTATTTATCTATTTACATTTTTATACTCTGGACTATATCATACTTAGTGGTTGTTGCCATGCGTGGGCATGGTTCTAGTATCGTAAGTTAGAAACCATAGTAGTTAAGTCAAGAGGTAAATGCCACATCTACTACAGTTACGTATGAACTTTATGTTTGTGATTATTTATGAAACTAGCTGAACACCCATGCTTTGCTATGTATAAAAGAAAATATATTATAATATTGCCTAAAGAGATAGAAATGCATTTTACATGAACTGTGTTACACATATTTTCTGTATAGGGAATATTCACCTTAATTTTATTTTATATGTGTCTATCCATTTAGATTTGATTAAGAAGTTCAAGGGGTAATTTGTAAAATTTACAGTCTGCCTCTAACACTGGCTTCTTTTAAAGGAGTATAGAGTATTTCAATCCCCACTAAAGTCACGATGACAAAGCTACTGAAGCATGCTCACTTTTGTGACGTACAAGTTTCCATTCCATATATTATCAAGTTGACTGATACATGCCCATACGGACATATGACCATACTTAAATTCAGCATATTTTTTTGAGCACTTTGCTTTTTAGCAGTCTTTGATTGCAACTTCAGGATAGCCTTTCTCTCTTGGTTAAATTTTTTATCCTTTTCTTTTTGTAACTTTCAAAGGAATGCCCTATAATGGCGGTTAAAACTTGTTATCTTTCTCTGTAGATGCAAGTATTGCCTATAGCTTAATCTATGTTATATTTTGGTCTTTTGTGGACTTTGAAGCAAATTGCCTTTCTGTTTTGCATTGTGAAGGTTGAGGTGGAGAAGCAGGTCCTAGATTCCAGAGAGAAACTAGAATACTACCGCACAAAGATGCAAGATCTTGTAAGCACACTTGTGATTTGTTACTAGTTTTTCATCTGCAAAATAATTTAGTAAATTTAATTCTTGCTTGTAATCATGTGTGCAGTTTTTTTATAAAAAAATTGACATAGCTAGGTTGCTGAAAATTGATGTGTGTACACGATTTATTGATTATTCCCTTTTTGTTACTTTTATTTTGTTGAAGGTTTTGTACAAAAGTCGGTGTGACAATAGGCTGAATGAGATCACTGAAAGAGCATCTTCTGATAAACGTGAGGTACAGAACATTTGCTTATTACATGTATCTATCCCCTTTAGAGCTGTTTGTTCTTGCTTTTCAATGTTTGGAGGCATGCATGTGCAAAAAATCATTAGCTTGTAACAAACTGATGGGCAGCATTTGTTTTAATCCAGGTGGAATCATTAGCTAAGAAATATGAAGAGAAGTACAAGCAAGTAGCAGAGTTAGCTTCCAAACTGGCTGTTGAAGAAGCTGCATTTCGTGATGTTCAGGTTGCTAAGTGCTGCATCGTAGAAAATTGTCTCAAGGAGATTCTTACTGTGATATTCTTATCTTTTGTCTCTCTGTTGAATCAAAGTTGATTGATTTGTTTTTCAGGAGAGGAAAGTTGAGCTGCATGATGCATTAGTTAAAATGGTACAAGGTGGAAGTGTTGATGGTTTGCTTCAGGTATGTTCTAACTTTGGTAGTTTTCCTCACATGTCTCTTTCAAATAACACCGTGCACTGTGTGCCACTGTTCCTAGGTTCGAGCTGATCGAATTCAATACCATTTGGAGGAGATGGAAAAAGCTTTTAGTGAACGGTGCAAGCACTTTGGGCTGCAGTTCAAACCATCTGCATCAGTTGAGCTTCCTTCTGGTACTACACTCTCCAAACTTCTGGTTATTATTTTCTGGCAAGCCTATCGGTGGAACGAAATGCTGCCCTAGTTCAATTTCACTTTTGTCACTAATTCTTCAGATACATAACCTGAGAATATTTCCTTGTTTGTTAGGATGGGAACCTGGGAAGCAAGAGGGAGTGGTTGAATGGGATGAAGACTGGGACAAGTTTGAGGACGAAGGTAAAACAATACTTTCATGCCATCTTGCTCTATGTTGTTATTGCTTAAGAACACTTGAAATGTATTGAAATTAGTAACTCTGTTTATACAATCGAAACTAGTGATTAATTCTTGAATGATATAAGCTCGACCCATTTATCTTTTCTCTGAGTTGTTGCTAATGATAGTTGTGTTGCATCCGAAAATAATAAAGCATGACCATGCTTATAGCTAATTTTATAGCGCAGGGTACTTCTCATTGTAAACTGACATATTATTCAGTATTTTTATTATTCTATTGATTATCCGCTGCTTATGTTTAGGATAGCAAGGGAATCTGTTTAGTAGAAAATCTTCCTTACTACAACACTGCTGGTGTGGAAGTAAAACATGTATTTTTAGTAAAGATCTCATAGATCTGAATCACATTAGCTTCATTCGTTCATATTTAATGTCTCTACATGGCCAACCTATTTCCCCCATTTTTTGATTTTATCTGACTAAATCATATTATTTAACAGGGTTTGGTCTTGTAAAGGACAATGGTACAATTGTTGAAAACACAGTTCCATCTGAAAATGTACAAGTACCATCTCTTTGGAATGATATGGATGAGATGTCCCCTGTTGCATCTTCAAATGGTCACATCAAGGATGGGAGACATTACAGAGCTGGTGATCATGCAGCTGAGAGTGAGTTAGGATATGATTTTGGCGAGGAGTCTGTAAGGAGCCCCAACAGTGCTGGAAGAAGTGCATCAGGAAGTCCATTTGCATCTTCGAATTTTGCGATGCATGACTCATCTCCCAGCAAAAAAGAAACCTACAGGTATACATGTTTTCACAATTTGGATAGTGCATAATTTTTTGTTGTATAATTTTTGACTTGCTATTTGCGTGATCTCTAGAACTGAGATTTGTCAGGCATAGTTTAATTGAACAGAATGGGCTACATTTAATAATAAAACTGAGATATGTCAGGCATTGTTTAATTGAACAGAATGATCTATATTTACAAATTTGGAACAAGTCAGCATATTTCTCGGATATAGTGTTGTGGGCCTTCCTTTTGTGATGATTGATCTCTAGTTGATGGATTTGTTGATTTCCTGTCACAACATGGGTCCACTTTGAGTATCACTGTTCTATCCAGCTTCTAGTGTATTGTTGACTGTTGATCTCCATTTGACGGGGGCTTAGGATTTCTTTAGTTCCATATGGCCCTAGCATGGGTCCGCTATAGGTATCAGCATTATCCAGTAGCAGCATTACTCAAGATGGATAATGGATATCATGTTTTCCACATAGTAGATTTTTCCATACAACAAGTAGGGGTGTAGAATATTCACCATTATTTCCTACTCCCAATATTCTATATTAAAAGACGTTTTGGGTCTATTAGATTCAACGATAGATCAATGTATATGTTTTATATGTGTCCAGATTCATTAGCATCCATATGAATCTAGGAAGGGCCATAACATTTTATAATATGAAATGGAGGTAATACTTCCTTGAAATATTTTCCCATTGTCTTTACACTGTATGTACTGACGGTTTGCTGTGGAAAAATTCTGTAGTGCTTGATTTTTTTTATCACACATTACATATAATATGAACCATGTAATTTTTAGATTGTCTCGTTAGTAACATAAACATTTATTTGTTGTTTTGTCAAAGTGACCATGGTGGTTCTGAATCCGTTTTTGGTGATAAATATGCCGATGAAACCTCCTGGAACTTTGATGACCAAGATACTGAATCTGTTTGGGGATCTAATGCAATGAACAATGTGAGTTACCCAGCTTCTTTTGAGTTCTGGTTTTTGAGCCCTATCCTTTTCTATCTCTTATGAACTGCCTTGATACAGGAGTCTGACCATCATGGAAGCACACACAACTCTTTCTTTGGGTCAGATGACTTTGGTGTAACTCCTATTAGTGTGGGCTCTCCAGGTGGTGCCAGTGTCTATGGAAGGAAGAAAAGTTCATTTTTTGATGATTCTGTTCCAAGTTCACCTGCATACACATCTGGATTCTCACCAAAATTCAGTGAAAGCCGTGATGATAGTTCCTCTTATAACTTTGGAAAGTTCGATTCCTTCAGATCCCAGGAGAGTGGATTCTTCCCTCAAGAAAGCCGCTTTTCCAGGTTTGACTCCATAAACAGCTCCAAAGGTGAGAATGTAACTGGGTTTGATTCACCGAAAAGCTCAAGAAATTTTGGTCGGTTTGATTCTTTCGATGATGCTGATCCATTTGGTTCAAGTGGACCATTCAAAGCGTCAGGAAGCAGGTCTCCACCCAAATTCTGATACGCCAGTGTACTATCCTAAGAGTTATCTTTACTGAATTCATTTGTCAATACAAGGCCGGATTCTTTTGAGGAAACTCCAACGCGTTGATGCAGTGGACCCCTTTTTGAGCGGGATGTTGGGCGTTCACCTTGTTTGCGTTTTTCCTGTCCATTACACGGTACAAAGGGGACAGGTTTTGGTATATCCTCGTTTGTATTTTGTAAAGTACATCAAGTTCGCTTTTGTTCATAGTTATTATATCCCTGGAACAGCTGCTGATTATCTTCTGTTTGCCATTTGTTTCTTTTGTACCATACCCAAATGTTAAAGTTGGGTTTCACTAAACTCCCATCATTTTATAAGAAACTGAGGACGATTTAGCACAGTTTGCGCTCTGTATGTCATTTTGTAATCAGAATCGGCGTTTCTGTTGTGTCAAAGCCTGTTTTTCCTCTGCTAGTACTGGGCTTGTACACTGGAGTGGGTTCTTAGCCTCGTCGAACCATTTCCGTATTCTTTTATGGGTGATGGTTTTGGTTTGGAAAAGATCAAACGATATATTTACAAACAAAAAATAATTTATGAATAAAAGTTTTATATATGTGTTTTTAGCGATCTAAAGCCAAGGCTATAAATAAATTACTATGAGAAAACTTTAAATTTGAAGTTAAAAGTTTAAATTTTTGGCTTATTAATATAAGTATAGGCAGATGTGAAAAAGATGAGTACGTTGGTTTTCTGTTTCACGGATGAATTGATGAGTGGACATGTTTCCCAAACCTCTGGAGTGCAATTTTTCTAAAAGTAAATGCATATGATTTTCTTTGCATATCGTTGTAAATTCAATTTTTAATTTGATAATAGTTAATTCATTCATTCGTATACAAAATAGTTGATTCATTCATTTTACAAAATTATTCGTCTATTCAGACATTTAGCACAAAAGAACACGGTACAAACTCTGCTTATGGTCACTCGCAAGGCAGCTTTGCATCCTGCCATCCCGCAAGTAAGGTGGGTTGGTAACAGATTGGTGGCTATGTAGCGGATCAGTGGATAAGGATGCTAGGGTGATTGTTTAGCTCTTTTTATAAAAAAGCTAAACATCATATTTCTAAATAAAAATAATATATAAAAATAACTTGTATACGTGTTCTTAGAGATCTAAAAATCAATGTTGATAAATAAACTATGATGAAAGAACACTAAATTGACTCTAAATTTAAGATTAAAAATTTAATTTTTGGTTTATAAGTATTAGCACAAGTGAAAAATGAGACTATAAGTTCCAATACCGATAGATAATAGTCCCATATAAATTTGAGTATAAAATAAAAAAATAAAAAAATAACTTTCTAATGTACTAACAACGTAACCACAAAATAATAATTGGACAAATTAATGATATATCCGTACATATATAAGTATGAGTATAAATAGAAACCATAGACCGCAACACAAGCATCTTAGCTATTGAATCCATAGAGTATTGAAGGTGATTGTGTTCGTTCCTATGGTAACGACAACACCCATATACAAAGAATCTTATGATAAAGTACAAATGTGATAGTGTTACATAAATAGATCCGTGCTATTGCAGCCACTATAAGTTACTTATAGTCTGCTATATGATGTATTTAGCTCGCTAGTGCTAGTTAGAGCATCTCCAACAGCTAATCTAAATTTAGTCATCTATATCTTCATTTAGATGATCATTTAAAACAGTTTGATCTTTCATATCTCATTGTACTACAGCAGATCATCTATATGACATCCTTCATATTTCTTTAAAGGATGAAGAGAGAATATCCAAAATAAAAGATGAGATAGATGTTCTGTTGAAGAGCATTTTATCTCTCATCTTCTATTTTTAGAATAGAGGATAGATAGATAAACTGTTGGATGCTCTTAGCCGCTACCGCTACTCTAGAGTCCAAAAGTTAAAAGCTCTCCCAACAACACTTGATTTTTTAGAATTTAGAGTTGTAGAATTTAAAAAATAAACTAGAAGCCAGAAATAAAAGCCAGAAATTGAAAAAAAAACAAGATTTGTATTACGACCACGTAACATGAATTATGCCGGAAGACAAGCCAGAAATTGAAAAGGCAAATGCTTGCAACAAGTCTGAATAGTACTCCGGAAGACGAGAATACAATAAGGCATTATTATGTAGTCGTAATTGACAGATGTATCTATCATGACTATGGCATTACTATATAGTCGTAACTGACCAATGTATCTATCATGAATACTCATGAATAGAGCACTCCCATCAAATCCTGATGCTCTCCTGTTCTCAGCAGGCTAAATCAAAGCGAGAAATTAAGGTCAATATTTCAATTTGACAGTTACAGTGTACCGGCTCATCAAAACACCGGCTAAAATAAATCACTTTGGGTCAAAATTTACTTCTACTAAGGCACACATTATGGAATAAGTTTGCTCCTTTTTTCCATTATTCAGAATTGCACGCTGTGTAAATTCATTGGTCTACGCCAAGCAAGGCCCACGGCCTTACGCAGTGGCCAGCTTCATCTCTTCTTGGTCCTCAAGATTTAGAACATGGAGCAGCTTTGGCCAAGACTCAGGGATTCCTCCAGGCAAATCAAATTCTAAAAGCTTCCCTTGCTGCCGGTAGAAACCCTCAACAGGTTGACTCTGCAAATGCCAGGAATGGTAAGTGCTATTATACAACTCTTCAAATTGTGAAAGAAATCATTACAACAGCAACCCTACTGAGCAAATCAACACACGTGAAGGATTTATATCTTCCAGACTCCAGAGGCAGGAACCATGTTAAACTAGTAAAAGAAAAGAGAGCAGTTGATCTAGACTTTGTAGCCTTTGGAATATAGTTCCTGCCACAGTTTTGTACTTCCACAACTTTGCATTTAAACCTCATGGAAAAGAACCGTTTTGAAAAGAAACTGGAACTAGGAACTATTTTGAACAGAAATGGGAAGACATGAAAAAGTAGGGCAACATACCATGTCATTATATATCTGCAGCCGATTTCTCACAACCTCTTCAGTATCGTCAGCTCGGGTGATAAGCTTTGACATACAGTTATTTGGGGGCAATAGCGGTTCCATGTAGATTGGTGGCAGCCCATTTTCACCCTTAACATCAATGCAGGCCAAATTGAAGTTCTTTCCACATTGGCTACAAATACGCCTGCCAAGGCACTTCTCAACTAAGACATCTTCTCTCAACTTTAGATTGACCACCATATCAATGTCAGTAACTCCATCAAGAATTTCCTGAGAAAGGTGGAAATACATACATTATACGGATAGACCACCATGATCAGGTGGGAACACAAAAAATGATTAGACCACAGAATTTTTGCTTGAAATATCATTATAGTGATCTATTCACAACATTTTTGCTTAAAATATCATTATTGCCAGCTAATATCACTATTCAAGGACAAAGCTTGGGGTCAACCTGTTACACCCAATATCACATAACACATAAATAAAGGGGGAAATCTATTTAAATTCCAATAAAAGAGTAGCACCAGGAAAAATGCTTTTATCGCAGCAGATAGTGAAGTACTAACAGAGAAGTACCAAGAAGCCAAGTAGTAACTACTAATGTGATCATGCCTCTCTCTCTATATATATTCTTCTACATGCTTAGAATACACTTTTAAGTTTTAACTGACAAAACAAGTCTCATTGAACAATTTGGATCATATCATGTCACACAACTAACTGCACAATCAAGGCATGGGAGAAAGATAACAATCAAATCATCAAGTTGACAAAAAAAATGACTATTGACATGTCAGGAAAAGCACTCACTGCTTGTTTTACAGTACGTGGGAATCCATCAAGAATAAAACCCGATTCACCATGTTCTTCTCCTTTCTTAAGACGTTTAGACAAAAGATTGATGATAATTTCATCAGAAACCAATTTCCCCTGATTGACAATTTCAGCAAGCTGCAAAAAGGAGAAAAAATAATATAATGTAATGCACATGTCATGATACAAAAGCAGGAAAAAAAAGGAAAGCAAAGAACATCACTATGTTATAGGATATAAAAGAGAATAAGGGGCCCCGAGCTACACATTGATGAACCATGAGATAGTTGCGTGCTTTCCATCAATTAAAAATGAACTTCACTAGTCCGCAAATGGCATCTTAAAAAAGATTAGTAAACGGCTTAGCTTAACTAAGCAAAGCATTTGCATTAAAATAGCTCTCTTCCACTCCACCCACAATTGGAAGTAACAGTAAAGTTTTTTTTAATAAACAGTTGCACATTTCCTATCAGAATATTTTACATGGCAACATGTACAATTGGCAGAATTTTGTTCTGTTCATATCTTCTGCCAACACCACACTAAGTTAAGATAAAACACTTATAAACTAGAACATTTTAAGCCTCTAACTAGGCATATAATCTTTCTATGCTTTGTACACGAATTTCATAGTGACCTACTAGCTGATTGCCTTTTCCTTGTCAAACTATGTGAACCTGCGAGTCAAATCAACACAATAAGCCTATGAAGCCCCCCAAACATAACATTTCCATTAAATCATAAGCTCAAATATGCAACACAACAGTACCGACTCACAGGTTTGATCCATAACCAATTTTACTACACCTCGGTGTTCGGAACTAATCATCCAGATCCGGTATAACAAGCCACCGAATTGCAGAACTAGACCTCCTAGAAACAATTCCCCTTAGTTAAAAGTGCAAATTGTCCGTGAACCCACACCTACAATTTAGAGACTCCACTGATGTGTGTGATGATCTATATTCTCGAGCACAAAATTTCCCCATATCCCAATTTAAAAACTAAAGCAGCTGGCTGATCCACACGAACGAGGAAACCAAATCCAGACCAGTGAATTGCGGAATGAGCTGATCCGGGCTGACGAGCGAAGGACGGAGGCCTAACCTGCACAGATAGTGGGCCGGAGGAAGCGAGCTCGTCGCGGACGAGATCCCCGGTGGCGATGTGGGGCACGCCGAGGAGGCGCGAGAGGCGGCTGGCATAAGTCCCCTTGCCCACGCCGGGGCACCCGAGGAACACCCACTGCATGTTCCTCTCCTCCGCCGGCCGCCGCCTCGCCTTCTCCGCCACCGCGAACGGGAAGGCCGCGGCCGAGGGCGTCTGCTCCGGCGCCAGCGCGGTGGACATGCGCCTCCTCGCCACCGCCGCTCCACCGGAGGCGGATGCCCGCAGAAGTCGCTGCACGGCCGCCATGGGAGCGGAGCGGGAGCGCGAGGTTTTAGGGTTTGGCCCGCCCTGACCGTTCCTGTATTTGTAGGAGCTCCCCAGATGCGACGAGCACGCCGGCGGCTTGGAGAAGAAGACGGGAGGGGGGAGAGAGAGACGAGCTGAAGCTCTCGACGGAGGCATGGACCCGGTCCATGCTGAACCCAACATCCGGTCCCAGCTGTCGGTCTCTGCATCCGTTGGATCCTGGAGCGCGGGCCCACGAGTCGGTAGCGGAGCATCGGGTACGGGGTCCCACACGTCAGTAGCTGTGGGATTCCACCGGATCGGCATCTCGTGCACGCTCCGAAGCGCGCGTGGAGAATATTCCCCCGCTCGGTGGACCACGCTTTGATTGATTTCACGTGGGGGCGTGTGGCCTTTGCGTCTAGTGCACACTCCGCGTTGCCGAGCCACGCCGAGAGGATTAGTCCCAATACAACGCAGGCCCCACCCCCGCAGTTGCAATTGTCGTCCCGGACGACCACGCAGCGCTCTCGTTTAGTACCACCTCGGCAGCTCGAGGCGATGGGGCTGGGAGCGGCTGCTATAAAATAGGGGGTGGGTGCATCGTTGCAACATACTTACCTGGACGGGGTCGACGGGCGATCAGGAAGGTCCGTGGTCTAGATCAATGGCTCACATTGCACTTGGTGAGCGCGATGATTGCACTTGGTGAGCGCGATGGTTTACCATCTCCCCAGGTGGGAGAGTGGACGTCATAATTTGTGGCAAAGGGGGTACGCGTTCGCGCGGCCCCTGCTAATTTCTAAATTAAGTTTTGGCTCTTTTTCTATCTTTTTGAAAACCTTTTAACTATGTTATGGCAACCCGTGATTCTGAAAGTTATGGCATTGTTTTACATGACTTCATACGCCGATAAGTTTTTTGAATGCCGACCATGTTCAAAACATGAACGTCATCGTGTAGTTGTAAAAAATAGCGCCGGCTTTTCATATCTGAAGCGTTCGTGTTTTGACAGCCTCCCTGTCTTCCTCTATAAATGTGAGGACATATATTCTTATAGAAAGTGTATAAAAGTAACTTATACAAGGATGTCATTTACTGTATAATTATCATATTGTGGATGTCTTAGTCCATATAAGGTGGAACTCATATTAATGTTCTTTTACTATTTAAATTTGTATAATATATAAAAGAAACAATGGACATAAGCTACGATCACGAATCACATCAAATAGATCTAGCTCTCCCACGAGAGGAAAGAGAGAGATAATATATTTAAATTCATATGGGTAGTCAGTATAACTAAAGGCATCACATGCTATTTCATTTGCTGAATACCTCTTTTACAATGACAAAGTAGGCTATATAAAATTATAAAAACTACTTTTGACTCACATTATGCATGCCCTAAGAAGCAAAAACCAAAGTCTTGTCCAATTTGTCTCTTTGAAGATTACCTGTTGATAGATGTAGGCTTTGATCCATTAAAAGATAGATTGGGTCATTGCTATATAGCCGTAAAGCCGAAAACAATACAACATGCCCTAAATATCATGTCATTCCTACGTAGCCATAAAGCTGAACACAACGCAACAAGCCTTACAAAATTTTGTCTTACGAGCTTAGGTTCCTCACCATTCAACCATCCTTCGAACATATGCTTCATGTTAAGAGGTGGATTAATCCCAAAGGAAAAAATAAAGTCTTCCACATGTCTCTAGCCAAACACAATGGAAGAAAAGATATTGTATCGTCTTTTTAAGTTACAAAATAGCAACTTAGTCTTCCTTTACACCTTCTCTAGATTATCTTTAGTGAGAATTGCCCCTCCTTGAGATACCAAGCAAATTTTTTTGATTTTTAAATTGAGCCATAATTTCCAAATCAAAGATTTCTTAGGTACCACTCCTTCGTAAATAAGCAATTTATACATTGAGCTTACAGAAAACCCACCTGTTTTGTTTACTTTCCACACAAAGCCAACTGCTGGATATCTGATTATGCAAGGTTGCTTCTCTTTTCTGCCCAGGCACACAAGGTCCAGAGGCTCCCCATCTATATTTCCCTGTGGCCTTGGTAATAATGTGATGTTCTTTGTCTGGTCTAACTTGTTAGGTCTGGAAAATTCTCTAGTGACCAACAGAGTAGCAATATGTACTTCAGCGTAGTGCAAGCTTTCTTTTCTGAATGTCAGTAGCATACTAGCATGCAGTAATTATACAGTATCACCATCAGAAAATTATTACATGAGCAATTAAATTATTCTCTGGTTCAAGTTCTTACTGGTTTTGCATTCTTCGGAGACATGACTGCGTTCTAACGCCGTGCGAAGCAAAGACGGGATCCACTTGGGACACCAAATCCATTTGAGAATTCCTCCTGGAACGCCGAATCCCATCTGATGGTGAAGTTTCTTTTTTCTTTTTTGCTTTCAGAATCATCTGATGGTGAAGTGTTCCGTGTTCGTGAGAGTCTGACCCCAGAAAGCAAAGAGTCACCGTTGTTCACATGGCCTTGCCAGGCCACGGCAACCAAGGCCCACAACAGCACGGAGGCCCAAGACAGACAGGCCCAACCCCCGCCGCTGCTATTGCAGTCCTGGGCCTGAACGAGAACGAAGCGCTCTCGGTTAGTACCACCTCGACAGCTTGAGGCAGTCGGGCTGGGAGCGGTCGGTATAGAAGAAGGGGTGGGTGCATCGTTGCAACATACTTACCTGGACGGGGTCGACGGGCGATCAGCAAGGCCCGTGGCCTAGATCAATGGCTTACATTGCACTTGGTGAGCGCGTTGGTTTACCATCTCCCCAAGTGGGAGAGTGGACGTCATAATTTGTGGTAGAGGGGGTACGCGTTCGCGCGGCCCCTGCCAATTCTCTAAATTAACTTTTCTATCTTTGTATTTCGTGGGTTAATTCGTTTTTAGGACGGAAATATTTACCATTATTTTACATGGGGCTTTGTTTCCCAGTTCGTTTCTTTTCTCAGTTATCTTCATGGGCCTCTGATTTCATGGGAGTTCTTAGTTTTGTACAAGCCCATACTTTTATTTTTCTTTTCATTTCTCATTTTTCAGTCAAAAAATGTCGTCCTCTCTCTCTTCTTCCAGGAGTGGCTCGGCCCATGGTATAAACGTTTGGGACAGGGCCTGGCCCATGTGCACATTACTGATATTTCATTTTCTGTCTACTAACAGTACATATTACCCGATCTGTACCACCATAAATTGTATTTATATGTGGCTCGAAAATTATTTTTGAATTTCAATTATAATTTATTTTCTGAATGTCAATAGCATACTAGCATGCAGTATTTCTACAGTACCAGCCTTTTAGGTAAATATGTTTTTCTTTTACGTGTAATCCATCAGAAAATTATTACAGCGCCCATGGGGTGATAAAAAAAGAGGGAATGTAGCAATTAATTTATTCTCTGGTTCAAGCTCTTACTGTTTTTGCATTCTTCGGCGATATGACTGCGTTCTAACGCCGTGCGAAGCAAATACGGGATCCACTTGGGACGCCAAATCGATTTGATAATTCCTCTTGGAACGCCGAATCCCATCTGATGGCGAAGTTTCTTTTTCTTTTTTGGTTTAAGAATCATCTGAATGGTGAAGTGTTCGTGAGGTCACCGTTGTTCACATGGTCTTGCCAGGCTACGGCAATCAAGGCCCACGACAGCACGGAGGCCCAAGACAGACAGGCCCAACCCCCACCCCACTGCCATTCCCGTGCTGAACGACAACGCAGCGCTCTCGTTTAATACCACCTCGAAAACTCGACGTGATACTGGTGAGAGCGGTCGCTATAAAATAGGGGGTGGGTGCATCGTTGTAACATACTTACCTGGACGGGGTCAACGGGCGATCAGGAAGGTTCGTGGCCTAGATCACTGGCTCACATTGCACTCGGTGAGCGCGTTGGTTTGCCATCTCCCCAAGTGGGAGAGTGGACGTCGTAATTTGTGGCAGAGGGGGTACGCGTTCGCGCGGCCCCAACCAATTCTCTAAGTTAAACTTTCGTCCTCTGTATTTTGTGGGTTAAAACGTTGGTAGGGCTAGTCGTGGTTTCTGAAATCTTTACCGTTATTATGCATGGGCCTTAGTTTTCTAGTTCGTTTCTTCATGGGCCTCTGCTTTCATGGGAGTCCTTTTCTTTAAGGAGTACTCTACGCGGCCATTCGTGTATTTTTCTTTTCATTTCTCATTTTTCAGTCAAAATGTCGTCCTTTCACCTTCCAGGAGTGGCCCGGCCCATGTTCACATTAATACAGATATTTCATTGTCTACTAACTAGCATGATGTAATACTGATATTTCATTTCTACTAACTAGCATGATGGATCGTATATATTGCCCGGTTTGTACCACTATAAATTGTATTTATATGTGGCTCAAAAATTATTTTTGAATTTAATTCCAATTATATTTCTTTGTGGAACCTTATTTTACTTTTCTTATTATTTAATTCCCAATTCGTACGTATATTTGTATTCTAAACTATGTATAAGCTCTTTTTTAGAACAATATTTATTTTTAATTCAAATTACATATAAATTGTATGCATACGTCGACCTGCAGGACTTCAGCCCACATATCCGTACCCCATATCAATATTTTCTAGAGCTGAAGCCGAGCGGAACTAGCTGAAGTGATCCTTCGTGGGTCTCTCCACTGCTTCATCCTAGACTGAAACAGGTTTAGGCCACTTCACACAGTTGCACTCGAGGCTTTGCTCCAGTAGTTAGAACTAGTTGTCCTGCGGCTCTAATACTCTACGCAATGTTGTACACCTGATTGAGTTCAGCGTGTCCCGGGAAGAAAAGAGAGGGATCAAATTCCCCAGCGCGCATCATATTCATATATACATACGCGCAAGAGTCACTAGCTTGGCAGCATCGATCTCTGGACACGACGAATCGCAAGAAATATAAACGAAGCATGCAGAAGACATCGAGGACGAAAGGATCAACATATATTAATCAGACGGGAAATCAACATATATTACCACACAGTATATAGTTTTTATTCATGGACACACACAACGGAAACATACGAGCGTACGTACACGGCAGGCGCAGCGCAGTGGCTGGTTCATCGGATTCGGCTAGCACGGCTTGGTGCAGAAGCAGCGGCGGCGGAAGCCCCGGCAGTGGCCGCCGGTGAACCCCTCCGTGCTGCAGACGCTGGCGCAGTTGGAGCTGCGGACGCACACGCCGTTGAACCGGTGGCTCTGCGACTCGCACGTCCTAGCCTCCGCCACCATCACCGGCCCTCCCATCTCGCCTGCACACCGGTCAGATTCTCCACTCAATTCTCGATAGATATTGGGACGAGTACGATATGGCCATCACCTACTGAACTCGTACCTGTGGCCGCAAGCAGCAGCACCATGAGAAGCATGGCCGACAACACCTTGCGTGAAGCCTCCATTCTTGCTAGTTTCTTCCTGCTTAATCGATCGCCAGACAACAGGTCGATGGATGGAATGGTGAGATGAGACTCTCGATCACTGGTTGTAGCGTGTCTGCGTGTGACCTTCTTATATAGGCACAGAATAACTGAGCTGGAGTCAGGAAAGGGGAATGGATTCAGGAGTAAAGGAAACCATGGGAATTGAAGCACCGGCAACAGCAACACGGTCCATGTGGGTTCGCTCGGTGCTCATGCACACGGTCGGCGATCGAGTGTCGACAGTGCGGTTAGCAAGGAAAGTACGTGTAAAGATGGATGGATCGATCGATCCAGCTGCTTTAATCGCCAATATCTAGCATTGATCACGAGGAGTGTCTAGCGTCGGGTGTTCCAGAAAAAGGTTACAGCGATCTAGCTAGCTAACACGTCTGACGCTTAATTGCTTTGCTTCGTTACACGTACTGTCTGTAGTCTGTATTGATCGGTGAACATGGAGAGCTGAGCTGCAGTAGCACGGCTAGCTAGTTTGCACGTCTTCAGCTATGTCTGAGCTTTTCCAAAAGAATATAAGTTGATAAAACTTTTTAGCATTGGCTAAATTTATATAAATATTTTTTTATATAAACAATATACGTTGGATATATAAATAAAGATAAAACGTCATAGTATGAAACGAAGGGTGCAAGTAAGACTGATCGGGAGAGAACAGAAAAGTCATGTCAGTTAGCGGCGACATCCGCTTTACACATGCACTCGAAGGTTTCTTGAAAGAGCATATGTTCCGCTTTGATGATTTAATACATATAACCAAAAGATAATGCTGACAAAGTGGTATATAAAATCACAGGAAAAAGCGTTTTGTTCTCGTGTCGACTAATGCAAATTGTCAGGGGGCTCAGATTCAAAGCTCCATCGAAGAATGTGTGCGCGACTCAAATTGGGACGACAAAGCAAAACAAAAGTGAATGCCACCGATTTAAAATAGCCTAAACTGGCGATCACCAACGATTTCGATATAAGATTTCAGAACCTTCAGGCCCATTAATATATGCTTTGGCCTTTTTTTTTCTCTCCTTTCTTAAGCCCTCTTTCACACTGTGATGTTCACTGCCTTCAGTATTTTCTGCTGACATCTCAGAACATACGGCTTAAGGTTAAGAACATCGTATCAATGCTCAAGATCTCGGTGTCCTAAAGGGATTTGGCCGTCGGGAGCTCAGATTCGATCTCTCCAGCTCGAAGGAAGCGTGTGGCGCCGTGACTCAGAGTTGGATCAAAAAGGCAAAACAAAAGTAATCCCACTAGATAAATTCGTAGCCAAATGTTGATTATTTTTGAAACAGGGGACAGAGATAGTAATGTTTAACCCGGCGATATCATCCACGGTGTCCAACTATCCATGTCAGCACTCAGTACATTCAGTCTCATCTTTCAGCTTATTTTAATCATAAGCTAAACAACCTGTCAAAAATTACTTAAATAAGACTTTTATATACGTTCAAAGCGATATAAAAATAAATATTGAAAAATAAATTATATTAAAAAATTCACAAATAAACCCTACATTTAAGTTTCTAAAATTAAAATTTATCTTATAAATATAAATATAAATATAAACAAAAATACGAGATTGATAAGTCTTCTTTTCTCCTCTTCAGAGACTCTCTCCACATCGTCGCTTCGGGGCGGTTGAACCCTTGGGTAGGATCGCTAAGTTCGGTACCAACCAATTCCCGGATGGCCCAAATGAAGGCCCAGCATGCCTGAGCAGGCCGTGTGATTAGTGGTTGAACTAAGGCCTAATAATCTACCCGGGCCGCGTTCGTCCCTCTCCCTAAGATAACTTATCTTCATCGTTTTCCGCGCGCACGTTTCCTAAACTACTAAACGGTGTATTTTTTACAAAATTTTTTTATATGAAAGTTATTCTAAAAATCATATTAATCTATTATATATATTTTTAATAATTAATAATTAATTAATCATGTACTAATCTATTATACCTCTTTCCGTGCTGGGATAAGTTAACTTACCCAATATAAACGAACGCGGCCTCAGTAGCACGTAAACTTGGGGCCCAAAATCGGACTTGCAGCCCGGCTCAGCCCATCCCATCCCATCCTAGCCCAATTAGCCCAATATAGTTCGATCAACATCAGCTTGACGAACACACCACAGTCTTGCCTTGCCTGCATGTCGCATCAACAGCTTTCGACTTCCTTTTGCTCTCGTTGACATGGCGTTTTTTTTCACGAAATTTCAACAGAATTACGACGCGCAAGGCCACAAGCAATTAAGGTGGTAAACAAACTCCCCCTGAAAACTGACACGACTGGCTGAATACCAGCGTCGCTGCCACGATAGCGAAAGTCTGGTAGAGTGTCGTCCAACGCGATATTGCGATGCATAACAGATGCAACTTCCTTGTCCGGCACCTCGGTCATGCTCTAAACAGTTTATTGTTTGGTTTTTTTATAAAAAATGCAAATGACATATTTATAAATAAAAAAATTAAATAAAATTATTATATATATTCTTAACGATATAAAAGATATAAAAGCTAAGACTAAAAAATAAATTTCAGTGAAAAAACAAAATTAACTTTAAATTTAAAGTTAAAAATTTAAAGTTTGGCTTATAAACATAGCAGCAGTAAAAAGAGGGGGGGTGGGCTGGTGTAAAAAACCATCTATAACATTTTAAGGCAAAATTTTAATTGTTCAAAATAGTTGATTTAGTAATTCATACACTCAAATAATTATCCCAAAACCAGATAATCTAAAAATCTTATGAAAAAACACCACCGAATAATCATTAAAACAATCTCGTTGTCTGAAAGTTTTCCCTGCATCCAGCGCAACATGTTTAATTTTCCCCTTAATTTTCTCATGTTCTTGGTTTTCATAGTTTGGTCCATTTGACCAAACTATCCAATTTTATTCCACACCACATTTTCTGAATTCCAGGAATACCGCGTTGATTCTTCCTCATCTTCATCAGTCGTTCAGTGGGAAAAAAAAGGGTTAGTGATTTTTCACTCTTACGAATTTGACAGTTCGTAATTGCTCGCTTTGTGAGTGACGACGCCTGTATAACGTGTTTAGTTGACGCAATCCATGAGGTGTTGCCCAGTCTGGTCGCCATCATCGTGTAAAGCACACAAGGCATGCTACCTTTTTGGAATGAGGATCACGATGGCTATTATTTCAGCAAGGATTAATATTCTCTGCGCTTGCACAGTGCTACTAGTTTGTTTTGTTTGGAAAAAAACTATATTAATGCTTTACGAATTGTGATATCACATTTTTTTTAGCATTACCGTGTTCACATGTTCCCATATCATGGTGTTGGTCCACAGTCCACACCGAACACATGTTCTTAAAAAATTTGGCAATGGCCAGGGCAAAGTGTTTGTGATTCATGTGGTTTAAAAACAGCAGATATAACTGAAATTAAAAAACAAGTTTCAAAATTTATAGTTTATTTGTGGTTATATGTTTTTAACAAAAAATTTTAGTGTTTTTCTGCATATAAACCTATATGTTGCCTTGTTGGGTCGTGTCTTGAGGAGGTGTCGAGAGATAGCAAAATTTTAGGGCGAAAATTAATACCTCCTGATACAATTGCTCATTACAATATGCTCACACGAGTAGTGATGGACTGCATTGAGCTGTATAATTTGGATAGGTTGGGAATATGGATCAAGCATAAAAGCATGTCATCCAAATAGTTCTTTTTAACCAAATCATTTGATTTTTTTCTGAATATTTTCAGGAGACGATGGTCATGTGCTTTGTGAGACATGGGGAGGGTAGCACTGGTGGAAAACTACGTGTTTGTGTAGTGAATAATTAATTCATTTCGTCGTGTTATCGAATCGTAGTCATAAATTCAGTTTAATCCGTTATTCATAATCTATTGAGAATGCAACCTAATGATATAAAGAACACGCACCCCCACTCTCCATGGTTTTAAGTCTCCTTCGGAACAGAGTAATCTTAATGGATTTTGGAGGGGATTGGATGTAATTAAAAAATACTGACACCATCACTTTTCGTTTATGTTAATACTTATAATATATGAATGGTTAATTTTAAATTTAGAGTTTATTTTGAGATTTTTCTATCGTTATTTATTTTTCAATATTTTCTTTTAAATCGCTAAGAACACAAATAAGATTTAGCTATGAATTATTTTATTTATAAATATATTGTTTTATTTTTTCCAAACGGTTAAAAGATAACAATACGTGGAATTTCTGTAAAAGGAACCTCTAGTAAGGAAGATGATGTCGAGCCAAAGCTACACAGTTTCAAGCAATCATCAGCAGTATACTGTTACTCATTTGGAGCGAAGTGCACAATGTGCAAATGTGACATAATAGGGGAGAAACAATAATTTAATTCACAGAATTACATGAGCTTCAGACGAACAACTTCCTCCACATTTCGACACTGTTATTTTACAATGTCACAAGTGAGAAATCTAAACAAACAAAAAGGTGAAAAAAAAAGTACACCGGAGTGGTCACTGCCCAGCCAGCAATACACCAAGTTTTACACCTGGACAGAACAAAGCTCTGCAAAACACACGCCATGCTTATTTTTGTAAAATTTTATTGGCAGGCGTAGTGCCAAATTTCTACTTTTTTACCCGCCTACTCATGCAAAGGTTGTCACCGATTCACCGATAAAGTTTGTGAATTCTGGTGATTGCCCTAAAGCCTTGACACGGCCATGACATGTGCCACCGGGTGCTCGCCACGGCTGCCGCCGCCGACCGTCGTGGTGCTCGTCGTCTTGTTCACCTTCGTCTTCTGCGCCGGCACGGCCGGCGCCAGCTTACGGGCCGCCTCCCGGAGCAAGTTCTTCTCGACCTTCCCGTTCCCGTTCCTCGGGATGACGTCGTAGACGACCACCTTCTTGGGCACCATGAAGCGCGGCATGTGCTTCCGGCAGAATGCTAGCACGTCGTCCTCGCAGACGCCGGCCGCCTTGTCCTTGGCCACGACGAAGGCGCACGGCGTCTCGCCCCAGTGCGGGTGCGGCATGGCGACGACGGCCGCGTCGGCCACGGCGGGGTGCTGGAACAGCACCTCCTCCACCTCCTTGCTGCAGATGTTCTCGCCGCCGCTGATGATCACGTCCTTGGACCTGTCCTTGATCTCGATGTAGCCGTCGGGGTGCACGACGCCGACGTCGCCGGTCAGGAACCACTCGCCCTTGAAGGCGTCGCTGTTCGCCTTCGTATTGTTGAGGTAGCCCTTCATGATGCTGCTGCCGCGGAGGACGATCTCGCCGACGGTCTTGCCGTCGCGCGGCACGCTCACCATCGTCTTGGCGTCCTTGACGTCGGCGTCGGCGAGGGACAGGACGCTCACGCCTTGCCGGGACTTGAGGCGAGCGCGCTCCGGCAGAGGCAGGCGGTCCCACTGTTCGCGCCACTCGCACGCCAGCGCCGGACCGGTGGCCTCGGTGAGCCCGTAGGCATGCGTCACGCGGAAGCCGATACGCTCGACGCGCTCGAGCAGCGCGGCCGGCGGCGGCGCCCCGCCGGTGAGGACGTGTACCGGGGCCGCGAGCTGCGTCGCCGCGTCGCCGCCCTCGAGCAAGATGTTGAACACCACCGGCGCGCAGCACAGGTGGGTGACGCCGTGGCGGGCGATGGCGCGGTAGATGTCCGCGGCGCGCGCGTCGCGGATGCAGACGTTGACGCCGCCGCGCGCCGCCATGCCCCACGTGAAGGTCCAGCCATTGCAGTGGAACATGGGCAGCGTCCACAGGTACACCGGCTCGTCACCGACGACCCACGACATGAGCAAGCTCATCGTGCTCAAATACGCGCCGCGGTGGCTGTACACCACGCCCTTCGGCTCCGACGTGGTGCCCGACGTGTAGTTGAGCGTGACGGCGTCCCACTCATCGGCGAGCTGGGGCAGCTCCACCGTGGGGTCGCCACGCGCAACCAGCCCCTCGTACTCGAGCTCGCCGAGACGAACGCCGGTGGGCATGTCAATGTCGTCGATGACGGCCACGAGCGGGACGGGCCTCCCCTCGCCGGCGACGAGCTGGAGCGCGTCGCTGGCGAGGCGCACGTACTGGTAGTCGACGAAGAAGAGCTTCGCCTCGGAGTGGCGCAGGATGGCCGCCACCGCCTTGGCGTCGAGGCGCGTGTTGATGGTGTTGAGCACCGCTCCGGCCATCGGCACGGCGAAGTGCATCTCGTACATTGCCGGCACGTTTGGCGCGAGCACGGACACCTGCACACACAGATTTGAACACGCCGCTACTCGTCAGACCACGTGCCGAGCCAGCCATGTCGAAGAGAGAGATGCCATGGTGTCCGGAATATGCACACGCACGTACCACGTCGTTCTTGTGGACGCCGAGGGCGAGGAGGGAGGAGGCGAAGCGGCGGCAGCGGGCGTAGGTCTGGCTCCAGGTGAAGCGGACGCGGCCGTAGACGACGGAGGTGCGGTCGCCGTAGACGGCATTGGCCCGCGGCAGGAAGCCGACCGGGCTGAGCGGCACGTAGTTCGCCGGACGCTTGGTGAGCTGGTCCATTACACCCCTCGGCTCCTCCTCTCTGTCGATCACCTTCGTAGATGTGATTGATCTAGCTACTTAGTGGCAGCTGCAATTAAGCAAAGCTGCGAGCTCCAAAGATTACCAGATGATGATGATGATATTGAAATTGATGTAGGTGATCGACGGGGCGATTCGTGGATGGGTTGGTGCTGAGAAATGGGTTTATATAGGCTGGGGAGAGCTGGGACTGTGCAACGTGATGTGCGAGAAGAAGAAAAAAAAAAGGAAACAATTGGGTTGTGTGTGTCGGAGGTTGCAAGGAAAATGAAGTGAAAACACGGTGATCTTGACCCAAAACTTGGGGTTCGCCCGGTGATTTTCACACCGCGCGCGGGACGGACCGGACGGAGGACCAGGGCGGAGACGGAGGGAGTGACTGCTTGCTGCTGCTGCCTGGTGGTGGTGGTGGTGGTGGGGCACGCTGACCGGCCAAGCCGGCGTGCCCGTGGTATGTACGAAGCAGTAGCAGCAGCAGCACGGTTGTGGTGGCAAACTTGGCAATTGGGCATGCTGCTGGCAATGGCACCATGGATCAGGGGATGTGAGCAGACTGTGTGCTGCAGTAGTAGCCTTCTAGAATGTACAGCCGTTCGTTAACCTTTAGTTAGAGTAGGTCATCTTTTGGTTTGTTGGTGGTAAAAACCAAATAACATATTTGCAAGCAAACGTAAAATAATTTGTGAATATAACTTTTATATAAATGTTCGTAGCGATATAAAAGTTAAAGCTGCAAAATAATCTACGATGAAAAAAAACTTAAACTCAACTTTAAATTTATAGTTAAAAATTCAAAATTTAGCTTATAATCATAAGCAAAACTCAAAAGATTGGTTGACATACTGCTACTTACATTTGGATGGCTTGTTTGAGAAGTCTAAGATTTTGAAAACGAAATAACGAGTAAGTAGCTTATTGAGACTAGGAGAAGTTGGTTTCTAGCTTATTTTATAGATTTTGTGGCTACTAATTCTCATAAACTAGATAAAAATGTGTACCAATTGGAAAGCTACCACTATAAGAAGCTTCTCTAAACAATGGTGTATCGAGGGATGGTCCTGGTAAATTCTGAATCACTAAAAAAACCTAATTAAAGACGCATATGTATGTTAAAAAAAACCCTATAAATAGGAAAAAGGAGAAGGAAAAACTCTTTTTATAATATGCGATGGTGTTTTAATTAATTTAAACTTACATAGTATATTTGGTATAATACAACTATGGTATTTAAATATGGATCACTGAAACCTAGAATCTTGGATACATCACTGTCTCTAAATATGGTCTATGATTACTGCAAGAATCTAGAAAGAAGGCGAGAACACAGTACTAAAAACTCAAAATATACTCCAAACTTAATGTTGAAAATTTAAATTTAAGGCTATAAGTATAAATAAAAGTGAAAAGATGGGGATGCTGCATTCTTCCTAAGTGGACAGTGGCTTGTGCCATTGGATACGCTCCAAGATACTTCCTCTTAATTAACGCATTAATTTGTATTTGAAGATGGTAGCACAGCCTTGTCATCTGCTGTAGGGTGTCTATCCTAACCAAATCCATCTCCGTTCGCACCCTCTTCTCCATGCCAAAACGCAGTAACCTAATTTTGGCTAATTTAAGCACTTACCATTATTGTCACGCGAGAAGACACGTCGCTGTCTTCAATGCTGAATTCATTTCTCCATGAGCATTTTTCCTATCCTTTATTGTTTTCTATGTAAAATTTAATGATAAATTTTTCAGGATGGTAAAATTACTCTTTCTCCATCATTTATATCCCCTCTCTTGCTAGTTGGTCCCTTAAATGTAGAATTTTGCGCGACTCTTGGTGGTCATGTAATTGAATGCATATTTACATATTCATATATTCATATATTAGTTTTGAAGTACATATTAAGATATTTTACCTTTTACAGATTCGAAATTTGAAACTAAAAGTAGTTTACTGAATCAATTGGTTTGAAGTCCATAGTAAAGTAGCTTACCTTTTTACATCTTAATTTTTTTTTAAAAAATAGTTAAGTTGAAAGTGTATTAGACTCAACACGATGATTCTATTGACCACGTGCCACGAGTACATGTAGGCTCGATGCAGTCCGTAAATCTTTCAACCGACTTATCAAAATAAAATCGCAAAAGATTAGAATATAGTATTAACAAAAGATAACAGAAGATACAATATATCTCTAACATAAATAATTACACGTTCGTCCCAGACATGAGTCTTCTGATATATTTCTTTCCCTGGTATTAACATGAAAATTTTTTAAGAGAAAATTAGAGGCTGGTTGATGTTGGCAAGACACTACTACACCTAGCAAACAGCTTAGATTTCTTTGGATTATGCGTCATAAGGTGGTCGTTTTGGATTGGATACGGTTTCCGATAAGAAATGTCGTGAACCTTAATCAAGCCAAAAATTACCTGGTGACAATTGATGTCAGAACATGTCGAAAGTTGATTACTCTTTGCGAGACCTGATCGTGCCCTTCTTTTTTTTTTACTCCCTCCTATTTTATTTGTAGGACCTTAGTTAGTTCAATTGAACTAACCCACGTCATTGATGCATTAGGGAGTATTGGCTTTACTTTTAGGCAACACAAATGACCCAGGTCAAGTTAATTGGTTGTGATATTCTTCCCTGCTACTACCTTTATCTAAAAATAAGTTTATTTTTCAGTTTTTAGATGTAATATTTTGACTCTTCGTCTTACTTAAAAAAATTAAAATATAAATAATATTTTATGTGTGACTAATGTTTTCAAGTTTTTATATAAATTTTTCAAATAAGATGAATAGTCAAAGGTTGGATATAGAAATAAAAAAATAAAGTTATTAGAAGACAGTGGTAGTATTTAACAAGACTGTCTAGGTTGGTCTATCTGTGTATATTGGCTACTTTTGTGACATCATGATTTAACCGACAAAAAATATTTTTTTTAAACACGCAAAAGATTTGTATGTTAATATATTAGAGGAAAAGATCAAGAAACACCTTATGGTGCTATATACATTCGTTCGCTGGGTCGTGTAAAAAGTAAGATCATCATTATAACACATACAATTCTGCTTTTGAACAAACTCTATATCTAGTACGGGGCAATTACAGAGAAATTCGACTGGCTTTTTAAAAAAGAAAAAGGAAAGCCGGCCGGGCTAGTTTAGTGTGAAGACCTTGCTCAGTTGGTTCATTAAATAACTAGACCGAGGACTAGTTTTTTTGTGGTCAAGTCATCAGTCCAGACTCGACACTTGGCCAAACATGCTACACGTGAAAGAATCTTACTCTTAACTACCTGACACTTATGCAGTTTATGGTTGTGCTCCCTTGTTGTCCTGCCGGTACAGTTCATTTGCAGTCATGTTTGAAGGGGATTTCAGAGTTGTGTACAACGTGCAAGCAGAATCACTTCCTGATCAAACATGCACCTGCAATCACAGATGATCTTGCTTGCTTTTTCATTCTGAGCACCAATTCCAGATGCAATGGCCCTGCGGTTGAAAATGGTGACCGATTTCCGATTGACCGAGCATCGTTTTCGCAAAAATGATGTCGTCGTCCGTTTTCATTTTTAGTCACACATAAAAGTTAAAATTCTCAATTTCTTTTAGCGTTGTATTACGGTTGATTGTAAAATTGATAAAAAAAATTAACTGATTGACTATCATTTTCATACAAATGATATATTATCGGACCATTTTAACCATTTTGATCCTTATAGTGGTGGTGCAAACACCCAAAAGGCTTTCAAGAACCGCCACAGTGCACATCAATGGCCATACTAGGAACGAGACCCACGTAGGGGGATTTGGATCCCATGCAGTCTACAGTGTTACTGCAACCACATTATAGTTGTTTGATCTCAATCTAACGGTCTAAAAATTTTGCGACGCTGTTCGTGCGAAAAACACTGTAGATGGCACTGGAACGAGGGTACTGTAGTATCTGATCTTAGCCTTTCGTTAAAAAAATAAACGGTTAAGATTACGTGCAGTCCTTAACATGCAGTTGGCATTAGGACTGCACTGTATCTCAATCCCACGTAGGGCGTGTTTGCAAATCGCAAGCACCCATGAGAGCTAATTTTTGTATTTTTTTACTATGTTTCTCGAACCGTTAAATAATGTGTTTTTTAAAAAATATATGAAAGCTATTTTTAGAAAATAGATTACTCCATTTTTCGAGCTTGCAATAGCTAATACTTAAATAATCATACGCTAATAATTGTCCTTATTTTGCGTGCACTCATTAGCCAAACTGCCATAATCGATTGAGAACGGGCGCTGTAGTTTATTCAGCTTCCTTTTCTACTATTATAAACTATTATAAAAGAGAGTAGTGGTGGTGGTGAATGTATCACCAACTTTCTCCTATTTTATGAAAGAAAAAATAACTTAGACATATGTATCAAATTATTTATTAATTCTATTTTAATAATATGCTAATATATTTTTAATAAGATTCTGTTACATGGATAATATTGTGGTAGTAGGAGAAATGGCAACTTCACCATCAGTCGCCCTCCCTGTCCTGATCTATCAAAGCTCGTTTGTGATGGACATTGCTGCAGACACAGCCAGATACCAGTCTTGTAGTACTACTTTTAGTTCATCGTTCTGTAGTATTTCTGAACCACCATTCGGTCGAGCTACATGGCACAGATCACCGAGAGAGAACGGCCATATATTTGCTAGCTTTAGGGATAGCTAGCTGATACCCCAGGCACAGTTTCAGTCACAGCCATGATCCGTGAACAGTGAACAATGCAGCCATGGACCATTCCCCATGACGAGGCCAGGAGGACAGGTGCTAGTGGGAGCGAGCATAACGTTGCAATAGTGGATCAGGGAGACGACGGCGATTGATGAACTGAAATGATATCCCCCATTGGCCCATTCGAGACAGCCTGCAACTTTTCCTCTGTCTTCCATTTGGCTCATCCTCCCTAATCAAATTAATCATGCAATAAGCTCGTTATATCTATCCCGGTAATTATCTCTACCGACACGTTCTTCGTCTTTTCGCCGAATTCTTCCGGCATGGAAGTTTCCATGCCTAGCCATATATGAAAGAGGGACATTTCGGTGCAAATTACTTGTAGTATAATACTGCCTAAAATGGTACTTTCGTACTTTGATTAATATTAGATTTGTATTTATTATTTTTCTATCACATTATGCACGGATAAAAAAACCCAGCAAAACCCACTTATTATCACAGTAAAAAAGACGATATTGTCCTTTTAGAATTCTACTGCACCTAAAATTGTTGGTAGTATAATTTAATCATAACCGTCCAATAAAATTAGATCAGTGGTCTGGATTAAATTATACTACAAGTAATAATATGTACTGGAGTTGGCCTCTATATGGAAATGAAGGTGGACACCATTTAGCTTTTTTGTTAAAGAGATAGAATTGTATATTTAAAAAAAATAATTTATGAATTAAACCTCGATGTACGTGCTATTAGCGATAAAATAGTAAAGGCTGAAAAACAAAATATGATAAAATAATTCTAAAAACAACTTTAAATTTAAATTTTGTAGATCTAAACAGAGACGAAAAGGTAAACCAAAAGAGGATTTGATGACTACCGGGATTATCTGACAGAGGTTGAAATTTCGATGAGATAATTGATTGATTTGTCTACAGGAACGTCCACTGAATCATCACAAGTACATCCATAGTTCAGAACGGTTGCGAGCCACGGCGATTTGCCAATTTGTTTTCTTCAGGCGATGCGATGCGATGCGACGCCTCTAGATTGATCGGCGCAACAGTGACGTTGCTGCTGCTGTGTTTAGTGGGTTGGTGACACGAACCATCAGAACGAAGCCTGTTGCTAAAAACTCGCTTCTCTCTATCGTGTACCCCTTGTCATGCCGGGGGATCCACCATTATAGCATCAGAAGATGGAATTATCTGGTCTGGCATTGTTGCAGAGTCAATGCATGCCTGCAAAAGTGTTCACAGGGATTTGTTGAGACATACCGTGACAAGCTCCAAGCGGTTCATGATCAATTCTGTTCAGTGTTACCTGATGAAATGCAGTGTCCCTTTTTTTTTTCAACAATCAACAAATGTAGCGTGCAAAAACCTGATGATCCCCCGTCGTTCCATGCAAACAAACACAACACTTTCAATGGTTGTATTTTTTCTGTTTGATGAAAATAAAAGATTGTCTTATTTTTGTGACAGCTATTTTATAGAATAATTGGTAAATTACTATAATGTTAAAAATCTACTTTAGAAATATAAAATAATCAATTTAATATATAATTTTTTTTAAAATACTGCTTAGTATAATTCGAGAAATGTGCGTGTAAAAACTGAAAAATTATATGATAAAAAGAACGCAGCTAATGTGCCCAACAGAGCTAAACAAATATCAACACAAAGATTATAATATCAACATGTCAACGGAAACATTAGCGATAGATAAAAGGTATAGTATGAATTCTCAGTGGCAAATATCAGGAGATGTCAATGGATCATCAGGTTTTTGCACGCTACATTTGTTGATTGTCCCAGTGTTGTCAACGGATGTCAGCTTCTTCCCTTGTGAGAAATATACCATCAGGAGATGGCCCATAGATTCAGACTTTCAGAGCACCTTGTTAAGTCTGTAATCCACTGACCATTTCTCCCTAGGCATATGCAGCCATCCTATGGTTGACTAAAGGTGAACTAAAATTTCAAGCTATAGAGCATTAATCACTGATGCAACTGTGCAAGTATCAAATGATAGCTCACAACCTAGTCGTCTTCCTTAAACAATGTGTCCTTGACAGCTCCAACCAATGATAGTTTGCTGCTTAATTAAAGCAAACTGGCGGCTGCCAGCCGTTGCAACCGCTTTTATCTAATCCATTCTCTGAAGCCACAGCCTTTGAATTTGCCAAGCTTAACTTACAATTTTCCAAGTTGTCAACTGCGCTTGGTAGTACATGATGAACAAGATTAATCCAATGTAGTGTATATGTGGTTTCTAGCTCCTCCACGTGCTGAAACTGCAAAGCTTAATATAGGGTTTGTTTAAAGAGCTTCTCTTAGCTGTAGTTTCTCACATAATCTTCATAAGTCAGAAACTCTTCTAAACAAAACTTAACTTCTGAGAATATGGAGTTGTGAAATTCAAAAAATGAACTAGAAGTCAAAGAACTGAGAAACTTAACTTTTCCTGATTACGAGAAGTTAGATTTCCCGATTATGAGAAGTTGGATTTTTGTTGACTGTTTTTCAGAATCCTAAGCTCCTCTAACAGGCCCTACAGTATCATTTTGGTTCCGAGTTGTCACTTGTTTTGTACAGTACAACAATGTCACAAATAGCACGGTGCACACCTTAACCAAATCTATGTGTGTGTGCTTAGCTCCATGTGCTGAATGTCTGAACGATTTCTACAGGTAGAGAGATGCCTTCCTCCTCCCAAAGAAAAGAGAAAATAAATGGTACAGAGGTGAGATGCTTGCAGTTGCAGAGAACTTCTGGAGATATCTAAAAAAGGCTTTTTAATTGTTGCGTCCCAAGTGTAGATGCACTTCACTTGACTTGCCCTGGATTGGGTTCAAGTTGACAGACCAAAAGAAACAATAATGAAACCGATCCCCTGCATGTTTGTCGATCTTCCTGGGCCGACCGAAATTTAACCTGTACGCGTTGTTCCAAACTGCTCTGAAAATGTTAAGGACTGACGAATTCGATCGATCCTAGTCAAGATTATAAACTGCAGATTCAGAGCTGCAAATGTGCAGTCATCTGGTCATCTTTCACGCTTCAGTCTCCGGTCCAAAGTCGATTGCCAGGTCGCTATCCCGGCCGGTCGGTCATTTCGGAAACCATTCAAAAACAATGACAGGAATTTTGGTCGAAATTCTCCGTTGTTTTCACTTGCCAGTATTGGTCCATATCTGCATTCTTTCGTGCGAAATCCGTGTAAAAGGTGGATAAGCTTTTAGGCAGCGGCCGAAGCGAAGTTGGCTGGAGCATTTCATTGGGATAGGTCACTATACATAATTTATAAAGTATTACAATATATTTATTTGATTTTTATATAAAAAACTTCTATAAATATAAAAAGGTTGAAAGCGTATTAGACTCAACACAATGATTCTATTGACCACGTACCACATAGTACATATAGGCTCATGCCCCATTTAGTTCCCAAAATTTTTTTTGAGAGGATCACATCGACGCGTACGATCACACATTTAAAATGTTAAACGCAGTCTAATTGCAAAACAAATTTTAGATTCCACCTGAAAATCATGAGACGAATCTTTTGAGTCTAATTAATCCGTTATTAGCATATGTTGGTTACTGTAGCACGTACGACTAATCATATATTAATTAGACTCAAAAGATTCATCGATTTCCCCGTAATTATGTAATTAGTTTTAATTTTTATCAATATTAATTTCATTTAGGTGTCCAAAGATTCTATTTGATGCTTTTAGGAAAAGATTTTGGAAAATAAACGGGGTCTCAACGCACAAATAATTAAGTAACCCTGCTATGAGCTATCATAACACTCAATTATTGAATTTATTTGTTTTTTATGAATTTTTAATAAAAAATATACCATCGAGCACTTTATAAATTATGAGCTTACAGTAAAGGAGTGATTAGCCCTAGCCAAACCCTACTTTCGAACGGGCCCTTCGGTAGGACCATTGCCGCTAGTGATGCAGCTGCAATTCCTCGGCTATTTTCCGGTAAATCACATGCAGTTGCAGGCGTATTTCGCGCCCCCGCAGCGGCTACCGGTGTGCTTGCATTGGTGGCCACCTGTGGCTGGCTTCTTGACTTGTGACTCGGGCGTTTTCTTTCGCCTCTCTTTTCCCATTTCCGGGAAAGTTATATGTTCAGTGCACTTTTATATTTTCGCTTATATTTATGTATGTATGTTTAAAATTAGAATTTTAAATCTTAGATTTAGAGTCGATTTTGAGATATTTTTATCGTAATTTATTTTTCTATCATTAGCTTTTAGACTACTGAAAATATGTATATAGAAATTTTATTTATAAATAATTTTTTGTTTACAATATACTATTTCGCTTATTCACCGAATAAGCAAAAGAAAAAAAAGCACCTCAGTGGTTAAGTATCAATCCGAGGAGATTCTCTCTGCGATCGATGCTGATAATGTGAGTCGATCACAAAAGTTCTTCACGGTGCCTGCTGATTAGCTCGAAGCTCTCTTTGTCCTCTGAATCAAGCTTAGGGTTACAACTGGCTCAGTATCATATTGTTGTGCCGATTAGGAAGAATAGGCAGGTCAATTTTCGTCAATGTCTATTAATTGCCATCTCATCTCTGCGTGTGCCGGCTTTTGCATGTGGCTTGTACAATATGCAAATTGATCAGCGCAGTTAACCTAACACATAGTTCAAGTTGAACTCTGATCGAGTGTGATAGGTCGTCAGCGTAGAAAGCACATTGGTAGAGTGGACTTGTCGAGAGTCTCGTCACTCCTGGGTTAAAAAAATATGCTCAGTTTGTGGGGCAAATTAAGCACGATTATTCAACGACTAAGACTGCTGCTCACAGTCTTTCATTCTGCTTGCCTTGCTATCTCGCGTCAAGTACTAAAAGCGTAATTAGTAGATGAATAATCGTAAACACTATATATTACTTCCTCCGTTTTATAACATAAGATGTTTAAGTTTTTTACACGTAATATTTGATCGTTGTCTTATTCAAAAAATTATAAAAATATAATTTATTTGGTTTGTGACTTACTTTATTAAAAAAAACATTAAGCACGACTTGTCATTTTTTATATTTGTACTAAATTTTAAATAAGACAAATAGTCAAACGATATAAAAAAAGTCGAACATTTTATATTATAAAACGAAAGCCAGGTGGGCTCCGTTAGGCGTTAATTTATTTGTATGTTTGGATCTAGGAGTATGAGCTAGAAGCCTATAAGTATTTAATAAACTATATATCTATATATAAAAATTCTTGTTGGTGTATATTCTCCCATGGGTCTATATCTCAAAGCGTGACGCGACTCAACAAGCGCCCTACGGTATTGATCCTTTACGGCCTTATTTACGGCCTTATTCGGTTTGTAAGAATTTTATAGTTTTTTTAAGGAATACTGTTCATGAGATTTTTCCTTTTCCTATCATTCGGATTGAAAAACCAATCATAGGAAAATCATAGGAAAAATTTCTATGCTGTCAATTCCATGAAAAAACCATAGGAAAAAATCCATCCACTCCAAGCTCAGGTTTAATTTCATTTGCTTTTCCTGTGTCTTTCCTTTGTACATCCGAACAACATATCTTCTATATTCTTATATTTTCTAATCCTCTGTTTTTCACCTCAATTCCTTTCATATTCCTACGATTTTCCTATCCTGCAATCTGAATAGGGCCTACAAGTGCACGCGCGCATACATACATACATACATACATACATACATACATACATACATACATACATACATACATACATACATACATACATACATACATACATACATACATACGCGCGCGCATCGAGACAGTTATAGTATTTGTATAGAGCTGATTGGTTGAATATAGTTTAAAGCTCATTAGACCATATGTTTATTATTAATATTTAAAAATATTGAATGATACTAGCAAAATACCCATATGCTTTGCTATGGAATTATATTACAAAATATTATAGCGATTTTTTTATCAACTATGCTCATATTACTCTTTGAACCACTATTTCATAATATTAGGAAATATCATGGGCTATTTTGTAAAAGAACTCTGGAGAGCAATAGGGTGGCATATTCACTGCTACCACCACTATAGATATTTAAAATAGTATAGATGCTATAATTTTATAATTTTGAAATTCATAATTACTCCATCTGTCCTAAAACAAACATCCGTAATTTTGAAAAGAAAACATTTGCAATGCTTTACTAATCGTTAAACTAATGAGATGCATGTAGGGGGTGGACAGAAAGTTTGTGACTCGTTAGCTCGCTCGACTCGTGATAAACTCGGCTCGTTTCATTTTTCTAACGAGTCGAGCTAGCATTTTAGCTCGTTAGAGATAACGAGCCAGCTCGAGCTGACTCGTGAGCTGCTCGCGAGCCTAACAAGCTAGATCAAAGATACGCGATTCGTCGGCATTCATTGATTTCATCCCGGAAAGCATGTGTTCAATACTTTATAGGTTCACCATGTGATTTGTTAGTTCAAATTTTAATATTTAGATACAATTTCATATGATTTGCATGTTTGAACTGAAAATTTGCTTATATAATGTATTAAAAATTATTTAAATTATATTTCCATGCATGACTCGCGAGCCTAACGAGCCAGCTCGAGCTTTGTAACGAGCCGAGCTGGGTTTTTAACTCGTTACGATAGTGAGCCGAACTAAGCCAGCTCGTTATCTTAACGAGCCAGACCGAGCCGAGCCGAGCTGGCTCGTTATCCACCCATGCATCATGCATGTACAGCGTTGTGCAAAATATTATTAGGTTCGTACTTAAATATATGTTTATATCATGTTTGTTCCGTAGCTGTCGTTAACTCCGGACTGATGACTTGACTCGTTAATATATTACGAAAGAAACTAATGAATTGGGATAGATGAAGTAATAAATATCGATTTGTACCTCAATCAATTTAATTTGTAATCTTAGTTGTAGCTTTTATAAGTTTTGATAAGCCTGCAATTTGGCATCAATAAAAACAAATTTGGGTTTAGTTTGCAGTCTCAATTCTCATGGCATACAAAATAGATAGGTTTCTGACATGTAGTTTAATGTTAAATGTATATCTATGGTCATGATATATAATTTCACTCATCTATTAAATCGATAGATTTTTTTTAATTAATGCGGTAGCATGTGAGAAGTGCCCAAATCCCAACTAATACCCTCAATACTGTGGTGTCCATTTTACACACGAGGGATATAATATTTTTTATAGTTGGCATCTTATCCTATATACTGCAAAATATAAATCGTGTGCTTGCAACCAAAATTTTGAAATTAAAACTTAATTTAGAGTTGACTTTGAGGGTTTTTTAAGTAATTTTTCGAATATATATTATGGGCCAATGAGAAAACGATGGCTGGACTTTACTAAGAATCAAACATATTGGTCTAATTTTCACCGTGAGTTTTGATCTGCTAATAACATAGATGTAAACAATTTTACTTGTATATTGGTTACGTTCGTTATACTATATTTTTTCCTCGCCTTTTTGCTCGCACATTCCGTACGGTTAAACATAACTTTTTTAAAAAAAAATCTATACAAAAATTTATTATCTCACATTTCTAAAATAGTTTTTTAGCTTTATATCAGTTAATTTAATCCTTTACCACAAAACAGATAATCCCCCCAAAAGAACATAACTGTTTTTTTTTAATTTTTGACTGTCTTTTCCTGCTCATCGTAGCTCATCGATTAGAGTTTCCATACATGTCATATGCTCCCACCCAAAAAGAAAAACACAAACAAAAACAAACTGTTGACATGGCGCTTGACCGAAGGATCATGGACGGATGGAGCGTCCACGCTGTTCATACGATCGGACGGTCATGCACGAGGTGTTCATACTTTCAGGCGCGTACGGACGAGCAGCCTGCACATGGGTGCTCAATGGTCCAATGGAGCAAGACTTTTCACCGTTATTGTCACTTATATTTATACTTATAAGCTAAAATTTAATTTTTTAAATTTAAATTTAAAGTTGATTTTATGATTTTGTATTGTAATTTATTTTTTAAGTATTTGTTATTAGATAGCTAATAGCACATATAGAAAATATTATGTTACAAACACGATGTTGTTTGGCTTATCGAAGAAATAAGCCAAAAAGATAGGTGCCTGCTTGGTCTATTCCTGGAGTACATGTCCAACACGTCGCATATGTGTATTCGGTATACTGTGTGCGGAACGAAAAATTGACAAGGATCACATATATAGACCGGAGAGTCTTTGTTGTTATTATGTGCCGGACTCGTGACAGCTGAGTTCCATTTGCGTACTTCAACCATAAAATCTGTTCTAGAAAGTACATTAACTTTTAAAACCAGAATCCGGACCCTACACGGTCATGGTTTGTACGATAGTCCTGGTACACCGTCACCCTCATATTTTTAGCTTCGGTTGATTTTAGAATCTTTTCACAGAAGATTATTTTTCAATCTTAACATTTAAATCGTTAAAAATACATATATATATATATATATATAATATCAACAATTAAGTTTTGTTTGTAAATATGGTTGACAAGACCACCTGCCAGAGTGCTAGTGAGACATTCTCTCTGCTGTCCTCTATATCCAATTGTCCATCCTCGCACGGCTGGGTGGAGTCCAGTCAGAAGGGCTTCCCTGCAATTAATTGTGCAAGAGACCATACGATTCGGTCGACACGCAAACTTGTCCAAGTTATGTGCTGTCTGAACTACCAAGGGAGTTGATTTACACTAGTTTTGAGCAAGACGGACGCCCAGCTGCACCTGTATATTAATCCATTTTTGTCTTGAGCCCAGTGGCAGGATACGGCCCATGTCGATAGATGAACATCAGTCTAAACAAAATCGATGCAAGGTAGATAAGGGCATTATGCGTTCGTATGCTACTCATCTCAGCGTGCACGCGCACACACATATATACTACCAAAATAATAAAGAGGACTAGGTACCCATTTCGTATCGGCCCAGTCCGGTTACACGTCGGCCCGGTTATCACAATCCGATGCGAGCTAGGGTTTCCCCGCCGCGACCCCCTCAACCCTATATAAGCGGCGCGTCCTCCTCTTTTCCACACCCACCTCCTGCGGCCGGTAATTTGTGCATCTGTGGTTTTCGCCTCTCGCGTCTGCTTCTTCTCGATTCGATTTAGGCTAGATCTGCTCCGTTCGTTTCTCTGTTCGTTCTAGATGCATGTGCTACCGCCTGGTTTTCAGTTTGAATGGTTGCAAATCTGATGCAGTTTTGAAGTGATGATCCTTTCCCCAAATTATCGACTATGATTATACTGTGCGATTTTGCAAGCTCTTCTCTTCGGAGAAGGCTTCTAAGCCAGTAGTTCTGATCAAACCGCTACATTTTGATTTGCACCAGATTTGATTTAGTCGTTTTTTATTCTCTCGGTGTTTACTTAGATCTATTTTTTAGACTTCAAATCCCCGTATTGATTTAGCGTGATGGAAGTGAGGATCCTTTCCCCAGCTGATCGACTATGATTATACTGTGCGCATTTGTAATCCCTCTACGGAGGATTCAAGCCAGAAATCTGATCCATCTAATAGCCACATTTCATAACTTGTTTTTTCGTTTTGCAATGTTTTTTTGCCTGTTTTGATTTTTGCGCGACGAACTATTCGTCTGAATGGAAGTGAGGATCCTTTCCCCAGATGAGCGACTATGATTATACTGTGCGTATTTGTAATCCCTCTACGGAGGATTCAAGCCAGAAATCTGATCCATACAATAGCCATAGCCACATCTATTAACTTCTATTTTCGTTTAGCAATGTTTTTTTTTCTGTTTTGATTTAATGGAAGTGATGATCCTTTCCCCAGATGATCGACTATGATTACACTGTGCGCAAAAGTGACCCCTCTTCGGAGAGGATTCCAAGCCAGAACTCTGATCCATTTATTTTTTATTTTACACGATTTTTTCAGGGTTATGATAGTACGAATCAATGGAGCACGGAATTCTTCAATATAATTCTGAGAATATGTACCACGTCAGAGTTCTCCGTCCTCGTAAAAATGTACTGATAAAATTATTGAGATATCCCTCAACTCTTCTTGAATATGAAAGTATATGCTGGCCTGGTTTTGTCAATATCGCTTGACATTAAGATCTGTATTTCTCAAAGTTCTGGAACGGCTTATGTGCAAACAAAATAATTTGTTAATGAAAGTTGAAAAATTAACTTTGATTATAAACTTAAGTCAACTCTAAATTTAAATTTAAAATAATTTATAAGCATAAAGAATAGCCCTTGCGACGAGCCTTCAGCTGGTTTCGCTTTTTGGAGCCATAAGCGAAAACATGATTTCGTAAATGAAAATTAATTTACAGATAAAATTTTTTATACGTATAAGTGACTCAAAATGAAAGTGACTCAAGCGAAAATGTGTAAAAGAAATCTGGATTAAAAAAACTATAAAATCAAGTTAATTTAAATTTTGGCTGCTTATAAGTGGTTGTAATGGTAAAACGATGGAGCCCATAATTTGTTATAACATATATTAGTAAAAATACTAATATCAGACAATAAACTGTGATTTCATATTATTACTTCAATCAGGTAATGTACCTCACCCACCACATTACTTCCTCGTTGGATTTCTTTCACATTCTTGTACTAATCGGACACCTGGGCCTATGTGGATTATGTATTTGTGTTACGGGCCTACACAACTGGAGACCCTGTGTCGTAGGCCTCATCTGGAATCAGGGTTTACATTATCCACCGGCAATTGGGTTTCGAGCCCTATCGATATTATGGTTTTTTCGACCTTTTTCCAACTGATTTCGATTGAATTTCCGTCAAATTTACAATTTGATATTTGAATCGAAAACCATGTGAAATTTAAACCGTTGAAAAACCGCGACAACCAACTAGCTTACACTGACCTTGTGAACCTGCCGAAAATGTTCCACGTTTCTTGGGCCGCTGGTCTCGGGTCAGACGACGTTCATAAAAAATATATGCAGCAGATTAGCAGTGCATCACGTTGATCGGTTTCTCCTCCCAAATGAGCCTTGCGAAGCTCACCGCAATACAAAACGTTACCTAACATATTGGCTGCTCCGTTTCATGTCGGAAGTTATTTTCGGTTTATTCTAAAATAAGTTTAACCAAGTTTACAAGAATTATATAGGAATATTTTCAACACGAAATTAGTTACATTAAAACCACCGTTGGACATTATTTTGTAGTATATTTATTTGTGTTAGAAATATGGTACACTTTTTTAAAGAAATTAGTCACACTTAAAAATTTTTATGTAATGTACACTCGATGACTTATTATATGCAACAATGGGAGTGCTCCAGGCCACAAATAAAAAAAAAGATAAAACAACTGAAGCAAAAAAAAAAACTGTTAACACACAGAATTTCACCTTCCAACATTTTGATGAGATTTAAGTTGTCTACTATTCCAGCTAATTCGCTAGATTTTATAATAGATAAATCAAAAGTAATTATTTTGGGACAAAAAATATCATATAAATTAATATGAATATCTAACTTCGATGCTCGGATGAGCTTTCTGCCACATGGCAGAAGCGTGTAAGCCAACAGCCAGCTAACACCCAAAGTTTGGATTCCTGCATTTTTGGGCCCTAACTTTGTTGTAGTTAGTGGTAGCCATGTGTGATCAAGCAATTCAGTCTCGGTCTTAGCTCATGGATGAAATCTTGGTCATTTAAACTCAAGGCCAAGTTAGTAAAACTATGCAATTTCAGGATTAAGAAAATCGGTCTTGGCATTAGGAACGATCAAAATAATCAAGAAGTGTGAGCATCAAATAGATGTAAATGAATGATAAAAATGCAAACCACCATAAATCTTAAAAAGCACCGCCAACCATCACAGTTGGATCTCCATCGCCGTCCCCAACCGATCACATGATCTATTGCCATCTATTGCCGCTCGTATGTTTACGCATTCATGCCAACACAGTTGCTGCTTCCATCCTCCTCCTTCGCCACCATCTGCACCTCATGCGCTATATTCAGTGCGAGATGTAACTGTAACCCATTGCAATCTAAGGTGTTATTACGCTCTAGCCATATATTTTTTCGGTCGGTTCAGTTAACCATAAGCTGTGATATAGATAAAATTAGATTATGGTCCGAATTTCTCAGCCTTGCAGCTTTTTTGTTTGATCCTATTTCGCCACCACTGGTTACAGTAGAGCGGATACAACATGTATTCCGTAGCCCCATTGCAAGCTTAGTCAAGCGGGTTTCAATTTATGTTTATGTCTTTTTGGCAATGTTTTTTTTACAAAGAATTCCATATCAGAAGCTCCCAAACTAAAACATTTCATTAACAGCATATCAATGACAATATGCCATTGGTGTCACGTCACCTATAACACTATAAACTGTGGTTTACAATGCAGTTCATAAAAAGGTCTTTGCTGACCAAGATATTGGTGCACAAATACAATCATTTTTACTATATGTCAAAAATCAGTATGCTAAAACAAATCGGCAGATCTCACAAGTCTCTTCTATTATATCTTTTACTGATGCCATATAGACATAACATTTAAGCTATAAAACTAGTGAATGATGTAGTGCAATTTTATTGTCTAAAATGTTAAATAATAGTACTCTTTCCTTAGAGCATATAAAATAAGGATTATATGCCCTCTTTGTTTTTTATTTTCTTTAAAAAAAAGCCGAACAACATATTTACAAATAAAAAATAATTTATAAACAAAACGTTTACATACGTGTTTTTAGTGATCTAAAAGTAAAGATAAAAATAAGTTACGATAAAAAAAACATTCAAAATCAACTTTAAATTTAAAATAAAAAAAATAAATTTTAGCCTATAAAAAATAAACATAATCGAAAAATTCAGGCTGTGCACGTTCATCCTTTTCTACTCCCAATTTACTTGGGGGAAGCGAGAAACTAGTCCAGCTCGAGCCCGAATCCGAGCCCAAAGCGACCGATCCAACCATCCGCATCCACAGACCGCACCAACCAACGACAACCTCGCCGGAGAGGGGAAAGAGAGAGAGAGGAAGTGCCAGATGGAGGCGGCGGCGGCGGCGGCGGCGGCCGGCGTGCAGCTGGGCTCCTCGAAGCCGCAGATCGCGACCCAGGCGGAGATGGCGGAGGCGCGCCTGCCGCTGTCCTACCGCGACCAGTGCGCCCACCTCCTCATCCCTCTCAACAAGTGCCGCGTCGCCGAGTACTACCTCCCGTGGAAGTGCGAGCCCGAGCGCCACGCCTACGAGAAGTGCCAGTACGAGCTCGTCATGGAGCGGATGCTCCAGATGCAGAAGATCCGCGAGGCGCAGGAGGCCAAGGCCAAGGGCGGCGCCACCATCGGCGTCCCCCTCATCCCTTCCGCTGCCAAGCTCTCCTGATCCGCTCCGGTTCGATCTGCTCTATTCAGGTCATCCCTTGCCCCGTCTTGCCAGCTTCCTCCAGCTCACGATTTGGCTTGATTGCTGTGATTAACTTCGTGATTACGATTTGAACGCAAAATTTACACGACCTGAATCTGAGTAGCGGAAGCCCTTTTAGGCCCTAGGAGGAGTAAGATTGTGTGTCCAATTCGGCCAATATAACGACGGCCTCAGGTCGCCACTGGATTTCTTATACTATTGTTTCAACGGTAGCTAGGGTTTTCACTAGTTGGTTATGAATGCTGAGGATGATTAAGAGATATTATATAAGGCCAACACTAATTCGTTGCGGAATCATGCATGTAATGGACATCCTACATAAGTAAACCAATGTAATTGGGGTACTAAGGTTAGTTTTGTTGTGACCTTGCTTATCATTGCGATCCCAACACTTATTGTGATATACCTGTGCAATATGAACTTCCAGTTGTCACCATTTGTGATATTGGTTGTGCTGAAGTTAGCAGTAAAGCCATATAGATTTGGGAAAATCTTCTTGGAACTCCTGCTATTTAGCCTGTGTCCTTTCTCAGAGCCTCTGTACCAAGCCATTGTTTAGAATACTCTGGATTCTGGAGTCCCTTCTATCGCATGTCTTATATCAGTGGATCTTTTCAGTTGTTGGCTGGTTTAAGCTGAGAGTTGCTCCCAGTGATCTCTCACGTTTTAACTTCTCTATGTCCCTGAACAGAGTAGTTTTTCTTTTCTTTTCATTTATAAAGGACTAGTAGAAGCTCTTACTTGATTAGAAGTAGGGGATTCCCCGTTCAATTTTTCACAGAGCTAGATAAAAGATGAAATTAGATTTGATATACAACTTTTATATTTTCTATATGGAGCTAAAAATATAATTGTATATATATATATATATATATACAGTGGCGCTACACAGCTCGCCACAGAAACGTTGTGTGCTACGAAACAACCTAGCGCGTCACACAGCGATCAACCAACCAACCTCCACGTCAGCCACCCCCCTCCCACCACCACCACCCCTAACAAAAATTAGTGGAGTTAAAAAATAATTGATAGATGCGAGTGTTGAGTTAAAAAAATAACTTATATATACGTGGGGTGTTTACTACGATACACTGTGGAGTTAAAATTTAACTGATGACAACATAAAAGGAATGTGTGCGTTTACTGGTTGAGGAGTTAAAAGTTAACTTTCATCACACATTCAACCCCACTAGTTAAAAATTAACTCATATGCCTAGCATGTGTTATGTTGTTCGATAAGTTAAACTTTAACTGCATAGTATAACAACGTGATGTGTGTGCTTGGTTGTGGGCGTGTCAGTTAAAAAATAATCAATATGTGTGCAACGTGTTCTTGAGTTAAAAATTAACTCACGTTCACTGGCTTGTATTCGTGCTTCAGTAATTTAAAATTTGATCGAAAGGAGTCAAAACTTAACTCACTTTATTCGGGGGCACCCCGCAAGTAATTCAAAAAGTTAAAATTTAACTGCAACGTGCAAGGTGGGGTGGTTGCTCTGTTGATGGGTGGTGCGGAGTTTGGTTTGGTTGTGGTGTGTCAAGCGCTGTATAGTAGTTCTATATATTGATTATTTTTTACTTTTTAATTCTTACTTTTGTTTCTGTTTCCATTTATACGATTGTTATAGGGGTACAACATATTTTAGAAGTGTAATGAGATTTGGACATTTGGTATACAACTCTTAGCTTTTCTTTTTTAATGTAGTTGTATTTTGTATACAACTACGTCAATCAATCTACTCTGCTATAATTTTGACCCAATATAATCCGATAGCTTAAATTTTCTTTTTATCTGATTAATGTGAAAATTTCTAGTCTCCACAGTGAATGTGATGGCTTCTTTTTTAGACATATTTATAATATAATAGAAAATTTGTATAGAAATTATGTTTCCCATGCTTTTTCTTTTCACATTTTCTTATCTATTCTGGCACACTTTAGCTTGTATGACCAGCATGTAGTCATTATCATGTCTACTTCTACATAAAGCTTTGTTGTTTGTCGAGTGTGAGCCATTTCTGTTGTAGCTTAGATCACTCCCTTTATCCTTTCTCTTACGAGCTACTACCTCTGTCCCAAAATATAAGACATTTTTGGCTGCGCATTTGCATTGCTAAAATCCCTTAAATTATGGGACGGAGGTAGTAAAAGTTTGTTTGAAATTAACCCCTCTGGGTTGATATTGATGGGGTATCCGTATCTTTTTTACAGAACAGGACCTGGTTGTTTACCTCTCTTATTTGAGAATAAAGTCCTCTCATTCAATGCATCATATCTAACCAGTTATGTGCTTTATTTGCTTTAGCATATGATTTCCCCTGTTCTTGTTCTCATTTACTGAGTGTTGCCTTGACAGCTGATGGTTGTTCCGTATACGTGATTTGATTGCTTTCGTATTAGTGTCTTAGAAATGGAGATTGAGAAATTCTTACCAAACTCCTGAAATGATTTTATTTAGTTGAAATTGGTGCTTATGCAATCTAAAAGTTTAGGTGGCCATCGTTTGAAGTTTTTAACATGCAAACAGAAGTAGTGTTTTTAACATACAAACAGAAGTAGTGTCACTACTCACCAGTACACGCAATTTTGATGTCAAAATACAGTTCTGGAATTGAACAAATACTGGTGAACAGTGATACCAATTCGTGGAGTAAGTACTGGATTTATAGGTCTATTGACTTGCCTTCACTTTGATATGGAAGATCCTTTAACATGACTGACCAGGCTGATTCACGCAAGCAACCATCAAAAGATAACAAGATATAGGGGTATCTAGCTTGGACATAATGTTGCAAATATGTAAACTATCTTGTCATTCTTCAGTTTTTCCATGTGCACCTCCTAAGCATCACGTCCTTTTCTCATCCTCGTGAAAACATATTAAATGTGATAATATTTAAGGAACTGTTGACTGCAAATCATTTCTTTTTATCTACTCTGTTCTTTGATAGCTCTGTTTGCAGCATGTGACATAATAATGAGAAAGGTACAGATAGTATACTTTGGCTGGCGGAGCTTTGTTTCTTCTGCTAATAGTAACTGCTATTGATTCCCTGCACTTATTGTGTATGGAGTACTTTATCTTCAGAGTTATAAATCATGACACAGACATTAATCGTGTTGGCATTTTCAATCTTTTTGACTTTCCATTAGGTGATGAAATCATTCTGTACCTTTAGGCTGTTTATTTCTGGCATATTGGGCTGGTCTTTATACTCTGCAGTAACAGTCATTGTATTGCTGGTGTTGCTCACTCTCTTGGTACAACTTTTGAGTGCCATAGAACTTCATACCATCTTAGATGCTGCAAGTCTGCAACTAGTCCTCATGCCTTTGATGATATGTTCTCTTTGGAGGTTTCTCCCCCATTTGAATGCATCACTGTAACCTTTTGATGTCATAACCGTTGGGATGTGCCAGATGGTTTAGTTTGGGGACAGCAATTTCTTCCCTATCAGATTGGCATGTGGCTCGCATAGTGTTTACTCTGTGCATCCTTTGTTTTCTCCTTAACCTGGGTCAGTAAATGGGATGCTGCTCTATTCTGTTTCCTCTGGTACAATTTCTGATCTGTTTTGTTCCTTCGCTGATGACACTGTCTGGAAGCTCCACCTTTTCTTTTCTTTTATATGTAGCACATATTTATCAGTTATATTGACCAATTAGATTCCTTTTGGATGCACAGGGCTGGTTATGACTGCACGAAGGACATTGTGCGAGGATCATGGGTGTTAGTTCTATGAACCAAACATCTATTTGAATTTAGCATAAAGTTAACTGTTGTCTTCTTCCTCTTCGCCTTTTCTCCTTTGGCGACCATCTTAAAGTTTCAATATGAAATAAGGAACTGCCTGTTTATACTCGATGACTGAAATGACGCCTTGAAGTTTTGAATGCAATGTATGGACTCTGCACATGTATGAAGGCCTACTGTCATTCAGTAGACAAATCCAGCTACAACCAGTAACATATCATCGCGTAAGCTATATATGCTGCATCCTTTTCTATGCTGTGTCATTACTGTGTGTAGCAAAGGAACTGTAGCCATCGCTGTTGCTTAATCAGATAATGGGATCTGATTACTTTTGCTTGCTTAGGGCCAAAGTACATAGTATAGGGATTTAGAAGCCCAAACGATATGCTTTATACTCCCAACCTATTTGTCTACTTGGATCACCAACTGAAAAGGACAGACAAATCATCCGTGCCGCTTGCATCGATGACTGGTGACTCTAAAAAGGGAAGAGACTATGATACTCATATGGGAATCAAAACCATGAACATCTCCCTCCTAGTTTATGTGGTTACAAATTCTCCTCCCGTTGCTGTTGACAAGGACATTGGATTCTTCCAAGTTGGCAATGCCGGCATCTCAGGTTCCCCCGTCCTTTGCCATGGAGCAGCGCAGGCGGCGACACGAGACGTGCCAGCCTCGCCGACGACGGCCACGGCGGGGGCGGTGTCCCGTTGCAATCAGAGAAGGACGCGGTAGCTGCTTGCGGCGAGGGAGGCAAAGGACGCAGAGGGTGAGGGGCAGGACAAGATGATTGTGCATGTGCATGCATGCATGCGTGATGCGTGCAATTTCTCAGTAGAGAGTCTCTTCACTCTCTTTGTAGCGTAGCCGAGGCCGTGCAGGGGCAGGGGAATGATGATGATGACGAGGGAGAAAAACACGCGCACAACACAAACATATTATTCCATTCCATGGGGCCAGCCAGTCAAGCTTGCTAGCTACTACTAGCTCATCCGGACCCTTTTCTACCTCAGCTCTCCTTTCGTACTAAAATATGACTTCTACCATTAGAATTTATTATGAAATATAATAAGTTGTACATATATAATCTCTTTTTATCAATCATAAATTTGTGTCGCTGGAGGAGGTGATTGCTTGGTGACATAGTTACAAATAAAAAATAATTTGTGAATAAAACTTTTATATACGTATTGTTATGACTGGAAAATAAACTTCGGCGAAAAAACTTAAAATTAACTCCAAATATAAGTTTAAAATTTCTAATTTTATCTTATAAGAGGGCATTTTCTCCTTAAGGATGTACCTTCTAGTATCTAAAGTATCAAAAGAAACCAAATTTTACATAGAAAATGATTGTATCTCCTGATAACTTTTTAAAAATGGTAAAATTGCTCTGTAAGAGAAGACATAAGTGAAAAAATAGGCGTCAGAGTTTTTCATGTGCTATCTTCTTAACCAATCATATTATTCTCCATTTAATTTCATCACCCTTCGTAATACCATATCCAACTCTAACTCTTTTTATTGTGAAACTGAGACAATAGTATCAGAGGAAAAGATTGGGGAGACAGAATCATCATGCTCGTGGGGGCAGCGCGGGAAACAAACCGGAGTGTGCAGTAGTATCTATCCCCCTTCCCTTCTCTCTCTGCCCCCGTGCAATGATGCCACCAGCTCTGCCCCTGCATCTGCATGCATGACCACATTGCAACTACTCTTTGCATCTCATCTCATCTCCAGCAAGAGGGAAAAAAAAAGAGAGAGACAGAAAAACACAATTGGATCTACTGTTGATTGGGCTAAGATGACAAATGTACAGTTTCTCCCTGCAGGTCAGGTAGCCTTACCATCGTCAGGGACATGCTAAATTGCTAAACCATTGTTCTTTCTTGCATCAACTGCAGGGATTACCACGGCAAGGGCGTTATCCAGACAGTTATATGATTCCATCCTTGGTGGTAAGAGCTTTTCTGGAAAGAGTATTGATCTCCAGATTTCAGCATACTACATACACACGCACGTCTCCAAAAAACTTCCTGCAACAATCCAGGCACATTATTGATACTGATGACTCCCTGATCAGTGTATAGCTTGTCACGGGTTTTATGGCACAGTGGGCATGCAGCGTCTTCTCCGTCGATGTTTTGTCCAGGGTCGGCCAAAGGGGTGCGTCGTGAACAGGCCACGGCTTGCCGGCCGAGCAGTTGGTCCAGAGAGAGAGGGTGAAATCAAATTATTATGTGCTCATCCATGGCATGCGCCGGTCAATCCCAGCTCTATTTGCAACACCTCTCCGGGCATGCAGCAGCCCCACGGCTGCACTCACTCTCTCTCCCCTTTTCCCCCGCCCGTCCGTACGTTTATCCAGATCCTCTACGCACTCGTACCCAGGGTTTGCAAAACCGCTGATGCTATCCTTGCGAAAACCATGGTTATCGTAATAACCATGATTATTATCACGAAGAACTATTAAAAACTATGATAATCATGTTCTGTAAGACGACGGTTTCAAATATCTTCACGAAAATATAAACCCCACTCATACCACGAACATATGGAGTCCACACAAATTCACTGTACTCGCTAAGTATAAAAATAAACCGATTTATAGAGTTTAAATAAAATTTACTTAAAATAATTAATATTTTACCTTTAATCCAAAAAAGGTTAGTTTTTTCCTTCATTTGGTACCGCTTATATGGATATCCACCAATATTCTCGATCTGTCTTTTCTTGCTAATAATGAAATTGTATTGGGATGCTATGACCAGGTATATTTTATGAGAGATGGAGGACATATACTGCAGGTATTACATGCAATTAACATCCATGCGTGCATGCATGAAGATGAATCCAGATACCAGTAGAGTACTACTCCGTAGCTAGTATAGGGAGTACTTGAAGTGGTAAGGAAGAAGCTACTGCAGCAATTGTAGGGAGTTGACGACCAAGATACTGCCCACCCCCCCCCCCCCCCAAAAAAAAGATTTAAATTATGTATCATAATATAAACATGTCTATATTTATTTTTATACCTTCAATCATTCCAATAATTATAGAGCTAATTAAATGCTTAAAAATATATAATTAATTCAAAATTTAATAATTAACCACTAACATGACTAAAAAGAATCTTTTAGTTTATACTAAACAAATTATCTAAAGATACATATATTTTAAAATAGAGATAGCATATATCAGTACTAGCATTAGGACACTCGCAATGCTAGAAACTACCTTGATTTCTATACTCTAGGATATCGTGTCAATAAACAATCTTCCATAATACAACCTTTGTATTTTGTTATTGTATAGCTTACTTGTTTTTTTCAGATAGTGTTGTTTTACGTAAAGACACTATGTCTTAATCTAGAACCAGTTTTTTTATTTTTAGGTCCCTTTTCAATAAATAACATGTCATATCAGTAAATTACTTACATATTTTTTTAGACAAAAAAGACTTAGGATGAGCCCCGCTTTTACTGAAAGCAGAGTAATTGTTGCTGGGATTACCAGCTTACACTTCAGTTTTACAAACATTTGGAAGATAAACATGGGTGCACAACTGCTACCCCAACACCCAGCGACCAATTGCACAACTCATACTGCTTATTAAAAAAAAACAAAACAGCAAACTGATATTTTTAACCAACACACATCCTGTTGCTACGAACCATCTGATTAGCTATCTTCTGCAATTCCTGGATTACCGCCTCCTGGGCTTCCCTTTCTTGCATCTTCAAAAGCGACTTCCAGTTCCTGAGAACTGAGATAATGTGAAAAATGATTGTTACAGGAGAGGAAGCCAGTTTTTTTCCTAAAAATCATATCATTTCTGGTCATCCATAAGCTCCAGCTAATTGCTGCTAATAACAACACTCTAGTTCTACTCTTTTTGTTATCAGACCCCCCCCCCCCAAATCCTCCAATTAAAATATTCAAAATTTCTTGGGATAAAATTTCAACCTAAGGCAACTCTACAAGGCAACTCTACAAGCACACCAAACGAACATCACCATAGGACATTCAAACATAATATAATTGGTATCTTCCACCTGATTATAAATGTTACATAACTCTAATCCATCCCAACCTCTTTTTCTCAAATTGTGAGCTGCTTGAATTCTATCTTTTTCAGCCAACCATAAGAAATGTTTAATTTTTAACGGGCAAGGAGCTTGCCAGATGTCTTCCATTCTAACATTTTTAACCCCACCAAACGTTAAAGCTCTATACATCAATCGGACTGTGTATCTTTTATTTTTCTCCAAATCCCATGATAAAATATCTCTCCCAGTTAAAATCGTGACATCCCTAATCTTCTCTACTAGTTTTTGCCAACACGTGAGATCATTAATACTAAAAGATCTTCTAAAAGTGAGAGTATTTCGAGAATTATCAACCATATCTTTAACAGGCATCTCTTGCTGATTACAGATTCTAAAAATGTTATCAAATTTTATCTTGAGGCGACATTCACCCAACCAAACATCATGCCAAAAACTCACATGGTCACCACTACCAACAAGTTACTTATATGTCGTATCAATAAATGTAGATAGAAGTTATTTTTGTCTGCACTGGAGTACCCTTAGATACTCTTGTATAAATTGACATCCATGCATGCATTGGGTGGGCACAAAGGATCAGAGGCCCCCGGTTGGAGGAGCATGATGAGCCGTATGATCCGCTTGGTTTCCCCTGCATGCAATGATGGCGGCGCTGAGCCTCCTCATCTCATCCCAGTTCACCTCACCCCTCACTACGTACTCTCCTGTATATCTCAGCGTCTCTACATGTTCCCCGGCCTCCGTCTTGTACTATAGCTGCTGCTACTGTGCCTGCGTGTGTATGCGCGCTCCTTTGGAACACACCACTGCGCACTGGTCAGAAAAGAACAAGTACAATAACATGAGCCCTAGTTATTACCAATAGAACATACTATTATTAGAGCAAGTTCTTTAATAGGATAGCCAATTGCTAGCTCCAATAGCTCTAATTTATTTATAATCAGTCTAATAGTCAATTCATACAATAGTTACCCACAAAACATTAGCACATGGTTCCACATGTCATACACGCACTCTGTCTTGGAGTTTATGCGCAGCTGGCTATAAATTAGTAGCCCACCTCTCTTCTCTCTCCCCTCTTATCTATTTAAAATATGCTTATAGCTGGCTTATAGCCTGCTATTATACCTGCTCTTATACGGAGTTTGTTCTTTTCTTTCTCCTCTTCACTCTACTCTATCAGGATTAAGAACTATTGGCCTCATATTTTCGCTAGCTTTACTTATGCTTAAAAACCAAAATTTAAGTTTTAATATTAAATTTAGAGTTGATTTTAAGATTTTCTTCATCGTACTTTACTTTTCAGCATCTACAAAGTACATAAAAGTTTTGTTTACAAATTATTTTTTATTTGTAAATATGACATTTGATTCTTTTCCCTTGAAAAAAATAAGCAATCACCCCCCTTTATATATAGTCCACTTAATTAGCTTTTGTCTTAAAAAATAATTAGCTTCTCTCTCTCTCAAGTCCGTGTCAGCGGTGGGCTATAGCAAGCGGAGTGTGCTCGTAGTTTGTACAATAATCATTTGTTACTACTCACAGTACTCTCTAAGCTGACCACTATCTATATTTTTGTTAATAGAGACTCACAAAATATTTGTAATTCTCTTCTCATGTGCTAACTAGGGCTCAGGTACTAATTTCCTAAAAGCATATGTTTATTTTAGCATTTAAAAAACAAATTATTGGAAGAAAAAAGAACTAGATGGTTCAAACTAGTATTAAATAAGTGGTAGGGAATGAGAGGTACGGTGTGTTTGGAGTTAAGATGATTAGAAATTTGAACCTTAAGTAATAGACATGACGAGTACTGCTCTAAAGTATCATTTATTTTAGGACAAATGTTAACTAAACTCCAAAAGGCCAGTTATGTTTGGCAAAAGAGATGACAAAATTACAACTGGCTTCATTATATTAATTATTTCCATCCTTTCTTCTCACTACTCGTATGTAGGATTTAACTAGCGTAGATCTCATTGTAGTTTGTTAAGTCACTTTTATTACACTTGCATTTCCTTCATGCAAATATGAAATATGTAATAATGCAATGCCTTCTCTCTCTCATCATACTGGAGCATACCATGGCCATATGGGGCCCCTGTTAGGTAGCTAGCTTGATAGTACTAGAAGATTTATCAAAGATTATTATGCTTCCATGGCTCTGTTGTTAATTGTTCCTTTGTCGACTGACCTGATCAGCATGCATGATGCATCTGTTATCTCTGTACCAGCCAATAAATTCCTTGTGAAGCTTTTCTAGCGAGCTCGATCGATTCATCACCGATCCATCCGTCGACCGATCGATCGATCTCCTTGGATCAGCTCGCATGCCTGCATGCGTCCCTGCCATTTTCTGATTCTCTGCACCGGGGATTATTAATTAACCTCGCCTTTAAGTACGGGAGATCCGGTCAGAACGCTGAAAGAGATAAGAATATGTCGTGATGAATATGCATTGTACGGTGCATGCAGGCGTTTGGGTAATTAATTAATTAGTTGCGCCTTAATTCGAGGTGATGATAGCCTGGTCGGACTCTACCTGATCTCCCTCTCATGTTCATGTTGATGATAGTACTTGTCCTATTCTAAAATATAACACCTTCTACTGTTCTACACTTACGTGCTATTTTCAATCAATCACTAGCTTAAACCACTAAATTTTAATCTACTATTTTATCTTCTTAATCAATCGTACTATGTACCCTATCCCGGCATCCCGCAAAGCCTTTATTTTTAGCTCCCCTCATTTATTCAAAAAGACTTTATTTTTTTTAATAATTCTTACATTGTAGTTTGGTAAAGCGAGGGTAAATATATTGATATTTAAAAAAGTAGGAGGCAAGTGGATTGAGATTTTTAAAAAAGTGAAGTACATTTTAGTTCTTTTAGATTTCTATTCATTTGTATGAAATAGGCTAAAACGCAAGTCTTTTTTTTCTGAGACAGATTCATCAATTTTCTTACTACCCACCCATATCCAGTTCCAGTGGCGGAGCCAACCATGCTGTTGAGTCTAGGTGACGAAGAGTATTTCCTATTTATTGACAATATTTCATAGACATATTTGCTAGTTTTTGGTGAGGATCCTAGCGGTGAAGCCCAAGCGGCCGCTCGACCAGCCCGGGAGCTGGCTCCACTGCTGTTGAGTTTTAAAACTTTTATACTAAGGAGCAAAGAGGGGTCCCGTTCGGCTGAAATTAGTACAGCAACTGCAACTTTAGCAGTTGTATCTATTATCACTAGATGCAAACCGGATGACTCAAATGAACTTTAACTTCATTTGGAAAAATAGAGCTCCACCCAGAGTGCAATTCTTCATGTGGCTCATGGGGAAAGACAGATTGCCAACAAGAAGTAACCTCATCATCAAAAGAATCGTCGACTCCGCAGCTTGTGCAATCTGCAATAACAATTGGGAAGACAGTGCTCACCTTTTCCTTGTTTGTCCCCTGGCAACTGCGGTGTGGGCGGCACTTGGTTTCGCCCCTGGTATAGCAACTACCAAAGAACTGCACCTAATCTCAAAACTGTCACGACTCTTAAAAAAGGATTTTGAAACCTTCATCATATTGTGTTTCTGGAGACTATGGACCCATAGAAATGACGTGATTTTCAATAATTTGGAACCATCTCCGGCAAGATTACTAAGACAGTGTGTTCAAGATGTAACGATGTGGGCAGAACGTTTTAAAATAGAAGATCGCTTTGTAACCTCCTATTGGAAGGATGTATTGTGCCGAGCCGTGGAAAATACAGCAAATGTACCTTCTATTTAATCCGTTCTAATTTAAATGCAGGTGGGGAATCTCTCCCCCCCGGTGAAAATTCAAAAAAAAAATCAGTCTAGAGCACTATAGCAAAAACACTGTAGCACGAAATACTGTAGCACAAGATCTAGACCGTTGATCCTTGAAATGAACGAATGAAACTTCGTGCAGTCCTAGCTTACAGTCGTCTTTGCAACTTCAGCAGATCCTAGCCGAGCAAAGAGTAGTAAATTTCTTTCGACGTGCAAAAGAAAAAAAGAGAGACAATTTCAAGAAAGAAATTTCGCACTTTATTTGATAGCTTGGAGAATAAGACCATGCAGCTCACTAGCCTTTTTGTTTTCCCGAGATGAAAAAGGAAAAGAAAAATCTATGATTAGCTTTTCTTGCAATAGATTGGCCACTTTCCAATCCAAATTCAAAGCCCAATCCTTGAAGCCACACACTGCACAGCCTCCTACAGGCACCTTTATTTTGGTAGGGCCTGAAGAAATTCTTCAGGGAGTACTCCTGCCTATATATAGTCCATGCATGCAGGGAGAGCTACCTAGGAATTTCTCACATCCATTCAACACAACTCATATCTCGTACACACATATATATTGGACGTCCAGCTAGCTGTGACAAGATTATTGAGCCTTTGTGTGTTTCTTTTTTTTTCCCGATTGGACACATGCTTTCCTATTTACGCACATGATATCTGATTCTTGCATGCAAATGCACTAAAAATGAGCATCTACAAGTGTACACTACTGATGCCTGCATATTCAAGAGAGTTTCTGGGTTTGCAACTACTACAGCTGTGTTCTAAAATTATCTGATCTTATACCGCGAAATTAAATGTAAGACTATCAACTTCTCCTTAAACTTTTCGTAAAAAATACACCGTTTAGCAATTTGAGAAGCTCGTATAAAATTCGAGAAAAATAAATGAGAATGATCGGCTAAAAGAACGCAGCCGTAAGTACTCTCTTAAAGGGCTTTTTTGGGATTGTAGGGATTTTAGAGGAAAATTGGAGGATTCAGTTCATATAGGATCTGAGGACTATTCGTCCTTTTAAATCGAAGGAATCGGATATTGGACAATTGTACGATCTTTCCTATCATAAATGATTTCTAGGAATTCTATAGGTTCTTTTTTAATTTTTCTTCAAGAAGTCCAAGACAAATCAATGCATGAGGCTTCAAATGAGCATCATAATGAAAAACACTCATCAAGCAACAAAAACTATATTTAATTTTTCATCCATCCTACACGTACCAACACAAAAGCAAAAAGGATATGTGTGCCTTCATTTTATCAAATCCTAATGTTTTTGTCACCATTTTCTGTACTACAGTGTATTTGTCCCTTAGTTTTACAAACTCTAATATAATGATTGCTTTCAAGATGAAGTTATTTTGGGACAAATTAGATAATGAAAAATAAACCAATGTTTGCAAGGGATGGTGTTTTTTTTTCAATCCTATGTTTTCTATATACACTGTTATACTATTGGACTGTTTTTTTATATTCATATGGTTTTGCAATCATGCACTCCTGATAAACCCTAAAATGTCGTGCAAATTCCAAAGCACGATATAGCAACAAAAATCTAGAGAATAAAGCAATAGTCAGAATCTAATAAGTATTTCCTCCGTTCTATATTATATAAGACATCGTTCATTAGTATCTTTATAAATCTAAAAATAACAAAAGAAACTTATAATATGAAGCAGACGTACGATGGTTCAAGAAAACTCAGCTTCTTAGTAGTATTATTTTTCTTATAACCTGCAGTCTCCCGCTCGCCCCCAAACAGGGACATACACTATGCCACCTATTTAGAGCACTAGCAGTAATTCAGACACTATTTACAACTGACTGAATCACTGCTGTCAGATGGTTAAATTAGCAAGGTATTTTGGCTCCTCAAGTGAGAAGGAAACCGATGCATGATAGGAAGGAGAGGAAGAAAACAAATGGCTGGCGGATGGATCAGAAACATTCAGAATGGTGCAATGAAATGAATTCAAGGTGCTCATGTCTACAGGTAGCAAGCAAGCAGGCAGGTAGGCAGAGGAGGAGGAGGAGGAGAAGCCAGGTGCATATGTCAGTGGCAATACTGGCGGAAAACTTGGGCATGCTTTGCTCCCCGGTGTCTTCATCTTGGCTCGGGTCAACAGCTCTGCTCCAATCTCATAATTATCCCCTCCTACGGCAGGCATATGCCCTGACCGCTTCTGAACATCTTCTTTGTCTCCAACCTTTTGTCTCTTCCTGCTCTTCTCTCTCCCTGCAGCTGCACTCCTCCACAGCACAATTAATTAATTTAACACTTCTCACTCCAGTAGCTACTACTATGATCCATCTCTCTCTATATACAACTATGGTCACACGTTGAGCTGAATGTCTAGCTAGCTGCAGGTCGCTCGTGTGTAGTACAACTATACACATACTCGTGCGAAGTGAAGTGAAGTGAAGTGGCTAGCCTTAGGTAGCTATCTGATGACCAGCGTATAGATAGATAGCTAGCTAGCTGCTGATCGGTCGCTGAGACAGTAGCTAGTTTGCTGGGTTTGATCGAATAAGTTGTTGAGATCGATCAGATGACCATGGTGAGGGCGGCGATGGCGGCCGGAGGAAGGGAGAGGAACGGTGGCGTCAGGCAGTACAACCGGTCCAAGGTGCCGCGGCTACGGTGGACGCCTGATCTGCACCACTGCTTCGTCCATGCCATCCACAAGCTCGGCGGCCAGGACAGTATGTGGTCTAATTCTTCGCCGTCGTCGTCCTCGATCCCCCATGCATTCTCTGTCCTATACCTAGCTAAGCTATATATATATCAAGCTTGGGTTTTTCAATTCTCTCCAGTTCTTTCGGTTTCTTCTCATGATTCTCATCTGTGTCTTGATCAGTTGGGGTGATTTGCATAATCTTTTTATTTGATCTCTCTATAGTCTAATTATCTTCTCGATCGTCTGCAGCTGTGTCTTGGGTTTTGCATGCATGCTTCTTTTTCTCTCTAGCTGGAGTAGTTTTCAGCTTCTGTTCATATGCACAACAGTGGGTTTTTTTTTTTCTCATGTTGGTGTGTGCATGCATGGTTTGCAGAGGCTACACCGAAGCGAGTTCTGCAGCTGATGGGAGTGGGAGGACTCACCATATCTCATGTCAAAAGCCATCTTCAGGTGTAGTTGATCACTTGGCCTTATATGTCTTGTGTCCTTGTAACTTGTCTTCTTCGATCGGTTACTAACTAACTAGCTTTGTCTCTGCTTCCTTTTTACCACTAATGTTTGTTTTCATACCACTAATGTGTTCTTTTTTTCATTTTGTTATTGGGAGCAGATGTATAGGAACATGAGGAATGATCTAGCAATGCAAGGTACGGTATATATGACATTCTAGATTACTGTTCAATTTTTTCTCTAACTTTGTTTTGCAGTGTGTTGCTACTTTTTTTTTTTTGCCTGCCAGGAGTGGTTCATGCAGATAAGCTCAGTTTTTTTTTCACAAACAACGTTTGCAGCAGGCGGATGTATATATCCCCTAAACCTATGTGTATCTTGTTGGGTCCTGAATTGCAAAGCCTTCTAAAAATAGTTAATCTAGCTACAATTCCTCACTGCCCGAAAAAAAATCGTGAGGCCCAGTACATAATCATAGTTCTAATTAACCGCAAACGCATAAAAAATGCAGGAAAATTGTACTGTTGAAGTTTAATCATATCACAGACTAGTCAAGAAAGATAGACTTAGTCTAAGCTCATAAGCACCTCTACCTTTAAAGAAAAATCTGTTGGGCATCTTGAGTATCATGCATATGCATGTGTTGCATGGATGGCACACTTCTCAAAACATAACAATTATTTGTGATTTTTTATACTAATTCTGTGGGCTGGACAGTGATAGTTCTTTATCCAGTACTTCATGAGAGGAGGAAAGGAAAATAAAAAAAAAACAGGAGGAGAGGGGGAAAAAGGCCTAAAACCAATCTCCTTTTGCCAATCTTGTGATCAGGGATACAGGTGCATCAACAGGTGGATCAGGAGCACACGTATGGAGGTGGTGTGGAAGTTTGGACTGATATGCAGCAGTGTGATCATGATGAGTGTGATGTCCCCTGCTTCAGCTGCCACTCCCCAAAGCCTAGAAAGGAGCCACTGCTTCACCTCCAACTGAAAAGGTCACTGCCTTTTATTTAATCACTTTATGCTCTGTCAATCTAGGAGTATATATGAGCTTATCAGTCACATCATGTACAATGGCAGCAATTTTAGACCATCATTTTGCATTCACTTTATATAGCCAGCATCTTGAGGTATCCCATCAAATATTCCTAGATCAAGTGAAAACTTGAAAAACACACTCTTTTCTTGAAAACAACTATGATGCATACATTCCTTGACATGATGTTTGCATGGCTATAATAAGCAAATGGTACGTATATATATTGGTACTGTATCCACGGGTACATTTTGATATGAAGGTAGTTCTTGTAGTAGTAGAATGTTTTGATAACTTGTTCCGTTATAGGAGCATTTATAGTTGTGGATCCCATTTCGTATAACTTACTTAGGACTTGTATGCTCTACTCTTAGACGATCTTCTTATATATATTTTTTCTTTGGTGACCATTATCTATACTAAGTGTAGTTGAGTATGATAAAACCTTGACACACAGAATATGCCCATCAATCTATCTAAAGTTGTTACCACTAGTTTATTTTAAACCATCAAGAGAATAATATAGATAGATTTGTTATGAGAAATACTCCCATACTAATATAGTTATATTATTATATCCAAACACAAAGCTGTAGAAAGTATTGGGAAGAGTAAAAACAAGACGTATTATACCTTTGGTCATAAGCACTACTTACACCATGGAGGTAGTCTAAGATTTGGTTAAATCTTTAAAACTTTGACCAACGATAATTTCATAGGTGTTTGTGGATTCTAATCCCTCAAGTGCCCCCCTCGTTTTTGCATATCATTCAAATAGTTATATATTTTTTAAACAATGATAAGATGGATTAATATATGATATATCACTCCACAAATATGCATGATCTTTATAATTTATAATAAAAGAAACAAAATAACCTTTGATTACTATACACATATTTAGAGTCATTTTTTGCAATTGTAAAAATCAAATTTAATTTTGCATTTTCGTGTAGTGATATGATATATCATACATTAATCTGTCTTGTTAAATTGCTTTAATGTTTTTTCATAAACATGCAATAGAAAAATATCCGAGGGTTTAAAATATTCCCTAACTTCAAACAAACAAGGAGAAAAACGTATGAATAGATTTTTCCTTGATGAGTACTATAAATATCATAGCTTTTTAGGTTTTGTAATCTTATCCTAATACAAAACCTCCAGTGAAATTTCAAATAATCGATCAAGTCTTGTTCTAAATATCACATATTTATAACCGGGGAGAAAGGAGTGTGTATGCAACTGATGTGTTACTTTGTAACAAAAGAATAAGTGTCTATTCAGTCTGAAGAAATTTTGCGAGAAATTTGGAGGTATTTAACTGTTTTATGTGAAAATCCTACAGTTTTTACGTGTTCTGAAGGAGCCTAATTAAGAAACCATAAGAATATAGAAACCCAAGATCAGGAATATATTCAGAATGTCATAAATTCTATAGGAAACAAAGCAATATGAGCTTGTCGAAATGGTACTTTGGATATCTCACAGAAAAGAGATGACAGAGTAAATTCAATATTTACAGAGAAGAGGGTGAAACTAAACTAGATCTGCATGTGCATGCATACCGAAGCTGTGTGGTTAGCCCCATTACCACTAGTGCATGCGAGACACCAGTTTGCACGCTGCACGCATGCATGTTTCCCATTTATATTCCTTTTGCCCCGCCTGCAGTGGCAATGAATATTGACGAGCCAGGCACGCGCGCACGCGTTGCACCCAATGGACATCGCAGGGAAGCAGCGGCAGCGGCAGCATCTGAGACGGACAACACGCGACGTGGCCGGAGCGAGGAAGAGGACGACGCGAGCGCGAGCCCCAGAAGCCATCGGCATCAGCAGCAGCAGCAGCTCAGAGGCCAAGGAATATGTGAGAGGGACAGGTCGTCGTCGTCGTCGTCGTCGTGGAGGAGGGGCCTGCAGTGCTACTATGTACACGCCCACACGACGACGATGATGCAGGTGGCGCAAGCGGCCATGGCGCCGCGGCGGGGAATAAAGCAGCTGCCGGCCGGCGGCGATCATGGCGGACGGCGACAGTGCTACGCCGCCCCGCAGTACAGCTCCCCCAAGCTCAAATTCTTGGGCTTCGTGGTGACATCGGGGCCTCCTTCTCCTGCTGCTGCTGCTGCTGCCTACTGCTGCAGCGATGACCACCGCCCTTTTCAGGTACTCCTCCCATCAGCTATCTGCATGCCGTTTAGTGTTCACTAGTACAACAAGTAAGCCTTTCTCGGCTATCCATGGAGTAGCAGCATATTACTAGTGATCGTTCAGAGATTCAGAGGGACAAAGCGTATGGATCAGTGACTGATCGACTAATCCACCACCCAGAGGCCACTGTCTCAGTCTGTCCAAACAGTGTATATAGTGTTTGTGTGCATTCGTGCATGCAGCCATGCACACATGGATCATGCGCGAACGGATGGGTTCATTTATACCCGTTCCGTGTAGTGCCTTTTGTAACTTTGTTCGTGTCTTGGCATGCCTGTCCACCATGGAGCTTGCGACACACAGACACGCAAAGATTGGAAACTTTTTTATTTTTTAAACATTTTTAAGAAATAATTTTATTAATAAATCTCCGAGAAAAATATTTTCAAAACTAAACCTTTTTGACCACGCCAATGCTAGTGGCGTGGCAAAACAACGCTGTCACGTCGCCTGTTCGGGCATGCCATGGTGTGGCAGTCTTGCCACGCTATTGTCAATGGTGTGGCAAGACAATGTTGCCAGCCACCGACAATGGCGTGATAAGTCATTTGGCTACGCTAATGTTGGTAGCGTGGCCAAAAGGTTCATGCGGTGGAAATATTTTTTCCGGAGGTCTAGTAATAAAATTATTTCTTAGAAATGTTTAAAAAATAAAAAATTTCCAAAGATTGAGAGAGATCAGAGAGAGGGATGTATAGAAGAGAGATTGGTCGCATTGCATCATTGCATGCAGTCGTTTTGCTTCCCTCCAATCACACCAGAAAGGCAAAGGCTTTGAAGTGACCAGCCGGGTAGCCCTACCTTTCCCTTTTCTTGTCTAGTATAATAATTTTGGTCGCTGATTAATTAGCACATGGATCCATGCAGGTCGGCCACCGCGCCGCCGCGCCAACGGCGATCTGCACTACCGGCGGCCACCAACTGGCCGGCGCCTCGTGCAACGACGACGTCGCCGCCGGGAGCGCGAATACCGTAATGCCGTCGTCGTCGGCAGACGGAGACCAACACGACGACTGCTCGCTGTCGCTGTCGCTGGCGTTGGACACGGGATGCCTTCGCGGCGGCGGCGGCGGCTCGACGACGTCGTCGTCGGGCAGCCGGATCAGCCTCGACTTGTCGCTGTCAACGCTTGACTCGTAGACTCAACAGTCAGACCGTCCGGTGCGTGCGCGCGCGACAGCGTGAGATGTGGTGTGGAAAAGTTTGGGCCTTTGTGGGCTTCGTGCGTGCATGGCAGTTTTCTGGCCAGGGTTTGTCTGTAGTTTCAGGCCCAGGTCAAGGCAGATCATGTTATTCCATAGCAGATCTTACCATTTACATCTCTTGGGCTGCGAGTTGTTGTCACGTACGGGCCTCTTATTCACCGAGATAAAAAAAAAATAGAGATACTGCCTACACAACGGGATAAGTTAGGTTGACGACGTCGTAATGATATCAGCATGGTATGGGAATAAAAGAATCATCTATGATATTATATTTTATTATACCTGTTTTATCGGATACCTAATGTATCATGTTAATATCATACTGATATCAACATATAAAATATCTCATTGGATCAATGGGATACCGCTTTCTAAAAAAGTAATCATCTATCAATCTATGAATCTTAACGACGTGGCTACCTAGCACGTATTATTGTGTTAGTTCTAACCAGCGACATAACATGTTTACCTAATGTATCATGTTAATATCATGATGATATCAACATATAAAATATCTCGTTGGATCAATGGGATACCGCTTTCTGAAAAAAAGTGATCATCTACCAATCTAGTGATACTTGATGCCTCGAACTTCCGCACCTCATATAAGGTAGTGTTGGTGAAGGTCACATTGCCCTATATTCAACCACAACTTGGTTATGAGCAAGGAAGCGAGTAAGTGATCGAGTTGCTCGTAGGCAGGTGAATTGTCTAGATAAACTTTTTGTTACAAGCTTGAAGCAAGACACTATAAACGAGTGCATATCCTTAGTGGTACCGTAGACGATCTCACTTGAAGATAAACTACTTGATGACAAGTAGCTCCTTAAAGGATGGATTCGCACCAAGAACAATGAGATTTACTTCAGTTCAATAAAAAGTACCTCGAGATACCGGTATCTCGCGGTACTAAATCGTTTGTGATAGTTGGATCTAATAGTGTACATCATACTTAGCTAGATCCGATGGTGAACAATGATTTGATACATCGAAATACTTTTTGTTAGACTGAAGCAAATCTCAAAAACAATACGGTTTGTATCAATAACGCTACCATAGAGAAACATGCCTCTAAATGGCTGAAAACCAGTGCAAATACCTTTCTTCAGCGTGCTGAAAATACAAGGAAAGTTTTGCCAGTTCAAGGTTGTACCTTTCTCTTAAGTTGACGTAGAGCAGTAACATGAATGATTTGTCAGCTTCTGCACGGACATATCAAGTGCCTCACCCGGACTGAACAGTAAAGTGTAGAAACAAATCAAACTAAGCTCACTGCTTCACATGGGCAACACAGCCTACACAGAGTCTTCGTTAAGATATAGTCGGCCCAGTTCTTACATGTGTATATTTATAGGGGTGAGTATACACGCGTTATGAGCCACTGGTATTGTGTTTTGAAAGGAAAAAAAAAAACTTGTATCCGCAAAAAAAGTCATGCAGTACTAGTCAGGTTAAGAAATATGCATACAGTTGATCTAAACTTTAGACAGAGTTGCAGCAATCGGTGTTTCTCCTTTGATGAATCAGCCGGTAACAGTCTCTAGCTAGTGATCCACGATATTTATACTAATATATACAGGTTGTGATTATGTGATTATGCAGTGATTGACTTGATGCTTGCTTCCTGGACATGTTTAGCTATATTTGCAATTGAAGAGACCATCCGGCCTAGTTGCTATTGGTCAGAGGCACCAAGTGCCGACCGTTTAGTCGTAAACATTGGCTCCATCAAGAGGCCAAAAAGAGGATCATAACTTAGAATTTAATTTACACGGCAGGTGGCTAGTGGCGGAGCTCCTAATTTCTTTCTTACCCTGAAAGTAATCTAGCCCCCAGATCGAAAAAAAAAATACAAGTTGAATGAAACACCTTGTCGTCTTCAATATATATTAAAAAAAATACAAAGTGAAAGGATGAATTCAATGGGAATTTCCGGTGGATTTGGTTCCATTTGGCGGTTTTGAAAGCTCGGTCCAGTTTGGTGGAGGAATTTGATCACCGAGCGTGACCGAGCCACGCTTGTATATCCCGATACGGAAGCAAAAACCGATCGCGAGTGGTATCCTCGGATTTAATAAGAACATGGATAAACTTATAAAAGCTAATGAAATCTAGCTATCTTTTTCATACAACCCAAATCCAGTTTGATGTTATTTGGACCTAATAAAAAAAACGAGCAGTTTGTGTTATTGAATATTGATACGATGTAGGAGCCGAACCAATGGAACTGAAAGCCACACAGCAACAGTGCCGTTTTTTTTGAAACGATATATTTACAAATAGAAAATAATTTATGATTAATTTTTATTGCATATCCATATTTTTCAGCGATAAAAACAAGTGCTAAAAAAATAAGTTTGATAGAGAAAAACTCTAAATAAATTCTAAATTTAAAATTTAGTTTTATAAGTATAAGGAGAAACGAAAAGATATGGCAAGCCACCGGTTCATACAATACAAATACACGCCAAAACTGCCATTGGGTCGCGTCGCGCACGCTGGCGCCGGCGCGAGCCATGCATCCCCGCACGCGCCATTAAAACCCCATTCCGGTGGCCGCGCCGGTGCAACGCGCGTTTGATCGCGTTGGGCGACTGGGACTTAAACCCCAACGCGCATGGCCACGGCGGACGAGGCCGGCGGCGCGGTCGCCGGAGTTGAAGCTGGAGCGGGCGATCAGGGTGGTGGCGGCGGTGGCTGTCTCGGGGAGGTGAGGAGGGCGGCGAGGGCGGTGCTGTTCCTGGCGGCCGTCGCGCTGCCGTGCCTCGTTCTGTACAGCGCCGCCGTGGCGCCGGCGGGGCGGTTCGTCCGGCCGGCCGCGCTGCTGTGGCCGGGCCGCACCGCGCCGCCGCCACGCAGCGACGTCGACCCGACGGTGAGTACGTTCGCCTTCATTTTTGTTTTTGAAAAACTTCGTGAATTCTGTTCATGATCACCAGAAAAGCAGGAACATTTCTTTGCATCTCACTGTTTTCTAGTACTATTTAGTAAACTTTTGGATGGAACAGTGTACAGCCAAAATTCCTCTTAGGTTTTATTAGTGTTGTTAGTGGCAGTAAACACAATACTGATGAACCAACATGAATACACCCCCTCTGTTTATTCCAATCTAGTGGCGATGGTGAATCCGAGAGATCAATTGTTCACCATTTTGAGATAAGGTCTGGAAATTGCAAATTGTTTAAAAGTTGTAGTAGATGTGCGCATAACTGAGCTGTAAATTATGTTGACAACTAACTGATGTGAATGATGTTATCGTTCATTCGTTCTCATTTGGGCTTCTTTCTGGATCCCTACTTTTCAATTGCAACGTGCTTCAAATTACGGTGTAATTCAACGTTGTGATGCATGCATCCAAGTTGTTTTACTTGGAGTGATAGAGATAATCCACGCCCTAACGCCCGGGAAATTTACTCATCCTGTAGCAGACCTACCATGTTTGATAGGCCACGGCAGTTTTTTTTTTAACAGTCAACAGTCAACACCCAATGCCAGAATCCAGACCATTGACATGGTTAGCATTCTTAATTAGCAAGCAACATGATGAGCTGTCTGCCTATCAAATTAACTGCGCCTTAACCATCACTTCTATTGGAGAAGGTTTTGCCAATCAAATCCAGACTTCCTGTACCGAGCCGATAACACAAACTGTTCGGTTTCTCAGTCAAATTCAAACTGAAATTTAAATTCCAACAAAAAATCTAGATTTCACTGATTTTGCTTGTTTATCAACGTCTTTCATAAAATCCGGGGATACCGCTAGGCAGTCGATCCGGATCAATACTGTGATTTTGGGATATTTTTAACCGTCCGATGTACGACGAACAAACGAGGTTGATCGCTGCAGTAAACTACAGTAATTAGCATACTGGGATTTGGATAAATTACTATGCTACTTAGTATTGTTACAATAGTAAATACAACGTCCGTTTCATAATGTAAAATGTTTGATTTTTTGTTACAACATTTGATCATTCGTTTTATTCAAAAGTTTAGTACATATATAAAAAATATATAAAAAATGATAAGTCGTACTTAAAGTTGTAAGTCATGAGCAAAATAAATAATATTTCTATAATTTTTGAATAAGACAAATAGTCAAATATTACAACTAGAAAAGTTAAATATTTTATATTATGAAACAGAGAGTAACCGTAAAATCACTGTTCAACTAGCTGTCTTTGCCTAAGAATGGTTTAAAATCTGGTATTAAAAGTGTCAGCCTGAGGCCATTCACACACTGCATAGAGGCTTGAGCGAGTGGTATCGGTGGCCAGCGATGATTATCCAGCCTTGAACCACTCCCTTCACAATGTATCTGTCCTTATATGGACACCATGCTGTCACTTTTACTCTTCTCTTCCTTCTCGCGTCCACTGCACCGTCTCTCTCCACTCTTTCACCTCCATATCTAGATCCACGCCCTGCAGACGGAGGTGGCGGCGATGGGGAGGGGGTTGCTCAGGGTGACGACGACGACTGGGCGGCAAAGATCCTAGTTCGTCTCCTTCTCTTCATGTGCTTTTTCACTCTCACAATATATTTCTTGATCCTAGTTCGTCTCTTTCTCTTCATGTGCCTTTTCATCCTCACAATATATTCCTTGATCCTAGTCCGTCTTCTTCTCTCTATGTGCTTTTTCACTCTCACAATGTATTCTTTGAACATGGTCTCACCTCACCTATGGCAAAGACCACTCACTCTCCTCACTCCCTCTCTCCACCACAACAGCGGGGCTCCTATGTGGCGAGTTGAGACCACCCGTCACGTAGGAGCACTGTGAATATCCGGAAAGCCTTACCTGAGGCATTGGGAAATTTGTTCGTTCAGAATGTTTCCGGCTAGCAATCAGTCTGGCATCACTATCTGAAAAAACAGTAACAATTTTACACATACGAGGTTGTGCGTGTGCACGCAGGAAGGTGAGGACGCGAGGCTGGAACGCGTGCTGAGGGCGGCGGCGATGGCGAACGACACGGTGATCCTGACGACGCTGAACTCGGCGTGGGCGGAGACCGGATCGGTCGTGGACGTCTTCCTCGAGAGCTTCCGGATCGGCGAGGACACGAGGGGCCTCCTCGACCACCTCGTCATTGTCTCCCTCGACCTCGCCGCGCACCGCCGCTGCGAGCAGATCCACACCCACTGCTTCGCGCTCGCCACCGACGGCGTCGACTTCTCCGGCCAGAAGAACTTCATGTCCGATGGCTACCTCAGGATGATGTGGCGCCGCATCGACTTCCTCCGCCTCGTTCTTGCCAAGGGCTACAGCTTCGTCTTCACGGTAACAACACAAGAACTCAAATCATCTTTTTTTTTTCGCGGCATTGACAAAATCTGAAGCTTTGAGCGTTTGTTTCGCCAGGACACGGACATCGTGTGGTTCAGGAACCCGTTGCCGCACCTGTACCACGACGGCGACTTCCAGATCGCCTGCGACCACTTCACCGGCGATCCGGACGACCTGAGCAACAGCCCCAACGGCGGGTTCGCGTACGTGAGGTCAAGCGCGGCGACGGTGGAGCTCTACCGGTTCTGGTACGCGGCGAGGGAGAAGCACCCGGGGCTCCATGACCAGGACGTGCTCAACCTCATCAAGCGCGATCCCTACCTCGCCCAGCTCGGCGTCAGGATCAGGTTCCTCAGCACCGACCTCTTCGGCGGCCTCTGCGAGCACGGCCGGAGCCTGAGCACGGTCTGCACCATGCACGCCAACTGCTGCATCGGCCTGCGCCGGAAGATCGACGACCTTGGGCTCATGCTCCAGGACTGGAGGAGGTTCATGGCGACGCCCGAAACGGACAGGCATTTTGTCACCTGGAGTGTGCCCAGGAATTGCAGGTAATTAATTAACCAAGAAGACGCAGTCTGTGATTGTGATCTGTAACTGATTAGTTTGTTCTTGTGGTGATTTATCCTTTTGCAGTATGAAGAAACTGGAGCGGTAGGAGACTGAAAAGAAGACTTTTTTCTCAAAAAAAAAAGACTTTTAACTGCAATGTGTTAGATTAGAGCCTTGTCTGTACTCTGTACCATAGATGAGATGGCTGGCACCAACCAAATGAACCTGCAGCTAACTGTCGTTGACAAATACTATTGCTTTTGTTAAAAAGTACTCGCTCTGTCCCAAAAAAAAACGAATTCTCTGGTTTACGTTTGACCATCCGTAATTAAAAAAATTAGTCACACGTAAAGTACTATTCATGACTTATCATCTAATAAAAACAAAAATATCAATCACAAAAAAATTTTAAATAAGATGAAGAGTCAAAAATTAAAGATAAAAAGTGAAAAATTGGTTTATTTTGGGACGGAGGGAGCAGTACTTTCTAAGTTGGGAAGTGACAGTACAAATTTAGTCAAGGGATACAGCTTAATTAACTGTACTGCTAAGAAACATTTTTTTTCACGCTTTGTAGTTTTTCGAATCTATTACCTACTCTGAAACGATCGACCGAATAAAATGTATCACCCAAATTCTGAGATAACTGAATGAGCTCAGACAAATTCTGTATTGGCATTTCTCTGAAACATGAGTTTTACTAGGCATACACCCAAATTTCCAACGAAAAACATTATCTTTTTCCTTGCCCTGAATCCATTATGACATTCGACTTCATGGAGCTCTCGCACAGCCGCATTGTCATGACAGGCCTGAAAACAGAATCAGTGAAGAACATGAACCCAGACACGGATTTGGGATCGCTCTGCAGTCGACTTTCCCCTGCAGCCACCACTGACATATGGGCTCGAAAGGCGCTAGGTCCACATGTTAGCGACGAGATTCTCTACCGTCGACTGCAGAGGATCCAGTTCCCCAAGACCCCCGCCCTTCCGATGAAATCATAACAGAGCTGGAGTAGAATGAAGTTACAGACAAGTTTTCCGCAATATCTGAAGAAAAGTTTCACCTGCTGCTGCTGATGCCATGGACGATTTAACCAACCCATCAGATAAACTCTGCAAGCTTGCACACACAGCCTAGCAGCAGGAATGGAAGAGGCAAGCACAGGAGACAGAAAAGGGGAGGTGAACTCCAGCTCCAACTGAATCTCCTGCTCCTCTGCATGCCCCTTCCACTGCTGCTGCTACAGCCCAAAACCAGCTAGCCCTAACCACAATTGTTGCTGCTGCTGCTGCATCCATTGGTGAACGGCGGCATATTTGTACCCCGGCCATGGTGCGCCGGTAGTACAAGTCAGTTGCAGTACACAGGGAGATCGTTAGGCTAGGCAGCTTGTACTTCAGCCTAGCAAGTTATCACCAGTGTACTAGCTTTCAGCTTGTACTCTTGTACTGCAGAAACGCTGGAGCAAACGCTCCAACGCCGATCCGTTGAGCAAGTCGTCTACGCCACAGGCTTCACTTTCAGTGACCCCGTCGCGTTGTCGCAATGCAGGTTTTCCTCTCCCATGTGTGAAACTGACTTGTTAGTACCACCTGTATTAGTGATTAATCATACTATGTTCATAATTTTTGACAAAGGTCAAGTCTGTCTCGTGATGCACTCTCAAATTTATCTTCGAAAAAGTAATCGCATCAAATCTGTTGTACGCCCGACATGTAGTACTAGTATCGGGTGATGTACTCCAGGCCAATCTGCGAAGTACTACTCCATATTTTTGTGAAAGAAGTTGTCATCGATGCTAATAGTACAGAAGCATCAAGGCGTACAGCCGTACAACGTGAGATGAGCTTTACAGTAAACTTCTTTCGTTGATGTACGAGACGATGAACTAGGTAGCCAGGAGGAGGGGATGAAAGAGTGGAAAATGCTCTTATTTTTCGATTGCACTTTTTCCAAATTATTAAATATTTTTTAAAAAATATAGAAAAAATACTTTAAAATTTATATTAATCAATTTCAAGTTTAGAATAATTAAATTTTTTTGTTTAGTTATACGCTAATGATCTCGTTATTCCTTTTTGTCCCCTCCTCTCCGCCTTAGTCTTGGGTCTTGCAGATACGTGAAGTTTTGAACATCCAAATAAAATATCTTAAGTTGAATTATCTCTACTACTACGAAGAGTCATCTCTCTGCATCCCCTCTCCTACTGTTCCGCGTGGAGCGCAAGGGCCGAACCGATGGAAAAACTTGTAGCACGTCCTGGTCACATTGGTCGTAGCAATAGTCCAGTTGCGATGGATGAACATACTAATGGTCATCTGAAAAGGTAGCATTAACACGATACTTGCATTCACCCAATTGCCAATTGGACCACCAAATGCACAACTAGCATACGCAGCTTTTATAAATTATATTCGTACCTGAATTCTTATTTTGATATTAATTATTTTTTAATTTAAATTTTAGATATTGCTAAATTGTATTTACGTATTGATTATTTCTCTGGGTTTTACTTATTTTTAACCAAAGTTTTAGATGTTTCCATATTATAGTTTAAATTTTTTAATTAGAATTTTGGATTTTCTAAATTGTCTTTACACATGGACTCTTTTTCACTTTTCTTTATTTTTAATTCCAAAATTGAATTTTAGGTGTTTATAAATTGCACTTCTTAATAGACTCTTCACTCGACATTAATTATTTTTTTAATTTTTATTCCGAATTTGCATTTTTTTCTAAAATATATTCATACATGGACTCGTTTTTTACTTTTATTTATTTTAAATTTCGAAATTGTATTTGTAATTGTATTTTTTTGCGATTAATGTATATTTTTTTAGCCACTTAGAGTGAACATGGTGAACTATTTTCTTATTACTCGTATATAAATGATAAGCAGACGAGTAAGACATATTTACCTGGTACGATCTCTTTTTAGTAAAGAGCATAATAATTTTTTTTGAAAACACAGTAAAATACAGACGCTCATAACGCACGCGCACTCTTCCCTAAAAACGCATCTAGGGTGCTACTGAGACCTTTATAACAACTAGGCTACATGTCCTTTCGCAAAGAGCATAATAAAATTTGACTAGGCTTTGGCAGGGGACTTGGACAACCCCACCCGATACGTCACGACGGATATCTGTATAGATACCCTTTTCACGGATATCTGTGCTGGTTGCAAGCAAAGAGCCTAAACGCGCGCGACGCCTACGGAGATGCATTAGACGTGACGACCTGTATCGTGTTGCTTGAACTGCTACCCGTGGTTCTTCGAGAGGACACGGGATGCCGAAATTCGAAACAGCGTCTCAAAGCACAAAACCAAACGAAGAGGAAGTAATTGAAACAAGTTCCCGAAAGAAAACCTGAAGTCTGTACCAAAGTTCAGTACCACACCTCACAGAAAATGGCCCGTCCGTCTCTGCAATGTATCTCTTCTTCGACGGTCATGTGTTCCTGCGTCGAATCCGAGCACGATACAGGAAGTAAATTCCGCCCGGGGACAGTCAATGCACGTGCGTGCTTCATTACAGTGTATATTGTATATATGTTTCTGCACCTACGGGAGAGCCTTAGTTCTCGTACACTTTGCACTCGTCGGTCTCCGGGTTGTCCTTGCAGAAGTCCTCCAGTGGGTCGCCGCTGCCCTGCGCCGCCACTCCCGGCCACTTGCTCGCCACCAGATGCGCCAGATCGACCACGCGTTGGCTGCACCACACACAGCAACATCACACATCGAGCAGACGCATGCAACGTAGTAATATTTGCAGTAACGCATGCATATTTTGTGCGTTTTGCTCACCTGTAGCCCCACTCGTTGTCGTACCAGGCGACCACCTTGACCATGTCGTCGCCCATGACCATGGTGAGCGAGGCGTCGATGGTGGAGGAGACGTCGGAGCAGCGGAAGTCGACGGACACGAGCGGCACGTCGCAGACGTCGAGGATGCCGTTGAGGGGGCCGGACGCGGCCTTGCGGAACGCCGCGTTCACGTCGTCGGCGGTGATGCCGGTCTTCACGGTGTTGATCACCAGGTCCACCACGGACACGTTCGGGGTCGGCACGCGGAGCGCGATGCCGTTGAGCTTCCCCTTCAGCTGGGGCAGCACCAGAGCCACGGCCTTGGCGGCTCCGGTGCTCGTCGGCACGATGTTTAGCGCCGCCGCCCTCGCCCTCCTCAGGTCACGGTGCGACGCGTCCAGCAACCTCTGAAGAAGAAGAAGAAGCGCGCAGCGAACTCATGAGTAATCGTCGACGACGAGAGACGATGCAGAAATCAGTCTTATCCTGCTCGATTTCAGAAACCGACCTGGTCGCCGGTGTAGGAGTGAGTTGTGGTCATGGTTCCCTTCACGATTCCTGCACGCACCAGAACACACAGTCAGGAAAAATTCATGGGCGTGCTTCAGATCGATCGAAACAAAAGGGAACTGTCTCTTACCAAACTCTTCGTCCAAGATCTTGACGAACGGAGCAAGGCAGTTGGTTGTGCAGGAAGCATTGCTGCAAGAAACATAGTTCATCGATCAGTTATGTTTGCTCATGCGAATTATTGCAGGTTAATTACTGCTTGCAAAACGCCGCTGTTGCTTGCTTACCTGATAATGTTGGCCACTTCGTGGGAGTAGTCCCCCTCGTTGACACCGAGGACGTAGGTCGGGATGTCAGCACCCTTCGCCGGAGCAGTGATGATGACCTTCTTCGCGCCGGCCTGGATGTGCTTCCCGGCGCCGGGGCCGTCGACGAACACTCCAGTGCCCTTCATGACATACACAGCAGTGCAGCATTCATCGTCAGACTCGGACAGAGATCACGTTAGTTTAGTTGGGAGATTTACTCATCAGCTTGCTTACCTCGATGACAATGTCGATGCCGAGCTCGGCCCATGGCAGCTTGAGGGGGTCCCTGTTGGAGACGACCTTGATCAGCTTGCCGTCGACGCTGATGGTCTCGTCGTCGACGATCTTGACGTCGGCCTTGAAGGTGCCGAGCATCGAGTCGTACTTGAGAAGGTGGGATGCCTGGCAATTACATGTGCAGGGAACACAGCTAATTATGTCGGAATCAGTCTCATTGATTAGTCTGCGTGTTGTCGAAAATGGGTTTACTACTTACGTTCCTGACGCCTCCGCTGTCGTTGACGACGATGACCTCGAGCGGGGAGTTCTCACGGCCGTGCCAGCACCGGAGGAAGTTGCGCCCAATGCGGCCGAAACCGTTGATGGCCACCTTGAGCTTCGCCTCAGCCGGCGCCCTCACGGCGTTCTCTCCGGTGGCCTGCCACAGGTTGAACAGTTCAGGGTTGCACTAACAAAAAAATGCAGATCTGTAGGTGATATTTTGCTGTGATATAGTAACTTGGCATTTTATCTTGGCTGCATGCATGGTGCTAGGATATATAAAAATCAGGAAGCATTTATCTAGGTAAACTACCTCCGATGTGAAAAGTAATATTATGGAAATTAACATAATCATTTCGTCGTTTCGCTTTTGCTTATGTTTATAAGCCAAAATTTACGTTTTAAATTTAGAGTTGATTTTATGATTTTTTTAATCAAAGTTTATTTTCCCGCCTTAGCTATTAGATTACTAAATAAATAAATAAATAAATAAGTTTTATTAATAATTTTTTTATTTACAAATATATCGTTTGACTTTTTCAACAATGACCCCCAATCTCTAATGCATGTTTTATTGTTATACTCTCTTCGTTCTAAGATAATATAATTTCTTCCTACCTTTGTTTAAAATAAGCTACAACCACTTATTGTTACTCACATTTTTTGATAATGGATTAATTAAACTTTTGGATGTACAAAACCATTATTGTTACTCTCTTAAACTATATATCTATAAAAAATATAGAAATATAACTATATGAAAGAGTTTTTAATGACAAATTTACTCAAAATATTTTTGCATTTTAATCTTAATAATTTTTGTATCTACTCATGATTTTAAGGTTCAACAGCATGTATTGCAGTACGACGCATTAGTACTAGGATCATGTGTTGCTACCAGCAAAACATAAAGATCCACCAGCACATCCAGGTGATTGATTGGTTTTTCCTATCTAGAGAGCGAGATCAAACTATTCCTACTGAATCACCAGGAGTTTGTCAAACATTTTACAGTAAATACTTTTGCAAAAAAAAAACTCATAAATACCAAAGGGTTTGTATTGATGTACATCAACTGCTACTGTTTTCTAGAACCACACGGGGCATCTCCTGTTAACTTGGAGTCATACTAATTAACGTGCTCAACTTAGGAGCATTATGCACGATTGATCACTTAACAGTTGAAGACACAGTACGCTGCAGCTCATATAAACTACCGAAACAAAGTGAATTGCACAAGAAAAGGAGGAGCAGCAGCTGCAGAGCTTATTGCTAGCTAAAATCAAGCAGGCACGCACCCTGGCGACGAGCTGCGAGCCAAGCACATCGGAGAAGGAAGCCTCCCTCGCCGCGTGGCTGACGGAGCACGATCCCGGCCTCAGCCCGGAGAAATCGGCGAAGTCCACCCTCTGCACGCTCACATTCCATCAAAAATTCACGCAAAAGACGAAGCGAGCACGAGAGAAATCACGCGCGCAAAACAGCACCTGCTTCGACGCCGCCCTGCTGTGCAGCCGCGCGGTGGCCGGAATGCGGGACGCGGCGAGCGCTGCGTGGGTGGCCATGGCTCGTGGTCTTCCTGGCTCGCTCCCTCGGATCGCTCGGCGAAACGGAGGCGACCGGACGACGCGCATATGTAGTGGGCGCGGCGATCACCGGTGGCGCTCGGGGGGCTTTGTGGCTGGCGGCGAGACCGGGATAAGGCGATTGCACGCGCCGCAGCCACCCGTTGCGCGCGAGGCGATATCCGGTGTGGTTGTGTGGTGCCCTCGTCGTCGTAGGTGAAACGCAAATATCTATCTGCAGTGCACGCTCCCGTCGCTGTGTGTCAGAAAATGCTATATTTTCATGTTTATAAGACAAATTATAATTTTTAACTTTAAATTTAGAGCTAATTTTAGAGCTTTTCACTGAATTTTATTTTTCAGTCTTGGTTTCTAAATTGTTAAAATACATATATAAAATTTTTATTTATAAATTATTATGTGTCTGTACATAAGTTGTTTTTTTACGTACATAACCCCATCAATCGTCCCGAGCGTCTCGTCTCGTGGCCGTGTGCCCGCGTGCTTGCTGTCACCGCGGGAGCCTGTAATTTAACTGGTGAGAGAGGCGTATCCAGCGTAGGGCTGATATTTTTTCACCGTTTTTGTGCTTTTGATTTAGGATACTGTTCTGTTCATCCTTTTGTGTGCTCTGTGTGATTCATGTTTTTATAGCCATCAGCATAGGCACATGTATTTGTTTTTTATTTGGCTATAGTGATCAAATATCACTGGACATGTTTACCTTATATGGACATCTGAAGAGAAGAATGGAATCCGCCAAATAAAAGATAAAAAAAATGTATGCTACTTTCCCAAATTAAACTGTACCCATGCAAAAATTCAAAAACAATTCAAAAGTAAAAAAGGGGAAAGTTTGAGTCAGAGGTGAAACCAAAGCCCACCAAAGCCGCATCGAATGGGCTCAAGCCCAAACACTAGGACCAGCACGGCCCACGGCACCAAGCTGGCAAGCTTGCACCGAAGTAGACCAAACCCATCGAAACCTCTTCTCTTTCTCACTCACGCTCAAGGCTGCCGCCGCCGCCACCGACGCCACCGCCGCCGGTAGCCCGCGCCGCCCGGCCTCTCCGACATGCTGCAGAGCAAGACCTTCGTGAAGAAGACGAAGGCAGGCCGCGTCCAGAAGGTAAAGCGGCATCGCCCCGCGCGAGGCGAAGGCCCGGAAAACCCTAGCTAACCCGAGCTCCCGTTCGCGCAGGTGGTCAGGGAGCACTACCTCCGCGACGACATCTCCTGCGGCGCCGCCTCCTGCTCCACTTGTGGCGCGGTCGAACACCCACTCTCCGCCGACGCGGCCGCCATCCTTGTCGTTGACACCAACGTCGTGCTCCACCAGGTAGGCCTTTCCCCCTCTTGCCTGTAGGAGTGCAGGGAGTCGTAGAATCGGGATTCTGGAAGCTGATGTTCTGACAGCTTGTTGCAGATCGATTTGTTGGAGAATCCAGTGATTGACGATGTTGTCTTACTATCGGTTGTGCTGGATGAGGTGAAGAATAAAAACCTTGCGGTGTTCAATAGGATCAAGGCCCTGTGTTCCAACAAGGCAAGGAGGTTCTTCGTGTTCACCAATGAGCACCATAGGTGCGCATTCGATTCCTTGGATTTGCTCGGTGTCTATTATGATTACTTAATGTCATTCCAGTAGACCAGTACATTTGCTCAGTTCTTATCTGAAGCAAAACAGGTTCAAATTTATGGTTAACGAAACGTTGCAGATAAACCACCTAAGTAGTTAAAGAAGTACGATTTCGTTGCTAGTAGGGGGAGATTAATCGAAAAGCTCCACCCTGCATCTGATGCTCCCACATTTTCGTTAAAGCAACCGACTCTGATTTTTGAATTAGGTCAATTTTTTTTTGAGCTTTCCTAAAGCCTTCTCCAAACAGCATATGTTTGGCGTGCATGACAGTTGGATCTCGTTATAGCACTATCCGCTTGATTATATTAGCATATCTATGCAACCACTGTTGCACACATACACTTATTTGCAAGGGGCTTGCAAAGTTTTAAAAAGTAATATCTTTATCAGCAAGTTCACGTAGACAGAGAAACAGAAAACTTCTTATGATAAATTGATCGTACTCTGCTCTTGCAAATCCATGTACTTATGTCTCTCCTTTAAACACAGACAAAATGAATGCACCTTCAGTTCCTTTTGTGCTGTCCTAACTTATGTCTCTTGGGCTTAAAAATATACCGTTCTATGATAAAAAAAAACAGGGATACATATGTCAAAGAGATGGTTGGAGAGAGCCCGAACGATCGCAATGATAGAGGTACTGTACCAGATAATTCTGTTAGCTTGCCTTTTCTCATATCTTGCACTGCTTGAAGTATTTTTGTGTATTCTTTTGCTCTTGATTGGTTATTCATATTCAGCTATTCGTGTGGCTACTCGTTGGTACCAAAGTCATCTTGGTGAAAATGTGAAGGTTTTGCTGATCACAAATGATAGGGATAACAAACGGAAAGCTATTGAAGAAGGCATTAATGCTGAGACAGGTGACATTATGGATGTTGCAAAAATGTTAGCTGACTCTTTTCAAATACTGGATACATTATTTTTTCTGGTAGTCACAACACAATATTTCTGGTTCCAGTGGAATCATATGTACGGTCGCTTGCGCAGCCTGGTTTGCTTGATTTAGTGGTTATATCGACTAGCGGAGATGTCACCATGGAAGACGTAGAAGATCTTAGACCATCCAAAAAGAAAGTAATTTACAGTGAGGTATACTAAATAAACTATTGATTTGTGCTTGTTGTAATGACATCAACCATCTATCAAATACAAATATGCAATTTCTTGCTATGTTTGCAGCATAAACCTATGTCAGAAATCACAGCTGGCCTGCGCTGTAGAATTTACCATCAAGGGAAGCTTCGAGTTAATCGTTACAATCCATTTGAAGCTTATGTTGGAAGTGAGAGCATTGGCGATGAGATTGTTATTCATGGCCGCTCTAACATGAATAGGGCTTTTGATGGAGACATAGTTGCTGTTGAGCTCTTGCCACAAGATCAATGGCACGAATCAAAGTCATTTATTGCAGACGATGACGGTACGTTCTTCAGACTCCAGCACATGATTTTTTCCCCCTTACATTGATGGATTTTTCTGTTCTTTCAGAAGATCAAGAAGAAGATGTGCATTTAGCTCCAAATAGTGCTGATGATGCCCCACGGAAAGCCAATCCTGCACAGTCAACAGTTTCGTCATCAGCTGATTCGGTCTCTAGTCGCCCAGTTGGGCGTGTTGTCGGTATTATCAAGCGGAATTGGAATTCGTGAGTCTTTTACAAGTTATGGATGTGTTTTTATAATTACAATATGTACTCCTGACTTGGAAATAACCTAAAGAGATGCGTAGTATATGTAGTAATGTTAGACTAACTTAGAAGAATCTTATCAGTATATATATTTAGACTGATGCAAACTTTGTGGGCTCAAGGTTGTGGATGCATCCATTATGAATTTGTGATTTATATATTTCAATAAATAAAATAACCAAAATTCCATAGGTGTGCAAAACTGTTGAAAATTGCAACAATTAAATTGCCCAAAGCTGTCCAAACCATAACTTGGTGCATTTTTATATTTCAATGTGTCAAGAGCACTTAATAATTTTAAAAATATTTCTTCGCTGCTATTTCATGCATGCATTATTTATCCATTTTTCATCAGTTAAATTTGGATTATTTTATGTGCTTAGATTGTCATCTACCAAACTATTCTCAGTCGACAGTTGCAATTTACCTTTTGCTGTTTTATGTACTTTAATTCATACAATGCTAGCAAACTGCAGGTATTGTGGATCCTTGGAGCCAATGCCCATGCCTGCTGGTAGTGGAGGCGTTGCTCATGCCCTATTTGTGTCTAAAGATCGACGGATCCCAAAGATTCGAATTCAAACTAGACAGCTTGGCAATCTTCTGGACAAAAGGATTATTGTTGCAGTTGATTCATGGGATGTCTTGTCTCGATACCCATCAGGACATTATGTACGGACTATAGGAGATATTGGTGACAAAGATACTGAAACAGAGGCAAGTTTTACTACTTCAATGTACATTTGCATTGAGCACTATGTGTTGCAATATTACTTTTACTATGTAGGAACTGCAGTTCAACCTTCCCTATCAATGCTTCTATGTAAGAGCATGTGTTGATACTAATGTGGTCAGTGATATTTATGCGTGGAACAGGTTGTCTTAATAGAGAATGATATCAACACAAGACCATTCTCTACACAAGTACTTGCTTGTTTGCCACCATTGCCATGGACATTATCACCTGAAGATCTTGCTAACCCCAATAGACAAGACTTGCGCCATGTGAGAGTCTTTAGTGTGGATCCACCTGGTAAGTAAATCATTATCATTCATTCTATTTTCTATTTCTGTAGTTGGGATGAATTCTTATGATTTGACTGCTCTTTAGGTTGTAGGGATATTGATGATGCGTTACATTGCACACCACTACCAAATGGGAATTTTGAAGTTGGAGTTCGTATCCTTTACTGATTTACTTTTTATTCACAGAATTCGAAACTGGAATGTTAATTTCATCTTATGGGCACTTACACTTTGAGATAGTACTCAACATTTCCGCTTTCTTTAAGTTTATTTTAGCTTCATTTCATCAGCATGTCAGTGTGCTCATTTCCATCTATCTAAATTGAGTATCACACAAATTTGGATCTTTAATTACAAATGGGAGTAACAAATATGCAAAGCATGCAGTTTTGATCTTCAATTATTCTATCATATAAGCATATCCTCACAGGCAACTCTTCCATGCTGTATATTTGTATTAATTATATCTGGTCTGCGCTTAGAGCAAATACACTTTGGAATACTTTACATTTGCTTGATAGATAGATTATCTTAGTGGGCATTACTCAAAGAATACCAATTCGAGAAATTTGAAGCATCAATGGCAAAGTTTAAGTTAATTAACACATTATTAAAGGCCGTTCTACATTTTTGGACATTGCTGGTGTAGAATAATTGAGGATCCATGTGCTACTTGGTGCTGCTTGAAAGTTCTTTGTGTCCTTCTAAAAGCCAGTTTACCTAAGCTATCTGTCGTTGATATGAATTTTTACACAAGTCATGTTTCTTTCACTTTTAATCCATGCACCTTCTATACTGTTGCCTGATGTGGAGGTTGCAATTCTTGACTTTGGGTGACTAGATATTGCTGATGTCACTAACTTTGTTCATCCTAGTACTCCTCTTGATGAGGAGGCATCACAAAGGGGCACTTCTGTATATCTTGTTGGACAGCGGATTGACATGCTTCCAAAGCCTTTAACTGAAGGTAACTCTATTAATTACATACCATGCACACTAGATTAACTAAAGCGGAATATTGCTATTTCAATTTAAGAATACAGACATCAATGTTAAAGTACTGGCCAAAGTGACTAATTATCTTCTCCAGATGTTTGTTCTCTTCGTGCTGATGTTGAGAGATTGGCGTTCTCTGTCATTTGGGTGAGTAGTTCACATCATTTTGTTGCAATGTTAACTTGTCTGAATATAAGGATGTCTTTGGAGAAGAGTTTATCTTATAGCGACATTCTACATTTGTGAATAGGGCGGAAACCTCTAATATCTATTGTTGACACTTCGTTTTCTGTATTTTTTCTAAATATTATGTCTGCAGGAAATGACACCTCATGCTGATATCATATCCACAAGATATACAAAGAGTGTTATCAAGTCTTGTGCTGCAATGTCTTATGTGGAAGCGCAAGCAAGAATGGATGACAGGTGCCTAACGTTTCAACTTCTCACCTTGAACATGCTTAGTATAATCCTATAGTCTTGCAGGCTGAAAAAATGTCATAACTCATAAACTTGTTTCCTTTTCCCTTGTGTTTTCAGCCGTTTGGTCGATCCACTAACTGTAGACTTGCGGAACTTAAACTCATTAGCAAAGGTTTGCTTTTGTGTTCATTCATCTCATACTGTAATTTATGTTTTTTTCTATATTGCTATTCACCACTGAAATATTTTTTTTATTCCTATGTTTGCAATGTTCATGCAGATCATGAGACATCGGCGTTGTGAAAGAGGGGCACTAACACTTGCTTCGGCAGAGGTCAAATTCGAAATTGATAGTGAAACTCACGACCCTCTTGATATAGGTATGTAATTGGTAAACCTGATAGGTGTTCTATGTCGAAATTTAATAATGTATGTAAATAAATTGCTTACTCAAAAGTTCATCAGGTATCTATCAAATTCGTGAGGCAAATCAAATGATCGAAGAGTTTATGTTGGCTGCAAATATCTCTGTTGCTGAGAAGATTTTGAAGCACTTTCCCTTATGTTCATTGCTAAGGTACAATTCTTATTTGTCACCTGCTCGGTCAAGCCTATACAGCCAACTAGATGCAACCATACCATAACCAATAGAAAGGAGTTCAATCCTATCAGGTAGGATGACAATTGACAAATTGTCACAACAGGTTGTTTCCTCTCCCATTCAGAGATAGCTCATCCTTGCTCCAACTACATGGTTTTCAGTATCTAAGTCCTAGTTGGATCGCTTCGCATTGATTGGTTTGGGATCCAGGAACTATTTATGATTATAAGAGGGTGACAACTATTGTACATGGTGGCATCATAATTAATAACTTATGCTTCTTACTGTTATGCTTCACACAATGCCTTTGTATCTTCAGATGGAAACCATGTTGTAGAGATTCCATTGCCCTTATACTTAGTTGCCCATACCAGCATTTGGCTTGCAAAGCTGCCCTTAGTTCAGTATACTAAATACCTATCTACATTTTTGGAGGTGCAAAAAATCCATGCGGCATTGACCATCATTTATAATACCACACAAATGAATTTTTGGCAACAATATCCTCCATGGCCAACTAATTGTCTAAAAAATTATCAGTGACTGACAGAATTCTATTTAATTTGTTTTGATCTGTGCAACACATTTAAATTTAAAATTCTGTAGTTTGAATTAATATCTGCTGCATTATTTTATTCCTTTACTGTTTTTCAACTTACTAATTTTCTTTATATGTACCAGGCGCCATCCTAGCCCAACAAAGGAGATGCTTGAGCCTTTACTCAGAACTGCCTCTTCTGTTGGGCTAAATCTGGATGTGTCATCCTCAAAAGCATTAGCAGAATCACTTGATAATGCAAAGGTGAGAAGATGCAATATTTTACTCTATGTACTTTGAGTACTGCTTTAGTATATAGTGCACTCAGGCTATTGTTATGGTGGGACTCTACTGCTGCTGTATGCACAGGAGGTGAAGCCAGCCAAAGGAGCGCAACAATCCTTCTTTTTGTATTGCGTTTGATGCTAATCCTTGGTAAATGATTTTATTAGGCAGCTGTACTTAAGAGGGGCTTATCAGCTCATCTCTAATTCTCTATTCTTTGCAATCAAACAACTGTCTCTCCCTCTTATCTTCTCTGCGCCGCCGGTGCCACCCATGCCATGGTGTCCAGTGCACTGAGCGGTCCATGTGGCCCTTTCCACCACCACTATGCCCTGCGCCATCTCCCTGAAGAACATAATAATAACATATGTTTGGACCTGCATATTGACCCCTTGTTACTCCATGTTTTGCAGAATGATGACCCATACTTCAACAAGCTTATCAGGATTTTGGCAACTAGATGCATGACACAAGTAAGATAGCTACATTGAAGTTCCCCTATTTGAAGATGTTCATAGCAACTATGCCCATAACCTTCCCTCTTGCAACACACAGGCAGTTTATTTCTGCAGTGGAGACTTAACCTTTTCTGAGTACTACCATTATGGGCTTGCTGCTTCTCTTTATACACATTTCACCTCTCCTATTCGCAGATATGCAGGTTAGTTCCTATCAATCTTAGATGAACTTGTGCTTAAAGTTTTCGTTTGAATTGGGTTTAAGTTTATTGGACATAGACTACTAAGTTATTTCTTTGCCCTTCCTCTGAGCTGTGATTTATATTTTTCTGCATGAACCTTTTACACAAAGTGTATGTTGTAACCAAATGTGGCTATAGACACAATTAAATGTGTAAAACAAAATCATGCCCTTTTATGGCATTTTCCTTGCATTGCCTATAAAATAACCCATTCATAAATTATGCAGTTCCAACTTCCAAGATGTAAGAAAGCATTTTGAAGGGTTAACAATACTTTTCTGTTGCAGATGTTATTGTTCATAGGCTGTTAGCTGCTGCCCTAGATATTGCCAAACTTCCACCCCTCTTTCAGGATGGTCCACAGCTTACAGGCGTAGCTGACAGTAAGAAAATAAATGCCAAGTACATTCTTTCTATGTCTTGCTTCGTGATACTGATATTTTTATGATGCCAGACTTGAACTATAGACATCGAAATGCCCAGATGGCAAGCAGGGCATCGGTTGAGCTTCACACCCTCATATATTTCAGGACAAGGTATGTAGTTATTTCTCAGTAGTGTAAGTGTGACAGGGCAGGCCAGCAGCCCAGCAGTGTATATATATGATGTAAAAACTGTGATGTTTACGTTAACACTTATTACCATGCAGGCCAATGGACACTGAAGCAAGAATTGTAAAGATCAAGGCAAATGGTTTCATAGTCTTTGTCCCAAAGTATACCCCTGCTTCATTGATTAATTTATTGTTCTGCTTTTTCTAATATACGATAAACATAAAGGTTCTGGGCATTTTATTTGTGCTGCATATTTTTTTCTACCTATGTAGCACATAATTCATTTCCAAATACATATTGTTCCTCGTATGGATACTGACGTTTTCATCATTTATTTCAAAATAGGTTTGGCATAGAGGGGCCCATCTACCTTACTCCAAAGGGAGACAAGGGAGGTGATTGGGTAGTAGATGAGGTGCACCAGACAGTAACCAAGCCCGGGACAAACGTCAGTTACGCTGTCCTGCAGACTGTTATGATTCATATGGAGGTGGTTGAGCCTCAGCCTCACCGCCCAAAGTTGCAACTCACCCTCATATGAAAAATGTGCAAGTGAACTGTATACTTGTGTTTATCGTTTTTGATATAGCGCTGTAGCAGGGTCAATTCTTTAATTTAGAATTGGTGATTGATGATACTATGAAACCCATTTTATAGGTTGAAAAGGACCTGGATATCTGAAAAGCAATGTTCAGGTATTAATGGAGCATAGATACTAAAAGTGCATTATTAAAACGCTCTGACACGCTTATCAATTTTAAGGTGATGTTTCATAGTTCAGTTGTGCGCAATTGTCATATGCTGCCATATATATATCTGTGTTCAGTTCAGCACTATTGTGCTGTGCTGCCACTGTGCAATTATGATGATAACCATGTACTGTATCAATTACTTGTGTGGAGTTTAAAAATTAGAATATGAATTTGCCACGGTTTTTGTGGTTACCGTGCGCGCCACAGCGGAGGTCCAGTAAACACACCATCTACCGGCAGTAAGGTTAGCCCTGGATGTCTTTGGCTCACAAGTCTGAACACGACTGACCAGATGCGTCCACAAGGAGTCAAGGTGGATGATGGATATGGCCTCTAGGATAAACGTTGATTGATCACCAAAGTCTAACAACTGAGCAATCGTCCTTGCAGTGGATAAACGTTGATTGATAACCACAAAGGCAGAGAAAAACGAGGAGTGCAGCCAGTACGGATGATCCATGTCTGGGGGAACCGTGGATTTTGCCTCAGGAGTACGTAGCGGTTAAGAGGAGACTTTCCTGCTGTTCAAGTACCAGCCTTGAGAAGATGCTTCCATGTGTACTCAATGAAAGTAATAGCCATAAAAAAAAGAGAAAAATAAAACTCAAGTTTGATGATTTTACCACTTTGTAGATTGCCACTTGATACAGTGTCACAATAAAATTTGTGAGTAGGAACCAATGGCATATGGGGTAGGATAACCTTTGCTTCATTATAATTTGGAGCAATGCCACAGCTAGCATTATACTTAACCTGCTCATATGATTTTTTTTACCAGCACTTTCTTTTCTTTTCCTTTTTAAATATAACGATGACAAAAGATGTGTCCGTATAATATTAGAAGGAGTTTTTTTTTTGAAAAAATCTTTTCTTTTTTAAATATGAAGCGATAGCATAAGGCATGCCATAATAACTAGAAGGGGAAAAGGTTTAAAAGAAAATTTAGAAACAAATAGAGTCAAGAGAACAAGAAAAGAGATTACAACTAGTGAGGAGAATCATAAGATCAGGGTGGCTTAGAAGCCATGTTCCTTAGATCAAGATCTTCTTTGATAATCTTAGTCACCTATAGCGATGTTTTTTTTTGCCACATAAAAAATTCGGCAATTCCTTTCAAGCCAATGTCAACCAAGATCATGCGTATCCATGATGCAATTTGGTTCCAAACCTCGTTTATGTAGGTGCATTCTTTGAATAGATCATTCGTATCCTCAAACTCCTCCTCGCAGAGTGAGCAGATCCAGTTTCAGAGCCAATGCCGCATGAGCAAATTCTGTGCCATTAGTTGGTGAAGAATTAGCCAACCTAGAAAAAGTGGTTCGGCTTTCGTCTTCCATAGTTTCCTAATGTTTGATGAGGTGATCGATCCTTAGAATTGTTGGGAGTAGGCAATCTTCGCTGAGTATTCCCTATTAGTGGTCTAATGCCAGATCATGTCATCTTCGTTGTTGGTTTGCTGCAAGCCTGCAACTAATGATCTACGATGACAATCAGCTCGTCCTGAACATTTCTTTTTTGCGTCTTGCAAGCCGAAAAGGTCGGAGGGCTATGTCTTTTGAGCATCATAGCTCTAGCCAGTTATCATGCAAAACTTGTTTTTCTTCCAATTCCAAGCATGATTTCGGCGTAAATGGGCAATTTAATGGTCTTTATCCCCCGGGACAACTAGGACGTAAAGAGGCCATTATGCACACTATTCTTTATCAAAGTAGGCGTCTAGTCGATACCACTAATTTATGATCGCCCCCAACTTTCTCGTGTAAGAACCAGCACACCATCTGCGAAAATTTCAACGCCAGGATAAGACTAAACAAATAGGAAATCAACACGAAATCGATGTGCAGCTCCGTCTTGAACTAGACAGTGCGCAGAAGAGAAAGTGATGTGCAGTAGCAACAAGTATTTGACAGGAACCTCGTTGACCCAGAGCTGACGAACAGCAACAAATATCTCTGTGTTCTTATGATCAGAGAGCCCCACGCTTGATTTGCCGATTAGTTGTACCTCTCATGTAATTACTCCTATCTAACCAACTGATTAGATGAAATCGACCAGACCATGATCGTGTCAGGCAAGAATTTTACTGACGTTCACGTCGTCTTTCCGTCAGAACAACGCGGTAGAGTAAAACCCCACGTCATTTACATGAACGACATACGATAATTTTACAGATGTTCACATGTTCTTTTCTTGTCAGAACGTGCCGGTAGAGTAAAGCCCACATCATTGGCATGAACCACGCATCATTTGTATAATTGACAGTAACTTTATAACCGTAATTAACCCGGTCAACAAGATCCATGATACATACAGTTGGCGCTACCTCTTAATTGCTTGAGATTAACTCGGCCGGATCCGTTCTTGATCAATGCAAACCAGTCCTCCACTTGGGTTGGACCCGGCCCAAGTTCATCAAATCGATAGAAACTTGCTCCTTTCCCAAGATATGTGTTGTACTACACGGAAGCACGAAACGACTACTAATCGTCATGGAGTCAACCAGTCAATCGCAAATGGTCCTTGGTGTCCTTCTGCGACCTCTGGTCCATTTCCATCTGTCAGATTCAGTGGTAGAATAGTAGTATACCGTTGGCAAGGTCCTGCCGGCTGCAGAGTTTCAGTCTTCTACTTCTCTCAAATCTGAACATCAGAGTATTATTATCATTATTAATTTATTATTCAAGGGCGTTTTACTTTTCTGCATTTCCGATCAACGTGGAGTTCACAATTCAGCACCTGCAGTCTGTGGACTTCAGGCTGTACGTAGGGGAGTAGCTACGTACGTAACCGTATCAGAGTCAACGCCACGTTAATACTACAAAATTAACGGCCCTGTTGTATTTGTCTACCAAGATGATCGGAGCCACACGTCAGTACACCACACGGTACAGTCGACCAGTCCAATAACTTACTAGTAGAATGAATGAATCGACTACTGATCAAATCAACAGCTATTAGTTTATATAAATCCGTCGCTTTTCTTTGGGGCCGCAAAAAACGAAATGGAAACGCCCGGTGAAGTCGGGAACTGTATAGTCGTCGTCTATCCCATCTCTTGGCGCTATATTATAATCGCTCCGTATTTTAATACTCCCTTTAACTTTTATTATTATTTAATGCTATTGATTTTTTTTGCTAACTATTAGTCTTATTTTAAAAATATATAATTATTAATTATTTTGCTATCATTTCATTTATTAATAAAGATATTTTAAGCGTAACTTATAACTTTTTGCATAGTTAAATAATTGAATAAAACATATAATAAAAAACAGAATAGCGTAGATGACGCCATTACCTTTTTTTATACGTTTGATATGTTATTTTATTCAAAAAGTTTATGTAACTATTATTTACTTATTATGACTGGATATATTATAAAATATATTTTAATTATAACTTAAATTTTTGTATTGTTTAAAAGAAATGAATAAGAGGAATGATTAAATGTGTGATAAAAAATTAACTATCAGTATTTACTGCTATTTTGTCCCATCTCTTTATCAAAGTAAATGGAAACGCCGGGTGAAGCCGTGCACTGTACAGTCGTCTGTCTCATCTCTTGGCGCTATATTATAATCGCTCCGTATTTTAATTATCCCTCCAATTTTTTGTGTTTAGTATTATCGACTTTTGTGCCTAAGTTTGACTATTAGTCTTATTTAAAAATATATAATTATTATTATCTTGTTATGATTTGATTTATTATTAAAGACATTTTAAGCATGGCCTATAATTTTACATATTTTAAAAAATAAATAAAATAAATATCAAATATAAATTTAAAAGTCAATGGCGTCAAATAAAAAACGAAGAGAGCAGACGATGTTGTTAACATTTTATACGTTTGATAGATTACTTTATTAAAAAAGTTGTGTAATTATTATTTACTTTATTGTGACTGGATTTATTATCAAATACTCCCTCCGTTTCATAATGTAAGACTTTAGCCTATCTAGATTCACATGAATGCTAATAAATCTAGACATATATATAAATTATATACATTCATTAATTAATAAATTTAGACAAAACTGGAAAAACAAGTGTAGTATATTTTAGCTACAACTTAACATTTTTATAGTTTAAAAAATTAAATAAGACAAATGATTAATCGTGAGAAGAAAAAATTAACTACGTAGTATTACTGCTATTTTGTCCGGGCCGTTGCCGGCCGAGCAGTAAACTAATAGTCCGTCCTAGTAGCACTGTACAACATGGGGTTGCCGGTTGCGTACGTGGGCGGGCGAAACGCCGAGAGAGAGAGCGCGCGCACCCGCTGGAAAACGTCGTTTCGTGCGTAATCCGGGCCCAAAAACCACGTAATCATCATCCTACCGCGCCGATCGGCTGATCGATCCATTTGCCGGCCGCGCGGACCCGCACCCGCACGTAGAAAAAAAGCACCGTTTTTCTACGTAATTTCGACCCAAAACCACGTAATCTCGCGGCTGCGCGGCCACCCCCGCACGCCCGGTCCCCCCACCCCCCACCCCCACCCCCATCCGACTGTGACGATCGATCCATTGGCCGGCACGCGCTTTGACTCAGCAGTCTCAGCCGCCCCGCCCCGCAGCCGCGCGCGGGGCCATAAAAACGGCTCCCGTGCAGCAACGTTTCCCTCCCTGCACTGCACACACACGCTCACGGCTCGGCTCGTCTCGGCTAAACCCTGCAGGCTGCAGCGACAGAGAGAGCTTTGCAGTAGCAGCACCGGTCGGCTAGGTACGTACGTTACTTAGCACGCTCGTGACACCGAGAGAGAGGAGGGAGATGGCGGGGGGAGGAGGGGGGCGGGAGTTGCCGGAGACGCCGACGTGGGCGGTGGCGGTGGTCTGCGCCGTCATCGTGCTCATCTCCGTCGCCATGGAGCACGGCCTCCACAGGATCGGCCATGTACGTGCCTCGCGAGTTCTTGGTGTTCGTTCGTTCGTTCTGGCGCTCCACGGGTTATATGCCTCCGAGCTTGAGCTTGACGACGATCCTTGCCTGGTGTTTTGATTGCAGTGGTTCCATAAGAAGGACAAGAAAGCCCTGGCCGAAGCGCTCGAGAAGATCAAAGCAGGTCAGCTTCGCTCGCTCGTTGAACTTGGTTTTCATTTCACCAACCTTGTTAGTTTCCTCTTTGATTTTTAACCGAGGAACCGGTGCTTCAAAATCAAATTTCACTTTTTTGATTGTCAAACGGTACTAGGTTTGAACTTTGAACCAGAAGCAATTAGCCTTTCTTTTGTCAAGCAGTCACCCAAGTACATAAACGACCACGTAGTTTTCTACTTTGAACACAGACACCCGTACTTTAAACATAAACACAAAAGTCGCACTTAAATCCCAAACAGAAACAGGATAGCCGCCGCAACTGTTCATCACAGTAAGTCAAGAGCCAGTACATGATTCCACTCTAGTGCATGTTCCATACTCTGAATTCTTGACTGGCTCTCGCAATTTACCTTTTTTTTTTACTGTTTCCACTTGCAGAGTTGATGCTTTTGGGATTCATATCGCTGCTCCTCACCGTGGCACAAACGCCCATCACCAAGATATGCATTCCCAAGTCAGCTGCCAACATCATGCTACCGTGCAAGGCAGGTCAAGATGCCATCAAGAGCAGCAAGGGCAACAAGGACGATCGCCGGAGGCTTCTCTGGCTCCCCGTAGAAGAAGAGAGCCATCGCCGGTCGTTGGCCGGCGCCGCCGGCGCCGACTACTGCTCGAAATTCGATGTGAGCAAACGTTGCCGGCCTGATGAAACGTCACGAGGTTCTGAAGCCCAGTGTAAACGACGAACGCAAATAACTTGTCTTGGTTTTGCAGGGCAAGGTGGCGCTGATGTCGACAAGCACCATCCACCAGCTGCACATATTCATCTTCGTGCTCGCTGTGTTCCATGTCACCTACTGCGTCATCACCATGGCTCTAGGGCGTCTCAAGGTGAGTGGCTAACTTAACCGCCTGCCGATCTGTCAGGCACGTTTTTTTCTCAGTTTATGCAGAACTTGGAAACGATGAAATATATCAATTTTCTCCTACATATATGTTCATGCAGATGAAGAAATGGAAGAAATGGGAATTAGAGACCAACTCGCTGGAGTATCAGTTCGCAAACGGTAATAAAGAATCTATATAATACTACGCTTTGTACTTGAAACAAGAGGAGCGAAGAATTGATAACTGTCATCCTTGCGCAGATCCTTCACGGTTCAGATTCACGCATCAGACATCGTTCGTGAAGCGGCATCTGGGACTGTCAAGCACACCTGGGCTCAGATGGATTGTGAGTTCATGCACCTGATAAATCTCTGCGTGGTTAATCTTGCTCATATCCAACTTTTTTCCTTACCAAAAAGATTTGCAATGTTTGTTGTTAGGTGGCATTCTTCAGGCAGTTCTTCGGGTCAGTCACCAAGGTGGACTACCTGACCATGCGGCAAGGCTTCATCAATGTACTAATTAACCTGACCCCATTCGCCACTGTTGCAATCGACCAAACTTTTGGGACTGTTCACTAATTAATTAATGGGTTTTGTTCTTTGCAGGCGCATTTGTCGCAGAACAGCAAGTTCGACTTCCACAAATACATCAAGAGGTCATTGGAGGACGACTTCAAAGTTGTCGTTGGCATCAGGTTCATCCCTCTCACTAGTACAATTCTCCAATACTCTTCATTTTTCTCTTTAGAAAAGACAAAATCTTTAATCATGTGTACGTTTTATATGCTCTTTATACATCGCGGTGTTCGTCTGTCGATCTTGACACGTTTGGATTGTTTTTGCAGTCTTCCATTGTGGTTTGTCGCAATCCTTGTGCTCTTCCTTGACATCGAGGGTAATCTTTTGTCCTATCCCGTCCTTTGTTTTGCTCTTACAGCTTTGCTTTTAATTGGCCTTGTAATTACCATCTTCACTGTGTGGTGCAGGGCTTGGCACTCTTATCTGGATCTCTTTTGTTCCACTCGTTGTAAGTGCGAATTTCCTCGTCCAAATGAATAGTCAACTGAACGATGAACTTATCCTACGGTACAAGCATTTGACAAAATTATGCATTTCATTGTCATAGATTCTCATGTTGGTTGGGACCAAGCTGGAGATGGTTATCATGGAGATGGCCCAGGAGATACAGGACAGGGCAACTGTGATCAAGGGAGCACCTGTCGTTGAACCCAGCAACAAATACTTCTGGTTTGGCCGACCTGACTGGGTCTTGTTCTTCATTCACTTGATACTGTTCCAGGTATTACACTAGTGTTCAACTACTACATCTTCCACAAAGTCATACAAGACGCCTTGCTAACAAATCAATTTTTTGTGTGTGTGTGTGTGGCTACAAATGGGATCACCAGAATGCATTTCAGATGGCACATTTCGTATGGACTCTGGTATGTGACCTGATCATTTGGCACCAGCTGTCGAGTCAGTGTTACGCGCTCGCTAAGGAGTCACAAATGACATACTTGTTCTTGCTGCTTTGTCTGACAGGCAACACCTGGCCTGAAGAAATGCTTCCATGAAAACATGGGCTTGAGCATCATGAAAGTCGTAGTTGGGTTATTCATTCAGTGCCTATGCAGCTACAGCACCTTCCCTCTCTATGCACTCGTCACACAGGTGAAAACCATTGATAGCATCGATCTCTTGCTGACATTATTGGAAAGATGGCAACGGTGTCCGATGTTCTCAACGATTTGTGTACTTCTCATTTGATCGGTTGCAGATGGGATCAAACATGAAGAAGACCATCTTCGAGGAGCAGACGATGAAGGCCCTGATGAACTGGAGGAAGACGGCGAGGGAGAAGAAGAAGCTCAGGGACGCCGACGAGTTCCTGGCACAGATGAGCGGCGACACGACGCCAAGCAGAGGGGCGTCGCCGACGCCGAGCCGCGGCTCGTCGCCGGTGCACCTGCTGCACAAGCACAGGGTGAGGTCGGAAGCTCCGGCAAGCGCGCCGACCTCGCCGGGGTTCGCCGGAGAGGTCAGGGACATGTATCCGGTGGCGGTGCCGGTGGCGCCGGTGGTGGTGCAGTCGCATGCGTTTAACCGGCAAGACCCAGAAAGGAGGAGGGCGGCATCCTCGTCGTCCATCCAAGTTGACATCGCCGATTCTGATTTTTCCTTCAGTGCGCAGCGGTGATGAGCGACGGTTTTTTTTTAACTGAAAGTTGTATAGCAAATATAGGAGTTCAATGCATAATTGGTAAATTAGAGATTAGATAAGTACAGCCGATTCTTTTGAAACAATAAATATAGCTATAGCTTTGTATGGCATTCTCTCGGAAGAACATGCAAGCAGCAGTTCGGAACAGCAAGATAATCTCCACCCTCTTAATTTACTCTTACAATAAAGTTACATCTCCACCCTCTTAATTTACTCTTACAATAAATTCTAGTTAATTAAAAAAGGGGTAATATGTGGCAGCAAAAAAAAAAGCAAAAGGGACCAGCCGAACGAGACAACAACGTAGAACCTGGACGAACCTATTGTAAGCCATCAATGCTTATATTCAATATGAAAGCTAATCAACATAGAATTGTCCCCCTCAAAAGATAATACAGTACACTATCGGGAAAAAAAATCCTTGATGAGCAGCAAACGCAAGGGCGTTTGTCATCCATGGCCTAGTCAGCTTTGGGACGACTTCTTCTCTTATGAGTGACTACTAGGACCAGTGAAATTGCCATTCCAATCAAATGGCCAACAACCGAACCATAAGTAACACAGATCGGCCATTCCTGTGAAAGATCATGACAAAACAACAGTAAGTGACAAAAGGGAGGTTCAGGTAAGCCACGGTGTAAGGCTCAACAAGCGAATTATATCCCTGTGCCTCTATATAATTCACTGAAAGTAAGATGCACAACGAGAAATGTGATAACAGTGAGTAATTCCGAAAGCAACAGCCAACTCAAGTACAGAACATGAGATACCAAAAATCATGTCAGCTCTGAAAAGTGTGTTCATGCTAATGTTGTTTAAGGTTTAATGCTTGCTAGTTTTAATGACATGGTCAATATAAGTAGTATGTCAGCTCCCAAAAAATATGTAAGTGAATAATAAGTAAAAGGTCTATATTCGCCCCCAAAAAATTAGTTGATGAGATCCTACTTCAGAAGATATGTACTTATGGAAGCTAGTGAACATAGTCACGTACAAGAACCTTTCCATTTGTAATTCTGATTTTCCCATGCCTAGGCAAGTTGCCAACAGACAGCACGAGATTCACAATGTATCTTTACCTGCCAAGGTCTTTCCCAGTCAAGAGGCATAGGCCAAGCTCCAAGCCATGCTCCTATTACAGCTCCATGAGCAGGCGCAGATATCATGTAGTCCACTGCATCAGTTGGTCTGCAGTAACTGATATGAGAAAACACACAACAAACCATAATGTCAGGCAGTCTAGAAATTTTTTGAAAAGGGAGGCACCCGTTGAATGAACCCTTAGGATATATTTTTAATAGGAGTAAACAATGTACATGGAATGAGAAAGCAACTGCCAATTGACTTTGGATGCTCCGAATACACATGCTGCAGGTACAAACTGCAATATCATGAAATTAGCTTGTCATGCCTTGATTAGTCACAGTTATATAAATATAAAGGAACAAAACATAACGTCTAGGAGTATTGGTACAAGAGAGGGAAAACTAATAGTTGGCCTGTTACCTATCCTGTATTCTTGTTGATCTTAAATATGGTATTTTATATATTTTCCACACAAAAAAGGACATTTCATAATATAGCACCCCATATGGCACTTTTGAAATGACAAATCTACCGAGCTTCGTATAAGTAAATCACTAAATCAGCATAAAAGGCACTTACTGTGAACAAGGACATAAGAAGTGACCAATAAGTTGTAGCTGCCCAGTACCTACAAATAGGTAACCGCATGGAATGACCATTTATATAAAATCAAACAAACAATACTATATAGGAAGCAATATATATGGCAATACTAGACATCTACGTATTTAGCATGTGATATAAAGGTTAACAACAATCATTAACGTCCTTGTTGGTCTACACTCACTTGATTCCAATGGGTGCACCAAGAACAATTGCTCCAAATGCATTTAGGAATGCACCTATCAGAAAACATTTTACACGGTAAAAATAGTTAATGAAAAAGAAAAAGATAAGTAGGCCCTAAATAATTCAGCAGATCGACTATTACTGTATCACAAAAACAAAAGCATATTAAGTCCTGTGTCTAGCCATTTCGGTTCTTAAGGTTAACATCCAGTAGGTAGTAACAAAGCAAGTTATTCTCATGAAACTAGAAGCAGATATGAATCTTAGTGCAAACACAGAATATCAAGAGTGAACTGAGAACTAACCCGTGGGGAGGCCAAGCAATCCTCGCGCAGCTGCCCTAAGAAACTGCAATTATGGAAGCCCCAAATCACCCTATCATCGAACATGACATAAAACATTGGCATATATAAATTGGAAGGGACAATTGACCGAACAGGCTGCGCGCGCGCCGTACCGAGCAGCCCTTGGGATCTCGCCGGAGCAAACTGAACACCACGATGACGAGAGGCGCTTCGAAGACCTAGAAACAGTTCCACTTCGAATCAAATGGTTCGAGAGAACAGGGGAGCAGAAGGATGGTTAGAACAAGGTGCTGAGGGATTCATACCACGAGGAGGCGGAGGGCGTGGGCGGGGTCGGAGACGAGCGCGCCGCGGCCAGAGAGATAATGGGCGGCTGCGAGGCCGGCGAAGCAGAGTGCGTGGGCCACCCCGGCGCTGAAGGCGCTGACCTGCGTTGCCTCGTCGCCCATGATGCGGCCGCCGCCGGCAAGTCCGGAGGGCGATTCCCGGGATGCGACTGACCGAACTCTCGCGACACCAGTACACCACCCTGTTACACTGTTGATAAATCGAATCGTTCAGCTTGACACTCATGAGTACAAGCGTTAATGATAGAGCTGGATATTAAATAATCGAACAATTCGTGAAGCGATAAAAATTTAAATCTCTTGTTATTGTCAAGCCATTTGCAACAGAGGCCAACTGGGCCGCCCGACTCGGCACGGTCGGGCCTTACCGAAGTGCGCTGCCGGTCTGATCAACATGCCGAGCCAGCCCACAGCAGCACCGACAGCCCAGGCACGGCCCAATACCACTCGGGCGGCCATCTTCTTTAGCTCCCTCTTCTCTTCTTTGGGCTATTAATAAGTCTATTTCGACCCTCACTTTTTTGAGCTGTTAAAATAAGTCTATATTCTACCCCTCACTTCTTTGTGCTGTTAAAATAAGTCTATTTTCGCTCCCTCTTCTTTAGGTTGTGTTACATATGACTAGAATAAGTCTATTTTGCATACTTCTCTTTTTGGGCTAGGCCTTATACGAATAAGTTAAGTCTATTTGAGGTTCCTAAATATTTTTTTTATTGAGCCGGGTCGTGCCGAGCCAGCCAACGGTGCCGATGGTATGGCCCAGGCACGGCCCAACTGTCGGGCTAGGCTGGTCCGGGCCCGACACCGGCTGGGCCGTGTCGTGCTTGGGCCAGGATGTGACATCGTGCCTTAGGTCGGGCCGTCAGGCCTCAGGCCTTATGGCTAACTGTAGGTTTTAGCCATCCCCTTGAAATCGGGACTAGCTCAGGCTTTCATGCCCCCTCATAACCACTCATGCACTGCCGCCTTACCCCCATCTTTACCACCGCAAGGGAGATCGTCGCCTCGATCTACTGCTGGCTTGATTTGGTCAACAATAGTGGGTTCATATTATCTACCATAATAACAATGTTAATGTTATTATACATACTAACACATAAGTTCATAGAAAAGTGGGATCAATATATCATTTTCGGTGACATTATGGCGGATGATACAGCCGGGCAGTATTTATTGGTTGATTATTCACATAGAGCAAGACCAACGTCAATAGTATAGTTAACTAGTGGATCTAAGAATTGACGCATCGAAGTATAACAAATGCAATAGTCAGCTCATATATACCATAGTTACTACAATATTAATGTTTGGCCACATAAAACTGATTGGAGTTCATGCTATAGTTACCTACAAATATATTTTATTTAAGCACAAATCTAATATGTCAATACTTATAGCATGCCTATATTATTTTATTTACTCGCTTTTATATGCCCGATATTCGCTACACTAGGGTTAGAGAATGTGAGACCGCTGACTACTAGGCTATTGTATTACTTCTAGTTAAGAGTATAGAAGAGGTGGAATTATTGATAAAAAAAGGTACAAGTATTACAAGTCAGAAATATAGAAGTGGATTTATTGATTAAAGAAGGGTAAAAAAGCGTAAAATGCAGTATTCAACATAGTAATAATATATATACATATATTATTTGTTAATAAAAAGGTAAAAGTTAATTATTTAATTTCTAGGGTTCGGTGTGTTTAGTGTTAGGTTTTAAACCTATCTATAAATTGAAAAGGAGGGCTAAAAGTACAAAATATCAGGGGCTGAAATAAAAAGGCAACGCCACACTTAAAACTACTTTGCAGTATGAAAAAAAATTAGAAACGTGTCCTCACGCACGTAATGATCACGTGTGGTATCTTAAACTACTCAAAAAAATTGGCTTGCATTATTCATGTCGTTTGCTAGCATTTGGTTTCAAAGACGAAACATAATAAAATGAAATGGACCAATCCATAGCGAGTGCGGAAGTAAATTAAAATTCAAGTCCATATTGTACTGTTCAATAGTGTTAATGGTTCTGATTCAGCATCAACACTTTGTAATGTGATGGGACAGGGTAAATTCACTGGGTTGACGCCTGACGAGGCCGCCAAGGAGGGGCTGAGCTGAGACTGAGACGATGGTGATGGAATCGTGATGCTGCAGAAGCATGTGTGGAGCTTGTTCAAGGAGAATGGCGACGACGACGAGTTCTTGTGCGAGGTCGGGGTGGGTCTGGGCCATGGCAGCGCCGTCATGTGAGGTGCGTCCGGTCCAGAGATGGAGATGTCAAAGGCAAAGTGTCCTCTCTTATCTTGTTCTTAGCTCTGCTTTGGTTTGAGCAGAGTGTTCATGTCCAAGAACTGAAATACTGAAAGCTTTGGTCTTGTTTGTAGGAGATATAGTCGTTGCACACGAGTCGCTGGTGTTGGAGGGTACCTGAAGATGATGATTCTTATGTAGAATAGAATGTATAGCCATACAAAAATGCCATACAAACCTGGTGTCAACTAATCAAATTTGAGTATACGTGAGTACATAAATATTCTGACGTGTAGTCTGCATCTAGCAAAGGTTACAAAAGTACTTTAACACGCCGCTTCCTGAATTTCTAGGGGCACTCGTAGTTTTCAGTTCCAGGTTAGCAACCTGGCTCAAACTTGACGTCGCTGAGTTCTGTTCAGGTTTTAGCACTTCACCGGTTCACCCACGGTTTATTTGGCAGCCGAATTGTACTTTGATTCATGCCAAAGAAAAAGAAACAGAGTAGCAATAGCTAGTTTTGCTCATGGGGCAACAGAACAAAGACCACAGTTTGTGACTTGTCAACGAACACAAACGTCCAAACCAGCATTGTTGTTTTATTCAGATGGCTTGAAGTGCCTGTCAATTTCTTATGGCACACAAATGGAAATATTATAACATTTTTCAAGAGAATAGATGAACGCAAGCATTGAGGTTATAGGAACGCAAACATCAGGACTTTCATTGCGTAATAGTACAGGTAGTTGATAGAACAATCAACAAAGCGAATGCACCTCTTTTGTTTTTTTTTTTTCTAAAATTGCTAGTCGGCCCTGCAACTACATCAACCAATATACCAACGCTATATTTATAACCCCATGCTATTGTCTCCACAGAGACTATGCTACTTATCAACCTCACACACTTGCTTGGAATAAATACCAACTAAATGAATTGACTTGCTCCCTTCTCGTACAAAGTCACAGCCCGAATTGGGTAGTGAAGAATTAATGGACAAGAGAAGAGAACAAAATCTATACATCTGTGCATCAATGTACTTGAGGTGCGTCTCTTAATGCTACATTCAAACTGCTTTCCATTCCCTGCCACCCTAGCCCAACGTTGTTGCCTTGCATCATGGCTACAAATTCAGCGTAGTCAATTTGGCCGTCCTGAAAAAAACAAATGGCCAGTTCATTAGATTCAGCTCGAGAAAGATTTCCAGGGTTGGTCGTCTCTGGAGAACTTTTACATATGCTAATTTTATGTTGTAAAACATGTCTAGATGAGAGGACTAGTAGTCTTGCATGTTAACCCAGGCCAAGTGGACCTGTAGAAAAGACTGCCCTCGCTGTGTACATGTTATCATTTTGTTGTTGAAGAAAGTTTGGTGTTAGGTGTGACGCTGACAGATGCCAGTAATACCAAATAAATAATTTCACAGTGAAATGTCATTAGTATTAAGATTATGACACAATCTACCGATATATTAGCTGACCAGCTCAGACACTACGTCTAAAATAAGCCTAACATGTTTAATCATCTCAAGAGTGTCTTATCAATATGGTGGTTAAAGGTCCTTGAAAAAGAAATTGTTGGATACCGTAGAGCGAGATGAACTTACATTGTTTTGATCAACCTCTAAAATTATCTCTTCAAGGAAAGAATCCTCCATGTTATGTTCTCCACAAGCTCGTTGAAGCTTGTCAACCGTGATATAACCACTTCCATCTTTGTCAAAATATGTAAAAGCTGCCATCAAGTGCTCTTCACGCTCTATCTTGTTAAGAGGTAGAGTTGCAGCAATAAATTCTTCATACTTGATTGTTACATTGTTGTCGTTGTGAGCCTGAAGAAGTTGCAGAAGTCAGATCAAGATCTCCAATAAGGACGACAACATCTAACAAATAAATTTGTGGTTGCAAAAAGCTCCTACTTACCGCTTCCATTATATCACTAATCTCTGTGTCCTTAAATTCAGCACCAAATCTTCTTAAACCTTCTCTAAGCTCACCAAAAGTGATTACCCCTCTATTCTTTGTGTCCACTGCCTTGAACATTTCTCTTAAACCAGCAATTTCCTCCTCTGAAAGACGGTCAGCTATCACCTGGAAGCACATGAAGTGTCAGAAAAAGGAAATGCCATATTGTTGATAACCTGATAGATGTAGCCTGTCCAACATGAATTAAAAGTGCAATAGACTGAATCCCACATGACTAAATGTCACGGCGTAAAAACTTGTTCTTTGTATTGCAATCCCTCAAAGTTGACATGATACCAAAAGTTAATCAGATTTTACTTTTCATAAAGATCCAAAGAAGAATGAAGGCCAATCAGGGACACTTCGTTATGATGATATTATAGTTTATGGCAAATGTCATAGCAGCAATATGGAAGTATACAAGTAGATGAAGCACTCACTCTCAAAGCCAACTTTTTCAACTTGTTCATTGCAGAGAATTGTTTGAGCCGAGAGATAACACTGGGATCCAGAGCTTGATCAGTGGCCACTCCATTTTCACAGATCCAAGGATGTCCTAATATTAACATATAAATCAGTCAACAAATCAAAAAGTTTGTGGCTCTTCAATAATTAGTGAAAATTAAAACTATGTTATGGAAATAAATGCTAGGCTATATGTTCTATGACTAGGCTATGCAACAACAGGGCAAACATACTTACGTAGCACTTCATGGGCCTTCAGACGCTCTGAAGGACAATGGCAGAGCATTTTCCTTATAAGATCCTTTGCACTGTCAGATATTTTTGGCCATGGATCAGATTGAAAATCAATGTGACCATTCAGAACTGCATCAAATATTCCTTGCTGTGTCTCTGAAAAAAAAAGGACAGGATATAATCATTTTTTAGATTCAATAAAGATATTGGATTCAAATTTAAAACCTTAGATTTCAGATAAGTCACCTGCCCAAAATGGTGGCACCCCGCTCAGCAAAACATAAAGAATCACACCAGCTGACCACACATCAGATTCTGGTCCATAACGTTTGTGCAGTACCTCAGGAGCAACATAATATGGGCTCCCAACCAGCTCAGTGAAAATCTGACCTGCAAATTGTAAAAAACCAAAGCTAAATAAAGATACAAGAATCAAAACAACTAATTTACTAAGTTAAATAAAGATAAAAAGGTCAAAACAACTAATTTGTGTATCCACAATTTCACACATGGGCTGACAAATACAATGCGTGAACTGTCAAGGAAGATGGATAAAAGCCTGAATATATTCTACAGCAATGATGGTCTGGACTCTGAAGGCATACAGATTTATCCATAGAATATACAGCAAAGTAGACATATACAGTAGCATTGGTCTGTTACTCTTTAAGAACAATAAAAAAAATTGTTGTGCATGCACCAGAATGTGACATATACCTGGTTTGAAGAAAACAGATAGACCAAAATCTATTGCCTTTATTGACAGATCATCATCTTTATCCAAAAGAAGGAAATTTTCTGGTTTAAGATCACGGTGCATCACCCCAAGTGAATGGCACATAGACACAATGCTGACAATAATTTTTATAAGCTCTGCAGCCTTCCGCTCACTGTAATGCCCCTTCTCCTGAATCCTGTCAAAAAGCTCCCCACCAGAGCAGAGCTCCATCACGATGTGCACTGCTTGTGCATCCTCATAGACATCCTTAATTGCAACAACATTCTTGTGACCTGACAAATGGTGCATTATCTGAATCTCACGACGAACATCTTCAACATCCACCTTGGTGATGAGCTTGCGCTTTGGGATGGTCTTGCAGGCATACTCACACCCTGTACTGATCTCGGTACAGAGGTAAGTTGTGCCAAACTGGCCCTGACCAAGCTTCCGACCAAGGATATAATGCTCCCTTACGTCCGGCGTCTTCCGCCCAAGGACATCGATAGATGTAGGATCCAACCCTCGCCGGAGAATACCCGCAGCAGTAGGCTTAAAGTTGTTCACCTCAGGCCAAGTATTGTCAAACTTCTTCAGGTCCAAGTAGCTATCCTCCTGAACATACCCATCAGCGTACCTAGATACAGCATGCTCCCTTGGGAACCGATTGTGGTAATCACTCCCAAGAGTCCCGTTCTGGCACTGATTTCCCATTGCAAGAACTCCTTATCCAAACCAATTCCAAAGTTCCCAGCCTCGAAATAATTTGTATCCTTCCCAGGGATGCAGATTTCCACTTATATACCCGCACCGCTAAGCGCAAACCCGGAGAACTGGAAGAGTTCCTCCCAAAGGAAGCCCTTGCTTGGCTTCCTGGGTGTGAGGAAATCTCCGACCTGACATTTTCACAACAAAAACTTGATCAGCAACCCATACATGCTACTACACGGCAAGGAAAAACAGCAGAAAATTTTTAACGTAGCCAAAGGAGGAAGTGGAAAACCTCTTGTATGGCAAGAAACTCCTTCCAAAGGCGGCTCCTTTGGTCGTCCACCGGAAGGAGGAAATCTCCGGCCTGAGGGCTTCCACCACCAGACTTGACCACCAAAATCACCCAAACTTTTGCTCTCCACTACACGAAATCTCCTAGAACCTACCCTAAATACGAGATTTCCCGGCTTTTCTCAAGCCAGGCGAACACTGAAACCCTCAGAACTGGAAGAGTTCCTCCCAAAGGCAGCTCCTCCAGAAAGCTTCCTCCGGCAGGAAATCCCCAATCTGAGGGTTTCCAATGCTAAAGCTCGAACGCGAAGATCCAAGCTCCCCAGCCAGCCAGCCAGCGGCAACCAAATCCAGTCCCAAACCGATCCAGACAAGCCGAAACACGCGAGAAACGCCTAGGCGGTCGGCCACAAGCCAAATCTGAGCCAAAAAACACGAAATCTGCGCCGGAAGAAACGAAACCGAGCGCGGAATCGCGCCCACGCCACAGCAAGGAGGCAGAATGCTCAGGATGCACCTCACGAGACCCTCGCGCGCTCGATCGGAGCAGGGGGCACGGCAGGATCGAGCCCAGGGACCCGACTCGAAATCCGAGCTTCTTCGGGGGCTAAACTGCAAAATCGATAGGATGAAAAAAATAGAGCGGAGAGAAGAGAAGAGCAGGAGGGGGAGGCGCGCCTTTTATAGCCCCCTCGGTTAGGTTCGACTCCGACATTTTTTTGCAGCTGGGCCCCCGGATTCTTGGAGTATTACACACCGACAGAAACCACCCCTGGTTTTGTCGAGCGGATTGGGGAATTTCTTCCAGAGTCAAAAACGATTTGCATTGGCTTGGCTTCTTTCTAGCAGGCGAATTTTTATATATATGCACTATAAATAAATATATTCTGATTTCGAATCCGATTAGTTCAGTGACAACTACAGATACCAGTTTTGTAGTTCTACTTGTAAATGGTTTCGGTTTTGTTTTATCCGGTACAAATCGAAGTTAGAGTGTCTTTCCTTCCTGCAGATTGGTTGGGTTGATTTGCATGTTTACCTATTGGTTAGAATTCAGCTGGCTGTGTATCAAATTCTGTGGAATGTTTGATATATAAATTTCGTAAACATGGGGAGTTGGCAGCATATTCGCTTCTGCAAATTCGAATATGGTACTCTCAGGAAAATACATGATAACGTGCAGAAAAATGGGAGAAGAATCATTAGCTTAGAAGATAATGTTCCCCGTTTACTAAAAAAATACCATTATTGTGTACTGAAATTACAGATGTCGACCTAGTATATCAATGCAATGATTATCTCTTCAGGACCGGATTCTAATTAGCATTAGCCCCAAGGTGTGACCTGGAAATGAATCTTGAGCTTCCTGCGCTGCAGATACAGTAAGGCCTTACCTAATAAGACCAAGAAACAAAATTGAAGCTGAACCCCATTGCAAGCCAGCACAGAGTCACAGACAGAGACGCCCTACCCATGCAGGGGCACACATGTCATGCTGAATTTCCAACGAGGCTAATGTTTCAGGTTTGGTTTTCTGAAGAACGCTGTTGCGTCTTCAGAAATCAAACCATCTGCCGACTGCCGTGGCCGGGGTTCGGTCGGTGCTGTTTGTGTTTAGAAACTTGGAGTGCCTTTCGGCTAAAACGCAATAAGAGAAGGCAGAAACGCTTTGACCCGAAGCCTTCTCAGCCACATGAAAATTAGCAACCGATTTAATCTGTTCCTCGCGATGGGTTTATTTTGCCGGTGTCGTGTGCTTCAAACAGGGTGAAGTGGTGAGTCAGAGCCACATGGTTTGATTGCATACGACACATCTCACATGGAGAATTAGGCGAGGCAATCCATACGCAGGTTAGAACGAGGTCACATGCTGCAAGTTTTTCAGGTTCAGAGAAGAACGAAATTTTTTTTTTCTGATGAAATTCAGTGAGTGAGGCAGGTCAGGACCCGTACGTCGGAACGTGTGAGTGGCGAAAAAGAGCTACTAGCTCCTTTAGAAACAGGAGAATGTAACATGAGCTTAAAATAAGATTAGCACTGGTTACTTCTTTTGAAGGTTCTCAGTGGTAGCTTTTTTCTGTTGTGGTTAGTGCTACATGATTGCATGGGCGACAAGCATATCTACAATGATGCAAATGGTTATCTGCTACACAATGGAATTAACTCCCAGCTTAAATGAGTAGTGAATTATTGCAGAGAAATAATTAGAGGTGCTTTTTCTTTGGTTGATTACAACCATCGCAATTTGAACTACGCATGGAACTCTGACAACAACGCAGCTCGACTATGACACTGTCACTACTAGTATCCAATTTTCTACTGGGAGCAAGTGTTCAGATAATATTGGATGCAGGACTTGGTAATGGCACCATTAGTATCTGCTCAATCATCGCAGAGAGGAGTTAATACTGTCATATTCGATCATTCCATTATTGTCCTCTTGCTGATGACCGTTTTATCTGAATTCTGAAGTAAATGCAATAGAAAGTTCATCATCTGAGCATCGATCCAGCTCCAACCTATTGCAGCGAGCATGGGAGCACCGGTTGCTAAAAGCCAAAAACAACCATACTAATCAAGTCTTGACAGTGCAATGCCTGCTCAATAATTATACTACATACTGCTACTACATTACAGTTCACTGTACAAATTTTGAAATGATCTCTCGTCGCTTTGCGTGCTAAAATCCTTGTATTATAAGACCAAGAGAGTAAAGTGTTATATAGATTAATCTTTAAAAACACCTTAACAAAACTATATATAAATTTACAAACGTGCCTTTATAATATTACAAAGTTAGAGATATATCGTTGGTATCTCAATGACATACGAGGCCCGTATGTGTAAATGACATGTGGGTCAGAATGTCATATCCTTAATTTTGTAAAATTATAATAGCATCCTTTTAATTTTCCTCATATATAAACATATGTAATCAAATTAATGTTCTTTTTCACACTGCATGGCATGATCCAGAAAACCAGAGGTTCGATCAGGTCGTCTCCCTTTGGCCAATTCAGCTCGATCAATCGACGAATACCGTTTATCTCCCCAGCCATGTGTACTGATTAATTATTGCCGCGAATTAAGTAGTCGTCGTACTCAGTAACCCAGATTGCACAGTGAATTATATGCAGCGCCATCGTCGTCAGAGCGATCAGATCAGCAGTTGCTGTGTTGCTAGCCTTGCCAAGCTAGCAATCACCATCTGTTGAAAAGGAAGGATCAATTCACAAGTCGCTCTTGAAGCCACAGTGGCTGCAAACTCAAAGCCTTGAGAAGCTAGCGTCTCAGACTCTCTTCTTACGCACTTTTTTGACAAATAACCACGAGTTATATTGAGTGCAGATTTCAGATTAATATATAGATTATCCCAGATGATAGGTGAAAGTGGATATCATACGGCATGGGTGGCCGGAGAAGACGAATTTTGGAGCAAACAATTAGTCCAAAAAAGTACAGTACGTGTGATGTTGAAAGCTTGGAAGTTTGAAAGACGTAGGTGATGACTTGCTGGCGAAAAATACAAATTAAGAGGCGCGTTTGCTGCCTTGGAAATTTAGGTTCGCCATGCTTGTTGTCCAGAGACTCCAGACAGAGTTATGAAACTTATGGTGGCATGCGTTGAAACTGGAAAGGCATGTCTGGAACTTAAAGTAGGTTTTATCCACAGAGATGCTTCCCTCGCTATGTGTCTTAATATTACTTAAATTTCCATCAATCTAGATTATTTAATCCGCAGAAGAAATATCAACCGTTGTTCGCTTCAAAACTGAAACACCTGGAATCTCCTTTTTTTTTTTTTGCTTTTTTTACGAAAAGAACAAAGCTAGAAGCTCTTTTCACTTTTTCAGTATAGATAACTACCCCCAGATTGTTATTCACTATAATTAACAAATAGGCAGTAAACTCCATTTATCATTGTTAAATCTTCAAAAGTTGATGATGAACAAAATATGGCATAATAACAGAAAACTAAGAGACCAGTTTGCTTAGTATCATCAATCTCAAACTTAAAATACATTAGTAATAAATTCAACCATAATAAAATAACTAATGATTAAATAAATTTTTAAATAAGAAAATGGTTAAACATATGGTAAAAAAATCTACAACGGTTAGGAGTAGTTGGTTGTAGTTTTTTTTTCAAATAAAGACCAAAATTAATTTAATTGTCTAAAAAAATCATCGTACCTGCTATTGATGCGTGGGTCTAGACTCGAGAACTAGAGCTTATTCTCGTGGACGATGGTATTTTGTAACTCGTGTATTTGCAAAATGATAATCTGTAGATTTTTTTAAAAAAAATCAACAGAATGAGAATGCCATGTAGGAGTACTCCGTCCTATAATACTAATGTATTTCCAGTCAAATTTGAAGCACCAATATAGTATTAAATCTGTTTTACAGTGATATTCTGATTTGTGTAGTTTTGTATCGATATATGAAATTTAGGTTTAAAATATTTTTCCCTCAAGCAGAGGAGTAATATCTTGAAACGGATATAGCAGCATCCATTAGGGCAAAACTAATCTGAAAACTCGCCGACAGACAGAGCAAGGCAGGGAGGAAGCAACAAATAAGAAGCGGATAGCCTATTAGAGCATCCAACAGCTCATCTAAATTTAATTATTCATATCTTTATTTGGATGATTATTTAAACTAGTTTCATTCTTCATATCTGCATATACTCCACTAAATCATTCATATATGACATCCTCTGTATTTCTTTGGAGGATAAAGAGATTACCCAAAAATATAAATGATCTTTCTCCTAATATAAATAACATATAAAAATAGATGATAAAATAGTCGTTCTGTCGAAGCTTAATTTATAATTTTAATTCTTTATTTTTAGAGTAGAGAATGTCCGTAGGAATGCTCTTAGCTCCTATCCGGGGGTTCGTTCTCGTTCCTGTGGGACGTTACGCCGCAGGGATTTGCACGGCCACCGCCGCCTCGCGGGTCGTTTTCTCTGCCCCCGTGGGCCGTGGCCCCCCGCCCGCGCGGAAGGCAAGGCAGCCGAGCTGCTGCTCGGATCCCGCACACCCGGCGCGCGCGCGGTGGACGGACTGACGGACGGACGGACGGCCCAAATCGGGTGAGGCGTCCGCGTTACACGCTCGCGACCGTGATCCCCTCCCCGCGCCCCGGCCATGGAAAAGATCGTCTCGTCTGCTTCCCCGCGCGATCTGGTGGGTGGGCGCGCCGGGATGAATCGCAGCGTTGGACGGTTTGGAATTCATTGGCATGAATGGCCATTTCGTACGTAGCTCCACTTTTTGTGCGTGCCGTTGATTTCTCTTCGGTTGGGCTGTCTTCGTAAAAGAAAACTTTATTTTTAGCTTATGTTCATCGTTTTACAAAGAATTTATTTTTCTTCAGCAGATATTACATTGGAGTTTAATAAAATTTATCTATTTTCAATTATTATTAATTAGAGTTTGGTAAATTAATAAAAAATGTATTAGTTTAAAAGGTAGGAAATAAATATATTTGGAGAACAAGTGAATGGGATTTTTTGTTTTTACAGCTTTACATAATTATATGTAAATGTTGAAAGTGATTTTTTAACACGGTGAATATTACTCACTCTGTCCCAGATTATAAGTGATTTTGACTTTTTATTTGCAGTGTTTGACTACTCGTCTTATTAAAAAAATTTGAAAGTATTATTTATTTTTTTATTTTTTTATTATTAAAAGTAGTTTAAGTATTACTTATAAATTTTTATATTTGTATTAAATTTTTAAAAAAAACGAATGGTCAAAAATTATAAGTGAATAGTCCAAATCCCTTATAATCTGGGATGGAGAAGTCCTACCTCCATCCTAAAAATATGTTTATTTTTCAGTTTTTGGGATATAATATTTGACTCTTTGTCTTATTTAAATTTTTTTGTGATTAATATTTTTATATTTTTATGAAACCAATTTAAATTTAAAAATATAACGGATATGCACTTTTACACGTGAGATTCGATTTGACCTCGACGGCCAGAAAGAACGGGAGAAGGGATTTGACGGTCGACATCACCGACGTTTTTACTGAAAAATTGATCGGTAGAAACCGAGGGCGGATCAGCCGGCATTTACCCACGAGCAGAGCTGCGATGTGATGTAAGCACTCCTCAAATCGTCACCGCTCACTTCACCAACAGCAACTGAGCAAGCACGCTGTACCGTAGTTGGGCCCAGCTATTTTTAATGGCAATTTTCGCCGCGCCTTTATCCATCCACGTAAGCGCCAGCAACACACAGCATATACCATATACCTTATTATATTCTCTCCTAAGCCTAAAGGTCCTGCTATCTCGTTACATAATAATTTTATTTTTTAATTTCTATGCACCGTTTATTTTATTTAAAGATTTATATAAAAAATTTAAAAATAGTCACGCATAATATTTTATCATCTAATAATAATAAAAATATTAATTATAAAAAAATAAATAAGATGAAGAGTCATTGTATCTAGAAAGTAGAAAATGATTTTATTATTATGAGACGAGGAATATATCTCCTGTTTAAAAGCGAAGGCGTCTGCCCGTCCTCTTCGTCCCATGTCACACATAAACAATTGCTTCAAAAAATTATAAAAAATTCAAGTGAATTCTTTAATAAAACTGTTTAATTTCTTTACGAACCCGTATTTCTTTTCCTTGTAGACATGTACAATCGGTCATTAATTATATTAGTTATATGTATATGTTGCAATGTATAAGTATATTCTATGATCACCTCGTTATCACAGTATCCGTGACAGTACGAGATTATTTTGCTTATTGCGGCAGCACGAAATGGGATTACTGAACTAATTCAAGCTTGTTGGTTTGAAATATAATTGATTGGTATCATGTTCGGATCACTCTCTTACGATAATCTACCATGAACGTCGGTTTACAATTCAGAATTTAAATTTTAAATTTTAAATTTAAAGTTGATTTTAAGTTTTTTTTATTGAAGTTTATTTGTCATCTTTTACTTTTCGATTGCTACGAACAATATATATAAAAAATATTCAAATTTTTTTTTTGTAAATATGTCTTTTTTTTTCTTCTAAACACTCTAAATATGACATTTGCTATCTATGGCTGACAAGGAAGTCTTTTGAGTTTGATCGCACAGGTCACGGGTTCGGTCTACTGTGTCTTCGTGTATTATGATGTTTATTAGGAACCTTGTTGACATTCGAGTATGTCGTTGGCATCAAGGTACAAACCATGCATGTTGGGACAAATACAATCCCGTTTCAAAATACCAAAAAAAGTCTAGATTATTTACCAATAGCTAAAGTGAATAAACAAAATTTTCTATTTAATCACCCAGTTGGTTAAATTTTGAATTGCTTAGAATCTTACCCCAAGCATCCGATCGGTTGAAAATGTATGGATTTATGTAATCAGTGCCCTATAAATACTTTGTATTATGGTATAATTTTTGAGTAATATGAATGCTGTTATTGTGGAGTGGAGAGGGTAATCATCAATCCATATGTTAATAATTTTGAAATTTGTAGTTAAGAAATATTTAATGTTTCGGTCTGAAAGTTTTAGTTGTACCATTGTCGAGTTTTGATATGTCTGAAATTTGTAATCAATAAATTAAAACCGGCCTGTATTAAGTTTGGAGTTTCAACGCCCACAACGTGCATAATGGATGTGTTTTAATATGGTTAACGCTGTTAAATGAGCGTAAGGGTATGTAAGTTACCACAACCCAAAATAACAGTTTCATGAGTACAAGTGGGGAATGATACCTTTTGCAGGGCAAGAAAGATTCTCTTGTTTGAAAAAAAAATTGTAGAGTATTATACAACATTTTCCCATTACAATTTACATTGTGATATGTATTAGATGTTGATTTTGTGGTTGAAACTTTGTAGTTATGGATAACCTTGTTAAAAACAGGACGGACAATCCTTATTATATACACAGAGGTGAAAGGTATACAATTTGTCAATGACACACATAAACAATTGTCACTAGTTATTGTTAACTTGCCATAGTCTTCTTAAGGCCTCTGCCTACACCGGCTTAAAAATAAGAGGATAAATATCTTCAACTTGCGGTTGTGGCAGAAAACAAAATTCCGAGATATACTCAGCAGTTGGGAACATAAAGCGCGCACGTGCGTCATGGATATAGCTAGCACATGATACTGGGGTGACGACGACGATGTGCTGAGTTTCTTTATCACCCGATCCGTTGAACTACGTGGTTGTTCATCGCACAACACGAAATGTTCACACGGTAATGCCCTTGTTGACAAATAGTATTTAGTTAATTTAACATTGACGAATACAACCCTGATCATTATTTCTTAAGCAATACTTCCCCCTCATTTGGTACTTCTCTGTCAGTTTTATAATCCTTATCATTTCAAATAAATCTATAATCCATATTTTAAAACTTTAACTATTACTCCCTCCGTTTTTTTATACCGTTGACTTTTTATTTACGTTTGATTATTCATCTTATTCAAAAATTTTGTCTAAATATACAAAATTATAAATCACACTTAAAGTTACTTTGTTAATAAACCAAATCATAATAAAATAGTCAGTAATTATATAATTTTTTTAATAAAACGAAGGGTCAAACATAGATAAAAAAATAAACGACGTCAAAAAAACGGAGGGAGTAATAATTTTAAAATATTTAATTTAAAAATACTAGTACAAAGATGTATTGATGAGTTATAAAGAATATTTTAATGCAAGCAAATATTTATTTTATATATATATATATATTAATAGAGAGTTATAGTCATAGATAGATTGAGAAGACTAGAGAGAGCAGCATTTATAAATATAATTCTGAGTAAATCACAAAAGTAACTTGGAACGTAGAATAACCTTAGATCAGTGAAAGTTAAAAATAAGACATCTCGAGTATTTCAACATTATCAGTACTTTATGCGTACATTCCTTGAGGATTAGGAGTGGCGTTATACATGAAAAAGTTACCTGACCTAACTCAACACAAGAAAACGACATCTCCGTCGAAAAGGAAGTGAAAACTGGTGATGAGCTCATGGAGCACGCCCGATCTGCCATCGCACAAGCGAGAAAGGCTACGAAGGGACGAGACGACAGACCACGAGGAAAACGCCGCGGCCACAGCGAGAGCGACCTCGCGGCCCCAATCGCGGCGACCGCGACGCGGCCAGGTACAGCCAGCTCGTCGTGATGGGCCGGCTTACTTATCATGGGCCTCCAAGCCCGCTCGATCTCGAGACGGGCCGGCCCACTACAGCCGCACGCACACCGTCTCGGAGCTCGTGGGTGGAGCGGGAGGCCATCGATGGCGGCCGGAGCGCGCGATTTTGGCGGATAAATTTGGGCGCGCGCGGGCGGGAGGAGCGGGAAATCGCGGAGCGTCTCCGAACCCCCTGACCCTCCCGCCGGCCGCCAAGCTCCCCGCCGCCGCCGCCCGCCATGGAGAGGAAGCAGGCGGAGTACAGCAGCCTCGTAAGCTTCCACCCTTGCTTGTTTGTTTTTCTCTCTTGATCCAACTCGATTTTGGTTTGGGGTGAGCAAATGGCGATGCGAATGGCAGGACGAGAGGTACGCGATCCAGGGGGAGAAGTACCAGGGGCAGCAGTACAGCCACATCTACTACACGCGCCTCCACCACATGCGCAACCTCCTCCACCCCCTCGTCACCGCCTGGAAGCCGCACCTTCCTGGTCCGACCCCCTCGCCTATTCCTCGATGTTGAGATTGTTAGGGTTTATCTGATCGGTTCTCGGTGCTTCAACTGTTTGGTAATTGATTGCGTTGTATCATGATGGCATGCGTATTCCTTGGTTCATTTCAGGCCCGTTGAGCTCATATTAGGGTTTTAGCATCAACATGGCACAGTGTCTATTGTGTGGGTGCTTTATGAGCTTCTCCTGTGCCAAACTTCTATGCTTGGTGAAACAGGGTTCACAAAATACTGATTTGGCATCTTTCATTTACCAAAAGATTTTTTATTGGTCGGTGAGTAGAACCGGTCTAAAAGTTCCAATTTTCCCTTACTAGATGCTTTGTCAAAATAGTTACTTTGCAATGAAGCCAGTATTCCTAAGGTTTTTCCGGGCATCATTAGGCAGTATGAATGTACGAACTTATGAAATGTGCCCCCTTATTTCCAAGATTGAAGATCAATTTGCTGCGTGGCTATCTTACTATGGAAATGGATCATGTAATAGATGCTTGTTTTTATGCATCAAAGGAGAGTTTGAACTTTAAAACGCACCTCTTCCTGTGTTGCAGTTACTACTGTCTTGGGACTTGAAGAAGGAAAGGATTGCATAATTGTTGGAACTTTATACAAGCACATGAAACTCAAGCCTTCCATTCTTGATGAATACTCCAAGGAGGTAATATAGCATGTCTTGTCTTGATATCCTTAATACCTTGAACGCCCTGTGAATGAACCATTGTGCTACAGAGGTCTGCTATTCCTCTAGTCAAACCACACAATTTCATGCATCCTGATGATCATCTCATTCTGGAAGATGAAAGTGGGAGAGTCACACTTGCTGGAGCCATACCTCCAGCAGCATATGTTACTGGTACGCTGACATCTTTCACTGAAAAGTCACTTTGCAAATTTAAAATGTGTTTCTTTAGGGTGGTAGTATTTGTTGAACACTTTGATCTGATATATCATATTGCTTGGAATACTCAATCGTTCATCATCCACAGGAACTGTAGTAGCTCTACATGGGAAAGAAACAAGTGCTGGCAATTTTCTTGTTGAAGATGTTCTTGAGGCTGGGCTTCCTCCTCAACATACATTACCTAGCATAAGTAGTATTTTCCTTATATTCTGGTGTTCTCATTTTTCCATATTCCGCATTTGGCTACAAAAGTTTTGATGTTGAGGCCTCTTACATTCGCTTTCGTCTCTCTTACAGATGAGGACAAATATGTGGTATTTTTGTCGGGGTTAAGTGTTGGGAGTGACACATTCAATCCTCTACAGTTCCAACTTCTAATAGACCACATCACCGGGCATTTGGGTGATGAGAATGTATGTCCTTTTTTTCCTCCCAAAAAAGATGGTTCAAGTGAAAATGTGCATTAATTTGGATGATCTCTTTGTAATTTAATTAGGATCAAACCATTGCATCCAATATAGTACGTGTTGTGGTAGCTGGGAATTCAGTACATATTTCACCAAGATTCTTCAATGGTCAGGTAATGTCACTGCCTATTACAGTACATGTTTTGGTGGCACTCCACATATTGCTCTAGTTCATTGTACTAGTGGTGAACTCTGGTATTTCAGACAGTAGCATCGAAAGATCAATCCAGGATAGCTGAACCAATCAAAGAATTGGATATAATGCTCACTCAGGTTTCAACCGTTTATTCCCCCCTCAAATACTGTCAATGCAATTCTTCTGGTATATGATGCCATTATGAATGTAACCTGTTTCCTCTGTAGCTTGTGGCATCATTGCCCATGGATATAATGCCTGGATCTAATGACCCGGCAAATTTTTCTTTGCCTCAGCAGGTGGGCTATTGACATGGAAAAATAATTTGTAGTGCTAATAACATGTAAATATGTTTTTTATGCATGCATGGCTAACTTATTGTCTTGCTTTTTTTTACAGCCTTTGCATAGATGCCTATTCTCTGGAGCATCCACTTATAACACTTTTTCATCATGTTCGAATCCACATCAATTTGAGCTTGACGGTGTCCGGTGAGCGTTGGTGTTTCTTTAACATTCCTCAATTAAAGCAGCTGTAGAGTTTTAAGTAAGGAAGTTCTGTAATGTAGGTTTATTGGAACATCTGGCCAGAACATAGACGACCTCTACAAGTACTCTGATGCCAAAGACAAGTTGGAATTCATGGAAAGAACACTGAGGTGGCGCCATCTTGCTCCAACTGCTCCAAACAGTCTTGGTAACTCTTCAGGCACTCCATTGTTCTATGCTGAGATTATTGTGTAAAAAACTAGTATTATATAATCCATACTTGTAATTCAACTTCATATTGATTTAGTGATCATTTATACACATAAAGCTAGAAGGCCCTAATCAAATAAATATCTGTTTCATCCAGGATGTTATCCATACACAGACAAGGATCCTTTCCTTGTTGAAAGTTGCCCCCATGTTTACTTTATCGGGAATCAAGATAAATATGAAACTCGATTATTGGAAGGTACTTCTCCATGTAAGCTTCCTATGTTGTTTTAACGTCCAACTTAACATCCTTGTCATGCAGGGATGGAAAAACAAAGAGTGAGGCTTATCTGCATTCCACGATTTTCTGACAGTGGAGTTGCCGTTATGGTATGTACTTGTTATTGTAAGCTGATTACTGGTAAATCTGTTTTGGTTATCTGTGCAATTTAGTAAGTTATAAGGAAACAATTATCTTACACTCCAGTACAAAAAAGTTGGCAATCAATGAGTCAGTAAAACAGCTTAGTATATTTCTTTGTGACAAAGCAAAGTCAACTGTGAAGATGAAACACTTTCCTTTGGTCTTCTATCTTGTTATAGGACTCACCTTTGATTCATGTATGCATATGCAAACACTTCCTTTGGCCTTTTGTCTTATTATAGCAGTCACTATTCATTCTTATATTAATTAGCGCATACAAAAATAAATTGCTGACAAGCATATGTATTAATGTAGCTCAATTTGAGGAACTTGGAGTGCAGCACTTTGAGTTTCTCAACAAGCCTCGATGCCTGACCATGCTTCACTTGTCTGGAGTGCAAGTGAGTAGCACGCTGCTTTGGTGATGTTGGTCCTGACTTTCGCAAGGTTGTCTGAAGGATGTACTTGTAGGCTGTAGATCATCAGTTTTTCAATCTAGTTGTGATGACCTAGGTTCTCCAGTTAGATGTGTTGATATAATTGCCTAGACGTCGATGTATCAAAAGCTGAAATAGGGGATGCACGGTTTGTACCAAACAAAAAGCACATGTTTCTTTAACCAGTACGAGTTTCCACAGCTCATTTATTTGTCAGATGTTTTATTCTTTTTCATCAATCTTGGCAAATGTATCAATGTGTTCCTAATAGATGTGTTCGTTTGTACTCGTATCCTTGTTTCATGTTCTAGTCTTTTCTAGATTCATATGGATGCTAATGAATATATACATATACAGAAAACATATTCTTATATTGGAACAAAATAATATTTGTGACTGAATATGCTGGTACAAAGCAGGCATCGATTAGCAGTTTCATCTTTTCGCTTTTGCTTAACCTTATAAGTCAAAATTTATATTTTTAATCTTAAATTCAAATTTTAGCCTATAAGCATAAGCTTCCGATGCGCCAATTGTTTCCTGTTAAAAGAGCCATGTACTTGCTGCGACCCCAAAACTGGGAAACCTGAAACACACTCTCTTCGTGTTCTCAAAACAAACTAGATAGTACGGAGTACTAGGATTATGTTTATGTTTTGTTTCTTTATAGCTATTTAATGCTATAGATGATAGAATATTAGAATTAGCTATACAAAGTTAAAAGTTCATTTTAGAAAAGTAAAATGATGAACTTATATACAGAAACTTCTAAAATTATATGGGTAAAAACCAAGAAAAAATATGATAAAAATTCGGAGTAAAAAACGCACTAAAATTCAAATCCATGCTAGAACTAAAAGTATCCTAATCCCATGCTTCATCTGTGGCTGTGGTGAACTGGTGAACGCAGCCAAATGACAACGGCGGTGCGGCACCATCCGCTTTTTTTTTTTTTGCAACAAGGCCCCTTTGCTGCTTGTCTGCATCCATTTCCCCGCATCTCGCTGGAGCCGACCCCCCCCCCCCCCCCCCCCCGGCTTCCTCTCCTCTCTCCCCCTCGTCGGCGCCATGGCGGCCATATCTCCCCACCTCGCCTCGACCCTTCCGCCTCTCCGAACCCCTCCTCGCCGGCTCCTGCCTGCTGTCTCCGTCGTCCCACCCCGAGCCGCCCGCGTCGTCCTCCGTGGCTTCAGGTGCGTAAATACTCCTCTCCCCCCTCTCGTGTTACGTCTTGTTGGTGGGCATTGGCGGGAGAAGAATGGTATCGGGGGCTTGATTGGATTGTGCTGGTGCTATATGCCTTTTGTTAACCCGACTGGATTCAATTTGGGGAGAACCCGTTTATCACAGAGGAGCTAGAGAAAGGAAGGGGATCGATATATATCCGCACTGAATACATAGTGCTGCATTGCTACTGAATTAACTGCAAGTATGAAACATACACTCTGAGGAGTTCATCCTAGGTGCAGTTTATTCTTAAGCCAACAGTATTTTTGTATTACTAACAGCTAGGATGGTTTGTGAGAAGCACCCCTTTTATTGTTAAAAGAGCCTTAGATCTTCGATTGGCCACCACATACCTGTGTCATCATGGTCTGTGCTGTATTTAGAGAGGAGCAAGAGCAACATTTTGTACTGCTAGCACTACTTGTTTAGTTGTGAGGTTGCATCCATTTCGATTTCCACTGGGGATTTATTGCCTTGCAAAAATGTTTTGACTAGAATGCAAGCTTCACCATACTTACAGTTACAGCCTATGTACACGGTGAATAAAACATTACGGAAGTCGTAACATTCTATTGCGGCAATCTCGTATGTGCATCAGTAATAGGTTGCCTGTTGCATGAAATATCAGGATAGTCCCTTGTGCACTGGAAATTGGCTGCTCTTCTTTTTAATTTTGCTGGGTCAAATTGGCTGCTCATTTTAAGTGATTCATACAATCTCCAAAGTGTTGCTCCTGACTGGGATGACATGCAGGCTTCCTGATCCTGCCGCAAGAAGTTTCCTTGGTTTCCAGAAATCAGTAAGCTTGCAGAAGGAACACCAGAAGCAGGTTCTATTTGCTTCGGATAGAGATTCTACTAGCACTGGTGCAACTGATGATAACTTAAGCTCACCGGATGGCCCACCCGTCCTAACTATTTTGGCTGGTGTCATTGTGTTCCTTCTAGTCTTATGGGTTATCGGATCAGTCATCACCTGGATTACTGGTTTGGTTTTTGCTGCTGCAAAATCTTAGAAGTTCTAATTTTAGGATAGTTGTGCACCTTTCCAGTTGTACATACTTGTTTCCAATTGTATTGTATGACAATCTTGATTAAATTGCATTTGATGCTATTATTGTTAACTGAAGTGTTGAGTAATTGCTTCATGGTGTTGCTTCCATCTGTGTCTTAGGTATTGCTTTTCAAACTGTTATTTCAAGATAAATGTGGTTGGATTCCATTTCTTTGTATGAATTTACACAAAAAAAAAATTAACAGCTGGGTCTCCTGAAAATGCAAGTTTTTGTGGTCCATTCATTGGTCTCTCACAAAGATTCATATTGACACGCTGTTTCCTCCTACCAGTCTGATCTTAACCTTTGAACTTGTTATCTTAGGGCATTATGATCTTATATACTAGTAATGGTTTGCTATGGACAGAACAATCATACAGTTCACTGATTTCTGAATAAATCACTATGAATATGTCCAGTCTGCTGTCAGGCATCACTGTGATGACTGTTGAGGGCATGCACTATGCAAGCCACGTCCTAAGAAAAGAGATGTCACTTAGGATGAAACTACACATCTCACAATGTAGAGTGCTTCAGTGGGCCACAAAAGGTTTTTTTTTCTTCTGTCAACTCTCTCCTCTCTCTCTTCCCTCTCTCTCCTCTCCCATTTCTCTCCCGAGCTCTCTCATCTCGACGGAGCGGGCGGCGGCGGCGTGGCGGCTGCCGGCCGCGTCACTGTAGCGGATCGAGAGGCGGGCAAGCGGGCGGTGCTTCGGGACGGCGGATCGGGGCGGCGGCATGTCAGGCCACGGTGGATCCGGTCGGCGGCACCTCGAGCCGTGGCGGATCTAGCCGGCGGCTGCGTCCCTGTGGCGACGGGTCACGTTCACGGGCGGGCTCGATGACGACGGGTCGCGGACGGGGGCGGCATTGGCGGGGCGGGGCTGGGGGCGGCGATGGCTAGCCTCGGCACGCCGCCATGTTGGTCCTTTCCGGCGTCGCCGATTCTGTCTTTTCTTCCTTGCTTTCTCCGGTTTCTCTCTTCCCTCTCTCTCACTTTCACTTTCTGACGAAGACATGGTAACCTCAGCAAAATACGTACACCCCTATGGGAGAACAGTGCATGCTGAGCTGGTGAGCTCGCTCCGACGTGGCGGGCTTGAGCCACTCGCCACGTCGGAGCATAGGGCATGACCTGAGGGCTTGAGGCCCTGTAGGTTGTACTGCTAGTGCTAGGTCCAGGCAGCTGTTGCTTCTCCATGCCTTGTTTTGCCATCTATAGGCGCACCTGTACTGGTGGCCATTACAATCATCCGCCCGAGAGGCTCTGTGACGACCCCCAGCTTGTGCAACGCAATCTCTGCGTGCCAAAAGACTGCTCATCAGTACAGCACTACAGCATTTACTAAAATGCCATAATGCCAATGCTAGTTGCTACGGTTCATCATCAATCGTCGTCATGGATCTGGATCCTAACGGCCTGAAACCCTGAATCCACATCATTCTATAGTCGCCGTCAGATCTCCTGCCCGTTTTCGCTCACGGGACAAAATAAATTCCCCACCCTGACGAGAAATTTGCCATGAGAGAGAGAAAGGCGCGTTCCGGGGACCAGACGGACCAGGCTGACTGCGGCGCGCCAGTGCGACCGACCGCACCAGCCGCGCGCGCGCGCGGGGCACGTGAGATCCACCCGCGCGCGCCCACTCCTCCCCAACGGCTATATTCTCTTCCCCCACTAAATCCCGCGCTTAAAATCCCCCGCTTCGCCCTCGCCTCCTCGTCTCCCGCTCTTCCCCCCCATTCACCAACGCCGACGCGAACTCCTCTCGATCTCTTGTGCTATGGCGGCGACGGCGCCTACGCCTGCGCCTGCGCCGCGGTCGGAGGGCGGCGGGGCGGTGTCCGTGCAGCACGTGGCGAGGGCGTCGTCGGACGAGCTCCTGCGCAAGTTCGCCGACCCGGACGCGCACGCGAAGCAGATCGCGCCGCCGCGCCGCAGCCTGGCGCTGCGGCGGAAGCGGTCGTCCCGGCGGGTGGCGTCGGGGCTCTCCGCGAGGGACTCGGAGAGCGAGCTCGCGGCGCCCAAGCGGAGGCGGAGTGTCGGCGGGTCCACCGAGTGGAAGGCCGGGCTGCTGCTGCCAACCACCACGGCCTCCGCGCGGAAGGCCGCCGCGAGCCACTCCCGCCGGGGCGCGAGGCTCGACGACGCCGCGGGGATCGGCATCCTCCTCTCCGCGTTGGAGCGGGTAAAGATATCTCGCAACCCCCTTCAATTTCAATACCTCATTTTCACTAATTGCTGATGCTGAATTGGCTTCACTATGTGGTGATGCTCAGACATGGAGGAAGACGGTGGCGGGGGCGTCGAAGATGTTCGTGGAGAGGCACCGCACCGACCACGTGCTGCTCATCAGCGACATGGTCTGAACTCTCAACTGGAGCCCCGTCGTAGCAGGTGGCCGAGCTGTCATCATCGAGCTCTTCTGCTCGGGTTGGTGTTCTTCGAATTGAATTCGTTTGACTGATTCGTTCTGCAATTTAGCTGAATAAAGTGGCAGAAAAAAAAAAGAACAAGGCGAATTGAACTAGCTGTGTAGTTCTAGGTCGCGTAGGTTCTTTGATTTCTGCCAAAGTGTGTGCTTGCTTTCATTCATTCGTTGTTTCTTTACTCCTACGAATCATCGTCTCGGCGACCACGTTGTAAATTCAAGTTTGCAATATGATTACCATTGCTATGCTGTGCGAAAATGATCCCCTTTTACTTCTGAGCCTACTGCATTGTTTCTGACTGATAAATCAGAAATTCAGAAATCGTATTATTTGTGATTGGGCCTTTGATTTATTAGTGGCTTAGGCCTCCATATTGATTGGTCTTTTGAAGCCTGAATACTGATGGGCCATGAGAACTAAAATCCCAAGATGCAAAGCATCCACGGGGACAGGTGAAACATCGATGTCCAGTCTGAATCTCGGTTGCTTACTTGGCTAAGTTGGCTTCTTCAGATTGTGCACCATATAAAGGCTGTCAGTTCTTTACTAGTATCAGTCCATGTCTACCAAGAATCCTACTTTGTTTTCTCTAGTAGCTCCACACATACGCTTTCACTACCTGATTAATAAATATTACTAGTTCCGAAAGTTAAAGGCAGATTTGATGAAATAATCAATGATTGATCCTTTCCTTTTCTTATCCTTCTAATTTCTGATACCTCTGCACTCAGAAAACCCCCTTCGCTAAGAAAACAAAGCTGAAGACAGTTAACCGTATTCTATTATGTCCATCCAAATCTCTCAAGACTCAAGTCCACCTTCTCTAAGTCTCTGAACATGGTGTGGGGACATCTCTCTTTTGGATCGGATGGATTGATCAATCACTGAACGGCTGAACCTGATTTCTCAATTCTTAGTGGAAACTTGGCAGGTTCAGTCAGGTGGCCGCTCCTTTGCAAGATTGTGACGTATGTAATAGAAAAATCTGAATCACACTATAAACAAAAAGAGAGCACTGAAGCACTGGTATTATAATCCTGTCTGTCCTCAGACTACGAAGTCTAATGTACGAGAAATCCACAATGAAGTACTGATAGCATCATCCTGTCAGTCGTCATGCTAGTCTACGAGACTACGATACGAACAAGTGAACAACCCACGTAACTACGATGTATTGCACCACTTGTCAAGTTGGAATGAAACATCCTGCTCCGAAGATTACAGCCGGCTCACACTGTGCTGAGTGACTCAGTCCATTGAGGACTGAGATCTTTCTTCAGGAACGTGATCACCGAACATGTGTACTCAATTATTCCTAGGTCTATATGCCAGCAACTATGTCACCGGGGCATTTACATTAAAGGATTCACTTCTGTCCATTAAGAGCAGGAACAATAGTAGACTATGAGCCAACTATACACATATTTTAAGAAGATAAAAAAAAGAAAAGAGAATAACAGTGAACTATAGATTTATAGCTAACTATATCTATAGTATAGACTCCAAGACATAATGTGTGTATGACATGTGAAATCAGATCCTTAGGCCAATCCAACACTTCTTTGACGGGACTTAAACATCTGCCCGTCACAGGTCAAGACATCCGTGACGGGCATTAATCTAAAGCCCGTCATGGAACAAACATCTTTGATGGGCCTTACTTCGAGACCCGTCACCGAAAGAACATCTCCGTCACGGTTGGATCGTCATATTTGTAGGGATCTGTAGTAGTGGATATTATAGTATAATATGTGTTTTGTAGGTAACTATTATACTATTAAATTGACTATAGATAATTTGGAGCTCGTCGTTGACTATACTATTAAACTTGCTGTAAGGTTTCAATGCTAATCCAAAACAAAGCATCCTTTCCATCCGGTTGGCCAATAGAGGGCAGATGCTTGTGCTTGCCTTGCCTGTACGAATTGCGTCGGTCTCTCTCGCCTAACGGCTGCTTGTATTTGTAGGATCAGACAGGTAACCGAAGGAAATGGGCTGCCTTTTTCGTAGCTTTCAAGCCGAGTTTATCTGTTCTCCTATCCTGCCACCGGAAATGGCAGCAGATTGGTGGGGGGGCTCTTTCCATGGACGGTCCGACGCATCACAGCCGTCGCCTCGTTCATCCTAATCTCTTCTCTTTTAGCAAAGGAATACGGCACTTTGCAGGGAAAAAGAAAAGCCCAGTGGAGTCAACTATAACAATCCTAAGAGCAGGTACAATAGTAGGCTATAAGCCAGCTATAAGTATATTTTAAAGAGATAAGAGGAGAGAGATAAGAGATGTGTGCTACTAATTTACAGCCAGCTGCACACGGACTTCAAGACACATTGTGTGTATGACATGTGAGACCATATACTAATGTTTTGTAGGTAACTATTATATGAGTTGACTATTAGATTGGCTATAGATGAATTGGAGCTAGCAGTTGGCTATACTATTGAACTTGCTCTAATATCTTCTCTTTTAGAACAGTCCATGGTGGTGCTTTTCTCCTCGTGAAGGATGCACTTGCTCGTGTGCCTGGGTTAAAATTTGATTCTAATTTGATCCTGCAGAGTAATAAGACCCTCTTTCAAAATAATAATAATAATAATATTTTGAAACTTTTAATAGGTATAGTTGCGAGCCAATAAGTGACTCCCATTGCCAGTAGGAAAAGAGAATTGGTTTTGAAAATGGTAGAACTAGACGTCGAAGTTTTCTACTAAACTAGAAAATATCCCACGCTTTGCTGTGAGATTTATTAAAATTATCATTTATAAAAATTGAACTTTGAAGTTATCAAGTGAAAATTGACATATCAATTTGGTGATTTTGCTTCTCGATTTATTTTTTGCAAAACATCATTTCATATAAAATTTCATATGAAACGTATATGTAGCATTATGAAATCTAAGCATTATGTGCTTGTTTTAACCTTAGTACTACAATTATATTTTAGTTCATATTTTCTTGTGAGAAAGTACTCGCGGTACATAGGTACGTAATTATGCAGTAATTAAAAGGGAAGAGGAAGGGGATTGTATACTCATCTCAACATTATTGTAGCCATGTGTATAGTACTGAAAAAAGAGAAGTCACATTCAGCATCTGATTTTGTAGGACAAAATGGTAGGCCATACACACCGAACCCAGCAGCACAGTGACCAGGAGGTCTTTGTTGACTAAAATTTCTTCGGCATGTTGCTATATAAAATGACAAAGAGCGAGTCTATAAGATAAATATGCTATGGAATAAACAAAGTGCACGTCCTTGTGGACGATGAATCTGCGCTGTTCATTGGTGCACTAACTTTTTTTCGCTTGTCTTCTGAACTGATACGTACAGTATGCTGGTAGTATCAGTTCTGAACTTCTGACAGCAACATGTACTAGTAGGAAGTATGTATTTTTGAGATAGGTTATTTTGAAGTATGTGTGCGATGCATCTCTGAATTCTGAAACGCTCTCGGCTAAAGAGCAACAGATCCCATCCCACAGGCCACAACGAAAGATAGGGAGCAGGAATGGACTCGAGATGCGCTGCAGAAACGTCGTAGTATATTTATCTACATACGGATGGAATAGGGAGGAACATGATGCACATTCTTCGGCCGGCTGAAGCGACCTCACCTGACCTGACTGCGACCCTACCTGTGGTTAGTTTCAGGATCCAGAAATTTCAGTGTGAGATTGCATCCAAAACGCATTGAAACATCACAACTCACAAGACACTAAGATCTTGGGTAAGTGGGTCCATTATATCTTGAGTTAAAGCTGTAAATGTTCAAATTATGCTGCTCGCGAATATTAATGCAACCGAGTCTTTAACAATAAATCAATGATATTCATCTCTTTGAACATGTGTCACTGACTTGTTTGTAGGTGTATAAGTAGGGTGTTACGGCGTATATGCGTATCCGTCTGCCATTTAATCGCTCTTAAAAGGCATGGAAGGGTTGCCTCTTAACATCAGACCCCATGATCTGAATAGAGACCATTCGAAGAAATGATAGTTGGCCCTGAGCCCCTCATTATCTACTAAGCTGGTGAGACAGTGATGCAGTAGGGCAGAATAAATTCTGGTGAGCTTTCTACAGAGCGGGTCGCCGTCTGGAAATTATATCGGTACCTTTCACGACCGCTTGTCCACGACACTTGTGCTTGATGGGGCGGTGTTGCAGTGTGTTACGAAACAACAAGCAAATAAATGATGTCAATCTTAGAAAACATAAGATTTAACGTGAAAAACCCTTATAAAGCAGGAGAAAAAAAAACTACGAGCACCAGCCAGCAAAATATATTTACTATTTTAATAAAAGGTTACAACACCATACGACGGCTTACACTATATATATATATGATAAAACCCTAAAATTCATAGAATCCGTACCGCAAGGCTCCGCCTCCGCACCCCTGAGACGTCCCCGAGCACATGGCCTAAGGGCCGGGCCACTTCACCTCCGCTTCGCTCCATGAAAATTGGCTTTTGTATAGGATTTAAATCATAACTTAGCGCGGTGTGCAGAGTTCATTTCATCATCTGCTCCCCTTGGACGGTTGGGCGCCATGGATCGCCACTTCACTTTCGGTTGGTGTCGTCTTTCACCAATCGATTGATTATTTTCTCTCGAGAAGACTCGGTAGGCTGCACACGGCACCTAACGCAGGCAACCGTACGGCCTAGCTTGCTGTCCGACGCTGCAAAAACTAGACTGACACTTGCGAAGAACAAAGTTTCTGCAAAAACAAAATTGCAAATGAAAAAAAAAAAGCTGCTGCAGTACACACTCCATATCTGCAGACTGGGTCCGTATAAGGCTGTGTTTAGTTCCTAAATTTTTTTTGGGAGATAGGTTATATCGATGCGTACGGTCATATATTTAAAAGTATTAAATGTAGTCTAATTATAAGATAAATTTCAGATTTTGTCTGAAAACCACGAAATGAATCTTTTGAGTATACTTAATCCGTCATTAGCACATGCTGGTTACTATAGCATTTATAGCTAATCATATACTAATTAGGCTTAAAAGATTCGTCTCTTAATTTTCTCCATAACTGTATAATTAGTTTTAATGTTAATGTATATTTAATATTTTATTTAGATGTCAAATATTCGATGTAATGTTTTTGGAGAAGTTATCGACTAAACCGGACCTAAATACAGTTACAGGCGTGCGCATCTACGGACTGCAGCGCATGTACATGCCATAGAGACATGTATGACCCCTCAAGAGAGCTGAGATTAAATGATTTAAGGATTATTTAATTTTTAATAGCTATTTAAGATTATAAATAACTGAATTAATTAAGGACCTGTTTAGTTTCTAAATTTTTCCTCAAAAGCATCGTATGAAAGACATCTACATAGAGTATTAAACATAGATAAAACAAAAAAAATATTATACAGTTACGAGAGAAATCATGAAACGAATATTTTGAATCTAATTAGTCCACGATTAGCCATAAATGCTATAATAACTCACACATACTAATGATAGATTAATTAGACTTAAAAGATTTGTCTCACGGTTTCTAAGCGAGCCGTGAAATTCGTTTTTTTCGTGTCCAAAAACCTCTTTTAAATGTCTAATGTAACACCCAATTTTTTTCACAAACTAAACGGGGACTAAGATAAACTTACCATGAACAATTTTTATATAGTTTTTTCAAAACACTTATAGTTAAGAAACTTGAAAAAACATGTGAACCAAAAATCATAATCCATAGGTAGATTGGGACGGAAGCGAGACGGGCGACGTGGTTTGCTTGGCGATGACGCGAATCTGTCCGCCTTTTGATGGAACCACGAGCGCCACCGCCGCAACCGCCGGACGCACGGCCGTGTTTGATGGAACCACGAGCGCCACCGCCGCAACCGCCGGACGCACGGCCGCACCCACGACTCCACGGCGACCCGCCTTCCAGTGGCAGAGCCCGTAAATTGCTCGCAGTTTCCGGCCCCAAGTACGCTACCTTCTCCTCTCCCACTGTCTTCTTCCCACTGGCCGCTTCCCACCCAAATCCCTCCACTGCTCCTTCCCTCCCAGCTCCCCCGCCTCGCCTCGCGTCGCGCCGATCACCCTCCTCCCCTCCCCTCCCCGCGACAAGGCATCCTGCGCGCCGCCTCGCCTTCGGGGTGATCGGGTGTCCGCTCCTGCGGCGGTATCGGGAAGTCCCGCGTCACCGTCGTGGTGGCCCGTAGGTGCGGCGTTGCTGGGTTTTGCCGCAAGCGCGCGGTGCTGCCAGGTGCTCGTACGGTGTAACCGCTGGCCTGCGATCCGCACGGAGTTTTATTAGTATCAGTTTGGAGGCTTCTAGAAGATTCTAAGCGTTCCCCGGGGTTCGACGATTGCTCTCCCATTCTGATGAAATCCTCATTGTGATCGTCGTCTTACGGAAGGTTCTGGAGTTCCCTGGAAGCTGCGCCGTGGTGACCTGCGACTGCGAGGTAGGGTGACATAGGCGTGACTCCTTCTCGTAAGGAAGGAAATCACCTCCACCTCTGCTTCCACCTCGTTGTTCTAGAAGGTTCTAGTAGCATAGCACTTCATTTTTATACGTGTGTGGGGAACGCTGTTTACAAGTATTTGACTGTTACTATCTCTTGTGCAGGCCAGGTTGCCGAGCTCTGCTTGCCCGGTTGCCCCGTTGGTATTCTGAACTTTCTGAAATTTTTGGAATCCCAGGCATGGGCTAGGTCCCGAGCGCGGTTGCCAGGTGATTGGTGGATAGAATTGCTCTGCCGAGAGCCGCAAGGTATATCTCTGCCCTGAAGCTCCTTGTGCGTTCTAGAATCGTGTCAAGGCTCAACTTACCCCAATTTGTGTGCGCAGGTAAGGCCCGGTAATCGGAAGCAATCACAATGACGTCCTTGTCGAGAACGCTATCTCGGGGTGGGCCGATGCAGCCGCCGGGGTCGCGCCGCATCCTCAGGACGCAGACCGCCGTAAACCTGGGCGAGCAAATCTTTGACAGCGAGGTGGTGCCGTCGTCGCTTGTTGAGATCGCGCCCATCCTCCGTGTTGCCAATGAGGTCGAGGGAACCAATCCTCGAGTTGCATACCTCTGTAAGCTATCCCAACCTGCTCCTCCCGGTGATTTTCCTGTTATGAGGTTGCACATGAGTCAAAACCTCCAGTCGTCCTCTGTATTTCCACTATACAAAGACCATATTTTGGTGTACCAGTAACTGGACTGTCACCTAGTGTGTAAGCTAGCTAACGTTTTGCTTTTTTAAAAAATTGATGAACACAAATGAACATCTCTCTTGAGCCGCCTTGGGGTGACAATGCTTTATGTTATCATTATCTTACACATTTTTCTTGGATAAGAAGGGGAGACCCCTATGTCAACACTTCCACTATAAGTGGCATTTTCCAAAGAAGTTTAAAGAAAAACACTGTCCTCTTAGTGATCCTCTTAGAAACAGTCCCCACTCATTGCTCATTACCGGAAAAAAAAGTATGCTAATCTTATTCTGCTTCATAATGTGTTTAACAACATTAATTTGTATATC